>NC_030814.1:96345099-97032186 GCF_001704415.2 Capra hircus | reverse complement strand
GTCTGTCTGCTGTGGGGTTTGCTCCTGACCGGCTGTGGTGTGAGCCTGGCCACCTGTGGCAGGTGAGGCTGTCAGACACACGGGTCTCTGCCCAGGTGGGGAGGGCAGCTGGGCATCACTGAGCTTGGCTTGGCAGGGGGGAGGTGGGGAGCGGGGGCGGGGGCTTCGGGGATAAGGGGATGCTGCTGCAGAGCTCTGGGACATTCCTGGACCTTGCCATCTGGGCATGGGTATCTAGCCACCCGGCTTCCCTGCCCTGACTCCTAACCTGCTTGCCAGGTGTGTCCACCTGCGGCACAAGGTACTGCCCCACTGGGTCTGGGAGAAGATTCCTGACCCTGCCAATAGCAACTTCAGCCTGCCGCACGTGAAGGTGAGTGAAAAGCCTAGCTTCTTGGGGCCCTCTAGGGGGTTGAGGAAAGCTGGACAGTGGGGGATAGTTGAGAACTAGGGTGGAGGGTATGAGGGGAAGGGGATTCCCAGGATTTAGTGGTAAAGAATCCACCTGCCAATGAAGGAGACGTGGGTTTGATCCCTGGGTCGGGAAGATCCCTGGAGGAGGGCATGGCAACCCACTCCAGTATTCTTGCCTGGAGAATCCCATGGACAGAGGAGCCTGGCAGTCCATAGGGTCACAGAGTGAGTCATGACTGAAGCAACTTAGCACACACACTCACAGGTACAAGGGGAACAATCTCGGCCTCTTCTCTCCCCAGGAGGTGCCCCAGGCCCAGCCCCCTAGTGACTCACCCATCCTGGAAGTGGAGGAAATAGAGCAGGTTCCAGTTAAGGAGCCCTCCCAGCCCTTGGCACCACTGGACTCTGGGTATGAGAAACACTTCCTGCCCACACCTGAGGAGCTGGGCCTTCTGGGCCCCACTGCAGGCTCCAGGCTACGGCCTGAACCGACCTCAGGAGAGGAGAGGGGAGCTCCTTTGACAGATGAAGACATAGAGGCTCAGAGCTGAGTCACTTGCCTGAGGACACCCAGCCAAGGAAGAGCTGAGACTAAAGGACCCCTACAGAGAAGGGCCTGGCCCTATAGGGAAAATGTGGATGGATGGGGGAGCAAAGGAAAAATATGTGATATCCAGAGTGGCAGCTACTCCCCAGATCTGTCCTGCTCCTATAACAGAACTGTAGTCGGATGCACTCCCAGCCTCCCTTGCAGCTAGGTGTAATGCCGGACTGAGTTCTCACTGGTGAAACATAAGCAGAGGTGATGTGCCAACGCTGGGTCTGGGTGGGGGCTCTTCCACATTGCCTTCCCTTTCCCATGAGCTGGAGCATTGATACACCCTGTGATACAGCTTTGACCACACCCAAGATGAAGGTAGAGCAAGAAACAAAACGAGAGTTTCCAAGTGATCCCATAGAAGTGTCCAAAGAAATAAATTTTTTTCACTTTTGATAGCTTCTCTAGCTTGAGATCTTTTTGTTAGAGCAGCCACATCTATTTAACTCTGACTGAATCTTTGCTTCTAGCAGAGTCAAGCCCTCCACTTCCCACCAGCAGACGGTCAGGTGGTCGTGGGCCAACCACACACACACTCACGCTGTCCGAATGCTTAACATTTTATTTTCAAGTATAAAAGGCTTTGTCACAGAAGAGGGCCAGGGTCACAGGCAGCGGGTGAGGGGTCCGGAAGCCCACGTGGAGGTGGACGTGTAGACCAACTGGCTCCCAGGTGCCACAGTCAGTCCCTTGGTGCCCCGTCTGCGCCTGGGACTGCCTGCTGGATGCCAAGAGGCCGAGGTAGCTGTGAGAGGAGCTGGGAGTCGGTGGAGGGCATGGATGGGCTCACATGACCACACAACACTGGCACGTCTTCTGCTTAGGGCCGCTTGCCTCTTCACCTTCTGGAGGGGCAGATGGCTCTGGCTGCCGGGCAGGCGCGTAGGTGGGCACAGGGCGGGCCCTGGGGTTGGCCCTGGGCCCCTCCATCTGCAGCAGTGGCTGGCACTCAGCGGGCTGATCCTGAGCTGACGTCTCTGCCAGGAGTGCGGTGGCGTCTCCAGTGGGGTGCTGGCCCTCAGCAGGAGCTTGGGGCTTCACTGCTTCCACTTCTGCTTCTGGGGAGCCTTCCTCCTTCTCCTGGGGCTGCTGTCCTTCATCCTCCGGCCTTGGCGCCTCCTTGGCTTCTGGGGGAGCCCCTGCCTCACTCACGTCCTCTGCCTGGCATTCCTTTTTTTCTTCTGACTCTCTCTGCTCTTCCTTGACCCTAAGAGTCTTCTCTGTCTGCAACGGCTCTTCACCTCCCATCCTCTCTGCCTTCAGTGAGTCCTCGTCTTCATTTTTCTCTATCTCCGATGGCTCCTCACCTCCGGTTCTCTCTACCTTCTGTGATTTCTCATCTCTTGTCTTCTCTGCTTCCAGTGGCTCTTCACCTCCCGTTCCCTCTACCTTCTGTGGTTTCTCATCTCCTGTTTTCTCTGCCTCCGAGGGCTCCTCATTTCCCATTCTCTCTACCCTCTGTGATTGCTCATCTCCTTTTTCCTTTTCCTCCAATGGCTTCTCACCTCCTATTCTTTCTGCCACCAGTGACTCCTCCCCTTCTTTTCTCTCTGCTGCCAATGTTTCTTGGACTGCCTCTAGCTTTTCCTCACCTCCTTTCTGCTCTACTCCCAGTGGCTTCTCATCTCTTCCCCTCTCTGCCCCCAGAGGTCCCTCAACTTCTCTTCTTTCGGCCGACAATGGTTCGTCACCTCCTCCGATCTCTGTTTCCACGCGTACCTCACATCTCTCTGGCTCCATGGAGTCCGGGCTTCCTTTCCTCTCTAGCGCCAGTGACGTCTCTGCTCCTTCTGACTCTGTGCCTGCCTTCCCCTCACTGCCTCTCTTCTCTGCGCCTTCAGGTCCCTCCACCCGCCTCCTCTCTGCCTCCCGTGTTTCCTCCTCACCTCTGCCCTCCACCTGCAATGGACTCTCATCCTTTTCCTCCCTTCCCAGTGACTTTGGCCCTTCCAACCCCTCCACCTCCAGCTCCTCCCATTCCTCACTGAGGGTCACTTTCTCCACCCAGATGAAGGACCCCTCCTCTCCAAAGACCCCCTGCCCATCACCATCAGGGCTGCTCCTGGGGGCACCTTCTCCAGGAGCTGCTCCCCCCGATTCCTCCCGGAGCCCCAGGGATCTGGTCTGCACGGCCTCTGGGGCCCTGCCTGCCTCCACCATGGGCTCCAAGTCACTGCCCTCTGTGCCCCCCACCCCCTCCCAGACCACCTCCACGATGGCCCTGTCCTCCTTGACCCACGAGGGGAGCTCTGGACGGCTGGCTTCCTGTCTGTCCCCGATGGCCTCCAGCACCATCTCCTCCACCTTAGCCTCCAGCTCCAGGCCTGTGGCCCCGATGGCACAGTCCTCCATGGGCCTCAACCCCTCCCACACCACTTTCACCATGCCTCCCCCTCTGGCCTCATTCACTGTCCCCTCAGGAGCTACCACCCCCTGACTCGGCTCCTGCTCCAGAGGGGGGCTGGATCCAGGGCAGGGGCCATTGGCTTCTGAGGAGGTCCCTGCTGCCCCAGGGACCCGCCTCGGGGCTGCTGGAACCCCGGCAGCCTCAGTTCTGGGCTCGGAGGGGGACTCCGGGTATGCGCCCACCGGTCCGGCTGGTAAGGAGGCTCTCTTGTTTAGATCGGTCTGGCCTGGGGGAGTCAGGGAAGAGGAGAGATGGGGCAATAGAGTGAGATTCAGGCCCTTCCTCTTGCGACCCCCAGACCTCAAAACACCCACCTGCAGGACCTGACTCCACGTTGGGCTGGGAGAGAGGACGGTGACCCTGCAGGGATGGCAGAAACAAGGTCAGGGCAGCCCCCATCTCACTTCCAGCCTCCAGCATGCCAGCACCCCTACCCTGCTCAAACTCCCCTGATGGCTCCCCATTCCTTCAGGACCAAAGCATGAGGCTTCCTCACCTGTCTCATCTCCCTCTGCTGCACTGCCGTGCACATCACATGTACCCAGTCAGTCCTGTGTCCATGCAGCCACTCCCTCTACTGGGGATCTACTCTGCCAGCTACTGAGGTTACTTAAGGGACATGCATGCGTGCTCAGTCGTGTCTGACTCTTTGCGACCCCGTGAACTGTAGCCCGCCAGGCTCCTCTGCCCACGGAATTTTCCAGGCAAGAATATGAGATCGCGTTGCCATTTCCTACTCCAAGGGATCTTCCCGACCCAGGGATCAAACTCACATCTCCTGCACCAGCAGGCGGATTCTTTACAACTGAGTCACCTAGGAAATCCCACTTAAGGGATATTTAAGACTTTTGCTATTAGAACTTAAATTCCAGTGGGAGGAAGCAGGTAATAAACATAAAATACAAATCTATAATTCAGGAAGTGAGAAGGGCTGTAACAGGGGGAACAGGGGCTAAGAAATACCTGGGAGGTGATGGGGTGCCTCCTGTAGGTATAAAATGCAGGAGGGGGACTTCCCTGGTGGTCCAGCGGCTAGGACTCCATGCTCCCAACTCAGGGGCACGGGTTCGACCCCTGGTCAGGGAACTAGATCCTACATGCTGCAATTAAGATCTGATGCAGCCAAATAAATATATTTAAAAAAAAAAAGATGCAGGAGGGCCTCTCGGAGGTGGTGACATTGAACAAAGGCCTGAAAGGTGAGAAGAGCCAGCCTTGAGTCAAGAGGTGGGAAGGGCATTCCAGGAAGAGGGGAAAGGCAAGAGCAAAGCCCTGGGCCTAGAATGAATTAGGCAAGTTCAAGGGATAGGAAAGGGTCAGGGTGGCTGGAGTGGAGTGAGGAAGGGATGGAGGGAAAGATGAGCTCAGGGAGGGGAACTGGGGACCTGGCCATGCAAGCCACCTTAACCAAACCCCACAGATCTCACTGGTCTCAATCCTACCCTCCTCTGTCCAAAGTTCTCCTCTCCCCCTCTGTCCTGAGACAGGCACCTGGGAGCCAAAGCAACCCACAGCTTACTGTGGCCAGGTGCATGAGTTACTGGATCTGATATGAACTTCAAGGACAACCCAGAGAGCCAAATTTTAAGTGCAGTCATATCGTCTTGGTTTTCAATGTGGATTATATCTTAACAGAGGCATTACCAAACCAAAACCCCTCAAATCATGGAGATGCCTCAAATCATTCGACTATCTCATGGGGACCCTTTTCCCATTTGGGGGGCTGAATTCTGAGAACACATCCCCACATTTTCTTTTCCCTTGTTTTGGCCAAACTGTGCAGCTTGTGGGATCATTTTAGTAGTCCCAACCAGGGATTGAACCCAGAACACTATAGTGAAAGCACCAAGTCCTAACTGCCAGGGAACTCCCAGCCCCAGCCCCCCAGCCCCAACCCTGCCCCACAACATTTTCTGACTACTTTCCTTATTTAGGTCATATTGGCAATCAAATATCAAAATAGGGCTTCCCTGGTGGCTCAGATGATAAAAAATCTGCCTGCAATGCAGGAAACCCCAGTTCAATCCCTGGATCAGGAAGATCCCCTGGAGAAGGAAATAGCAACTCTAGTATTCTTGCCTGGAGAATTCCACGAACAGAGGAGCCTGGCGGGCTACAGTCCATGGGGTCGCAAAGAGACACGACTAAGTGATTAACACAACACGACAACATTTCAAAACATTCCCTTGTGCCTGCTTCCGGTACCAAGCTATGATCTCATTGGCCTTCTCTCACGCCTCTTCCAGCGGTGTGTTATTGTTATATATCCCCATTTTAAGGATGAGGAAACTGAGGCTTAGGCATGGAAAGCAACTTGCCCAAGACCACAAGAGGACCCAGCATCTAAACTGCTTGGGTACTTCCCTGGCGGTCCAGTGGTTAAGTACCTGCAGTTCCATTGCAGGGAGCACAGGTTCGATCCCTGGGCAGGGAGTTAAGACAGCCACATGGCAGGGTCCCAAAAAAACACAACTGTGCTTGGAGAGGTACTGCCTTGAGCTCTGCTGGCCACATCCCCTAGTTCCTCACCTGTCGTCGCCAGGTGGGCCTGCCTGAGGGCTTGTGCTGGGCACCTGTGGACGCACTCTGCAGCAGCTGCAGCTGGGACTGGAGTCTGGGGAAGACAAGGGGCTGCTGGGAGCCTGGACCCCAGGCTTAGTGGGCCCCCCCCACCGGAAATCTCAGCGGAGTGGGCGGATGGGCCTGGCCTAGTCAGCCGGGCAAAGCCACCAGGAAGGGGGCCCTACTCACGTGAACAAGCTGTCTTCCAGGTTCCGGATGCGGGCCTGAGCTTGGTCTTCAGGTGATTGGGGGTCCTGTGAGGTGGGGTCCTGGGGCCGCTCTGGCTCCTCAGCTGCCCCGTCCATTAGCCAGCGTTCCCGGAGAGACTTCCTCTGGCCATGGGAAGGGGCATGTGGACGGAGAGGCTGGGATACGTGCCCTAATAATGCCAAGTGGGAAGCCACCCCGTTCCCAGCAGACAACTTTCCCACGCTGGAAGAAACACCCATCAATCTCCCCAACTTTTCCAGAATGGGACAGACACCCCCAAAGGGGAAATCAACGTCCCTCTTAGCCCCTCTCTACCCCAGAGCGGAACAAACACGTTCCCAAGATCTTCCCAAAGGTGGAACAAACGTCCCCCATCACTACCAACCACTCTTTCCGAGCTGGGGAAGATGCCCATCCCTGAAGCTGGAACCAACTCCCCCAACCCCATGTCTATAGAGAGGCTCCTTTGGTTCCCAGAACTGACTCTCATAGACACCCCGACTTCATTGCCCGGGCTAAGCAGGCTCCCCCGGCCGCCCCCAACCTTGAGCCGCTCCACGCGGAGTTTCTCTTCCTCTAGCTCTCGGCGCGCCGCGCGTATCTCCTCTTGTAGCCGCCGCTTCTCCTGCGCACAGAGGACCCTGAGCTGCCCGCTGGCCGGGTGGGGCCGGGCGGGGCCGCCGCCTCCCCTTCCACCCTCCCTCCTCCGCCGGGTTAGCCGGGGCTCCCGGGACTCCCGGGGCTGCAAGCCGCACCGGCTAGCGGAACACACGTCGGGGCCCCGGGCGGGGAAGAGGTTCGGGGGGCGGAGGCGCTGAGTCAGCAGCGGTAGGGGCGGGGCCGGCGGGGGCGGGGCTGGCCGCGCCCCAGATGCTGCGGAGGTCTCGCCCCGGCGGAAGGGGGGCGGGGTCTGTGGATGGGGAGGGCCCCGGAATGGGAATCCAGAGGGGGAGGGATCTGAGGTATGTGATTGATTAAGACGGATGCGATTCAGAGAGATGGGGTCCAGATATGAGGATCCAGTGGAGACGGCTAGTGAGGGGGGGAGTCGGAAATGGAGGTGCAGTAGTGAGGATCCAGCGAGGCTAGGATGTAGAGATGGTCCAGAGACATTCGAGTGCAGCAGTGTAGGAGCAGAGAGATGAGAGTTAGTGAGATGGGGATTCAGAGATGGAGCTTCGGAGAGACGAGATCCAGATGTGGGGGTCTGAGAAAGGGGGCTTCAGCCATGGTGTATTTGGGAGACGGGGTTCAAGAATGGAACAGACGCTGCAGATTTGAGAGTGCGGAGTCCTCAGAGCTCCATTCTGGGGATGTCGATGATCATACAGAAGAACTGAGGAGCAGAGGAGCCTGAGGATTTTGGTGGGGCGCCCCAGGCACACCTGGAGCTGAGGGTGCTTCCCGCACGTTCAGAGCGCTAGGCCTGCTCCCTGTGATAGGAAAGAGGTGAGGAAGAGGCCTGGGTATGGCGAGGGGTGCCCAGGGCTCAGGGCGCCGCGCACTGGTAGGGCGTCACTTACCGCGATGACCTCTAGGCGCTGCCGATAGAGGGAGCTCTCCGCCATGGGCCTGCAGGGAGGCGGCGGGGATTGAGGGGGAGCAGGGTTGAGGGGAGGCCGCCTTGGGCTGCGAAAGGAGCCTCCCCGGGGCCCAACACTCGGCAGACCCATCTCTTGAACACCCATCTTTGAGCCAAGATCCCTGAGCTGCTTGGAAATCAACCAAACCCAGTACTTTCCTCTATTTCCCCTTTGCACCTGGGAGGAGTCAGGGCAGAGGGCAGGGGTCCTGTGAGGGGGAGAGAGCCCAGGCCGTGACAGGCTGAGTTAAATCCTTTCTAAGGCTTGACATCACCCCTCTGAGCCTCAGTTTCCCCTATCTGTAAAATGGACCAGAATAGCTTGACCCTTCCTCACCTTGCAGAGAAAGATTCCCTTGCAGGGAAGTATCTATCCATGCAGGAAAATCTTAGGACATTGTACCCCAAAAACAGTAGCATGGTTTATATTAATAATAATTTTAGGGAATTCTCTGACGGTCCAGTGGTTAGGACTGGGCTCTTACTGCTGAGGGCAGGGATTCAATCCCTGATAGGGAAACTAAGATCCCACAAGTAAAAAAGAAAAATGATGATAATTCAAATAATTCCCATGACTAATAATGTTTCTAATTAATTATAATAACCATTCCCAGAAGCTCGGATCCCACCAGGCCGAAACATGCTCTGTATTTTTTCCCAAACCCACACCCTCTCTGGACCTTGGCTGTTACCCAGCATCCCTTACGTGCAGGTTGAGGGAGGGGGTGAGAATCTGGGAGAGAAGTGTCCATCTCGCTGTGGACACACGTCATTGCCATGGTAACTCCAGAGCTGCCTCTTCCACTTGCAAATCACCCTCCCAAGGGGCAAGGATCACCAGGTCACACTGCCTAGTGCTGGACTCCGAACTGGGGGGAGGGGGACTTGCCGTTTAAGGTTTAACCTGCAATTCCCCCATCATTGTCCTCCTCAGAGCACCCCAGGATCCCCAATTCTCAGCCTCCGGGGCACCTCTAGTCCATTTGGGCTCCCCCTGGAAGCTGGAGACTGGTTGGTACTGCAGTGCACGTCGGGGACAGTCATCGTCACGACAGCTTAGAGATGCACTGAGTGCCAGCCACATGGAGGTGCTTCCAGTATCTAGAAGGATATATCTATCTGCCTGTTGGTCCTGACATGTAGCCCAGGGTGGGCACAGAGCAAGCCCTCAAACATTTATTAATTTGAGCACTATCCTATTGGATGAGCTTAAACCTCATTGCCCAGACTCTGGTGGGGCCTCCCGGATCTGCTCTGGCTTCACCATGAAGGCATAAAAGTGAGCTGGCATTTAGCACTTACTATATATAGCTCTCTAAGTGCTCTACGGGGCTTCCGCTAGGCTCCCGCAGCCATCTCCGCCTCCTCCTCCCTGCCCTGATCTTGAGACACTGTAGTCAACTTTTTGCTGAGTTGACGTTCCAACTGAGAAGAAAATCAGCCAGCCATTAGCCAGTGCACACCATGTGCTGAGCACCGTTAAATGCTTTACTCCTAGTAACTCATTTGGGGCTTCCCTGATGGCTCAGATGGTAAAGAATCCACCTGCAGTGCGGGAGATCTGAGTTCAATACCTGGGTTGGGAAGATCCGCTGGAGAAGGCAACAGCTACCCACTCCAGGATTCTTGCCTGGAAAATTCCATAGAGAGAGGAGCCTGGCAGGCTATAGTCCATGGGGTCGCAAAGAGTCAGACATGACTGAGCACCTTTCACTTTCAAAAAGCTTTAGTAACTCATTTAACCCTCTCGACCATCCTAAAAGGTAAATAGTACTACTGTCCCCATTTTACAGAAAAAGAAACTGAGGCTCTGAGAAGTGGCAGAAGACTTGTCTAAGGTCATTGAGTCAGGATTGGAACTCAAGGCTCTTAGAGCCCAAATACTGGGAACACTGTGGAGAAATGGAAGTTCAGGCATCTTCATCTTGACAGCCAGGGGACCAGAGATCAGCTTGGGGAGGTGGGTCTTCGATTCCAGTTAGGGCAGGATGCTGAAGTTCATGCTTTAAAGGGTGTCCCAAAGGAAGCTCAGATCCCTGCTAATAGGTTTGCCCTGGGGGAGGCTAAAGTACCCTCTCTGTTCTCCCACGCCCAAGATGTAATCACCCTGCCTCTTCCTTGCTGGGGGGGTGGGGGGAGATCAGATTCCCATTGCTAGGCAACCAGGTTTGTAGTTGGTGAATAATGCAACGGGGAACCCAAAAGAGTGAGGGACCAATTGGGGTCCCTGGAGGGAGCCCCTTTTCCAGAAGTCTCTACAAACCTCTGGAACCCCCTCCATCCTCTGACTTTCAAAGGCCTTCACATCTCAAATATTAAAACAATCTGCACACTTTGTTCAATGTTGCTTGTCTCTAAATCTTCAGCTTTTTGCCCTGCCAGGGACAGTTGGTGGTCATTTCATTAAGTAGGTAATCATTTCCCTGTTTAAATCCTCTTTTTCAGTTTGGGAACTGTTAACTTTTTTCCTTTTTGGATCTCAAGCATTTCTTCCCACCCCAGACACCAAAGGATGAATTTAGAGGCAAAATATGAGAGTGAGAGACCCTGACATTCCCCATCCCCCATTCAACTAATAGCCCCACCCCGCTCTGGCTGGACTTTGGGCTTGAAGCCTGCCAGTGGAAAATACCAAAAACACAAGGGGGTGAGAATTCACATCTCCCAGCCGACTTTCTGGGGAGGGGGCCATTGAAGAGGTTGCAGGGTTGACTGCCAGCCGCCCTTCACTCTTCCTGGCCCCCTTAGGAGAGGCTTGCTGGAGCAGCAACAACCCCCACCCTGCCGTCCCTCCATAGGAAGGCCAGCGTCTTCCATGAGCCCCTCCCAGGCCCTGCCCACTGGCCCCCTGACCCCAGACACTTACGTGGGTGTGGCCAGAGACCACACATGGCTCTGCAGGGCCATCTCTGCCCAGAAGCCCACGTTCTGATTTCCAAATTCCAGACCTACCACCCCGGGTGCTTGCCGAAAGTGCCCCGGAGGCTGTGACTTGGCTGTCGGAGTTGGTGGGGGGGGGGGGGCGGCAGCAGGCGGGCACTGGGAAAGCTGGTCCAGCTGGTTTGGGCCAGGAGGCGGGAGACGCCTGGGCCGGGCTGAGGGGGGCTGGGGGCTGGCGGGCAGTTCTGGGGAGGTACTATCAGCTGTCCTGATCAATTATTTACCAGCCACTGGCCTCCTTGCTGCACTCGGCTGCCTCCCGGCAAACACATTCTCACATGCCTGGTCAAGCCTGTGGACTAGGGCTGGTTCTCCCCAACTCCCTCAGACAAGGGCACCTTTACTTGGCACCCTAGACATTTCAAGTCCGGTTGCCCACCAAAGGTAACCTGCCTTCGAATACTGTTGCTTTTACATACTACTGCCCTCCCTTCTTGGACCCTGATCTCTGGGGTGAGGAGGAAGGGCTGATCCCACCAGAAGATTCTGGATACCAGAGCCTGTGCCTCAAGAGCACCAGAAGGCTTGAGCTCTGGACAACTCAGGGCAACTTCCCTTTCTGGACCTCAGTTTCCACTTTCTGGACCTCAGTTTCCCCTTTCGGAAAATGAGAGAATTCGATCAAATAGCCTCCAGGACCCTGGACGCCCCTTAGATGTGATAACTACCCGGGGAGTGTGGTGATAAGAAATGTCTAGAGAACTTCTTACCCAAGTCTTGAAGGTCCCTATTCAGTCCTCCCACCATCCCTTTCTTAAAGGAGCAGCGCCCCTTTTCTCAGCTGATCATGTTTTATCCAACCATCCTCTTGGGGAAATCATCTCCTACTCTCCAGGCTGGTCTGCTGCAGCCCCCAGCACTCTTGTGGTCAAGCTGTACAGCATGCAGGGTGTTAGTTCACCCCACCCAACCTGGGGTTGCACCCATGGCCCCTGCAGTCTTAACCACTGGACCACCAGGAAAGTCCCCTAGGCCCCTTCCTTGTTTCAGAGGGTCTGCTCCCTCTGAACAGAACAAAGGGAATGTGCCCAACTAAATCCTTCCTCCCTGCTCTAGATCCTACTCAGGATGGCCAAAAAGTGGCAGAGGAGTGAGGAAAGAGCTTGGGTACATGGGGCGGGATCCCTAGGTACATGTACAAGGCCCCTCATTGTGTAGGACAGACTTGGGGGTGTGAAACAAATGGGGCCGGACTGAGGCCTGGGGTTTTCCTATGCCAAGTACAAAACTCCTGGGGATTCAAAATAGTTTCAGTTGAACCTGGTCTTCTATTGGGCTGGTCAAAATGTTCCTTTGGGACTTTTTTTTTTCGTAACAACAACCCGAAGATGGTATGGCAAAACCCAAGTGAACTTTCTGGCGAACCAAATAGATCCTCCTAAAAGCATATTTGGGGGGCTTCCATGGTTGTTCAGTGGATAAGAAACCCTCGCCTTGCCATGATGGGGATATGAGTTTGCTTCCTGGCCTGGAAACTAAGATTTCACATGCTGTGGGGCAACTAAGCCCACACGCCACAGTGAAAGATCCAACATGAGGCACGAAGATCTCTTGTGCCACAACTAAGACTCAAGTCAGCCAAGTTTTTCTTTTTTTAATAAAAGCTTATTTGCCATGATAGAAATAGAGAACACATTTTTAAAAATTAGTTTTTAGTTGTGGTAAAATACACAAAATTTACCATTGGTAGCATTTAATACATTCACAAGGTTGTGCAACTTGCCACTATCTAGGTCCAGAACCTTTTCATTACCCCTGGAGGAAATTCTGTACCCATTAAACAGACACTCCTTCCCCAAGACCCTGGCAACCACTGATCTGCATCTGTCTCTGTAGATTTACCTATTCTGGACATTTTTTTAAATCAGTGGAATCATACAATATGTGGCCTGTTCTGTTTGGCTTCTTTCACTGAGCATAAGTTTTTCAAAAGAGAAAGTGTTAGTTGCTGAGTAGTGTCTGACTCTTCCAGACCCTATGAACTGTAGCCCACTAGGCTCCTCTGTCCGTGGGGTTTCCCAGGCAAGAATACTGGAGTGGGTTGCCATTCCCTTCTCCATAATGTTGTCAAGGTTCACCCATATTTTAGCCTGAATCAGCGCTTCATTCCTTTTTCATGGCTGAATAATATTCCATTGTATGAATGGATCACATTTTGCTTATCCATTCATTTGTTGATGGACATTTGGGTTGTTCCCACCTTTTGGAGGAGAGTGTATATTTTCCTTCCTTGCTTGTAGCTTGATTTTATAACTGTTAGCTATTTAGATCAACACTTATATAGGCTTCCCTAAAGGGAACTCTTGTCCTGGGTTCCACCTTGAGGCAAGATTGTTCTGTTTATAATTGTGTCTGTCTCTTAAACTCAATGGCAACTTCCAAGTCTATTTCTTTGTTCCCAAATTTGGGAACATTCTTTAGTAAGTGTTATGTGTTAGGCACTGTTCTAGGCGTGAGAGAGCTGGGTGAAGATGACAAACAGAAAATGCTGTAATACCACTCACTCTCCAGCTGAGGTGGGGGGCGGGCAGAGATAGATAATATACAAATAAAGAAACAAAGGTAATTGGTGATAACTAGAGTATTGTGAAAGTGTTAGTCGCTCAGTCGTGTCCAACTCTTTGTGATCCCATAGACTGTAGCACACCAGGCTCCTCTGTCCATGGCATTCTCCAAGCAAGAATACTGGAGTAGGTAGCCATTCCCTTCTCCTGGGGATCTTCCCAACTCAGGGATCAAACCTGGTTCTCCTGCATTGTAGGCAGATTCTTTACCGTCTGAGCCACAAGGAAAGTCCAACTGTAGTACTGGGTTAATTACAAAAAATAAAAAAGGCAGGGATAGAGTTACGGAGAAGAGCTGTGTTTGAGGTAGGCTAGGTGATCAGAGACCACTTCTCTGAAGCAGTGACATCTGAATCAAGTGACATCTGAATAGCAGAAGCCAGCAATATGCTGAGTCATTCCAAGCAGAGAGAAAGGCCAGTACAAAGGCCCTGGGGTGGGAATGCAATCGCAGAGTTTGAGGAAAGCATAAAAGTTCAGATGGAGGAGGGATCAAGGGAGAGGGTGTCAGGAGATGAGATCTGAGAAGTGGGAAGGGGTTTTGAGCCAGGGTAGGAAATTTGGATTTTTCTCCTAAGTTTGGTGGAGAGACATCGGAGGGCAATGAATGGCTGGGAAAAGGGTGGAGAGAAGTGGACGACTTCATCATATGTGTTGGAGGTAGAGCAAACAGCAATCCAATATATGAATGGACTGGGGGTGGGTAGGGAAAAAAAGAAATTGAGGCTGAGTTCTACATTTTGGGACATGAAAAACAGAATGAGTGAGTTGCTATATGTAGTAAAGAGAAGTAGAGTTGGGGGGAGACCAAGAATTCAGTTTTGAAAGTGTTCAGTTTGACCTATCTATTAGACTGGGGACTGTTGGATATGAGTTAAAACTCAGAGGAGAAATTAGAGCTAGAGATATAAATTTGGGAGACATCTGCATAGAGATAGTGTTTAAAGTGTGAAACTGGAGTTTGTCAAGGTCTGAGTGTTGGCAGGAAAGAGACTGTATACTTAAACTGAGTAATTGATCAGAACTCAATAGAAGGAAATAAACAAGGCATAGTGCACTCGCTGGGTTAGCATCAGCTGGGAGCTCTTACCACCCCATAGCCCTGGAGAGAGAGAGCTGTTTGGAACTGCTGCCGGCAGTGGAGAGACACAGCCAACAAAGCTTGGAAGAAGAACACGTGAGATAAACATCCTGATCTCTCATTCTCCTCTCTCCCATCAGCCAAACCCAATGGAAGCCAGAGGGGAAAGAACCCCATTGATGCAGGTGAACCAGAAGTCTGAAAACGGGCACTTGGGAGGTCAGAGGAAAACCATAAGTGGGTAGCATTCTCCAAGACTAAGGAGCTGGTGGAAAGGAACTCCGGGCAAAGCCAGTGACCAGGTCTGGTAAATGGAGGTCACGGAGGTCCTTGGACAGAGAAGGGTCAGTGGTGTGGTGGAACCAAGAGCACAGTGTGCCTGGCTAGAAGAGAGATGCACATACTCATGTGAAGTCGTTTTTGACTCTGTGACCCTTTGGACAGTATCCCGCCAGGCTCCTCTGTCCATGGGGATTTTTCAGGCAAGAATACTGGAGTGGGTTGCTATTTGCTCCTCCAGGAAAGCTTCCTGACCCAGGGGTTGAACCTGTGTCTCCTGCATTGCAGACGGATTCTTTACCACTGAGCCATCGGGGAAGAAGAGGAACAGGAGGTGATAAAGTGGAGAGTCCACTGTAGAGACAACTCATTCCAGAAGCAGAGTTTTCATCGTCATCACCTCCCAAAGGGGTAAGTACTACCATCCCCATTTTACAGATAAAGAAACTGAGTCTTGGAGAAGGCTGACACTTAGCTCAGGTTCTCAGTGGGATGGAACCCAGGTGGGCCCAATTCCAATTGGGCCAATAGAGTCAGAGGGAGGAGGGTAGCAGCTTGAGATTGGGATCCAGGAGAGAGTGGAGCAAGAGGGCGGATGGAAAAGAGAGTCACCAGGGTAGGCAGAGAGTTGGGGGATTGTTGGCACTCCTGAGACTGTGTAGCCGCCCCCCACCCTTTCTTTAGGTAACTATCTTTTCCACTGGTCATCCCAAAATGGAGGGGGGGATGGGGGGAGGCAGGTTTTGGCGAAAGCCCAGTGGAAGAGAGTGGAAAATGTCCCTGGGAGTAGGTCGCCTGTTCCTGGCATCAATCCTGGCCAAGAACACCACAATCTGGCCCCAGCTGCAGAGAGCTACTTCCCCCACAAGCCTGGATACTTCCCTGGGTCTCCCAGTCGCCTGGGCCCAAGGTGACCGCCTTTCCAACCTTAGCCGCTCTTCTGGGTCCTGGGCGCGCTGTGTGTGCATGCCTGCCTGGTCCCTCGGTCTGGGAGTGCGCTTGGCAGCGGCCGGCTCGCGAACTTTTCCGGGTGGGGTGAGGGGAAGTGCCCTATGGGCCTGGCGCGGGCGCTGGCGCTCGGCTTGGAAGTGTGAGCCCAGGCACTGGAAGAGAGACTTGGGCGGGCGGAGAGGCGGTTCCTGGCGCCCCCTCCAGCCCGAACTATGCACTGCAGGGGTGGAAATTGAAAGGACAGCCCGGAGCCCGTTGCTGTCGCTGCCAGGCGGCTGACACAGGATTGGCGGGCCAGGCCAGGGCCCGGAAAGATGATTTTAGAGGACACCCCACCAGAAGACAGTGGTTCAGAGGTTCAGCCAGGCATGCAGCTGGGTGGGACCAAGCCCCCTGGTAACGCCGGGATCGTGAGCCCGAAAAGGTGCCAAGGTGGCGCCCATTGAGTGAACACTGCATCTAGACTGGCGCCCCCAGGTAGCAGGCTAGGTCTAGGGAAGCTCTCTTCTAAAACATCCAGTGCCCCGAGCTGACAGGCGCGTCAGTGGACCAAACCCAGTGCCCAGCTAAGGCACCCCCCCTTGGGGGCGGGGCCAGGGCGGGGCCCCGAGTCCGGCCTGCAGGTGCAGGGGGCGGTGCCCGGCCCTGCCCCGGAGGGCAGTTCTTGGAGGCCAGGGGCGGGTCAGAGAAGTGGCCCGTGCGGGCGACGCCTTGGAACCCGCGGACGGCAATTGCAACCACAGGTGCTGCGCAGGGCAGGGTGTCCCAGCTCTAGGCGTCAAAACTCCAGCGCTGGGAGCTAAGGCTTCCGAGCTTCTCCCAACCCCGGACACCTACCAAGGCCCCTGGGCGGCAGAACGGAGCCCTGGGGTCGTCCGAAGCGCGTGGGCCTGAACCCCCCAGCTTAGATAGCGAAATTCCCAAGCCTGCTGCAGAGCTGAATACCGACGTCCCCGTGCCCTCCCCAGACCAGGGCGCGGAGACGCCCGAGCAAGAGAGGGAAGTCCTCGAACCATCAGCGAGGCAGGACGCAGAGCGTCCTGGGCCGGACCGCAGCTGGGGGCTTTGAGAGTCCTGGGCAAGGAAGCGACGACCCTGAACCGTCTGAAGCGCTAGGCACGGGGCTCCTGGAGCAGTGTCTCTCTCAAGGTCCGGAAACCTCCTCTGAGTCGAACTCGGAAGCCCTCCAGTTGCGTTCGGAGACCCCACAACATCCCCTAGAGGAGCCACTCATGGAGACGCCCATCGAGCGCGAAATTCGCCGTAGCTGCGAACGCGAGGAAAGCTTGCGCCGGAGCCGGGGCCTGAGCCCAGGTCGCGCGGGCAGTGAACTCGTTGAACTGCGCGTGCGGCCGGTGCTCAGTCTGCCGGGCCCCAGCCCCGCGCTCCCGCGCGCGTTGGAGCGCGCTCGGGCGGGCGCGCAGATGCAGCGAGACATCGAGCGGGAGGCCTATCGGCAGGCGGCGCTGGCGCGCCCCGAAGTCCCGAAGCAGAGCGCCCGGCCGCCGCCGCAGCCCCTGGGCGAGCTCAAGCGCTTTTTCGAGGCTGTTGGCGGGTGCTCCTCCTCACCCGCGGCGGAGGGCAGCGCAGACACGCAGCGGCTGCCCGAGCCCGGAGGCCGGCTGCATTCAGTCGTACAGGGCCGGTGTCCGGTGCTGTCTCGCGCCCCGCCGCCCATCGCGCCGTCGCTGCTGGAGCAGGAGGTGCGCGAGGTGAATGAGCGCGAGCGGGAGCTGCAGCGCCAGCGGCTGAGCCTCTACGGCACCGCCGAGTTCAAGGAGCCCGCGCCCAGCCTAACGGGTAAGCCACCGGCGTCCCAACGCTGGGGATTCCCAGGGCTCCAGCCGCTTTCACCGACTCCCCTACTCCAGTGGCCCTCTAATCCTCAGGGTCTTCCTTCCTGGCTCCCAAACTCCCCAGACTCTCCTCTCTCTGCCCACCCTTTCTGGACTGACCGTCCCTATGCTCCACCCCCAACCCCGTCGGAATCCCAGACACACCCCACCTAGGCTTGTGGTGGGGGAAGGGAGGAGGATCCCAGATGTGTTTGTCGGGTTCCCAGGGACCCTCCCTGGGTTCTGGCACACCTGGACCTCCCCCTCTGAATTTTCTGGTTCCTACCTCCTCACTCTGGTTTGTTCGCCTTCCCCCTCCCTGGGGTTCCTCCCTCCTCCCTCGGGACGGAGGCCTCAGCGGGGAGGAGGGGGGTGAACGCCTGTGTGTGTTTAAGGGGTGCGGCCGCTCTCCTTCGTCCTGGCTGCCTCCTGCTGGTAAGGCGTGGGGGGGGGGGGATGTGCAATCCCAGCTGAGCGCCCCTTCCTCCTCAGTGAGCAGGGGCGACGGAAAGCTGGCGGTGATCTGGCCTCCTCGCAGAAAGGCTTCGGAGAACGGTCTGGAACAGGTGGGAACCCTTTTCCCCTCCTGCCCCTACCCCAACCCTCTGCGTGGGAGAAAACTGGGCTAGCGAAAGGGCTCCCTGGGAAGTCACCGGGCTAGGACCCCAAGTCCCGGGCGTGGCCCGCGAGTGAGAAGGAGGCAGTGGTCGTGGGGCCCATACTGCCCCATCCGGCGCCTGGGTGTCCCCATTCGCGGTGCGCGAGCCGCTAAGATTTGCCTTTGGTCTGGCCCCTCCCCCTGGCAGGAGGAGCCTTGAGGTTCCGGCCCTCTGGGGTCCCCCGAGGAAAGTAACACGCTCCGCAGACGCTCAGGCCCGGGCGCTCAGGAGTGCCCTCTGGATCCGCGGAAGGCCTGAAGAAGGGCCACAGGTTTGTGCTGGGGAAGACGCAGTCGATCAGCATCCTTGAACCTGACTTTGTGAAACTGACCGGAATCTTCTATAAAACTGTTAGTTCCCATTGGGAAACACCGTCGTCACAACCCCACCAGTAAAACTGCCCAGCCTTTCTCCGCCTAACTGCAAACGGCACTTAGCCTCTCCTGGCCTTGTCTGTTAGAGGACAGGGGTCCTCGGCTGTCCCTGCTCCCCAATAAAGCCCTTTCTTTCTGGACAGTGCAGGCTATTTTCTTCTGGGTTCTCTTCTCCTGGGGTGGGGCAGGAGCGCGGTGAGACGAGGAAGGCCTGAGACACACGGGAGGCACCAGCCGGAATGCAGAATGTCCCCTTGTCGCCGGGTTCCGTGGCCGCTGGTCTCCCGGGGTCCTAGTGCCCCCTGGCGATGCGGGCACGAACTGCGGACTGCGGCTTTGGGACAAACGAACTCATGCCCTCCCTTTATTGGTGCCAAACGACTTGCCCCGCGCATGGTGCTGGCTAGACAGAAGTAATAAGAGGTTGTTCCCGCCCTGGGGATGTAAACAATAGCTACCAAGGAAAAAAATGTTGGTAGTTCAAGCTCCTTAGCAGGGCATGTAAGGCCATTTATAATCTGCATCCCACTCCAGTACTCTTGCCTGGAAAATCCCATGGACGGAAAAGCCGGGTAGGCTACAGTCCATGGGGTCTCGAAGAGTCGGATACGACTGAGCGACCTCACTTTCACTTTTCACTGTCATGCATTGGAGAGGGAAATGGCAACCCACTCCAGTGTTCTTGCCTGGAGAATCCCAGGGACGGGGGAGCCTGGTGGGCTGCCGTCTATGGGGTCGCCCAGAGTCGGACACGACTGAAGCGACTTAGCAGCAGCAACTGTAAACCTCACATGCTTACAGACCCCAGTGTGTGTGTGTTAGCTGCTCAGTCGTTTCTGACTCTTTGAGATCCCATGAACTGTAGCTCGCCAGGCTCCTCAGTCCATGGAATTCTCCAGGCGAGAATACTGAGTCAGTTGCCTCCCAACCCAGGAATGGAAGCCGGGTCTCCAAAATTGCATGCAGATTCTTTACCGTCTTAGCCACCAGGGAAGCTCTTATAGACCCCAGACAGATATTAAAAGAGAGAGAGGGTGTGCTGTAAAACAAAGACCTTGTTTCAACAGGAAGGAGGTAGGGGTTCCTCCATATCACCAGTGCTTTGAGTGAGTGAGCTCAATGGTGTCAAGTCTCTTGTTTTCCAAAAGCAACTGGAGGGAATGCCCTGGCAGTCCAGTGGTTAGGACTTCATGATTTCATTGCCAAAGGTAGGCCCCTGTTCAATCCCAGGTTTGGGAACTAAGATCCCACAACCCCTGTGGTGCAGCCAAAAAATCTACAATAAAACAAAATCAAAAAGCCCCAAAGTAATTGGAAATCATCTTTAAGAGAGAAATCTACTGAACTTTAAATAATTGTGGCTATTTAGAAAACTTTAATTGGTGGGAGGTAGGAGCAGACAGCAAACAATACCTGTTGCAATAGGGCTTGTGGCTCAGTTGGCAAGACCTTCTTAACTTCTCTTAGTCCCAAGACAATGGGTCAAAGGCCCCCCAGTGGGGTTCAAGATAAGCTGTAAAGCTGCATCAGTGCAGTATATTCTGAAGTTTTAATGTATCAAATTCTTAGAGGTGTGCCGAGACCCAGAAAAGACTGTTTTAGAATCATTGTTTAAACTCTTGGATTTATGCCTGGGTCTAGCTCACACAGCATTGCACCCCAAAAGTAGCTCAGCCCAAGGACCCACCCCCGACCCCATCATCAGCACACTGACCACATCTTGACTGTGAGTCTGGGAGGAACAGAGAGAAAGGCAAGAAAGAGCCAGCATTTATTGTTCAGTTGCTCAATCATCTCTGACTCTTTGCAACCCCATGGACTGCAGCACTCCAGGCTTCCCTGTCCTTCACCATCGCCTTGAGCTTGCTCAAACTCATGTCCATTGAGTTGGTGATGCCATCCAATCATCTCATCCTCTGTTGTCCCCTTCTCCTGCCTTCAATCTTTCCCAGCATCGGGATCTTTTCTAATGAGTCAGCTTTTTGCATCAGGGGGCCTAAGGATTGGAGCATCAGTCCTTCCAATGAATATTCAGGATTGGTTTCCTTTAGGATTGACTGGTTTGATCTGTCAGTTCGAGGAACTCTCAAGCCTTCAACACTGCAGTTCAGAGCCAGCACTGCCAAGGTGGAAAATGGAAACACCAAGAACCTGTTCTTAATCCCCTGCAGAGGAGCTAAGAGCTAAGGATGTTGAGTTGACAGAACTTAAGTGTAGACCTGGGTTCATGAACTTTCTTGAAGTTACCTGAGGCATGCTTATGTCAAATAAATCAGATTCTGATAGAGGCTTTGGCATCAATAAAGTTCCTCAGGTGTTTCTAACATGGAGCCAAGTTTGAGAGCCACGAGGTCGATGTAGGCTCAATATAGGTTGATACAGGCTCAAAGTGTGGCGTCTGGACGAGAAACATCAGCATCACTTGGGATCTTGCAAGAAAAAAGTTCCAGCCCAGACTTAGTGATCAAACCCTCCAGTGATTCTAAAGTTAGAGAATCATGGGTGTAGACAGTTTCTGAGCAACTACTGGTTGCTTAGTCGCTAAGTTGTGCCCGACTCTTTTACAACCATATGGACTATACATCCCACCAGGCTCATCTGTCCATGGGATTTTCCCAGGCAAGAATACTGGAGTGGGTTGCCATTTCCTTCTCCAGGAGATCTTCCCCACTCAGGGATGGAACCCCCCCCCCCCCGCATCTCCTGCATTGGCAGGCAGGTTCTTTATCACTGAGCCACCAGGGCTTCCCTCCTGACCAACAGGACCCAGGAAATCAAACCTGTTTCCTTCTCCCACTACTGCCACCACCCACCAGAAATATAGTTTTAAGTGGCCTGTGGATTTGTCTTAAGGGAAGATAAATTAAAGCTGCATGTGGCTAGTCCAAATTGAGATGTGCTGTAAGTGCAATACACAGATTTAAAAAACCTAGTGCAAAAAAAGGGGGATACCTCAATTTCTTACACTGACTATATGTTGCAAAAATATTTTGGACATCTGGGGTTAAATAAAAATATCAATAAAAGTCTGACCTCTTTATTCTTTTAATATAGCTCTTAAAAATTTGCAATTACGTAGGTGACTCGCATTTGTGGCTCAAATTCCTATTGGACTGGACTAAACAGTTTTCCAGTAGTCATGTTATGGATGTGAGTTGGACCATAAAGAAAGCTGAGCTCCGAAGAATTAATGCTTTTGAACTGTGGTGTTGGAGAAGATTCTTGAGAGTCCCTTGGACTGCAAGAAGATCCAACCAGTCCATCCTAAAGGAAATCAATGCTGGGTGTTCATTGGAAGGACTGATGTTGAAGCTGAAACTCCAATACTTTGGCCACCTGATGTGAAGAGCTGACTTATTTGAAAAGACCTTGATGCTGGGAAAGATTGAGGGCAGGAGGAGAAGGGGATGACAGAGGATGAGATGGTTGGATGGCATCAGTGACTCAACGGACATGAGTTTGGGTAGGCTAAGTGAGTTGGTGATGGACAGGGAAGCCGGATGTGCTGCAATTCATGGGGTTGCAAAGAGTCGGACATGACTGAGCGACTGAACTGAACTGAGTCTAAACAGTGGTGGTGGTGAACTCAGAGGGGCCTTGACTCAGTATAAGGGAACTTCAGAACCCGTTTGGACTCATTCAAACTCCTGGGTTGTGGACTAAAAAATCCTTGGTGCAGTCAGAAATTGTTACCGAAAGCCTCTACTCCCACTCTAAAAAGACAAGGGTTTTGGTTAATCATGATTCACTTCACGTTTCTATTTTTATAATTCGTAAACTGGGATAATCATAACACATGATAATACTATGTGTCAGGGACTATTAGGTAAGCAGGGCTCCAAATCTCTCCTCCAACTCTGAAAATGCTAGAGGGAATCAAAAGGTATCCGTTAGTTTAAGGGGAGAGGGGTGGGTAACTCGCAGCTGAGTGACAGCCGAATGAGGACACTCCTCCCCTGGCAAGTGACCAGTTGCTGTCAGGTCCAGGCTCCACCACTTGGCCTCTGAAGCTCTAGGTAGGCGGGCTCACCTCTCAACCCGGTCTCCTTTTCAGTCCAAGGCTGGGAGCGTTTCCAAGTTGGAGTGCCTCACCGCTCTCCCACCAGCCTGCGCCCCGGACACCTCAGGAGGGTACAGCGACCTGCCCAAGCCATGACCCAAAAGCTGGAAGAGAAAGATTAGGAAACTGATCGGCGCTTAGGAAACTGATCGCTGGCCCTTTCCTGGCGGCACGTCGGGAAATAGAGTCTTTTTTGGTACAGGGAAATAATTTCCGGGTCAAAACATGAGAGTGGGCGTAGCCCTGCGTTCCTTCTCACAGTGGGCGTTGAATTTCCTCGCTACCCGAAACTTGCGGTTATCTGGGTTCCGGTTGTTGACAGGAGCCGCTACTTCCCTTTTTGCTTTGTACCAGCCCCTACGCATGCTCTGAGCTCCCGTCGGCCAGTCAGTGGACCACAGTTTTGTTTCCATAAGACTACATTACCCAGAAGCCACAGCGAGTGGGCGGGGCCTCCTCTCCCCGGGAGGGAGGGGAGCGGCGCACGGAGCGGACGCTGAGCCTGTGACCTCTTTCTTTCTTTTATTTAACACAAAACTGGTGTGTTCACAAGCAGGGCTCCGCGGCCGGGCCGGTTCCAGTGCGGACGGGCCAGCTCGACCTGGCCCCTTGGAAGGCAGGCCGAGCCGCACTAGGATAACAAGTGAGCCCCTCCCCTACCCCATCTTCTGGAGTTTGGAACTGTCAAGCTCCAGCTCCCACCCTCTCTCCAGGTTCAAGACTCCTGCGCGGCCCACGCCGCGGGCCCGGCGGCGCTCGGGGGCCGAGCCATGCCTGCCTGGCCCGTGAGGATCTGCACCAGCAGGTCGGTGGCCAGCATGTGCGACGGCTCCTCGAAGCCGATGGTCAGCAGCTGCTGGTAGTCCCCAGGCGGCTGCGGGCACAAAATCCTGGGGGCCAGGGACAGACAGGCCAGGATGTGAGCGTCCCCTGCTACTCGGGAGCCCCTCCCCTTGAGCGAAAGGCTGCGGCTGAAAGAGGCTTTGTTTCAGCTGGGGGTGGGAAAGTGGTTTCCTTGTTGATGAGAAACCTAGAGGGTAAGGCTCTGGGAGGCTGAGCAATTTTATCCCTGACCTGGCTGATGGCTCAACGAGCTGTGTGTCCTTCGGCAGGTAACTTAACCTCTCTGAACACCTGTTTCCTTTGTAAAATGGGGCTTGTCGTGTAGACCTCAGAGGGTTGTTACATGAGTCTGCATAAACGCTTTTCAGGGCACAATAAAATTCATTATCATCAATGGTAACAGTGTAGAGGGAGGCAGATGGTCTCTGGTTGGTTTCTGTCCCTCCCTCCAGATCCCACCCACCTTACCATTGCCCTGGCTCCTACCATGAATAAAGGTCATCCTCGGCTGGTCCTAGGGGCACCCATCGGCCGATGGACCACAGCTTCTGAATCTGGGGGCAGGAATTGGCCGGACTCTTGCCTGTGTCTTCCCATGTATCTCTATAGCATAGGAAGTAGCTGGGAGGGGAAGGGGCAGCAATTTAAAGTGAGCAGTGAGTAGTTTCTCAGTTCTTCTGTTTGAGGGTTCTAATTTTGGAGGTAAAGTGGAAACTCATCAAAAGTTGCCTTCAGGTTCTCAGGTAGTCATGTGACAATACTGAGGCCTTTTCTCCCTATCAGCCTAGTTGTTTAAGATAAGTACTTCTATTTTGATGGGGGCATCTATGTATGTATGTATATTTAAGGTGAGGATGACCTTGCAAAGGTTCTTGAATTCTTGCTTGGCTTTCCACTTTGGTGGCGGTTCAGTGGCCCAAACTGGCATTCTCCCATAGCGAGGGGGAGGACTTGGATTCTGATAAGGGGACTCACTAATCCACATGGGAATCTTGCTCCCGGCTGCTGGGCTCTGGGGTGGTTTCCAGGTTCCAGCGCATCTTCTTATAGAGGTATCGGGGGAAGTGGCTGGCGGTGTAGGCGGCAGGGGCACAGTATCTGAAGATGGACACTTCATGGGAAGGACTGATGGAGAACCTCCCACAGAAGAAACAGGAGATGCTGGCAGGAGATTAAAGAGTAAGGAATGAGGCTGTGCCCTGGGCTCCTCCACCCCTGACCCCAAGCCAAATCTCTTATGCTTTTACCTTAGGGGGTCAGTCTCCTCCAAGTTCACGAACCCAAATGAGGCATACATTAGGACCAGCTGTTCCAGGCGAAGAGTGAGTTGTTGGGAGATCTCCAGTAGCTGTAAGGAAGATAGGGCATAACGAGATTAGTTGGCCTTCCAGGAGCATCCTCCCCATCCCCCAGGCCTGAGGGATGCAGAAAGGGGCATCAGGGTCTAGGAAACCTGCTCCACACACACACCCCCTTTCGGATCAGCTCCTGCAGGGCTCCATAGACAGGGGGCACGCTCCGAGCAGCTGCCTCCAGGTACAGGAAGTAGGGCTCACACATCCGCAAGAAGGTGGGCATGGCCTTTGCCAACTGTTCCTTCTGCACTCGGTCCCTGCTGAAGGGAGAAGCAGGCCTTTGCTTGAGTCCTTGGCTCCCCCACCAATTTCTCCCATTCTCTTCACCCCTCCCACCTGTATCCCTGGCCTGGATTCCCAGTACAAACAAACTCCTGCAGTGTCAGGCCTTTCTCAGAGGACCTTTCAGGACCACCATCATCAAAGACATGTGAAACACTTGTTAAAATGCAGACACCTGAGTCCCACGTCTGACTTTGACCTACTACTATTCCCTGGGTGAAGCTCAGAAATCTAGGATTTAAACAACCTCCGAGGGGACTCCAATGAACATTGATCTGTGAGCATCACAGTCCCCCTTCCCTCCATCTGGGAATCATATTATCCTCTGAGGTCTCAAACTGGTAGCCAGCAGGCCAAATCTGGCCCAGATAGGTTTTGTTTAGCCTGTCCAAGGTTCGAAACTTAAGCCAACAGTTAAAAAGTGGGAGAAAAGTTCTAGCAGTTTGGCAGCCTCAAGAGCCCACATAGCAGTCCGCCCTCCCTAACCCCAAATTTCTACACAGTTCTCATAACTCTGAAATTGGGTTGCTAATCAGCTAGTGCCATTTACTTCGTCTAGCTAACCTAGCGTATTTTGCCCATTTTGTTAAACCTTCCTCTGTCTCCTTATCCATGGTAGAATCTAGGACCCCGTCGAGCATCACCTGTAGAGCAAGTAGCTCTGGAAATCATCTGCCTTCTTAAGCAGGTAGCAGAGCTGCTCGGTGATGGGGCTGAACATGGTGTCCAATGGCAGGCGAGGAGGGGTGGGCCGGGGGCCTGGGGCCAGACGCTCCGGGGAAGGCGTAGAGGTGGAGGCCTGGGGCAGCTGTCCCTGAACACCGTTCTCGGGCTCCGCCTCGGGTGGGTTCCCAGGTCCGCCAGGAGGAGGCGACCACGAGGGGTCTTCGCAGGGCTGTGCCCCAGATTCCAAGTCGTCCAGGGGCGGCGTTTCCCCAGAGCCCGCGGGGAGCGGCCCCACAAACCACTGTTCGGTGGCCATCGTGCGGCAAGAGGCGGGGACCACCGGAGCTCTTTAAGCCTCCACTGCTCACATTGGCCGCGGGTTCGACCCCGCCCAGGGTACCTCGGACCTGCTTGGCCTGGGAGCGCGTCCCTCCTCCACTTCACCCCAGCCTCGACCTCCCTGCCGGCGCCGCGTGGAGGGAGTTCGCCTCATTTGAATTTCAACACGCCGGAGGGGCGCGCCGCTCCTGCCCGCGCTGCGCGGCAGCAGCGCCCCGCGCACACGCGCGCTCCCGGAACCTGACAGTGGGGTGCGCCTCCGGGGGAGGTGACCTGGGCTGCTGCTGGCGCGGCGGTGTCCTGGGGGCGCAGCCTGGGGCCAGCGCATCTAACTCTCGGAGGTGGTTTCCTAGGGAGGAGGGATCTTCACCGCTCGTCAAACCCGCGGGGTTGCAAGTATAGAAATCAAGGAAGGCCCCGCCCCGCTCGCTGACTCTGACCCCCAGGCCTTGGAATCTGTATTAACAACAAAAAACCTAATGGAATTGAGAAACTGCATTGGAACTTACTAGGCTCTTGTGATGTAGTAGTTGTCACTATTACTAACAATAAAAATCTTCACTTGGAAAAGATTTTCCCATCTCATGATCTCATCTGATGGCCCAGTCCCTCCTGTCCCTTTTATGAAAAAGACCTTGAGGATTGGGGACCCTACCATGGGCCCAGAAGACTTCTGCCCCCCCCAAGTTGTAGGCTGGATTCTTTGTTAACATGCATGCAAAGGTTGTCAGATACAGAAGTCTGAAGCCAAATACATTAATTATACTTAAAGACGCTGGGTAAAGAATGACAGGTGTCCAACTCCACCCTGTGTGACACTGAGCCAGCATCTTTGCAGTGATGAGCCAGTTGCCAGGTCTATAAAGCTTTTTTTTTTTTTTTTTTTAATGAGCTTCGCCTCATGGGGCTCTGGTGAGAACCCAGAGAATGCTCATAAAACCTAGAGTTAACTGCTAGTCACTTAACAAATATTTGAGCACCTACTGTGTGCCCAGGGACTATTCTGGGAAAGGAGAGATGGCAGAAGAAACAAAGAATCCTGTTCTTCTGAACAGTTACTGTCAAAATTACAGCCAACTCTGAGGCAGCACCACTCACTACCCAGTCTCCCTCCTCACACAGCTTTGTCCTAAACCCAAGACTTCCAGGGGGCCGGGGTGGCTCTTCTCCTCCCCGGACTACTTTCATGAAATGGACTCCACTGCGTTTTCTTCTTCTCTCTTTTTTTAAAATTTTATTTAAAAAACCTTCGGTGCAATATTAAAAAGCAATACGGCCAGCTGGAGCGACAACGAACAGAAAGAAAAGGGGAGGACGGATAGGGAAGATCCAGGGACCCCTTCCCCAGCTGCTCCCAGGGGCTGGAGGCCAGGGCCAGACTGGGGAGGGGCCTGGGTGGTGGGGGAGAGAGGAAAGGCCACCCACCAAAATGAACAGGCAGAATAAAACACTGATATAGGAAATATCTGGCTGAACTGAAGAGGATCTAGGGAAGATGGGAAGCCCCCATTTTCTTTCCCCAAAATGTCCTAGACTGGGTTGGGGGTGGGGAAGGGTTGGCTTCCTGGGGTGAAAGGAATAGGCCCTGTTCCACCCCATACTCCTTTGTCAGGGAGTACCAGATGTGCCAGGGGGGCCAGAGGCATGTATATTGGGGGAGAGGTGAGTAGGAATGCCCCCTCACTAGAATCTGTTACGAGGGCTGAGGGTGTTCCCCGTCCAGCTCCCAGACTCTTGGGGTTCTTGGGTAAGATGGAGACTGGAGTGGGTCGGGGCAGGGGTGTGAGGCTGGGCGCTCAGCCTAGAAAGCCGTCAGGGTCGTCCTCCTCAAAGTGGCCTTGTTGCAGCACCTTGATGTGGTGCTCGTAGATTTTCAGGGCTGGGCCGAGGCGGATGGACAGGCCTGTCAGCACGTCTGTGCGTTGCATGAGCAGCAAAGACTTGCCATCGATTTCCTGGGTGGGACAGAGGAGAAACGAAGAGAGAGCAGGGTCAGAATACATCCCCACTGAGACCCTGAAACCCTGGGGCTAAGTTGAGGGGGCGGAACCCACCTGTTCTTGGAAAGCTGTGGCCTGCTCCGGGAAGCCAGCCTCGGTGAAGTACTCTACCACATCCGTCACTGTCCACTCCACAGGATCAGCCGGCTTCTCCTTGCGCCCCGAACTGCGTTGGAACAGAGGAAACCAGTGAGCAGTGACGCTCCTGTGGTTCTGTCACACACACCTGGGCAGCACCACCACCCCCCACCCCGCGTCTCAAACACTGCAACTTACGGACAGCCAAAAGGGGTCCCATCAGCCCCAGGTAGGGCTGGTTTTCCTGGGGGCAAAGGCACGGGGGATGGGGAGTCTGGCCCAGTGGCAGCAGAGGCTGGGAAATAAAAAACAGATGCCTGTGGTTTTGTCTTGGGGCTCAGTTCGTTCCCACCTGCCACCCTCCCCCACCCAGAGGGATCCTTACCTGATCCCCCTTCCTTATTCATGGCGGCCATCGAGAACACTTGACGGGTGCCACTGCCTGGCGCTGGCCCGCGTCCTTCATCCTGGCCCTGGTGGGGTCCACAGGGCGTCCACTCCTTGACTCTCTCCTTGGCACTCTGAGGGCCGCGCTCGCCATTAAGTTGGTGGTGTTGGGCACCTGCAGGACGGTCTCCCTCGGGCACTTCGGAGCCCTCAGACACTTCATCTTCATCATCTTCATCTTCGTCGTCTTCATCCTCCTCTTCCTTCTCAAGCACTCGCTCTTCTCCACCCCTCTGGTGCAAGAGAAGGAGGCCCGTAAGGGCATTAGCTGTTCTAGCCCTGGGCCCGACCCGGGGATCCAGGACCAAGCGGACTGCCTCACCACCACCTTTAATACCAACACGGACTAACTTTTACACATCCACTCCGTGCCAGGCTCTGTGTTAATACAGCTCTCAGTAGCCAAATCTCACTAAACTCGCTCAACAACCCCAAGAGGTCGCTACTGCTATTAAGTCGCGTTTTACAGCGGAGGAAACTGAGGCTGGCGAAGATCAAGTCACTTGCCAAGGTCACCACCCCCCGAGCCCGCAGGGAAGAAGCGCAAAGCCCCGGCCGCCCGCGGCCCGCTTCCTCCTGGGACTCTCGCCCGCCACCAACTTCGCCAGCACCTGCCCACCGCACGGCGCCCCCCTCCGCGGCGCGCTCACCTTGCTCCGCGACGCGCGGGCGCTGGCGGCCGGGGGCGCCCGCCCGGGCCTGTCCCCGCGGGGCAGCGCGAGCGCTCCGAGACGAGTGCGCTCCAGGCGGCCCCGAGCCGCCGCCTCCTCCTCTAGCAAACCCTGCACGCGGCCGCGGGTCAGGCGGCCGCCGGCGCCGCCGCTACCCCCGAGGTAGCGCACGACTTCCCGCAGGCTCACGGGCCGAGCCGGGCCGCCGGCCCGCGCCGCGCCCCCCTCCGGCGGCTGCTGTGGCTGCGGCGGCGGCGGCGGCGGCTGCTGCTGTGGCTGTGGCGCCGGCGGCAGCGGCGGCTCCCGGGCGGCGACGGCGGGCGGGGGGGCGCGGCGCGGGCCGGCCGGGGGCGCCACTGCCGGAGGAGCGGCGGGCGCGGGCGGCGGCGCGGCCAGGGGCGCGGCCCGCTGCGCGCGGGGGCCCGGTTGCGCGGGGCCGGGCGAGGGGGGCGCTGTGGCGGCAGCAGCGGCGGCCGCGCGGGGCGCCCGGGCCGGGGCGGCGGCGGCGGCGACGGGCGCGGGCGGTGGCGGCGGGGCGGGCGTGGGCGGCGGCGCGGCGGCGGCAGCGGGGCCCCCGCGGGGGGCGCGCGGCGGGGCCGGCGGGGTGGCTCCGCGCCGGGGCGGCTGGACGCGCGCCGCGTTGCGGTACGAGATGCTCCCCTTGTAGCTGACCCGGAGCACGGCGCGTTGCTGGATCAGTTTCTCTAGCTCGGCGCGCGTGCGCTCCGGCTCCGGGCCGTGCCGCCGCCGCACCATCCGGCAGATGCGCTCCAGGTCCGGCCGCGCCTTGCGCGAGCGCAGCGAGTCGATGGTGTCCAGGATCCACTCTTGGTAGTGCGGGGAAGCGGCGGACGACGAGGCAGCGGCCGCCGTGGTGGCGGCCGCCGCCGTCTCCGGCGGGGGTAGGGCCGGGGGCCCCGCCATGCCTCCCGCCCGGCCCGGCTGCACCGTGCGCGCTGCCTCCCTCCCAGCGCGGCGCCCCCCTCCCCGGCACCCCTCCCTCCGCCGCTGCCCGCCTCCTCCGCCTCCCCCCCCGGGGGGCGCAGCGCCTCGGCGGAGCGGCGGCGGCGCTGCTGTTTCTTTGCAAAAAAAAAAAAAAAGAACGAGAGAGAGGGAGCGAGAGAGAGAGAAAAAAAACAGTGAGAGAGAAAGAAAAGAGAGAAAAAAATATGCACACACTCACTCACTCGCACGCACGCACACACAGACCCGCTTCTGCTGGGCGCGCGCGGGGCCGGGGATGCGAGGAGGGAGGAGGGGAGCGCGGCGCGGCCGGCCCCTCCCCGCCGCCGCCGCCGCCGCACGCGCGCCCTGCGCCCGGGACACTCCGGCCCCCCTTCCTTCCCTCCCTCCCTCCTCCCCGCCGCCCGCCTTCTTCCCTCCCACCCCCACGCGCCCGCTTTTAAGGTGGAGCCCGGGCCCCCCGCCCGCCCCCTTTACCCTGCGCTCTCGCTCACTCCGGCTCGCCCCGGCCCCCCCTTACAACTCCCGCGCGCTTTTTAAGGAGGCGCCGCGGAGTTGGCGCCGGGGCGGGGGCGGGGGAAAGCGGCGGGCGGGGGAGGGGGAGGGGAGCGCCGGGGGGAGGGGAGAGGGGGCGGGCGGGGCGGGCGGGGCGGGCGGGCGGTGCTCGGCCGCCCTCCAGCCATTGGGCGCGGGACCCAGACGTCCCCGGCGCCCAGCCCCCCTCTCCACGCCTCCCCGGCGCGCTCCGCTCTCGGGACCGCACTTACCGGGAACTCGCCGCCCGCGGGCCGGGCGACTGCGCTCGCCCGGCGCCGCAGGGACCTTCGGACCACCGCCGCCTCCGCGCCCCTTGGGCGTGCTTGGCCTGCGCGGGGAGGGGGGCGCACACGGTCTCCACCACCCCATACCCCCCCTGCCAGGGCCGCCCCCGCCGCCGCTCGGCTTCCAGGCGCGCCGGCCCCAGCGTCTCCCTAGAGCTCCCGCCCTTTCGGCCTCGTTGGACGCAGAGGGGTTGCGCCTCAGAATGTCGGGACCCCTAATCTTGGGTCAGAGGGCAGTTTGGCGCCCCCTTCTCCGGCAGGGCGGAGGGGAGTGGCGGAATTCCAGCTAAACCCAGCTTTACAAGGACTCCAGGCCAGGTGATCAGCTTGGACGCTGGGGTCTGAAATTCTCTTTCCAACCCCCTGGGGGTGCGTGGGTGGGTGACCGAAGTCAGGAACACTAGCGACACTTTTTTTTAAACAAAACTTTATTGATAATAGTTTTCAAATATGTTTACAACAGCACACTGTCCAAGAGGAAGTTGCGTCCTTCGCAGCACACAGGTTGAATCACCCCCGCGCCCACCCGGGGTCCCACCCCAGGCCTGAGAGCTCCTCCTGGGATGGGGAGAAATGATGAGAGGAACAAACGTGGGGATGAATGGGGTGACTCCAGACTTTTCTATTAAGAGAGAAAAAACCACAAATGGGTGGCGGCGGTGGGGGGAGAACCGGTGATTGACAGCTGACAGCTAAGCAGAGGAGGAGAGCCCAAGATGGGGCGTGGAGGGCGGAGGCTGCTGGGTGAATAAAACAAGCAGCCCCTCGCCAGCAACCCTGGCCTTGAACCCGGGGGTGGGGGCGCTCTACCTCCTTTTGCGGTGATTGCCTTCCCAACTGACAGGAGGCTGGACATTAAAATCTAGCTGAGAATAAAATCAAGGAGTTTGGGGAGAGTGTTACTGGGAGGGACGACCCTGAGCTCGGGGCTCCCCCTCTTGTCTTTTCAGGGGACGGCTCCTCTTTGGCAGGGAGAGGGGCAGCTGCTTTGTCTGGGCCCAAGGGTGAAGAAAGGTCTGTGGGGGGCAGAACAGAGTAGGGGCTTCCTAAAGGGGCTGAGACCCTTTCAGGCTTGACAGGGGATCCTGGGGGAAGGGGTGGGGGGAGGAAGCAGGAGAGATTAGCAGCTTGGGGGAGAGGTTCGAACCCCAGCTCCTTCCTTTATAGTCAGTCTGCTTCCCAGTTTTTGTTAAAAAAAAAAAAAAACGATTTGAAGAGAGGGGCATGGGAAAGGGTGGGAGAAGAAGGAGGGAGGGAGGCATTGGTGGAACTTAAATAAGATTGTAAATTGTATTTTTTTAAAAAATTACAGCAAGTGGCCCACTGAACGTGTCACTAAAATCTCTCCTTCCCTGGCAGGATTATTCTGAAGGCAAGGTTGGCTTTTCATTCATTCACCGTTAGAGAGTGGTGCCTGTCGGGTTTTTTTTTTTTTTGGGGGGGGGGAGGGGTGGCTGTAGTTAAGTTTGGGCCCCTCTTGCCACACCCTGTCCCTGAAACCAGGGAGACCTGGTCTGACCTGAAGAAGGGAAGAACCAAGAAATTCGTTTAAAACAGGCAGAAGTGGGCTGGGGTTGGGGGCTGTGGAAGGAAGGCAAAAGCAGTGGGTAGGGGTGGGCAGGAGGGCAAAGGGGGTGAGGGGGAGCAGCTGGTGTTTTGCCCCAAATACCTGGACTTCCTGCTCCCCCTACCCTGGAGGGTGGGGCTGGGCAGGTTAAATTAGATGCAAGGAACTCTGGGGCCCTCTGGCTGTTCAATCCAACCCTCCCACCCCCCCACCAAAAAAGAAAAAATAAGGAAAGAAAGAAAACCCATGGGGGCACAGTCACACCCCTAGAACTCAGAAAACTCCTTGCCACACTTCTCATTGATGGAGACTCGGATCTCTTCCTCCTCATAGTCGTCAAAGTTACTTGTGTCCCCAGGGCCTTTAAACTTTGGTATGAAGGGAGCTTCCACCTGGAGAGGGGTCAAGAACCACTCAGACCTCAGCAGTCAACATAATCATCATTACAACAATAAATGTGAATGGGCTAACATACATAAGATAACTTACTCTGACCCAGGCCTGAGCTTAGCATTAGAGTGTGGACTCATCTTAAGAATCTTATAGAGACTTCCCTAGTGGTCCAGTGGCTATGACCCTGTGCTCCCAAGGCAAGGGGTCCAGGTTTGATCCCTAGTGGAGGAACTAGAGCCTACATGCTGCAACTAACAGCTCACATGCTGCAACTAAGACCCAGTGCATAGGAATACATTTTTTTTTAAAAAGAATTTTATAGCCAACACATTGATGGGCAAATTATTAATACTTTCCAGAGACAGTAGTCTCCTGCCCAAGGTCAGAGTGGCCAAATGATTCTGCAATTCTGTTTCTAGACCCCCCGGCTCTAAGTTGCCACATCTAGATTCACCCAGAGCCTGAAGGCTATTTTAAGATTCCCCTTCCCTTTTCATCTCTCCATTGGTAATACTTCTCCCCAACCCCCCAGAGCACCTGAGGAAGGAAGGGGGTGCCCTACCTTTCTCTGGTAGATGGCAATCCAGTCAGTTGTGGCAAACCACTTGTGGTTCTTTATATCATTGACCCCATTCTTGAGGTTCCCAAAGCGCTTGGTGAGATCCACTTGTAGGAGGTTGCGCAGCAGATCCTTCAAGTCAGAGCTGAAGTGGGATGGAAACCGCACCTGGAGAGCAGATAACACAGAAAGACTGGGAAACCCCTCTGGAGCTTGGGGAGCCCAAAACACTGCCTTCCTCACCCAACAGTCTTACTGGGTGGAGGACCCCAAACTGGATGGTGTGTTGGAATCCCATTTAAAACAGCTTGTTGGGCCCACTGGAGTTTCTGATTTAGGAGATCTGGGTAGGGCCTGAGAGCTTATATTTCTAGCCAGTGCCTGGGCTAGGCTGATGCTGCTGGAGAGGGGACCACTTTGAGAACCGCTGCAGCAAGGTAAGAGCTATGATGTTCCCATTTGATTTTTTATTTTTCTGGCCTCACCATGAGGCTTGTGGGATCTTAGTTCCCCGACCAGGGACTGAACCTGGGTCCTTGGTAGTGAAAGCAGAGACTCCTACCTACTGGACTGCTAGGGAATTCCCGAGGTTCCCATTTTACAGAAGAGGAAACTGAGGCTTGGCAGGGTTAAACAGCTTGCCCAAGGTCACACTGAGGAGCAGGACAGGTTGGTTCCATATGTGGGGTCTGATGGGACTCCAAAACTTGCATCCTTAGCCACTGCGTCTTAAGGCAGCTCTGCTGGGGTTGGGGGACTTCAGAAATATTCATGTTTCAGAGAGAAATAATTGTGTTTCTATTTCTCTCTCTCGGCATAGCTAAGGCTCTTCCATTTTTTTAAGGCTCAGTATAACTCTTGCAGCAACTTCCCCCAAATGCTTTGAGGCCATAGCCTTGTATATAAGTAGCCAGTGGATTTACAGCTACAAGAACTGACTTCCAGCACCGCTCTGCTTCTTACATGCTGTGTAACCTTGGCCACCGCCTTAACCTCTCTGGACCTGTGCCTGCCTCTCTGGCACGGGGCAGATATCCCAAGGCTGCATGAGGGAGATAATCCCGCTGAGGGAACTGTAAAATGCTACAAAGAAGGGAGTCAAGCTCATCTTCTCCTCTCCCCCTCAGAAACTTCTATGACTTTTTCTCCCCACTCTGGGCCATTTTCTTGGCAACCTCTATTCTGCCTTGTGGCAGATACCTCATCTTTCCCTTTTTTAACAACTCCACTTTGTAGTTGGTGACTCTCTTAAACCTCCCTGAGAGGCAAGTGGCTTGTTCCCCAGTTCTGAGATGGATGAGACTCAGAGAAGCAAAGATATTGGCTTGAGGTTTCAAAGTTGATGGATGGCAGAGCTGGGACTTAGAACCAGGTCAGCCCACCAAGGCTGAGCTGGGAGCCACTTCCACCACTTTCTGAGCCAGGTGGAGGGATGGCTGGTCCTCCAGGGGAGGGGGGATAACCGAAGGCAGACTTGGGGCCCCCAGCCTCTTTCGGGACAGCGGTGCTGTGTGATCTTGAACCAGACATGTCCAGTCTCTGAGCCTCAGCTTCCTCCTCCCTCACAGTGCTGTACGACCCAGGGGGTGCATGGGGAGTAGGCACTTAATGCACTCCAGGGCTCTAACAGTCCACCCACCCCTTACCCACACCAAGCTAGAAAGTCTGCATTTGGGAAAGGAGGTGGGGCTATGTGTCCTGGGTGACTCCCTGTAGGGCCCTAGGGTAGCGCCTGGGAACTGAACACACTTGTTTTTCTGCTGCCAAACTTATGGAAACTTAGGCTAAGGGGGTCATGTAGAAGTGAGATGAGGCTCATGTCAGGCAGGGCAGGAGTTTGAGCGAAGCCTGGGGTTTTTGGAAACCCGTGGGGTTTCGGCACTGAAGGTCCAGAGATGAGTGAGGCTGTGTGAAGTGGTGGCCTCAGTGTGGTGGGTCTGTCTGGTATCACCACCTGGCCTGACTTCATGAACTTCTAGATTGTTCTTTTGGTTTTTCTTTGGCTGTCCCTTGAGGCATGTGGGACTTAGTTCCCCGACCCAGGGATCAAACCCAAGCCCCCTGCAGTGGAAACAAGCACGGAGTCCTAACTGCTGGGCCATCAGGGAATTCCCGAGATTGTTCTGACAGTGATGAGCGGGGCTCCACGGTGGGCAGGGTGGACGGGGAAGTGGGCAGGACGGTCTTAGGGCTGAGCCCCCTACATCCGGGCCTCACCTTCCCAGAGACAATCTTCTCGTAGATCTGGATGGGCTGGTCGGCGAAGAAGGGGGGGTAGCCTGCGGCCATTTCATAGATGAGGACCCCCAGGGCCCACCAGTCCACAGCTTTGTTGTAGCCCTGGAGGGAGAAGGGTGAGGTGCAGGTGTGGGGAGAAGGGTGAGGAGGGGGCGCAGGCGGAACAGGCCTCCGGGCGGTGGGAGGGGTCGAGAGGCGCCTACTTTACTCAGGATGATCTCGGGGGCCAGGTACTCGGGGGTCCCACACAAGGTCCAGGTGCGGCCTTTCACACGCTTGGCAAAACCGAAGTCTGTCACCTGCGGGCACAGGATGGGCGGTTGGCTGGGAGGGCGGGAGGGTTCAGGCCGGAGCCGCCTGGGGCTGCCCCCTCGCCCGGCCCAGTGGGCACCTGAATGTAGCCCTGCTGGTCGATGAGGAGGTTCTCCGGCTTCAGGTCCCGGTAGATGAGATCAAGCGAGTGCAGGTACTCAAAGGTCAGGACAATCTGGGCGGCGTAGAAGCGCGCGTGGGGCTCACTGATGGAGACAATAGAGGAGGGGATGGGTGAGTGGGAGCGGCCATACCCGCAGCGCCCGCCCGCCCCGGAGCAGTCCAGCAGGTGGGCCTGAGGAGCTGTCTCCAGCCTAGGTGATCATGATGCATCAGGAGATGGAGGAGGGGAACGACAACACACTCCAATATTCTTGCCTGGGAAATCCCATGGACAGGGGATTCCTGGCAGGGCTGCAGCCCAGGGGGTTGCAAAGAGTCAGACACGACTGAAGCGACCAAACAACAAGGAGGTGGATTTGCCAGTTTCTCTTGTGTGAGTACTGTAAGAAGCTAAATAATGAAAAGCCTTATTTTGTGATTAAAGAAGAAAAAAAAAAAAGCACCCACAGAACAACCTTCTTCATCTACAGCCCCAGGCTGGAGACAGCCCATGTGTCCATCAGCAGAGGAATGGAATCACAGGTTGCAACAGATTCATACAATGGGATCGGACCCAACACCACCACCAGGACATATGAGGAATATACCCAACAATGTGGCTGGGTCTCAAAATGATTATGTGAAGCAAGAAAAGAAAGGGACAAAAGGATATGAACTGTGTGAGTCCATTTATATCAAATCCAGACCCAGACCAAATGCACTTATGGTGTTTGAAAGCCAGAAAGGATGTTTGCCTTTGTTGGGCCGGTGATTTGCCAAGAAAGGCACTGGAGGTAATTTTCCAGGATGATGGCTACACACATGTATGCATCTGTCAGAACTCATGGGACCGGGTATTGAAAACCTGTGCACTTTATTGTACATAAAATGTATCGCTATATAAATAAGTAAAATAAAACGAGAGCATAAATTTAAAGGACATAAAATCACCCACTCACGGGGTGACACCTAAGTCACTGTGTTTGTTTTGTTTCGTGGTAGTTGAGACATTGTAGATTCAGATTCCTCAGCTCAGGGGGAACAAGAACCCACTGGGACCCTGAGAGACCACTTCCACGGATGATGCCCATGGACAGCCCCAAGGTGGCGGGGTGGGATGTCGGGCTCACCTGAACCTCCCGATCCGTCGCAGGTGTGAGAACATCTCCCCACCGGGCACGTACTCCATGACCATGTATAAATTTGAGTTGTCCTGTGGGAAGCAGCAAGTGATCAGGGCTCTGCTCCCCAAGCCCTGGGCCCCATCTGCAGGCCTAGCGCCCTGACCCGGCAGGTGTTCAGAAAGTGACAACAACCATCTTGGCTCCCAAGCAGAGCACGTTCCAAGTGCCAGGTGCTGTGCTCACCAATTACCTGTCTCATTTCCTTCTGCCTGCAAGAAACTAGGGGAAGCCGTCATCCTGCTCACGGGGGCCCAAAGTGAGGGCTGGATAGGGGTACATGAGGGAACTGGCCAGCGTGTTTGGGCTGCAGTCAGAACTCTGTGGTGGCTCATGTCTGTGACTGTCTTGAGCAAGGCTCTTGGGGCCACGGTTTTATCATGTCAACTGGGACCAGGATGGGCTACAGAATTTGTGGGGCCCCCCCAAATAAAAGTGTGAGGCCCCTTGCTAAAAAACATGATTATCAATTTCAAGAAGGTGGCAGCAGAAGCTTAAACTAAGTGCAGGGCCCTTGTGACTGCAGGGTTCACAGACCCTGAGTGGCCTTTCCCAGCTCTCGCAGTCAAGGCTTAGGATGATGCCCAAAACCGCTCACACAGGGCGCTCATGCTGCGCTTTGAACTGTTATGGCAGCCCCAGGTGGGACTGCCATGATACCCATTTTACAGATGAAGAAACCAAGGCTCAGGGGAATAAAGTCCCGGGCCAGAGTCACACGGCCAGGAAGTATAGGGCCGGCATTGGAACCCAGGCTGAGTGGCATGGCTTGTGGCCGTGTGTCAGGTTCTTGCTATAAACAGAATGAGGATTTTGAGGGACATTATCCAGATTGAGGGACTAACCCCAGGTTATCAAGCTAGAGGCTGGCAGGCCCAGTTGAACTTGGGGCTATCAGAGCCCCAGGCTGATCTGCACGCCCCCGCCCCAACAGTGGACACCCACTGGTGGTGATCGGCCCGGCCCCAGCTCTGGGAACCCAGAGGCTGCACTGCCTGGCAGCGGCCCCGGTCTGCCGCCACTGGAACCCCACCTTGAAGGAGAACTCGAGTTTGACAAGGAACGGAAAGTTGACCGCCTGCAGGATGCGCTTCTCGTTCAGGGTGTGCTCAATCTGTTTCAGCTTCACCACCTGCAGGAGTGGGACGGGAGAGTGGAGAGGATGGGGTGTGAGCGAGTCCTTTTCCTCCTGACCACCCAAAAAAAATAGGAGAGGTGCCAGGGCCGGGCCAGGTCCTTCATCTACAATTGTACGAGTGGGGACTGCCCTGGTGGTCCAGTGGTGAAGAATCCACCTGCCAATGCAGGGGACTCGGGTTCGATCCCTGGTCTGGGACAATGCCACATGCCATGGGGCAGCTACCCACGCGTCACAACCAGCGAGCCTGCGAGTCCCAACTACTGAAGCTCGCATGCCCTAGAGCCCATGCTCCGCAACAAGAGAAGCCATGGCAATGAGAAGCCCGTACACCACATAGCAACTATAGAGTAGCCCCCACTCGCCGCAACTGGAGAAAGCCTGTGCGCACTGCACAACAAAGACCAATGCAGTCATAAATAAATAAATAAGCTCTGACCTAAAAAAAAAAAACAACACACACTGTTTGAGTGGCTGGGGACTGTCAAGCCCTGGGCCAGGTGCCTGTCCCCACATGGCATGCAGGCATGCAATTCAGGGCAAGAACACATGAGTCACCAGGCCACAGGGGTCAGAGTCGTGGTGGGGGATGCTGGGGGCCTGTGGACGCCCACATAAGGCACCCGGGTAAGTCTGAGGAGTCAGAGAAGGCTTCCTGGAGGAAGGGGCAGCTGAGCTGAAACAGAACATACAGGCAGAAGGGGCACTCAAAGGGCGGGGGGTTTAGAAATACCTTCCTTGCAACTAGAGCGTGCCCCTCCCCACAATCCAGCTGAACCCGGGGCTAATCCCTCCTCGGCCCTCAGCCATCCCCAGCAGCCGCCTCACATACTGACGGGAGTCCTGAGGAGGATGCACTGGGAACATGCATGTCTGGAAGCCCAGATGCCGAGAAGGGAAGTGTGGTGCCCAAGGTCACATGCAGCTAGTCAACCTCAGACCAGCTTGTCACACATACGCAGTCTGGCCCCTCGGTCAGCTCTGAGCCCCACTGCAATGGGGCTTCCTCTGCTTTGTTCACAACGACATCCTCTGGGTCTACACCTGCACTGTCCAGGGCAGTCCACACTAGCCACGTATGGCTGCTGAGGACTTGAAACATGGCTGGTTGACTGACGGATCGAGTTTAGAATGGAAAGTATCTTGGGGCTTCCTTGGTGGCTCAGTGGTAAAGAATATGCCTGCCAGTGTAGGAGATGTGGGTTTGATCCCTGATCCGGGAAGATCTCACCCGCCTCAGAGCAACTAAGCTCACGTGCCACAACTACTGAGCCTGTGCTCCACAACAAGAGAAGCCCCTGCGATGAGAAGCCTGTGCACCCCAACTGGAGAGCAGCCCCTGCTTGCGACAACTAGAGAAAAGCCTGAGCAGCAACAAAGACTCAGCACAGCCCCCAAAAGATGCTTTAAACAATAAAACTCAGCGTATTTACAATGAAAATTTAAAAACTGATACTCAATGCAACTTTCAAGCCTGTTTGGAACAACTTGGGCTGTGTGAATCTGCCTTTTCAACTTGTCTTTTTCTTTTCTTTCCAGTGAAAATGAACATCCAGACGAAGATGTGTTCTAAGTGTAAAGTACATTCTGGATTTCTAAGACTTAGTACGGAAAAAAAAAGAATGTAAAGTGTCTCATTAATGATATTTCTACACTGGATGCATGTGTTGAAATGATAATATTGGAGATATACTGACTTAATTACAACACATTGTTAAAATGAATTCCACTTGTATTTTTTTTAAAGCTCTTAAAATGAGGGTTCTAGGGAATTCCCTAGTGGTCCAGTGGTTAGGACTCCATGCTCTTATGGCTGAGGGTCCGGGTTCCATCCCTAGTCAGGGAACTAAAATCCCACAAGCCATTTGGCCAAATAAATAAAAATAAAACGAGGAGTCTAGAAAATGTAAAACCATATGTGATATTTTTCCTGGACAGTGCTGCTCTAGAGCATTTTGCCTGGCAAAAATATTTACAGAAAGGAGGTCTGCGTAGACATCACTCCTCTCACGCTGGAAAATGCTTGGCTTTCTCGAGACAGGCTAGGTGTCTGATGCCGCATTCATACTGGGATTGGCACTGGTGGCTCTCCGGGAGAGGAAGCTTTCTGAAGGCAGCATGGTATCCTTCTTGCCCCTGGGTCTGGCACGTTATGGAGGTGCTCCAGGCGGTGACCACTGCCCGGGCAGAGCCCTGGTAGCCGGGACCTGGGCCGTGTCGCAGGGCCAGACTCACCTTCTGTTTGTCGAGGATCTTCATGGCGTAGTGGTTCCCGGTCTCCGTGTGCTTCACCAGCATCACCCGCCCGAAGGAGCCCGTGCCCAGGGTCTTAATTCGTTCAAACTGATCCAAGTGGGCTGTGTTCTGTGGGCAAAGGGCTCTGGAGGGTCAGGGACCACCCCAACCCCTGCAGCCTGCGCAGCCCGAGTTTGGGGCATCCCTTCTGCCACCAGCAGAGGGGGCCGTGGGCACCGGGTGGAACGAAGCCGGTGGGGACGGCGGCGGAAAAACAAGATGGCAGGGGGCGCATTCCTCAAGGCTGGTGGCAGGGTCTGGATCCAGCCCTGGCCAGGGGCCCAGGAGCTTCTGGCAGCTGCCTGGAGGGGCAGGGGCCACCCGTTGGAAGGGGGTAGTGGGGTGGAGGAGCCTGGCAATGTGTGATCAGGCGCCCCCATGAGCATCGATGGGTCGAATGAGGGCAGGTGAGGCGGCTCTACAGGGCCCCCAAATTCTAGCCATGTCACTTGGATGTGGTTGGGGGTGAGGGGGCCGTCAGTCACCCCTCCCGGGACTCTGTACCCAGGGGGCTTACCTGAGCAGGATTTTCCCATTTTTTAAGAAAATCTTCTTTGGCTTTGGCTAAGAACTCTTTCACTGAAAGAAAGACAGGAAGACAGTGAGGTGAAGACCCCATGTTGCTGGCGTGGGCCCAGGCTATTCCTGGGGAGATGCCAATTTGTGGAAAGTGGGGTGCAGTCACCTTAACCTAGAGCCTGACCTTCTCTCTCTGCCTTCGGGTCTCCCGGCTGAGTCTGACGGTAACCCTGGGTGGGTGGGGGCACCTGATCTGGGCTGGGGCGTGGGTCCCCTTTACTACAGAGAGGTGGGGTCCAGTCTCAACTCTGTCCACAATGGGGGACAGGGCGACTTGGGGGGTCACTCGTTGGGGGACAGAGAACAGTGCCTGGGCCAGCCCACCCCCACTCGCCCCAGTTCTGACCGACATTCCAGGGCCAGGGACGACGCCAGCCGAGGTATTTATAGCCTCTGGATTTGGCGGCTCCTCTGGTCCCTTCTCTGGGGAGGCTGGCCCGGGTGGAGGCCTCTGGGGCTCGGGTAGCAGGCGCCCTTGGGGGGTTCAGCTGTTGCCTTGGCCCCCAGCTGGCTCCATTCCTGCCTTTGCCAATGGAGGGCCCCTGGCTCCTGAGCCGCTTCAAAGAAAGCCTCGCCTGATGCCTGCCCCCTGCAGGCCCCTCAGCAGCCCCAGGTGAATACCACCGTCCAGCTAGCACTGAAGATTTCCCTGCAGACCCTGGGCTTGTTACTTTGTGTCCACTCCCTCCTTTGTTTCACTTGCCCGCCCCCGCCACCCCCCCCAGATTCCTTTTATCTGTTTTCCCTATTCACCACCTCCCCCCCCTTCCCCCTCCCCCCCTCCCGCAACTGAAGCCTGAAAACGCATTCCCACCAGTGTGGAGCACCACCCCAACAAAGTAGGTAGGGGCCAGGACTCTGGGATCCGATCAAGTTTAGCTCCTGGCCTGGTCCCTAAAGAGCTGTGTGACCTTAGGCAACTGACCTCTGGGCCTCAGCTTTCTTCATCTGTAAACTGGGGCTAATAATAGTAATGACCCAGTAGGGTAGTTGTGGGGACTGAAGGAGTTAATCTTGGCAAAGGGGGTTTGGATGGTGGCTGGCACAGGGTGTTAGAGCTATGTAAATGTCAGCTATTAATTTTGCTGTGAAGTATTTTTTAAGTTTTTGGGGCCTCACGGCATGGCAGGCAGAACTTCCCTGATGAAGGATGGGACCTGCGCCCCCTACCTGCAGTGGAAGTGTGGAGTCTTCAGGGAGGTTCAAGTATATTTTAAAACAGAGGTATAAAATACAGGTAGAGCACTGAATGCTCAGATCTTGAATGCACGGCCTGACGGACTCTTGCGGTATGGACCTGTCCTTGCAATGGCCCACCTGGGGCCAGCCGTGCTGCTGTTCAGGGACCCTCTCTGTGTGTCAGCTCTGTGACACACTCAATGCTTTCCACGCTTAATTCCTACACTGATGGCTCAGAGCTGCTATTACTCTCATTGGACAGATGAGAAGACTGGCTTCTGATCACTTTCCAGACAGTCTCTCACACCCACGAGATTAAGTGCTTTGTTTCTGACGGGTCACAGGGCACCAGGGTGGCCCATGGACAGAGCTATCCTCAACCCTGATGTCCCTGGGACGGGCGCCACCCTGAGAGGGTCCTGCACACTTGCACTTTGGCTTTGCCTGTCATTTGCCTATCTCACCTGTAGGCAGTGCCAGGAATGCCCACAGCCTTGTGGGTAGCCACACCCCTCCCCCCATCAATCCTAAGACTCTCCCTCCGTGTTCCAAGAGAAGAGCCTTCTGTGGGGGGGCCACAAGAGTGGCAGATGGAGGAGAAACAGTTGGCCAGGAAAGCCCTATGAAGAATCACCGGGCAGAGAGGGGGCAGTCAGGAATGGCCGAGGGTCCTCGCTTGGTATGCCTGGCTGAGCCACCAACTTGTCTGAGAACTCTCTGAGCCTGGGGGCTGCACCACTTGCAAGGATTTCACTAGCGGAATCTTTCTTGACATACGACACCTTCCTTGGAAACCTCCAAACGTACACGCTGAATTCTGGATGAAGGTGGGCAGGGGGGCAGGGGGGTGAAGTACCCTCTTGGGACTCTACCGTCACCCACCCAAGAAGGCAGAGAGGAGTGCATTTGAGAGGAATCCAGGAGAAAAGCAGGTCCTGCTTCTTCTTTTCCTCTCAGTTGTCCCTGAGAAATGCCACATCCTGTTTTTTTCCCAACGTGGTGGGTCGGCGTCTCTGTCTGTTGTTACCCCCCTAAGAGGCTCCACAAGGATGCCTTGATCCTGACACAGCCCTGCTCCGGCCTTTCCAAAGTGCGGGAGGGACCAGGCTGTGCGCGCTCTCATCAGCTTGCCAGATTTGGGGGTGAGGGACAGGGTGTGGCAGTGGCAGGAAGAGAGGGCAGATAAAGAGGAATAATGATGGGGGGAAAACCCAGCCAGGAGTCCCCATACTCACCTCTGCTTCCTGCCTCTTCCAGCAGAGGGTACAAGGGCGGGGAGTGGAGTGGGATGGGGTGCTCAGGGGCCCATCTGCCCGTGGCCAGGGAGGCTCAAGGTGCTGGTTGCGGCTTAGGTGCCCAGAGGGTATGGCGCAGGTAACCCAGGAAGCGGACAATCAGATGGCCCCAGAGAAGCAGCTGCAGCCACAGCTGGAAGGTGGTCTCTGAGTCCCCATCCCAGCCTCTGCCTGACCCCGGATCCATCTCAGGCCGCCCTGACTCTCCCAGGAACGTTCCCTTTGCAGGGAAACCAGGAATACAGCAGAGTCTCTGAGCTGACTTCCTTGGGAGGGCCTCGGGGTGGGGGTGGACAGGGGAGGAGGAGCTGGTTGCTAGGGAAGCATTTAAAGGTACCTGCTCCCGGCTGGCCAAGGTTGGTAAAGGCCCTCCTTGGCAACAGGTGGTGGGAAGAGTCTCCTGAGGGTGTCCCTCCTGGCTGGCCTGCCTGCCCTGGGGGCGGGGTGCTAAAGCTAACTTCCCGTTCCAGGGACTTCACTGCTCCCCACTGCCAGGCCCTGCCTTTCTCAGTGGGTGCTAGACTGCCCAGAGGATGGCATCCAATGTGCCCAGGGCAGTGCCCACTGGGGAGGGGAAGGAGTTAAGGCTCAGGCCCAGGCAGCAGCCGGGGCCTCCCTGGGGGTCAAGGAGGCCCCAGAACTCCATTAATTAGCTGAAAGAGCAGCTGGAGAGAAAGGCGGAGGAGGGGGGGCAGTGAGAAACACCCTATCTCCTCCCCCAAGTGCTCTTTGAAGCTAGAGCCCTCAAATTTGGCTACTTTGAGAGAGGAATGGGTAACACTAACTCAGCCCTGCTCCTGTGCAGGGGCGGAGAGGGGCATGGCATCCCGGGATGTCCTTGGCCTCTGTCAAACCTTGCCCTGTGCTTGGCTCTGCTCTCAGCCCTGAAAGTCCAAACCGGAAACGAAACGCTAAACCCAGGGGTGGGGGAGGGGGAGGCAGCTTTGACCATCTTCCTCCTTCTTTCCAGATCCCCAAAAGTAAGTGCAGGGTCAGTGGCAGCTACTTATTCCCGGGAGTGCCCGGCAACCTCGGCCCCTGCTGACAACAGGAAGTGGCAGAGAAGGGAAACCCAGCTAGTTGCTGTCTTTGGAGACGGTAGGCCTGGCCTGCTCCTGTTTCCCACAGGAGGGGTACCAGCTTCCACCCTGGTCTAGATTCCATTTGGGCTCACAGGGAAAACAGCCCCCAGGGCCCCAGCAGGAGGCAGGATCCCAGGCTCAGACCTCCTCCCCCCCAAAAAAAATCTCAGGACCCCCTGTTCCCTGAAACCGGCTCCTCCTGGAAAGTCTGCGACAGGAAGGCCAAGCCCTAGGCTGAGCCACCCCCTAGTCTGAGTTGCACCTCAACAGTGGACTGGACCACTGCCTAGTACCACCTGGACTCCATCACTGAGCTGGACCAACCCCCACTCTGAGCTGAACGCCATCACTGAGCTGGTCTACCCCATTGCCTGGGTCTGGGTCAGATCCCAACTCTGGGTGGATCATCCACCCCACCCCCCACCCCCTTGTCTGAACTAAACCACCCATCTCCACTCAGGGTGGTTAGGAAGGGTTTCCAGGGCCAGTCAGGGGTCCACAGCCTTTTCCTCTCCACTTGCTCCCTAAACTCTACTGTAATCCCTCCTTGACTTGAGGGTCAGAGTGTGCCTGGGAAGTTGCTATAGCAACAGGGCTCAGCCTCACCATCGTTGGGGTTGGAAGCCATCACTCAGTCTTCCCCTCAAAGCACCCGGACTACGGTGGCTGGGAAGGTTCATGAGACCTGCTGCACCAGCTTAGCTGCTCATCACCAGAGCCCTGCCTATAGGGGGAGCCAGGGAGTATTGGGGTGGTGGCAGGAAGAGAAACCCAACCTGGGGGCCAGTAGGTGCAGGGGAGGGGCAGAGAGAACCCTCAAGCTTCTTTAAGCCCAGGTGGACTTAAAGGAAAAACTGTCTTGGCAGGACCCTCTTGGGCACCTGTACAACTGCCAACGCACAGACGGTGTTTGGCCCTCTCAGGCTTCTGTAGTATGTCATGAAGGCCACAATTCTTCCCATCTATGGACCTCTTGCGGAGAAGGCAATGGCACCCCACTCCAGCACTCTTGCCTGGAAAATCCCATGGACGGAGGAGCCTAGTGGGCCGCAGTCCATGGGGTTGCTAAGAGTCGGATACGACTGAGTGACTTCACTTTCACTTTTCACTTTCATACATTGAAGGAAATGGCAACCCACTCCCGTGTTCTTGCCTGGAGAATCCCAGGAATGGGGGGAGCCTCGTGGGCTGCCGTCTATGGGGTCGCACTGCAGCGACTTAGCAGCAGCAGCATGGACCTCTTGGGGGCAATTCTCATTCTCAGGGCATGAATCTTCTGGTCTCTGGGACCTGGGGTAGGGGTTGGGGGAGGTCTGGAGGGCTTCCTCTTACCAGTCCTGTACCTTCTTCCATGGACCAGCTCTTAGGAGTACCTTTTTGGCCAGGGCAGCCAAGGCTGGACCCCCAGTTGACACCCGTCCCCAGGGCCTCTTGGGGCCACTGCCCTCTCTCAATTCCTCTAGCTTGTTTAGAGCCCTGGGCTTGATCTTGTTTTTCCTCTGCCCTCTTAGCATCATACCCAGGCTACTGCCAGTGGCTCTGGCATCTTTGAGTACAGATTTCCCCCTTCCTTAGTGGCACAGATGATAAAGAATCTGCATGCAATGCAGGAGACCCGGGTTCGATCCCTGGGTCGGGAAGATCTCCTGGAGAAGGGAATGGCTACCCACTCCCATATTCTTGCCTGGAGAATCCCATGGACAGAGGAACCTGGCGGGCTACAGTCGATGGGACGGCAAAGAGTCTGACATAAGTGACTAACACTTTCCCCCACCCCATCCCCGGGCTGGTTCTAAATCCCTGCCCTCTTGAGAGGAGGCCAAGGCTGTCCTGCCCCAGCATGGAGACGGCAGCACAGGGGGCTCCAGGATGCCAAATGGTGCCTACTAAGGTTTGGCACTTTCCTTACTCTAGTTGGGCTGATGTCTGGCAGATGAAATTCAGGTGCCCCCTGAAGGCTGGCCTGGCTACTATCCCCACCCCCACCCCATCCTAGTTGCGGGAGAGGGCAAATTTTGCCTAACTCCATCCTTTAGAATAGGAGCTTTGAAGCAAAGAGGGGCTTCTTTCCTCATCCTGTCTCCTTCTCCAAGAGCCCCTGCAAATCTCTGGAAGGAAGTACAGCTTAGGGTGTTTCCCAAAGTGTAACCAGGTCCCACTGGCTGGGGACGAACTGATGTTAAGGATATTTTGCCTTTCTAGTTACACTGTATCTTAAGGTGTACCAGAGAGAATATAACTGGTATAGCAATCCCATGATTTCATTTATATTATTTCTCAGGACGGATCAAAACTTACATCTGAACAAAAGTGAGTTAAAATTTTTATTTCCGTTAACAAAATAGAAGTGAATATAGTGAAAAATCAGGGGGGCAGCTTTGAGTTGGGAAATTCTGGGGTCCAGGAATTTGGCTGGTAGATGGAAATGGATGTGAATCCTGCTTCTGTGGCATCATCTATGTCAAACTCAGAGAGCTCATTTGTAAAATTCAGGTAACAGCCTGTTATGAAAAATCACTTGAGCAGAAAGATCTATGGAGACCATTTAGCCTGGCACATCCTAGCTGCCCAGTAAATAGTGGCTCTATTTTATCCTGATAGTCCCTTCCTGGGTGTCCAGCCTGTATTCTGAATTAGCGGTTCCTTCTGGAGCTTCTGATCTTTTTCTTGGGAATCCTTTTCCCTGTGTGGCTTTGCCACCCCACCTCTCTCCACTGCATGTGTTTGATACGCCTTGAAAGTTTTCCAGGACTATGTCATCTCCCCAACTTTCAACTGAGTCACTGAAATATACAACTGCCTGCCTCTACCTTCCACCTCTGGGCCGGCCTCACCTGCTGGGGGCCCAGCCCCTCCCCTTCTGTCTAGTCCCCTCCAAGCTCATGCCCAGACCATTTTTGGTCACTACCCACCTGCTCCTCTGTCATCAAGTGCTCAGCTACAGGCACTTGCCTCCCTTTCCCCCGCCCATCAGTGACATGTCAGGCTTCTCCATGGCTGCTCAGCAGCTATAAGTTCTGCTATTTGAATCTGGGTGGAAATAAAGTTCCCTGGCTTCCACTCTTGGGTCTTTCTGGGAGGGAGCATTCAGGGAACTCAGACGCTGGGATCTGAGACAAATAACTGGGAAAGGCATATTTGGATGTGGCCATTCCTTTTCAACTCTATTTCTGGGTAACTGGAAGGGGATCCTTGTTGAGGCCCAACTCTAGGGCTGGAGTGATGACAATTTGAGAGCTGGATGACTTGAGGAAGGAGCTCAAGACCATTTCTGAAGGCATTTCCAGGTACAGAATCTCTTTCCCTGGCTGGCTGGAAAAGGCCTATATGATTTGGGGGCTGAAGGTGGAAACAGGGCCACCTCTGGGTGAACCCTGGGGATGATCAGAATCTGTCTCTTGGCAAAGCGAGTCATTAGATGTCACCCACTACTCTTCCTAACTGTCATCCCTTGAGTCCTCTTTCTCACCATCCCAGCTCTAGCTGAATGAGCCCTGGTAAACTCACTCTTAATCCCCTACTTTTCATCCCAAGCCAGGAGCAGGTAAAGAAGCCTGAGGGACTGGGTGAATGATCGAGCCTCAGTTGTGACACAACCATTTATTGAGGGGCCCTCCAAAGAGCCTAGAGCTCACTGCACAGCAGGAGATGGGAAGGGGCTCTCTGCTGAAACCCCTCACCCCCAAAGCCAAGGAAGAGGACGCATGGAGTTCCAGCACGATTGGCTCAAACCTGGCTTCGCAAGCACAGAAGCAGTTCTCTAGGTTCACAAACAGTGTGCGACCCCAGCCAGGGACAGACGCTTGCTTGGAGAAGGAAGCACAAGCAGAGAAGCAGTGACAGTGATAGGATGAGAGAGGGGCAGAGGGACCCAGAAAGATCCTGTCCCCCATGCCAAGTGACACAGAAGGGAAAAACAATGCTGGAAGTGGCTCTGGGAAATGCTCAAGGGTGGGTTTGAAGAGGGGCTGTGATAAGGTGAAGAGGGGAAGGGCAGGAGAAAGATGGCGGGGGCTGGAGGGGGTAGGGGTGTGGTCACCAAGTGGCCAAGGTCCCTGTTGGGCGGAGGCAGACCCCATAGCACTCCCAGGCTGGCAGAAGCCTGGGTCGGGGTTTGGCAGTGAGTCTCATCTGTGGAAGAGGTGAGTGAGGAAGTGGGGGGATTAGAACCTAAGGAGAGGGGCCAGGAAAGTAGGGAGTGGGGTGGTGATAGGGCCCCATGTGGGGGCCCAGCGGTCATACGTGCCATGGTTGGCAGTGACAGCTGAGGGGGGAGCACAGTCTTTGCAGTGGAGGGGCGGTTTTTGGCAACGGGGTTCCTACGAGGTCTTCTGCGGGCCCCGGGCCCCAACCTTGGACAGGCAGGGGGAAGGGGCGCCTGGGGGTAAGCAGAGAGAAATGGGGGGGGGCGCGTGGGGGGAGGGGCCAAGCAGTGATGGACAGGGAGGAGGCTGGCAGCGCGAGGCCGGGATCGGGGTCACGGCCCGGGCACTCACCGCTCTCTTGCTCACTGCCCTTCTTGGCGGCGGCGGCGTTGCCCATCGCGGCGGCGGCGGCGGCCGGGGCCGGTCCCGGAGCTGCGGCGCGGCGGGTGCTGGAGGCGGCCCGCGGCCCCGGAGCACGCTGGGCGGCGGCGGCGGCGGCCCCTCGGGTTGGCTGCGCTGGCTGAGGCGCCGCGACCCCCGCCCAGCCCCTGCTTCCCGCGTCTCTCCGCGCCCGCCCGCCCGGGAACCTCAGCCCAAGTCCGCTGCTGCTGTCCGTGACGCCCCCGCAGCCCGCAGCTCATTGGCCTAGGCCGCCCTGACTGACGGCGCTGCGCCGCCATTCATTGGCTCTTCGCGACCCTCCCGCGCTGCCATAGGCTCTCGGCCTCATGACGCGCTCCTAGGACGCTTGGCCACTCGAGCGCTTGCGAGACCCCAACCGGGCGGGCCAACACGTCTGATTGGCGGAGGCTTCCGACAGGGTCCGGGGTCCGCCCAGTGAGGATACCAATTGGTGGAGGCGCGCTGTCCGGCAAGCCCCGGCAGAACGTTCAGTGTCAATCCCTGGGTGAGAGGGCGGGGCGGAGGCGCAGTCTGCTGCCCCGGCGCGCCGGCGGCCGCTGGCCGGCGGCCGCGCAGCGCTCCGAGGCCCAGGAGGCGGTCCAGGCAGGCGTTCGCCCGGCCCCGTGCGCGCCGCAGTCCCCCGCCCCCGTTCAGTGCGGCAGCGGCTGCGGGCCAGCCAAGGTTGGCGCCTCGGCCCCCCCAACCCCAGCCCCGGCGCAGCCGCTGTCCACCTGCCAAGCGGGGGAGGGGCGCGGCAGGCGCCGCGGGTCATAGGTCGCCGGGCTGCCGGCCGTCGTCATTCATAAGGCCTGGCGCAGGATAGCAGCAGCAGGGTCGGGTCCAGGATGGGACCCTGCTGGAGGAGCTTCAGGAGGATGCTGGGCTCTGGGAGTGGGGCGCTCAGTAGACACCTCTTTTCTGGGTGCCTACCCTGGCCTCATGCCAGTAAGAGCTGGCACTTGTTAAATACATTACTTCGCACCACACTCCTTTCACGTAGGTATTATTATCATCATTCCCATTTTACAGATGAGGAATCTGGGGCACAGCCAGGTTGAGGATTCCCTCTGGGCAGTGCAAAAGGAACCTTATCTCCTGAAACAGAGTAGCAAGATGCCTCTTCCTTCAGCGTGCGTGCGTGCATAATTAGTCGTGTCCGACTTTGTGACCCCATGGAATGTAGCCCATCAGGCTCCTCTGTTCATGCGATTATCCAGGTAAGAATACTGGAGTGGGTTGCCATTTCCTCTGCCAGGGGAATCTTCCCAACCCAGGGACTGAACCTGCGTCTTTTATGTGTCCTCCAAAGGCAGGCAGATCCTTTACCACCTGGAAAGCCCCTCTTCCTTCAGGGTCCTCTTTAAATACAGACAGCGTGAGGACGGTCAGTTTCCCACCGCCACGTTTGTGACATTCGGGTCTGGCTCAGTCTATGCTGGGCTGGGGGTGGGGTGCTGCCTTGTACATTGTAGTGTTCAGCAGTATCCCGCCGCCCCCCACCCCCCTCACCATGCCAGTAGAGCCTCCTTTTCTTCTGCTACTTGTGACAGCTAAAACCATCTCTGCCATGCTGAGCCACTTCAGTCGTGTCCATCTCTGTGCAACCTCATCGACTGGAGCCCTTCAGGCTCCTCTGTCCATGGGATCCTCCAGGCAAGAATATTGGAGTGTGTTGCCATTTCCTTCTCCAGGGGATCTTCCTAAGGGAGAGATTGAACCCTCATCTCTTAAGTCTCCTGCATTGGCAGGCGGGTTCTTTTACCACTAGTGCCACCTGCCACCAAAACCATCTCTAGACATTGTTAAATGTGCCCTGGCTGGGTGCAAAACTGCTGCCCAGTTGAAACCACTGAGGTAGAGGAAAGCCCAAACAGGAAGTGATGCCAGGGGCAGGGAACTGGATGAGCTAGCCTCCCTCAGCTTGGGGAGGCTGACTGGTCTCAGTTCTACAAGCCAGCTGGCTGCTCTGAGCCTGGACTGGTATGACCTGTACACCCCACCCAGGAGCCATCTAGACCCATGTTCCTAAGTCCACCTTCGTTTCAAGGAGAGAAGTCTGGGTTTTCCTGTGAATTATGGGGAAATGGCTCACCACTTCACCTGGGGATGTGGAGTTACAAAGTAAGTTTAAGTAAAATTTAATATAAGTATTGATATGTGGGTCCTCAGAGAGCAATGCTAATTTCTTCTGGTGGGTCAAGGTCATGACGTCTGAACAATCACTGGTTATGCTCTATCTACAGAACAGCTGGGTTGCTTAAGTTTTGACAAAAGAATCTTCCTGGACCTCAGTCTGGAATAAAACTATGACAAGACAATAAAAAGAAGTGAGTAAGGGAGAAAGGGGCAGTCAACCTACTGGTTGAGGCAAGAGGGCCCCCCCACTGCCCCCATCATGAGGAGAGAGAGACAAAACCGCCTCAGCCTACTGGAGACAAAAGCAGAAAGAATCTAGATGAAGTGCTTTTTATTTTCAGATCAACCAAACATTTAATATAAAAACCCTTTAATACACAAACTGCAATCACAAACAGCATCCACGTAGCAGCGCGGGAACAGGGGTGAGGGTGAGGAGCATGGCAGGGGAAGGAGGGCTTTCAGGGTCCCTACTGCTTCCCTGGTCTGCACTGTGGCCTGAGAACATGAGGTCTTGGCAGAGTGCAGACCAAGGCAGCCAGAAGCAGAGGAGTCCTGACACCAATATTGAGACAGACGGAACAGCAGGCCCCTCCAACGCACCATTGTCTCCAAGGGGCAGCCTCCAGGGAAAGCCAGATCCAGTTGGGAGGCAAGAGGAAGGTGGCTGTGACCCAAAGGAGAGTCAGCCATCTTACCTCAGCATCCTGCTGATCACCTTTTTGGGAACAGAGTTTTCCAGAGGGCTGTTGAATTGAAAAGTCTTAAAAAATCATCCTGGCAAAAGGACAGAAATTGTGTCCGAGTCTATCTTCTACCAAGACTCCTGGCCTGGGACTCCAGGCAGCTGGGTGGCTCTGCTCAGATGGTTGGGAAGGGAAATGAATGGCAGAGCCTTTGGCCCAGCAGGGTTGGAGCCTTGCCAGGCATTGACCAAGAAAGCCTCAAGGCAGGCCAGGGAGGTCTGTGGGAAAAGTTTTGGGTCAGTGGCACTCCTGGGACGACGGTGGCACAATGGCCTGCAGGTGGAATATATAGTGTGTGAAGAGAGAAAGGACACAAGACAGAAAGAATTAAGAACTGAAGTACCAGGTTCTTTCAGGCCTGGGCAGTAGAGGGGAGATGACCCTCTGGGCCAGGGCTAGGAAAGACCAGAAGCCCCTTCCTTCCTGGGGGCCGAGTCTGGCCTGGATATAGCTGATGGCCCCAAAGTCCTCCATGTGGCCTTCCCAATGCTCTCCGGGAGGCCTGGCTGCCCCTTCCAGATGTGCCAGGAGAGACTGGCCGTGGTCCCAGCTGGGCCCAAGTAGGGCCTGGAGTCCCACAGTTAAATGCAGTCCATGGAGTTCTCAGGGAGGAGGCCCGGGATGCAGCCAGGGAGACCCAAGCCCTTGATGGGGGTGCAGCTGAGGGGGAGACCGCAGCCCAGGGCAGAGTCCTGGTTCTCTATGGCCTCCAGCCTGTCCATGTTGTTGTCCCAGTTGATGTGGAAGCGGGTCACCCGGGGGTTTGAGGCCAAGATGTTCCGCTGGAGCTGGGGTAGGAAAAGGAACACCAACCCTCGTTAGCATGCCCTCGTGTTCTCCCACAAAACAGTGCACTCTCAGACCCCCTCCCGAAGCCCAGGAAGAACGGACTTTGCTTATTCCATTACCATCAACAATATGCGTGCAACTCCAGGGAAGGCCTGTGTGCCATGACTTAGGGCTGGGGCCTATCTAATCTTAATTTTATCATTTTTTTTTCTTAATATATATATTTTATTGAAGTATAGTTGACTTACAATGTTTCAGGTGCACAGCAAGGTGATTGTTATATTATTTTTCAGATTATTTTCCATTATAGGTGATTGCAAGATATTGACTATAGTTCCCTGTGCTATATAAACCTTTGTTGTTTGTAGCATATCTATTTTTTTTAAGTTGGAAATCTAGTATTCTATTCATACTAAGTCAAACAAGTGGAATCAAAATGTCATAAATTTTTTAGTTAAGCAAAAATTCATAAGTTTTCTAAAATATATACATGTATTATATACAAAAAAAGCTTTTGTGTGTGTATATATACACAAAAGCTTTTCTACTACATTTGATAAAGGCTTGAGAAAGAATATATTATTGTTTTTATTTGGCTATACCGCATGGCATGCAGGGTCTTAGTTCCCCAACTAGGGATCAAACCCATGGCCCCTGCATTGGAAGTGCAGAGTCTTAACCACTGGACCGTCAGGGAAGTCCTGGGGCCTATCTAATCTTGACTCTGAGGCAAAGTTCTGAGAAACGAAGACCTTTCTCTCTCTTGTTCCAGGTGCTGTGAGAGCTGAGCACCACTTGAAAACCTTAATAAGTGACCTTGGCTCCCAATTCCAGGGACTCAGCTACCCCCAGGTGCAAAGGAGCCAGCCTGTCTGAAGCAGGAAGTGTGGAGAAGAGCCCTACCTGAGAGAAGTCTGGTTTCAGGGGCGGGTTCTCGCGCAGCTCGGGGCTGAGGTACTCATTGTTGACATAGTAGCCGACTCGGATGAACTCCTGTCCATGGTATGTGCAGGTGATGAGGACCACGGTCACTCCCACGGCATCGGTCTCCGGGATGAGGGATGGGTTGGGGGCATCCGCCTGGGGAAACACATGCTGGGCTTGAGTACTGACAGGACCATCTTCCCTGGTAATATGATTCTCAAGCAATGTGTATTTACAGATTCAAAAGGGTGGTCCCTGCTCTGAGGTTTCAGTTGAGGGAGGAAGACAGAATCCATCACGCCCATGCCCACAAAGTGCCGAATGGGGCAGATGCCACCAAGGAGACGTACATGGCACCGAGGAGGTTGCAATAAGCAAGAGGGTTGTTGTTGCTTAGGTGCTTAGTTGTGTCCGACTCTTCTGCAACCCCCTGGACTGTTAGCCCGCCTGGCTCCTCTGTCCATGGGATTTCCCAGGCAAGAATGCTGGAGTGGGATGCTGTTTCCTTTTCCAGGGGATCTTCCCAACCCAGGGATCAAACTCGCATCTCTTGCATTGGTAGAGGGGTTCTTTACCACTGAGCCACCTGAGAAGCAAGGTGGAGAGCGGGATAAAATGAGGCTGAAGAGGTGAGCAGGTAGGTATCAGTGAATTAAATAAAGGCTTGGGAAAGGTTGAGGATGTTTAGCAGGAGATAGGTGTGGCATTGCTCATTCCATCTGAAAATTCGACTCTGGAGGTCAGTGCAGCTGCAATAGGAAAAGAGCTAAGTGGGAGGTGGGAGACCAGGCAGGGGGCTACAGAAGTCATCCTGGAGAGAGGGCAGTGGCTTAGACCAGGCCTTAGAGAAGGACAGAAGTGGACAGATTTCGGGGGGTGTTGCTAAGGACAGAGCACAGATGGGATCTGAGTAGTTCAGTGTGCATGCTCCTACTTGAGGCAGAACCAGGCAATCTCAGACTAAACGTGTTTTTTTTTTTTTGCCGTCTCTAAGCCACAGTTTCTTCGTTTTTGTTGTTAATTTTGCTCTTTAAAAGGGCCCTAAACGTGGTGCCGAGTGAGGGCTGCCGTGTTCCTAAGAGCAAGGAGGGATGTACCTTATAGAGAAAACACATATGTTAGGTAAGCTCTGCTCAGGCATGAGTTATAGTCCTGTGGGCCATGTGTTCACTGTGAATAAATCCAAAATAAGGTGTCTTTAAACAGAAAAACACATAAAACAAGATTATGTATTGACTGGCTGACAAAAATGTTGACTTGCAGAAACCTAACACTGTATTTCCTCTAGGGCAGGGATTCCCAACCTCCCGGATCTAATGCCTGATGATATCTGAGGTGGAGCTGATAATAGAAATAAAGGGCACAATAAATGTAACGTGCTTGGGTCCATGGGAAAATTGTCTTCCCGGAAATCAGTGCCTGGTGCCAAAAAGGTTGGCGACAGCTGCTCTACGGGCAATGGTTTGGGATTCATTAAATTCAGTGTCCACAGCAACTTTGCAGAACTCCCGTGAGTAACAAGAATCAGCTATAAATTGGTGGCTCTCGGTAACAGCTATGACGTAATAGAGATGGGAGATGTCTGAACTGCCTTTGAGAGGTCAGACAGTGCTTGAGAGGATCTGAACCTGAACTTGGACCAGTGAACCATCTGTGTGCTTTTGTGTCAGAGAGGACGTTTCTAGGTGTCAGGGTCCAAGGCCGAGTCTTTCTTACCTGAAAGACGAACATGTGTCTCCCTGCCGGGACAGGGCCAACCAGCACTGAGTCTAGGATTTGATCAAACTCCTCGCTCTCAGCTGAGCCAACGTAAATGATCTTCCACTCCAGGTCTGCAAGGATACGAGGTGTTAGGAATGGAAATAATTCAACAGCAAGAAAGCTGGGAAAGGGCCTTCTCGTGGTGGTTTTGCATCGGTCCTTAATACATTGCTGCGGCTAAGGCACTTCAGTCGCGTCCGACTCTGTGCGACCCCATAGACAGCAGCCCATCAGGCTCCCCTGTCCCTGGGATTCTCCAGGCAAGAACACTGGAGTGGGTTGCCATTTCCTTCTCCAATGCATGAAAGTGAAAAGTGAAAGTAAAGTCATTGAGTCGTGTCCAACTCTCAGCGACCCCATGGACTGCAGCCTACCAGGCTCCTCTGTCCATGGAATTTTCCATGAGTACTGGAGTGGGGTGCCATTGCTTTTTCCACCTTAATACATTGGTAGATTTTAATTCTCAAGGACACCTGACATCCACTGGAGGTAACCTGCCAAGGTCTGAATTCCCATTTTGTCCTGTGACCTTGAGAAATTCTTTAACCTCGCCATACCTCAGTTTCTGCATCTGTAAAATGGGGAAAACCTGGGAGGGTTGCTGTGAATAATAAAGTCTATTAAAAAAATTTTTTTTTTAATTTTAATAAAGAAACCTGACATCCACTGGGTACCCAGTGCCAGGCACTGCGTCGCTGGGCACCAGGGCAGGCGCGAAGCTCTATTTCCAGTGGGGAAATTTCTCCTGTGGGCCTAGCTTGGCCAGGTGACCTTGACTCTGCACCTCCACGGCAACTCAGGCCTCTCAGAGCCTGAGGGTGAACCGTATGGCAGAGGCTGAATTAAGGGCCACGTGACAGAGGCTCGGAGACATGCTGAGGGAAGAGCAGGGAGCTGGGACAGGAGGCAGCATCCTCTTTCACATACAGGGACTGGTGCCACCTAACTGAGTAGATCCCTCGACAACTGGGGCAGGGCAGCGGGTAGCAATCTGGTTGGAGAGCCAGCCGGCAGGAGGGGGACATGAGGTCGCTGGGGGAGCTGGCCATTCCCTGGGTCCTCCAGATCCAACACCAAGTCACACCTGCTCTCGGACCTTTGGGCGACAGCGACTCAGTCCACAACCGTGGCACCCTAAGGCCATCCTGAACCCCAACTCTCTGGCATCCCCTCCAGTTGGGGGACCCCCATTTCTGGCTCTCTTCTGGCCAGATAAAAGGAAAAGCACTCCGTGAGACCCCGCCCGTCAAACAAAGGAAATTCCCAGTCACTGAGGGCTCTGGCAGGGGGGCCAAGTGTATCAGGGGCAAGGTCACGCTAGTACAGGGAAATCTGGCCGGAGACCTGACACTTATTTTAGGTTCTTTGAAATTACACAACCTACGGGCTCCAGCAGCCCGGGGAGAAGTTTCACAAGCTGTGATTTTCGCAGGAAGCACACTGTCTTATACGTTGCCCTGTTCCTTGGTCTAGTGTCCCACGAGAGCACCCAACTTTGGTGCCTTTTTAAGAAAATATTTATTTGGCTGCACCGGGTCTTAGTTGAGGCCTGCGAACTCTTTGTTGTGGCATGTGGAATCTAGTTCCCTGACCAGGGATTGAACCTGGGCCCCCTGCATTGGGAGCTCGGAGTCTTAGCCACTGGACCACCAGGGAAGTCCTTCTAAAATCACTTGGCCCTTCAGGCAGTATGGACATCACATGCGTCTAAGAGGGCTCATTCTAGGAAATGAATTGGAGTGCATTTTGCCAAAGGAACACGTCTTCCTGAGACAGTTCCTGACTGAAATGTTATTGTTTCTGCTTTTAAAACGCACAGGTGAATTAGAAACACCTGTCGTTTGAATTGACTGTTTACTCTGAGGGAGAGGGCAGTGAATGAGGGTAGGGCTGAGAGTGGATAAGGTCACCCCCATGTCTATAAGTGGTGCTACTGGTAAAGAATCTGTCTGCCAGGGCAGGAGACGAAAGAGACCTGGGTCAGGAATATCCCCTGGAGAAGGAAATGACACTCCACTCCAGGATTCTTGCCTGAAAATTCCATGGGCAGAGAAGCCTGGAGGGCTGCAAAGAGTCAGACATGAGCAACTGAGCACTTGTCTACAAGGGCCTGAGAAATCTCCCCCCGACTGTTATTTCAATTTTCCCTGAGGTGTTTGTGGAGGCAGGGAATGGCCTCTCATAATCCTTAGACCCCTGTTCCTTATTAATCTTATCATGTCCTAAACCGTGGCAGTCTCTTTTTTAACTTTTATTTTTGGCTTTGCCATACAGCACGTGGGATCTTAGTTCCCCAACCGAGGATTGAACCCTGAGCCCCCCACATTGGAAGCTCGGCATCTCAGCCACTGGACCGCCGGGGAAGCCCCAGAGCACCCAACTTCGGAAGCACAGCAATGCCGGGCCACAACTATGGGGGCCTGTCACCTGAGCTCCACGCCCTTCCTCGATACGCTGGTTTCCTGCCCTTTCACAGCTGACACCCGGCCTTCTACTCAGGGACCATATCAGGTCTACAGGATGTGGGTGGCCACTGGACTGAACTGGGCTTCAGTCAAAGCCCATTCTCTTACTTGCAGGAAGGAGTTAAGCTTACTGATTTATTTTTGCTACAAGTAGTGACACAACCGGAAATAACATGTTTTTGGATGAACAGAAAACAAGCTAGCCCTGTTCTCACCTTTCTGACACAGTTCTATCATCTGGTGTCTTTCCTTCTGGCCGCCTTCCCCATCATCAGTGGAGTCACATACGTGTGCACTTAACTAACGTGTTGCATATGTGCTCAGTGGCTAAGCTGTGTCCGACTCTTGTGACCCCATGGACTGTAGCCCTCCAGGCTCCTCTGTCTGTGGAATTCTCCAGGCAAGAATACTGGAGTGGGTTGCCATTTCCTCCTCCAGGGGATTTTCCCAACCCAGGATCAAACCCGAGTCTCCTGCATTGGCAGGCAGATTCCTTTACCACTGAGCCACTTGGGAAGCATGACTAACGTGCTGAGGGTGGATACAAAAGGGAAATTTTAATAGAATAGGGCCTAGTGTCTGCGACTGGCACTCAGCTTTCAATGCTGTTGGCAACGGAGTTCCCTGGTTGCCTAGTGGTTAGGATTTCCGTCTTCCACTGCTGTGGCCTGGTTGCCAGGGAACTGAGATCCCAAATTTGGCACAGAATGGCCCAAACCCAAAAACACCTGTTGGCAAAACCTAAACAAGCCTGTGTGGGTGCAGACTGGAAGAGAGAAATCCAGGTGGTCAGGCGAATGGGTTGAAGTGGTTCCCAGTACTCAGGTCAGAAAGAAACCAGAGAATTAACCAAGGCCGACAATACTCACTCAGGAATTAAGGAGCTGAGGGACTTCCCTGGTGGTCCAGTGGCTAAGATTCCGAGCTCCCAATGCAGCGGGCCCAGGTTCAATCCCTGGTTGGGGAACTAGACCCCACATGCTGCTAATAAGAGTTCGCATGTCACAACTAAACAGACTCCGCATGCTGTGACTAAGACTCGGGGCAGTCAAATAAGTAAATAAATATTAAAAAACAATAAGTTGAAGAGTTTATAAAATCATCTATGGAAGACAGAAGATGACTGAAACAAGGACTCTTAAGCAGAGGCATCCTGAAATGACTCCACTTTTTTGAATGAGCTGTGAGGACGTCAATCACAAACAGCACAAATTCATTCCTGCTGAATATGAATTAAGGTCGCACATGTGTAACATATGCCTAGCCTTCTAAGTAATTCCAAGGGTAAATGGATTCCATTGTTTTGACTTTATGCCTTAACTTTATCATCTAACCACTGCACAAAATGCTCCTCCACTATGTATGAAAACAAAATCCAGACCAACAGTATGATGAAAAACATAAAAAAAATTATGGTAGTTGAACTAGCTGGAGAACCTGTTTCCTTTCCCCCCCAAAACACAAACAGGACTACCCTGGTGGCACAGTAGATAAGACTCCACCTGCAATGCAGGAGACACAGGCTCCATCCCTGGTCCAGGATGATCCCAACAGGTCTCAGGGTAACCAACTCCATGCGCCGCAACCACTGAGCCCGTGTGCCACAGCTACTGAAGTCTGCTCATCCTAGGGCCCAGGCTCCACAACAAGAGAAGCCTCCTGCAATGAGACACCCAAGCACCATGACGAAGAGTAGCTCCTGCTCCCAACTAGAGAAAGCCCAAGTGCAGCAATGAAGACCCATCATAGCCACACACACACAAATCCCAAACAATCAAAACACAACAAAACAACCCCAACCCCAACAACTTATCTAGTATGCCTTTTTCTGTTTATCACTTTCCCTTTGTTCATAATACAGTTGAACCTTGGCCTGACCACAGTGCGTTCGGTGTAGGTCAGAAAATCTGGCTCTAAGACTTGTTCAGGCAGTATCTCATGAATCTCTCAACTAAACTGGGGGGAAACACACCCAATGTATTGAATACAGACCCAGGCCTTGGACGCATCTATTTCCACATGCTGCTGAGGGGAGAGAGAGAGAGAGAGTAAAAGCAGTTCAGAGCCCTTGAGAAATGGCTCAGAGTTGGGGCTGGGTGTTCAGATCTTCAGTTGCCAGGTAATAAGGCTGACTGAGAATTTCTCCAGAATCTAAGAGACTTCTAAAGCCAGGCCTACTCCATTTGTTTGGGAGGCAGGAGACAAATCCTTTCTGCTCTGTGGGAAGAGGCAGAAAGCATGTTGACAGGTCAGAGTGAAGCGCGGCCCTACAGGTACAACCAAGGAGTCTAGACTTCCAGGCCAGAGTTGGTTTTCCAACTGGAATTCTTCTGAGCAAAAGCTTTATTGTCCAGGTATAATTAATAATAAGACCCTGTTGCCCTCTTCTGTCCTGTTTATGTCTCACTTCTAAAATAGTGGGTGCATTCTTTTCCAGTTTATAGCAAAGATAAAGAACCCTGGACTCAGAACTCAGAGACAAGACCTAGTGTGAATAATTCTACACACCAGCTGTGTGACCTTGGAAAAATCATTTTGTTTCCATTAAAAAAAAAAAATGACCTTGGGGAAAGAAAGAACTGTCTTTAGGGATTTCCCTGGTGGTCCAGTGGTTAAGAATCCACCTGCCAAAGCAGGGGATATGGGTTTGATCCCTGGTCCGGGAAGACCTTACATGCTGTGGAGCAACTACTCCCGAGCGCTACAATTACTGAAGCCTGCTCACCTAGAGCCTGTGCCCCTCAACAAGAGAAGCCACCGCAGCAAGAAGTCCAATGCACCACAACGAAGAGTAGTCACTGCTCACCTCAACTAGAGAAAGCCTGAGCAAAGCACCGAAGATCTAGCTCAGCCAAAAATAAATAAATCTTAAACAAAATATAACACAAATAAAAAACAATGACCAGCAGGTTGACTTTAGACTCTCCTGATTCTATAAACAGATTAGTAAAGTAACAGGGCAGTAGCTTTGCAGGAATGAAAGTACTAGATAATGACCATGCAACCATTTTTAAATGCCAGGAGCTCAAACAGGCTGATTGAAACCCGATCTCCTGCCATCTGGGAACTATGAATCCCTTGAACTATTAGCTCCTTACATCTCTTGGCTTTAAAATTAAATCTTATTCCACAGGGTCATTCTACACTTTATTTATTTATTTACACCCCGCCTTGTTCCAGAAAGGATTTAACTGGGCATATTCTATAGTTAGTCATAAGTAGAATGACTCCTTGATTTAAAAACGAGAGAAAGCAGGGAGTGATCCAATGGCCCCACCCAAGCACACATCAAAACTCTTCAACCCCATGTTAGTTGGAGAAGCCCATTTGTAGGCAAACCACCCACCAACCACTGAGAATTACTAGTTTAGCACACCCTTGCCTTCCAGATCTCTACCTCCTTAGAGGCTGCCTCTTCTCTTTTAACCACCAAGTAGAGAAGATATCTTTCCTCCTGAAAGTGGTGCCAAGACTCGCTGAACAACCTTAGCTTCTCTGGTTTTTATAGACTTTTACTTGAAAGGTCTTTTACTCTGTCTCCCGCCTTCTCATCTGTGAGATGAGAGCCATGTCCGCCTTTTGTCACAGGGATGAATAAGCACATCTGTGAAAGCACCTTGGAAAAGGTGCACAAAAGGCTGTGACCTCCCAGATTGAAGCCAAACATCACCATGGCTCGGCCTGGCACACCCACCCCACACCGCGCAAGTCGAGGTCAGGCCATCAAAAGTGTTGCGAGCTTTGCTGCAGCGGGTCAGCAGGAATCCAGCAGGCCAACAGCAGGAACCAGCTAACGTGTGGCCATGCCACTCCTTAGATCTGAGTGTGTTCATTGAAGCCCACAGTCAGGGAAGAGGAAGGAAGAGGAGTTGGGGAGACCAGATCATCCTCAAACACTGGAGCAGGAAGCCAGGTCATGCCTCTCTTGAGGAAGTAGAGGGTTGGGGCCAGACTAAAGAGGGAAGCCAGGTTCTAGGGTATGTGCTTTGAGGTAGGAAACAAGCAGAAGGGGGGTGGGGTGGGGTTAAGTATCAGCAGGTAGGGGATATTATGGGGAGACAAATGGGGAGATAAGGATGTGTGAGGTCTTGCCAGAGGGGGAGGATCTTCACAGGAAAAATGAGGGAGGAGGCTGCGGTTTTCATATGGGACATGGGAGGGGGCTAGAGCTTACATCTCCACAGGAAAAGAGTGAGGTGGAAGTGTCTCACCACAGGGGAGAGGGGATTGGTGGGGGAGGCTGGGTGGCTGGAATGGTAGTCTGTCCATACAGAAATAGAAGATGGGGGGTTTCTTGCTACAAGGAAGATGGGAAGGCTGAGGGTCTCTGCAGGTTAAAGAACTGAGGCTGAGGTCTCTACACAGAAAACAGGTGCTCAGGAGGAACGCCCAGGAGAAAGAGGAGGATGAAGTGGTCTCCATCAGAGAAGAGGAGTAACCATGGGGGTGGGGTGCGATGGGTCGTCTCCAAGGGGCGGGGTTGGGGCTGGTGGGCGGGCTTTGGTTCAAGGGAGATCGCGGTTGGGGGAGGGGGAGAGGGAGAGGGAGTGTGTTTGGCAGGGTTGGCCTCGGGGTTGTCTGCAAAGGGAGGTCGGGGTTAGCTCAGGGGAGTGGGGTCTCCACAAGGGCCCAATCTCACCGTCTGCCAGGGCCTCATTGCACTCAAAGCTGATCTCGAACCGGAAAGGGCTGTGGAAAGGGCTCGGATTCTCCAGCACCGCCACGTTCAATACTGACACTTTAGCCATCGCCTCGTCGGGTCACGGCTGAGGCCAGAGCTGGGGCCGAGCCCGCGGCTGGGTCCTGTCGGGTCAGCGGCGAAGCTCTGCCCAAACCCGCTCCCGCCTCCTCTGACCGCGATCTGAAATGCGTATCTAGTCCGCGCGCCTCCTTCAAATAGCCGGCTCTCACCCTACGGCCAATCACCGTCAACGCTCCACGACTGCGCGAGTGCTTCCTCAGCCAATCCTGGAGCGCCGGTCGGCGCGCGCCGAGACTCCCGAGACCAATCCGTGGAGCTCCATCTCAGGGATGAGCGAGGGAGGCGGGACCGTCTCTAGGCTTCTTTGGTGTCCGCGGGGAACCAATCCCCAGAGTCTCCGACTCGGATGTCCAGGGGGGGGTGGGCGGGGTCAGAGCGCCTGGCTCTTCTTGGCCAATCCCTAGGGTCCCCGCACCAGCGTGGTCCGCGATTAGCCCCGCCTTTCCGGGAGACTCTTCCAGCTGGGGGGAGCGCAGTCAACCGCCGAGTGGTGGCGCACAGCGCTCGCTTAAGCGGGAAGGAAGGGAGGTGCTGGACTTGCAGTGATTGGCAGGCAGAAATGGGGCGGAGATAAAGCAGGTTTTCTGAGAGGTGATTGGCTGAGTTGGCTGCGGGGGCGGGAGAAGAGAAGACGCGGCCGGGGATTCGTGGAAGTGGAGCGGAAGTCGGCAGCTGACGCGGTTGAGCAGAGTGTGAAGAGAAAGGAGCAGCGTTTGCGGCATCGGCGTCTGTCAGCAGGTGAGCGTTGCCGGAAGTTTCTCTAAGGGGCTCCTGGCCCCGCAGACCCCGCAGGCTGGGCGTCCGTTGTGAACGTTGTGAACGTTTAACTCACCCTTGAGCGCAGACGGTGCCGCGCTAACGCGGCGCTCTGGGGCCCGGGACCCGGTAGTCGGGCCTGGTTCGAATCAGGTTCTTAGGACTTGAGAGCCTCTGGGGAGGTTTCAGGTGGACGGCGCTGAATAGGATTTCGAATCCGGCCTCTGCCACGCACCACCCGAGGCCTCATTTCCCTGCTCATTGAGCGGGGTGATGAAGATTTACTGGCCTGACTTATGACTACATAATACATCTAGAAACTTCTTTCCACTCCCAGGCGTAGGCGGGACCACCGTCACCCCCTGTCTGGAAGACTCGAGGGGCCGCCGCATTCCTTTAGTCCGCTTCCACGGGCGGCAACAAACCTAATCTTAAACTTTTCTATAGTAACCACGTTAAATATATATATATAAATATATTAAATTTAATGTAGTATAGCCACAATATCATTTCAACATGTGATCGGTATTAAAAAAAAACACGAACCTGAGGTATCTTTTATTTTGTTACCTAGTACTAACGGTTTGAAAACCTGTATGTTTTACACGTTACACCACATCTGTGATCCGGACGCTAGGTTTTCACCGGAAATAGTTGAGGTTTCATAAAATTTACAGTTGAAATGGAGATTCACATGCCCAAGTGTTTCCCAACATACGTTAAAATTTCCCATGAACTCAATCTCAAGTCGGTGATAAATTGAAATATTAATTAATGAAAGTTAAGCGACGTGGAATGTTCTGTTTCACAGTGGCACTAGCCACACTGAGGTGCTTGTCATCCCGTGGCTTCCGATATTGGATAGCCAAAACCAACTTCAGCCAAACTGACCTTTTTGTTTCATAAAATCTGATATGACACCCCCCACCTCTTTTCTGGTGCCTCCTTGTTATTCAAGTCTCTGCTCAAATTTCTTCGGAGAATCCAAGAGCCCCCTGAACAACATTCAAATTCGTGGAACATAAGCCTGAACGGTACATTTCAAGCCACTAGTATTTCTTATCCATCCTCCTCTGTGGCCTCGTGATGCTCAGAATATTCTCTTTTTTTTTTTTGTATCTCCATCTCAAGTAGGATTGAAAGGTTTCTTCCCCTCATTGAAACGATTTGGCTGCAAGAAAATTCCCATTATGATTGGCTCTGGGTTCTTGGCAGTCATTGGGCATCCTTAGGAATTTTTGTGAGTTGAGAAGGTCAAATTTTCAAATTATTTCCAAATGTAATTCAATTGCTTATGCATATGAACTTTGATGAAGTTGTTATATTTTGTTTTCTAGATATTAAACATTTTATTCATTACAACTTTGTAGTTTTCTTTCTGCATTGTGGAACTTTTTTTTCCTTTATTCTCAGCCCCAACCTTTTCATAGCCCCTGAAAAGTTCATCAGTCACAATTATTATGTCTCTGTCTATAATGCCTTCTCCCTACAGCTGGCTGAATAATCTTCAGTTGTAAACTAGATCATGTCATTACTCTGCTTAAAACCTTCAAAGGCTTATCATACTTAGGATGAAACTTAAGATCTTCACTGTGGCTTAGGAGGCCCTGCACAGTGGCCTCAACTGACCTCATCTGCCAGTCTCCCTCTTGTCACCACTCCCAAGCCCTGCTGGCTTTATTTCCTGTCTTTCAACACACCAAACTTGATTCCTGCTGCCTGGCTTTGCAGTTGCTCTTCCCTCTGCCTGGAACGTGCTTCCTTTAGCTAATTGCTTGTCTGTCTCATTCTCATCATTTATGGTTCACCCCAGATGTCTCTCCAGAAGAAGCCTTCTTGGACCACCCTAGTTAAAGTAGACCTTCATTTATCACAAAAGCCTGCTTATTAGGAGCACTTATTAGAATCTGTAGATATGTTTGTTTTTTTTTGGCTCCGCTGCATGGCTTGCGGAATCTCAGTTCCCTGACTGGGGATTGAACCTGGGCCACAGCAGTGAAAGCCTCAAATGCTAACCGCTAGAACACCAGGGAACTCTTGTCGTCCCTCAATAGACTGAAAGCTGGTTGAGGACAGTGATCCCACCTGTCTCATACAGACCTCTCAGTTAGGACCTCACATGCAGAAAGTTTTCAGTAGATTGTTTTTAAAAAAGAATAAATCCTTATAAAGGGCTTACATGGTACCTGGAATGTGAAAACTACTTCATAAACAAGAAACATTAGCAGTGCATAGTCATCATTTTTCTTACGTAGTATTTCAGGTGTACTCAGAAGAAGAAATGCTATAACAAAGTACATTTTTACTCCTTACCCAGCTTAAGAAGTAAAACATTAGTGATGCAATTGAAAGGCCGTATATATCCCTGCCTCAAACCTATTCCTCCCCTTTTTTCAGATGTAACTACAATCTTGGATTTAGTGTTTATCTTTCTGTACATGCTTGTACATCTTTAATAGGTGTCTTCAAACTATATATAGTATTGTATGTCAACACTCGGAACTCAGGAAGTCCCATGTGACTTCACCAGGAAAGAACTTGTGGAAGCTTGTGCCTGGTTTTCTCCAGACTTTGCCCCATGCTCCTTTTCTCTTGGCTGATTTTGCTTTGTGTCCTTTCACAGTAAGAAATCATACCATGGGAAATTCCCTGGCAGTCCAGTCATTAGGACTCCGTGGTTCCATGGCAGAGGGCATGGTTTCAGTTCCTGGTCAGGGAACCAAAAACAAAAACCCAAACAAAATCATACCTTGAGTAGGCTAGATGCTAAATTCTATGAATCCTCTTCATGAATCATAGAAGCTAGGGGTTATCTGAGATTCCCAATGCAGTGTCATACCAGACATACCCCATCAGGGCTGGCATTAAGGGGAGGAAAAGCAAGGGCACAACATTTAAGGAGACACATACCCTCCAAGTCACACAAGTGCCAACCTGTACTTGCATAACTCTGAAGGCAAGTACCTCCTACAATTTTGTCGAGACACCTAGCTTGCCTCTGGTGCCAGCCCCGCCTTCTGAAACTTGCCTTTTTTTGGTCACACATAATACTTTAAAGATGTGTTTGTGACACATGTGTAGCTCCAGCCGTTTGTTTTCCCTCCTGCATAGCTGTGCTGTGTGATGCGGTAGCCATTAGCCGTGGGTGGCTATATATATATATATTTTTGCAGTTAATCCAAATTAAATGAAAACTTAACTCCCTGGTTACTTAGCCACACTTCATATGTTTAATAGACACCATGGCTTGTGGCTGCCACATTAGACAACTCCAATAAAGAATGCTTGCGTGATCACTGAAAGTTTTGTTGGACAGAATTTGCTTATCCATCCACCTCTTGCTTGTTATTTAAGTTGTTTCTACTCTTCTGTTTTTTCCTTAAATTTAAAAAATTTACTTAGGTTTGGCTGTGCTGGGTCACATTGCTGTGCTGGCTTTTCTGTAGCTGTGACAAGCAGGGGCTACCCTCTGGTTGCGATGCATGGGCTTCTTTCCTCAGTGGCTTCTCTTATTGCAGAGCACAGGCTCTAGGGTTCACAGGCTTCAGTAGTTTTGGCTCCTGGGCTCTGAAGCACAGGCTCAATATTTGTGGCACACAGACTTAGTTGCTCCTCTTCATGTGGGACCTTCCCGGACCAGGGATCTAACCCATGTCTCCTCCATTGGCAGGTGGATTCTTTACCACAGAGCCGCCGGGGAAGCCCAGTTTCCAGTCTTCTGTCTTCCAAACAGCACTGTAGTGTTCATTGTTGTGCATGGCTCTTGGTGTACACTTGCAGCGGTCTCCCTGGGATGCATACTTAGGTGATGGTTTGCTGAGGTTTGGGAATATTCACCTTGACTAGATATTGCTAGTGTGTTCTTCAAAATGATGGAGCCAGTTATCACTCCTGCCAACAAAGTTGCTCTTGCTCTGTCCTTATTACACTTGCTGTTGTCAGACTTTTACATACTTGTCCTTATGATGGGTGTGAATTACTGGTTTCAGTTTGCATTACCCTGATTAACAAAGGAAACTGAACTTTTTTCATGTTTGTTTGACTATTTGCTTTCGTGAATTGCCTATTCATATCTTTGTCCATTTTCCTGCTGGATTGTCTTCATTTTACTGAGTGCAGGACTTCTTATAAGTGAGGTGTGTGTTTTTGTTTGTATGGTGTCTTTTTCATTTCTTTTTAAAATGTTTATTTGGCTGCACTGGGTCTTAGTTCTCTCTAGTTGTGGTGTGTAGGCTTAGTTGCTCTGAGGCATGTGGAATATTAGTTCCCCAGCAGTGAGTGAAGTCTCTCAGTCGTGTCTGACTCTCTGCGACCCCATGGACTGTAGCCTACCAGGCTCCTCAGTCCATGGAATTTTCCAGGCAAGAGTACTGGAGTGCGTTGCCATTTCCTTTTCCAATTAGTTCCCCAACTGGGGATCAAACCCAAATCCCCTGCATTGCAAGGCAGATTATTAACCCCTGGACTGCCAGAGAAGTTGCACTGTAGTGTCTACTGATGTTCAGAATTTATTATTATTACTGTCACCATCATCATTATTTTAATGTCATCAGAATTATAAATCTACTTACAGTTGGTGTTTTTTGTGTCTTGCTTAAGAAATCTTACACTGAGGTCAATAAAATATCTTACTGTATTTCTTCTGAAAGTTATATTTTTCATATTTAGGTTAAAAAAATCAAACTGGAATTTATTTTTGTTTATGATGTGAGGTAGGTTTAATTTTTTTCAAATGGATAACCAGTTGTTCCAGCTTCAGCTCCATTTATTGAGCAGACCAGTGGTTCTCAAAATACAGCCCCTTGGGGGTCCCTAAGAACCTTTTAGGGAGTCCATGAGATAAACTTTTCATAATATTCTAAAGCATTATTTGCCTTTTTCATTTGTGCTGTGTTGTTTGTGTACTGTTGGTACAAGAGCGACAGTAAACCTGCTGGCCACTTGCGGAATCCGTGCAGGGTCACTGTATTATGCATCATGTCGTGGTCGTCATTGTATTCCTCACCACCTCACACACGCTCAGTGCTGAAACAATTTCACTGAAGAATGTCCTTGAAGGAGCAGTGAAAGTAGTAATTGTGTTAAAGCTTAGCCCTACAGCAGGTCTTCCTAATATTCTGGGTGGGGAAATGGGACATTTGCGGAGCGCACTTCTGTTGCATGCTGGAGAATGACGGTAAGGAGGTAATGCACTTGCCCAGTGTCAGTGGAGGTGGAACAGCCTACCTTTTTCATGAACACCATTTTTACTGAATAATCACTAATTATTAACTATTCAGATTAGGATATTGGCCATGTATTTTCTCAGAAATGAATGAAGTGAGTTGTCTCTAGGAGGAACATTGACAGTGTGTTGTCAGTGATAATATTTGAGCTTTGAAGCAAAACAGACATTTGGGAAGCTTTTATTCATCACCGCGAGCCTGATAACATATATATATATGGCTGCTCTGGGTCTTAGTTGGGGCACGTGGGATATTCAGTCTTCATTGTGGCATATAGGATCTTTAGTTGCGGCATGTGGGATCTAGTTCCCTGACCAGAGATTGAACCCAGGCTCTCTATTTGGAGCACCAGGGAAGTCCCCAACTTTTCAATATTTGAAGGGTTTCCTGATGAGATCAGTGGTGATACAATTAACATACATTAAAAAAAATACTATATAGTGAAATATAATAACTCAGCATATTAATGTTTTCCTAAAGACCAATGCATGATGTTATAAAATCAGTCATATAAGGTCAAAATTTGTAAAATAGACCAATGAGTTCCAGTGTAACAGTAAGAAAAGTTTATTGATACAGTTTCATACTCTACATTGTAACTAAATACACCACCACTTGTTGAGTTTTGGTATAGTAACCAAGTAAAATATCCCAAATTAGTTGAAAAGTCTATAACACTCCTCCCTTTTCCAACTATATGTCTTTGTTAGGCTGGCTTTTCTTCATATACTTCAACCAAGACAGCATAGTGCAACAGGTTGATTGCAGAAACCTATGTGAGAATCCAGCTCTTTCATTATGCTAGAAGGTAGGAGCTTTACAAAAATGTAAAACAATGCCATTCTTTTCACTACCTGTTTTTTAAAAATATACAGTTATTTTTAATAAAATAGGTTATTTTAACATTTAAAAGATTTATTACCTAATTTAAATATTTTAAATTTTTCTCAGTTTTAATTTCCAATTTAGTAAATATAAATAGATATAACCTCTAGTCCTATAAAGAACAGCTCATTAGGGTCCTCGTTAATTTTTTTAAAATTAATTTTTTAGAGCAGTTTTAGGTTCATGACAGAGTTCTCACATCCGCTTCTGCCTCGCGCATGCATAGTATCCCCTACTGTTAACATCCACCACTGAAGTGGTGAATTTGTTACAATTGATGAACCTATACCGACACATCATTATCACCTAAAATCCACAACTTACAGAAAGGTTCACCCTTGGTGTACATTCTGTGGACTTCAACAAATGTGTGACATATTCATTATAAAATCCTCTGTGCTCCTCCCAGACAACCCCCTCCCTACCATTATTTTTAAGATAAGTTTTTAAAAGAGTGAAGGGAGCTCAAGACCAGAAAATGTCAGATCCTCTGGATTAATCCATCCTTTTCCTGCTGCTGCTGCTGCTGAGTCGCTTCAGTCGTGTCCAACTCTGTGCGACCCCATAGACGGCAGGCCACCAGGCTCCGCCGTCCCTGAGATTCTCCAGGCAAGAATACTGGAGTGGGTTGTCATTTCCTTCTCCAATGCATGAAAGTGAAAAGTGAAAGTGAAGTCCCTCAGTTGTGTCCGACTAGTCGCAGCCCCATGGACTGCAGCCCACCAAGGCTCCTCCTTCCACAGGATTTTCCAGGCAAGAGTACTGGAATGGGCTGCCATCGCCTTCTCCCATCCTTTCTCCTAGTGATTTGTAATCTCTGCCTAGAGCAAGTTTCCATCTAGCTACAGGTCTCTTCCCTCAGACTTTTTGTCTCTTCCCCTGCCAACACCCCATTGTGTGAAATATTAACACACTATAACCAGTCTTGGCAAGGCTAATTCCCCACCTTGTTCTTTCTTCTTCCATCTGTGTTGGTTATCCTTGGCCTTTGTTCCTCCATAGAAAGTAGGACACACAAATACTTTTTCCTGTTGCAAAAGTAATATATGTGTAATGCAAACAATTTTTAAAATGCAGAGTTTCAAGAAAGTTATAGTTACCCCTGTTAATATTCTGATGTTTAGCTTTATATTCTGCATATATTTTATATTTATACACACACATACAGTTTCATGTTTGTATATACACACTGTTTGTATCTACATGCCATCACAACAAAAGTAAAGTCATACTTTACCTTGTTTTTATATATAGGTTTTTATCCTTAGGATTGTTATGAATATATTTTCACGTCATTTAGTGTTCTTCCACATTATCATTTTGAGTGGCCGCAAATGGATGTGCATTATTCACATAACAGTTCTCTGTGCTGAAATTTTAGATTATCTAGCGTTTCACTCTTAGAAGCCTTGTTGCAGTGAACCTTCTTGTTGCAGTCTTCATGCACATGGGTGTTTCCTTAGGATCAATTCCCAGGAGAGGACTGGTTGGCTTAAAATGAGGGCTTCAGTTGTGAGAAGCTGGGTGGTGGAAAACAGTGGGGCAGGACAGATGGAAGAGACGTGGTTACAAGGGTTTTCATCAAGGAGCGGTCCAGTGACCTAGGAAGGGATACAGGTGGAGCGGGTCCTGTCATCGCAGCTTGTTGCCATGACTGAGATGTTTGAAAAGGTGAGAGAGGAGCAGAATAAGCCTGAGGAGGGACTTCTCTGGTGACCCTGGTGTTAGGAACCCATCTGCCAATGCACAGGACACAGGTTTAGTATCTGGTCCAGGAAGATTCCACATGCCACAGGGCAGCTAAGCCCAGGCACTGCAACTGCTGAAGCCCATGTGCTCTAGAGCCCATGCTCCGCAATAGAAGCCACGAGAAATCCTGTGTATCGCAGCTCGAGCGCAGCCCCCGCTCACCACAACTAGAGAAGGCCCATGTGCAGTAACGAAGACCCAGTGCAGCCAAAAATAAGAAAAAAGAATAATGTATCTCAGGGAACTCAAACAGGGGCTCTATATCAACCTAGAGGGGGAGCATGGGAGGGAGGTTCAAGAGGGAGGGGACGTATGTATACCTATGGCTGATTGCCTATAGCTCAAATAGTAAAGAGTGCCTGCAATGCAGGAGACCAGGGTTCGATCTCTGGGTCGGGAAGATCCTCTGGAGAAGGGAACGGCAATCCACTGCAGTATTCTTGCCTAGAGAATCCCATGGACAGAGAAGCCTGCAGGCTACAGTCTATGGGGTTGCAAAGAGTCAGACATGACTGAGCGACTAACACACACACATGGCTGATTCATGTTGAGGTTTGACAGAAAACAAAATTCTGTAAAGCATTTATCCTTCAATTACGAAATAAATTTTAAAAAAAGAATAAGCTTGAGGATATTGTGGGGATAAAGGGGTAGCCTCAGCCTAGCACCTCTAGATCTTCCCAAGAGTTCGTGGGAGATAGGTTTTCTCAACAGCAGAGGCTCCAGTGCTTTCAGTCCTTTGGGTATCTGAGAGAATCCTCCATTGCTCTGCATCAGGGCCTTCCCTCTAGCTTAACTCACATGAGTCCACTCTGGATAGTCCTCTAACATACTAGCTATGTAGGGACCATGAGGGTGTGGCACAGTTTGTGGGCATTCCTCTGATGTGGGGAGCCCATATAGTCAGCCCCCCTTAGTGTGTGCCTAGTAGGCTTGGCAGAAAGTGGGGGGCGGTGCTGGGAAACTGCAGCTGAGTGCAGACAACCCTAGATGCAGCCCCTGAGGTCAGAAGACCAAGATGGAGGCCTGGTCCAACTTTCTCTCAGCCAGGTGAATGTCAGTGTGTTTCAGCTTCTGTAGGTGTAAAATGGAACTAAGTAAAACCTGTCTCGTTGGGTGGTTGGAAGGATTAAATTGGACAGTATACGTAAGGTATCTACAGGGTGTGGGCACTTTGAATTGCTTAGTAATCTTACTTGAGTAAGTCATTTAATCTTTCTTAACTTCAGTTTCCTCATCTGATATGTGGGGATAATAACATGTTATGATAATTAAGATGAAATGTAGCAAAGAGCTTTGAAAGGAGTCTCAACATAAGTGTTATTGTTCCTGGGCATGTGCATATGGTTGCCCCCAGTGTGGACGGATGCCTGACAAGCCCTGAGGCTCACAGGTTGTCAGGCACAGCAGGCCTCGCTGTGTGTGCGGAGGAAGGAGTCGTGTGTGCAGTGCTGGGAGAGTAAAGGGCAGCAAGGAGGAAGAACTGGCCTTGTTGTAGAATCTCATCTCATGCCAGGATTAAATCTCAAAGAGCGTGAGGTCAGAATCATATACAGTTAAGTTTAACTATGCTTAAATCTCCCGAATTTGCTCACAGAGCATCTTTCAGTAAGTCCAGTAGAACTAGTTCCTCATCAGCGTAGGATATCGTTGGGCATTAGCTAAACTGTTGAACTTAGGTTTCAGGACCTTGCTGAACTAACATCAGCATCACACAGAACAGTGTGTGGGAGCTGAGAGCTGCTGAGGGAAGGGTTTTAACTCATCTCAGGCCTACTCTGTGTCTGATGCTCAGTTCAGCTTTATGTCTTTTAACAAATATTCATTGATCACCTACAGTGTGTCAGACACTGTGCTAGACAGTAGGAAACAGCAGTGGAAAGAAAAAGACCCTTATGCATTATATTCTTGGGCTTATCTTGTGGCTCAGCTGGTAAAGAATCCGCCTGCAATCTTCCCTGGTTTGGGAAGATCCCTGGAGAAGAGAAAGACTACCAACTCCAGTATTCTGGCCTGGAGAATTCCATGGACTGTATAGTCCTTGGGGTCGCAAAGAATTGGACGTGACTTGTGCATTATATTCTAGTTTGGGAGGCAGACAATAAACAAGCAAAAAAGTTAGTTTGTGAGATGGGAGACAAAGCAAGACAGGGGTTGGGAAATTCTGGAGCAGCAATTGCCATTTAAATGGAGTAGCCTGGTAAGGCCTGGTGGGAAGCTCTGATTTTCATATGCCCTGCCAGGAGAATATGTGAACCGTAGGAACAGCCGGTGCAAAGGTCCTGAGGCAGACAGGAGAGTGCCTGTGTGTTCGTGGATGGTGAGGACCCCAGTGTGACTGGAGTGGAGGGAAGGAGGAGAGCCATGGGGATGAGATCTGATGCTGGAGAGCCTGTGGGCCATTTTGTTGTCCTGGCTCTTTTGTCTGGGCCAGGAGGAGGCCTTCCGGGCTTTAAGCTGAGGAGGGACAAAAGTATGCTTATTGAGATCACTTTGGTTTCTGTGTTGAGAAAAGCCTGAAGAGGGACAAGGGAGCTAGTTTGTGGACTGTTAACCATGGTCCTGATGAGAGACAGTGGGGGCTTGAACCAAGGTAGTAAGAACTAGTTAATTGGGTATTTTAAAGTTAGAGCCACCACTGCATCTGCTTCAGATTAGACGTGGGGTATGAGACAGCTAGTGAGTTCAAGGGAGGCTCCAAGGGTCTTATCTTGAATCTCAGGGTAGACTTGCTGTTACCCAAGGTGAAGCTGGTAGGAGGGACTGGAGCAGGGTGTGTGTGTGTGTGTGTGTGTGTGTGTGTGTAGCTGGCTGGTAGGAGGGACTGGAGCAGGTGTGTGTGTGTGTGTGTGTGTGTGTGTGTGTGTGTGTGTGTAGCTGGCTGGTAGGGACTGGAGCAGGTGTGTGTGTGTGTGTGTGAAGCTGGCTGGTAGGAGGGACTGGAGCAGGTGTGTGTGTGTGTGTGTGTGTGTGTGTGTGTGTGTGTGTATAGCTGGCTTCAGGCCACGTTACATTAGGAGGAACTGGAGCAGGTCTGTGTGTCTGTGTGTGTAGCTGGCTTCAGGCCACATTACATTTGAGATCTTACCGGACACCCGGGGGAAGATGTGGAGTGGTTCATTAGATGTAAATGAATCTAGAGCTCGAGATGGAAGTTCAGGCTGGAGCTCTACATTTGGAAGTCATCAGTAGAATAGATGGTACAGCTGACCTTGAGCAATGCAGGAGTTTGGGGTGCTGACCCTGGTGCAATCAAAAATCCATATGTAACTTTTCTTTTTTCTGACTGCACTACACAGCATGTTCCCCAACCAGGGGTTGAACCTGAGTCCCCTGCAGTGGAAACACAGAGTCTTAACCACTGGACTGCCAAAGAAGTCCCTCCATGTATAACTTTTGTCTCCCCCAGAACTTAACTACTAATAGCCTACTGTTGACTGGAAGCCTTACCAATAACATAAAGTAAATTAATACATATTTTGTATGTTATATGTATTATATCCTGTATTCTTAAAGTAAAATAAGCTATAGAAAAGAAACTATTAAGAAAATAATAAGGAAGAGAAAATACATTTACAGTACTATAGTTATCAATACCATAAGTTTACCTTATCTGTCTACAAGATGAATTGTCTCTCAGTACCTACATCAGTGTTTTCTTATATGATAAAAAAGAAAAAAACACTGTAGATGTTACACATATTCCTAACAGTGGACATCAGAAATGAAATTAGATAACTGTGAAAAAGAAATTCATTTTTATTTACAGGTATAATGCTTCACTCATTGGTAATGAAGCAGCAGCAACGATTGCTTTATGGGAGCCTTGTGTGGTCAGTGGCGCCATGTAGGGTCTGTAAGTCCGAAAGTTTTGATAAGTTTTAACTTCAACTTTTTATAATCGATGTGTATCTATTTTATGATTGTTGTTTAGTCACTAAATCATGTCCAGCTCTTTTGTGACCCCATGGACTATAGCCCGCCATGCTCCTCTGTCCAGGCAGTTTCCCAGGCAAGAGTACTGGAGTGGGTTACCATTTTCTTCTCCAGGGGATCTTCCCCACCCAAGGATCGACCCAGGGTCTCCTGCATTGGCAGATGGTTTCTTTACTACTGAGCCACCTGGAAAGCCCACATTTTATAGTAATAAATGATAAAATAGTATCTATATATATTTTATGCATTCATGATATACCTTTCTTAATTTTTTTTATATTTCTAGGCTATACCTGAGTTTTTACCAATTGTTGCAAATCTCCAAAAATGTTTCCAATATAATTATTAAAAAAAAAAAAATCTTCATCTGAGTGGACCTGTGTGGTGATATGTTGCTGAAGGGTCAACTTTATTTAAAACCATGAAATGGGATGAGATCTTCCAGGGAGTGAGTGTAGGTAAAGGTCCAAGGCGAACCCTTGGGCCTGTCAACATTAAGAGGTCAGGAGATGAGAGGGAACCAGCATGGAGACTGGGGAGGAGTAGCTGGGGAGAGGAATGGCAGAGGGTGGTACCCCAGATGCCTGTGTTGAGGGCAGACGGACAGAGAGAGAGGTTCTAGGACTGTTTGGTCTTTCCTCTCTCTCTGAATACTGGCTGCTGTATTTGAGAAAGTGAGATAGACATGGTGCCATTCCACTGTGCTGTCACGATCAAAAATGCACCACTCCAATAACACGTGGGAGTCCAGGAATGGCAGTTGGAATCACACAAGGCGCAGCGTATGGTTCCTGGGTTTGGCTCTTAACAGCCTGTGGACAGATGTCCGGGCCGAGAAGGGCTTGGCTGAGACGCCATGTGGCGCGGTGGCCTAGCCCAGAGACTGGGACGTGCATCCAGGTGCTGTAGGCCTGTTTCCCCACCTGTCACATGGAGCACAAGCACCCTCCACCCAAAGCATTTATGAGGCTTGAGAGAGAAATTGCACCTGAATTGCCCAGCTAGGCCCTTGAGCCCACCAAGTGCTGTGAACATGGCTGGCTGGCGCACCAGGCCTCTGCCGTGGGTTCTGAACAGCCGTGCAGGCTCCTCACTGTGTCACAGCCTCACAGGGATGCTCTGTAAAGAGCCGCTCACTCACCACACCCCCAGCCGCCCCCCACCTCAATGAGTCATGCCACTCTTGTCATTCCAAGAAATCTTAATTTCTTTATTGATTTTTGACTCAACAATTTTTTTTAAACTTTTTGTTTTTTTCTGAAACGTTCTTGTTGTTATGAGCCTTTTGTTTTGTTCTCGTTAAATGCACTCGACCCAAAATTGGTTTGGCATATCGAAAAGGAGACCAAGGAGGGACTGGGGTCATGGGAGAAGAGGGGAGGAGGCCCGAATGGACAGAGAGAAACTGAGGGTGAGAGAAGAGGAACACAGAGACAGTGAGAAAGACACAGGGGAAGAGGTGGAGACACTGAGAGAAAGGAAGGCAAGGAAAATCAACCCCCCCCCCCAAAAAAAAAACACACCAAACCCAAAGAAAAATAATTAACAAGATTTCAAAGCAAATGAATTCAGGAGCCCAAGGAAGGGAGTAGGAGAGGAAACCAAGACCCTTCCTTCTCTACACTGTCCCAGCTGGGGTGGGGGCATCAAGGCACCAGGTCTGGCGGGGGTGGGGGGACACCTGGGCGCTCAGGGTAGCCTCGTGCTGGACTGCGGCATGTCCAGGCCTACCGACCAGGGGGCCCTGCCACATAGCTCTGAGGCCTGGGAGCCCACCTTGGGGATTCTGCCTGGAGTGGGAGCCCCGGGACCCGCTGCACCCTCTCTCTCCCCTTGTCAGAGTCTGGAGAGAGAAAAGGACTGGGCAGGGAAGAGGAAGCGGGGTGCCTTGCTTGCCTCCAGTCCCCGGGACCTCTACCCCCGCCGCCCCCAGCTCTTCCAGACCTCTCTGCTGGTGCCAGAGAAGGCCTGACTCTATAGCCTGGCTGATGCCTGGGCCAGGCCCACCCTTCCACCTACCCTCGTCTCCCAGCAGCTCTCTAGTCCCCACAGAGGAGTTCTGGCCTAATGAAGTCAAGGGAAGCGGTGGAGCTGCCCCATACCTTCCTCACGGAGCCACCTGGGCGAGACCGTTCCCATCCTTCCTTCCCCTCCGCTCAGACCTGCCCATGGTCTGGTCAAAGGGGTTAACCCTCCCTTCCAGAAAACAGATGGAACCCAGCCTTACCTTCTCCCCACTCCTGTCCCCCGGCATGGGACAAACCAGCTTCTTTGGTCTGGCCCCTTCTCCCCTAACTGATGGGGACCAGCCAGCCCCAGCTCCTCAGGAGAAGGGAGGGGCTTTCTAGCAGCAAAAAGGGTCCCTCCAGCCACCCCTCCACCCCTTTCCCCAGTTCCTCCCTAGAGTCCCTCCCCCTGAACCCAAAGAAGTTCATGGCAGCAGCAGGCTGAGACCCGAAGATGTTTGAAAACTCATGGCACTTGTGAGAAAAGAGGGACAAAAGAGATGAGGGGTCAGAGCAAAGGTGGAGGGCTACCCCTGGGGAAATGGCAATGACAGGCTGGGCTATGGCAGTGGGACTATGCTACCTCCAAAGAGGGGGGGGGAGGGTTGCTGGGAAGGCCAGGGAGGCAGACTGGAGAGGGGGCGGGGAGGTCCTCAGGAGACACCCCAGCCAGGCCCTAGTACCTGGCTTTGCCTCTCCTGCGGGAGGGTGGAGGGGAGCCAAGGCGACCTCTCAGTTTCAGCCTCCCCACCTGGTGAAAGACCACCTCACCACTCCCATTCCTTCCTTCCCAGTCCTACCTGCCCCCAGCAAACACCGCTGCCCTCATTTTCCTTCCCATCAACTTCTCTAGGCAGGAAATCAGCCCCTTCTTCCCAGGCCCTCAGTCCCAGAAGCAATATACAAGAAGCAGGAACTCAAAGGGACAGCGCAGCCATCTCGGCAGAAGCATCTTTGGGCGTGAGGGTGCCTCCCCGGGCCACGGGGAGGGGCAGGGGAGACGGGCCGAGCCCTGGGGCAGGCAGTGAGGTACACGCCCCAGGAGGGCTGACTGATGCCAGGGAGAGGCGCGGAACTGGGAGGATTGGGGGGGGCGACAGAACCAGGTTCTTTGTTTCGATGTTGCTTCTAGATTTTGTTGTCTCTGGATTGTAAAAAGCTGCTCTGGTGGCCCGCCCACCCCGGCTGGGGGATGCACACGTACATGGAGAAGTCCTGGCTGCCAGGGCCCAGCAGCGCAGCTCTGCTCCGGACAAACCCCGGGCTGGCCGGGCCGCAGGCTCCTGGTGGCTTCAAGTGATGAGATTTTCTTTCTTTCTTTTTTGTCTTTTTTTTTTTCTTTTCCATTTCATTGAAATATTTACAGCAATGGGGGAAGAGGAGGAGGAGGAAGAGAGAGGAGGGGGGGTAAGAGGGCCCCCTAGGGAAAGATCCAAGCCCAGGACCCACTCCCCAGGGAGCTCCAGACCCAAAATCTGCTCCCCCGATAGCCGAGCCCACAGGACTGGGAACTGCTCAAGTCCGGCCACCCCTGTGGGCTGGGGGCCCTGCGGGGAGTTGTGCTTCATCAGGAGTCGCCCCAAGGGAGGGGGTCATTGGGTGCACTCAGGGAGGGCTGAGGGGGCAGGCTTGCCGGGGAAAGCAGGGACGAAGAGCAGAGAGAAGGAGCTTCAAAGAAAGTTCCACCTGTAAACCACCAGCCACAACCACCCGTTCCTCTCGCCCTGGGGCTTTCTCCCCCTGAGGGCGCTCTCCCAGGCCAGCGGCCCCAGTCTCCGAGGAGCAGGGAACTGGAGTGCAGAGGAACCTGTCCATCTGTCCTGCGCCCGCTGCTCCATCTGGGTGCAGCCGGCAGCACTTTCGGCTGCAAAGAGAGGAGCAGCTGACAGGCTTCATCCAGCAGGGCCTTTGGCCCAGGGCAAGCAGAATCCTCATTTCCCTCCAGGGAACAGGAAGTGGGGGGGGGGGAAGTCAAGGGTGGGCTGCACCCTTCCAATGTCTCCTTCCTCACTCCCCTGGGGGCCTCCTGGCTCCTCACTGCACTTCCCCCGAATTGAGCTGGTGCACATGGCTGGTGGGAAACCCTGTCTGTGAACCCTGCACCTCGGGCCCCCACAGCGCAGCCCCCAAGGGGCCTGGAGGGCCCACGGCCAAGGGGCGCCTGGAGAGAGTGGCCCATCGGCCACTGTCTCCATCCGTCTCCCTCTCCCACGAGCCCCACCCAGGGGCCCCTCCCTGGCCCGGGCCACCAGCCCCCGGTCCATGAGGTCCCTCAGAGACTGGTAACCAGTTGCATCTGCCCGTCCCCGTCGGGGCCTGGCCCCTCAAGGCCCGGGGCCGCCAGGTAGCCCTCGTGGCTGGGCCGCCGGACCTGGTAGTAGCCCTGCAGGGGGTTCCGGGCCACCAGGGCCGGCGGGCGCGAGGTGTAGTAGATTTCCGGGGGACCAGGGGGTGCGGGTGGGGGTGGGGGCAGGGCCTCACTGGGCCCCTCGGGGCTGCTGTCCGGGTAGGAGGGCGAGTCCCGCAGGTTGGCCCCACTGGCGTAGAGGGAGTCCCGGCCTGGAGGCGAGGAGAGGGGCCGGCTGGTGGCTCCATCCTCCGCCGTGCAGCTCTCCGACTCGTCCAGATCGCTCTGGTACAGCACCGACTGGGCCCGGGGCAGCAGCAGTGGCTCCTCCAGGGCCTTGTAGAGAAGTTCGATCTCTGCCCGGTCAGCGCCCCCGGGCCCGCCGGCCTCTTCCTCCCCGCTGCCCCCTGGCACTGGTGGCACAGGGGGCTCTGGCGGTGGAGGGCCCTTGGCTCCGCTGCTGCCCCCCCGCAGGTTATTGTGCACCAGCTCCGAGATGATCATCTTCTCGAAGGCAGCGGCGTCGGCCAGATTCCGGCCTCGAGGGGGCTCAGGGGCCCCGTCCCCGGGAGGGAAATCCCCGCTTCGCAAGGAGTAGCTGTTGTTGAAGTTGCCGTTGAGGGGTAGCGTGTCCATGCCGCAGGCTTCCCGGCCTCCCAAGGGGTGCTCTGCAGGCAGAAGGGAGCGGCTCAGGAGGAGAGCTGGGCAGTGGAAGGGATGTGGGCCACGTGGGAGGTGGGTGTCTGCCTTCACCTGGCTTTCCCTGGGTTCACCCCGTCCCTGGGGTCTGGGGTCTTCTATTCCCTCTCTTCCTCACTGGCAGTGGGGAACCAGCTCAGCAGATGGTTAGTGGGGGTGGGGACCGATTTCCCCAGGGTCCCCTCCCACCTGGGGACTTGGAGACTCAGCAGTATGAGGAGCCTGGGTGGCCAGGTCCCTTTCCCGTGATCTCCATCACCGTGACTCCCCACCTAATGCAATGTCATCCAGCCGGCTGCCAAGCCAGAGACTCCTGTCTGTGTGTGGGGGGCACCCCAGTTCTTCTCTCTAAGGTGTGGTCACCTGAGGGGGCCGCTGTCGCATTCCCCTCTTGTCCCACCCTTTGAAATGTCACCAGGAAAAGTCACACTTACTGGGTTCCCGGTAGCTCCCTGCAGGTGCCAGCCAGGAGGGAAGAGAGAGAAGGTGAGAGCAGGCTCAGAATGCCAGGTCTAGGCTCCGTCCAGATTGGGAGGCGAGAGGGTGCCCCCCGTAGAGACCCTCCCCACCCCCAGACCTGGCACCCTCTGCCGGCACCAGCGTGCTCTCACCTGGGGAGTTGAAGACTGGGGGTGAGGAGGGGTTGAAGCCCACTGACTCAGCAATGAGGGTGTTGTAGGGGCTGGTGCCCCCACGGGGCTGCAGCACAGGGTTGGTCAGCAGGTGGTTTCCCATGGTACCTGCCCAGGAGGGAAGCAGTCACAAGGCAGCTGGGAGAACCTCAAAGGGAGCGCAGGTGAGGCTCAGGAGTGCCCCCTCACCTCGGTTCAGGGTAGGAGTGCTGTTGATGTCTCCAGCCATGAAGGAGGATTCCGTCTGCTTCCTCACGGTGTCGTTCCACATCCTCCGGATTCGGCTCTGGGGACGTAACCCAGACATGAGGGGCCCTCGGGCCGCCCATCCTCCCCGTGCCCGACGGGCACCACCAGGGACCCGGGCAGAGAGCTGCCCTGCGCCTGGGGCGCTCGGTCCGGCCCTCAGCCCGGGGCAGGGCCCTGCCTGTACCTGGGTCCCTGTGTAGTAGCGGGCGTTGCTCCGCATGGCCGAGGTCTTGAGTGAGCCGTGCGCGCCCCCGGGCGGCGAGCGGACGCAGCAGTAGGAGTGCCGCAGGCACTTGCTGTACTCCTTGTGCACCTGCGGGCGGGGGGCGGGCAGCTGGCAGCAGGAGCCCCGCCTCAGCAGGCCCGGGGCCAGGCTGCTCGTGGGCAGCAGAAACCCCGCCATCCCCGCCTGCCGCTCTCTTCTCACTCAGGCCCATCTTCCTCTCTCCACCTTCCCCATTACGTTCTCATCTGTTCATTCACTCAGCAGGCCTTCAGGGAGCATCTTCTATGCGCCAAGTGTGGTTTAGGCCCCAAGGACAGATGCAAATCAGAAACAAAGCCCTCCTTCTCAGAGCTGGCATCTTCCAGCAGATAGAGACTGAACACATCTACAGGTTCAGTGTGGGCTGTTTGCCCAGAGAGGCATGGCTGGGGGTTAGGCAGGGCTGGCAGCAGGGGTGGTGGGTGGTGATTTCCAACAGATGGGGGAGCGGGGGCATTCACTAAGGAGACATTTTGGCAAAGACCTGAAAGAAACAAGGCAGCGGGCCCCGCAGATATCTGGGGAGGGGCAGGGGACAAGCCCCGAGGGAGGCCCACGCCTGAGTGTCTGCAGACAGAAGACAGAGCGTGGCTGGAGGAACAGAGAGAAATGGGGGAGCCCAGGGCGGACCCCGCGGGCCGGCGGGGGAGCCCTGTAAGGATGCCACTGTCGCTGTGCGTCCAGTGAGGACCTGTCATCAGAACAGGAACACAGCTGACCTTGCAGCCAAGATCAGTGACCCCTGCCTGCTTCATTCCCTGTGCAGCCGTCACCCACCGCACTGTCCTCTGAGACCAACAACGGCCTGACTGGGGCTCCCCACTGCCTTCCAGATGAAGTCTAACACTCCTTGGCTCCGTTTCCCTGGCTTCCGTCTTGAGTCTACAGCCTGTACGCTCTTCTCCACATTCCTCTGCTTCTGTTCTCTTTATTTTATTTTTAAGATTCAGACTTTAACACCCTTTATTTAAAAAGGAAACTTCCTGTCACCACAAAACTCATGGTTTACCCTGCAACTATTAAAGTAGGAAATGTTCTGTCTGGGTGGCACCCAGAGCCGTATTCCTCCACAGGCTTGATCTACACCCTAAGCTGTGTCCCTGCCCTGAGCTCTCCTGACTCCCCACATCTGTCTTGCTTTCCCATTCCTCTGGGCTCCTGTGTCTAGCTCTCTTCCAGAACCCTCCTCACCACGGGCTAGAACCTGCCTGAGCCTGAGCTTCCCTCCAGACAGACACAGGCCCCGCTGCAGACGGCAGGCCCCTGGCCCCCTTCCCCGGAACTCACCTTCTTCTGTAAGGCGCAGTGAAAGACGAAGATGAAGACCCCCTGGAAGGCGTTGAAGGTGGTGAAGAGATACGCCATGACCACTGACTCCTTGTTGATGAAGAGGAGGCCGAAAGCCCACGTGAGGCCCAGCAGGAAGAGCAGCGCAATGGCCCCCAGGGCCCAGGATCTGGGGGTGGGATGGGGAGAAGACAGGACGTCAGAGTCCCCACCGTCGGGGACACCACCCCCAGGGCCCTGCTGCGCATCCCTATTTCAGCAAGTCTGGACGGTGCCCTGGCATGAGCAGGCCTGCCCAGCGACACTCTTCAGCCCAGCTAGGCCTGGGGGGCACGTGGAGGTCGGGGGCTCAGGGTTCTCGGAATAGCTGGTCATTCTCCAGCATCCTTCATCCTCTTGGCCACACTTCCAACCCTTTAATCTATCTTCTGCTGCCTATGTGTCTTTAAGTACCCTGAAATGGACTCACATATTTTTTTCAGCCACCTTGCACAGCTTGAGGGATCTTTAGTTCCCCAATCGGGGACTGAACCCACACCCTTGGCAGTGAAAGCACCGAATCCTGACCACCGGACCTCCAGGGCACTCCCTGTGCTTGCTCTGTGAACTCAGTCTCACCCGAAGCGGCGATGTGCCTGAAACCTTCATTGGATGTGCTAACACCATGTTTTCTAATACTCGTTAAACAGACACAGAAAGAACATAGTAAAACACCACCTTCGTCCTTAAAAAGCAACCCAGAGATGAGAACACCACCTTTCAGAAAAGCCTGGGAGAGGCTGGGCCCAGCTCAGAGGTGCCAGGGCAGGGGTGTGGGGAGGGGTGCTCACTTAATGTTGTCGAGGCGACTGGAGTCAGGCTTGAGCACGGACGAGCTCCGGACCATCTTGTGCAGAGTCACCATGAGGAACACCAGGTTCACCTGCGGGTGGGCAAGGGGAGGGCTGGCTCGCGGCCCCTCTGCCTCTGCGCAGCGGCTCCTGACCGAATCCCAGCCACCACCCCCTGCTTCAGGGTCCCCTCTGCTGGTGTGTGTGCTCAGCCATGTCCAACTTTTTTGCGACCCCATGGACTATACCCCCCAGGCTCCTCTGTTCGTGGGATTTCCCAAGAAAGAATACTGCAGTCGGTTGCCATTTCCTGCCCCTAGGTGCCTGTTAATGTGGCTCTCGGGGCTGGGGGGACAGAGCCCGGGGCCTGACACAGAGCAGGAGCTCACACCACAGCTCCTAGACAGACAGACCTCAGTGCTGGAGCTTTACAGACGCAAGCTGCTCTTTTTGCCTCAGTTGGCTGCTCAGTTTTCAAGGGCTTGGAGAGGATGGGGGTCTAGGGGTCAGAGCTGGTCTGGATGAAAGACAGACTCAATGCTGGGGATACTGCCTTCCAACTCACCACAATAACAAAGGAGACGGGCCCAATGAAGCTCCAGATGAAGTAATTGTCCACGCGGAGCCAACAACTGTGAAGGAACCAGGGCCCGGGAGAGGGGGGGAGAAGTGAGGCGGGCAGGGGAGAAGGGGTGCCCCCTTCCCTCCCTCTGACTCCCAGGGCCCAGGGACTCTAATGGCTGGGCCCCCAGAGCTCAGGAGAAGGGAGACCAGTGCCCTGAGGCTCCTGGCCCAAGGGAGGCTGCTGAGCAGGGAACCAGGAGGAAGAGAAACGGGGTGGGGCGGGGGGGACACTCACGCCTTCTCGGTGCCATAGCTGCGGTAGTCGATGGCGGCCGCAATGCCCACCACCAGCGCAGGGAAGCAGTACCCGCCCAGGTAGTAGTACTTGGTGCGGGAGTACTCGCTCTCAAACACCTCCACCAGCAGCAGGTAGAGATGCACGCCCTCCAGGCACAGCCAGGAGAAGGCGGCCAGGAAGAAGTAGTGCAGCAAGCCCGCAAAGATGGGGCAGGCGATCTGGGGGCAGGGGTCGGGGAGCAACGCCGGTGAGGTGCTGCCCTGGCCGCCGACCGGCCCGTGGGCGCCACACCTCTCCTCCCCGTCCCTTCCGCTCCTGCCCCAGAGTCCCGCCCACCTCATACTGAGTCTTGTCTATCCCGACAAGGAAGAGCAGCTCCGCCAGGAAGAGGTTGATGCAGAGGTTCTTGTGGATGGTGTTGCGGTCGGTCTGCAGGCCCCGCAGGAAGCAGAAGGTGGAGATACAGATGGCCAGGCAGACCAGGGAGATGACGATGCCCACCCACGTGATGACTGACAGCAGCAGCTCATTGATGCGGCCCTGGTACTGGGGAAGGAGCAGGGGGCATGCTGAGCACCTCTGGCCTTGCACACACACAAGGGCTAGGCCGGGGGCCACGAGCTGCAGCCCACTGGGCCTTCTGCCACCTACCTGGCCTTCCGTCCCACCTTGGTCAACTAGCCAGGCCCCCACCCCTCTACAAGTGGCACGCTCACTTCCCATGCTCTGGCAGGCTTGTGGAGAGATGGCAAAGGTGGACACCAACTTGATTCTCCAGTGGGCCTTGGGAGAAGGTGGAACTCAGACTAGGGAGAGCCAGACATGTGGCCTCCTGCCCTGGGCAAGACTCAGGCCCCCCTACGCCCATGAAGGTGGCCTTCCCTGGCACCACCCAAGCAGTGCTAAGAGGCCATGCAAGGCTGAGCCAGCAAGCAGGCCCGCCAGGAGGAGCGGGGCTCCGGCCAGCTTACGATCTCGCGGTGCGCCATGAGCACAGCAAAGTTGGTGAGGTGGCTGCAGGCACATGTGGTATGGGTCTTGTTGGACTCCACCAGGCGGCAGCCCTGGGTTGACCAGTAGCCCAGCATGGAGCGCTCTGAGTAGTTCCAGAAGGAGCAGTTAGCGTTGAAGTGGTTCTTGGCCTGTTGCGGGGTTGGGGCCGGGGGGTCAGAGCTGGGAGTCCAGCCCCAGCCCCAACACCCCACCATGGGGACAAGCAGGAGAAACACGCCTGGGGCTTCCGGCTCCAGGTCACAGCCTGAGATCTCTGGGACAGGTGGCCTGAGCTGCTAAAGTGGGAGCTGGGGGGCTGCTTCTCCAGGGAGGGCTGTAACTTGCTCTCAGGGTGGGTGAACACGGCGGGGAGTATGGATCTGCAGCCTGGGCAAGTGGAGGGTACTGGGACACTCACGGAAGGAGTGGACATCTCAGCTCACCTCCAGGTGGGCCACGGTGAAGATGACAGGGTCCATCAGGAAGACTCGGCTGGACTCCTTGTTGATGGACGCTGCGATGACCTGTGAGTTCACCACCAGGGAGGCGCCCCCTGGGCCCCCCGAGCCTGCTTCACCCGCCAGCTTCACCGTGGCGTTCTCGGTGGACAGGAAGAGGCCCAGGTTGTTGTAGAGAATGAAGACAACCTTGACCACTCCTAGGTAGGACAGGCCCAGCAGGCGTGTTGTCAGCCCCTGGCTGGCGCCGCCCTCCAGTTACACTGGCCGCTGGGACCTTTGAAGTCAGGCTGCCGCCCAGGCAAGCGGGGCTCTGGGAGCCCTTCCGTGGGACCGCTGCTCAGTTGCAGGCAGTTCCCAATGGCAGGGTAGCGATCCATGACACACCTCACCCACCTCGCACTTTCTGTGTGACCTTGAGCAAATCCCTAACTTCTCCGGGCCTTAATCTCAAATGGTACAACCTGCCCTAAACTCTGAGGATCAGGCTGCTGTCGCACAGGAGTGACCCCTCCAAACTGTCTGAGGTTCTGTGGGGCTTTGTGGGGTCCCCCTGAATCCCCTGAAATGTTACACTCGCTTGGATGAAGGACACCTCTGTGTGTAGGCTTATGGGCTCTGACCTCATCAGAGTCGTCAGCCTGATCAGAGTTAAGGACTTCCCCACGAGAGGAGCTGGGGTGCCGGCTCAGGGTTCGGACACTGACCGTTGCGGCTGTTCTGCTTGATGGTGTTGGCAGACAGCTGGATTGAGTTCTCACTCGGGTACTCCTGGGGGAACACCAGCTCCTGCACTTGGCCCTCAGTGTTCAGGACTGTGACCTCGAGGACTGTGGGGACAGGGGGTGGCAGGGCACACAGGGTTGAGGCCTGTCCACAGTCCAGAGGCCCAGGCAAGGTTGAGGGCCAGGGTAGCCCTGGGTGTCCAGGAGGAGCAGGGACCCCCCCCCACCCCCGACTTGCCCCCCCCGACAGCAGCACTCACCCACGTTCTGCTTGGCGGCCAGGAAGCGGGCCGGCTCCCTGACGTTGTCCGCCAGCAGGAAGGCGCCCTCTTCCAGGACATCCAGCAGCATGGTGGCCGTGTGCGCCTGCTCAGTGGCGTTCATGTCCTTCCAGGACTCGAGGGCCTCCGGCCGCAGCAGGTTGTCCACTGTCTCCACCACAGCCTGCAAGTGTGGCGGGGCAATGCTGCGACTCCCCGTGTCCCTCAGTCCCTCCAGCTGGGCTCCGCACCCCCTTCTCCGAGCCTCTATCCCCAGTGCCACCTGGGGCCCGCCCCACTCACTCCGCAGACAGGAGCCCCTGGGCCTCACCTTGATGTAGTCCTTGCAAGTTCTCTCCCGCTTGTGCATCTGGGGAAAGAAGGAGGTGGGGTGAGGCCTGGTCTCCCAGCCCCTCTCTCCTCGAACCCTGACACTCACATCTGGGCACCAGAGAGCTTCTTCTTCTGTCTCTGCCAGTGACCTGGGGCTAGCCCATGAGCAAGAGTTATTCCTAAGGAAGCCCCCGCATCCCCAGGACCATCCAGGAGGGAGTCCTGGCCGGCCTGGGCTCTGTCCCGCCTTCTCTCCTGGCCATGGGTGGCCGCCCAGCTCCGCAGTGCCAGGCTGGGTATCTCCCAGGTTCCCAGGGCGGTGCCCCTGCCACACGGCCCCTGCTGCCGGGCCCACCTTGTTGTAGTTCTTGCCAGCCGACTCGCGCTCAATGGGCCGCAGCGCCTGCAGCTGGGCATCCAGAATGTCCAGCAGTTGCTCCATCAGCTTCACAGAGGAGGACACGTCACCCGCGTAGATGGAGCCCCGGGTGTGGCGGGCCAGTTCGCTTGCAATGTTGGCCGCATTCTCCCCACTCTTGATCTGCAGGAGGCAGGAGGGGGAGCCCCCGGTCTCATCAGGGACCATCCTGCTTCTCTCTCCACACACCCGGCCTTGGCTCAGCCCCTCTCATCCCTCTCTGTGGCCCCTTCTCCCTGCCTGCCCTGGCCCTCCCCATCTGTCTGTTCCCTCTGGAGACTAGGGGTGGACCCTGGCCTGTCTCCCCAGGAGTTCCACCACCCCTGCTGTGCCCTGTGCCTGGGCACCCAGGGCCAGCAGGGTAAGCACGTGTGCCTGTCTGGGGGCAGGGTGGCTGCTGGTACCTTCTGGGCCACCTGGTTGACCCAGGGGGAGGTGCAGTTGCTGAGGTCAGGGCCCCGGGGATTCCAGAGCCCCAGGGCTGGTAGACACTGGAAGGAGGCAATTCCTGTAGGGACAGACACACAGGAACAGAGAAGGGAGCCACGGGGAGGGAGAGGAGGATGGGCCAGAGCAGGGAGAAAGGAGATGGCAGAGAGAGGGGGACGAGCAGGTGAGGGGAGAGGTGAGGGGGCACGGAAGACCGGACATGAAACAGGCCAGACAGTCAAAGAGAGGTGTCACTCTGAAATGACATGAGCCACCCACTTCCCCTAAACCCTCCCTCTCGGCTCCTCTTCCAGCTTGGCCTGCCACAGTCAGAGGCTTCCGGTCCCCACCACGCCTCTCACAGAGCCTCTCTGGCCCTTCCCTCGGATCCCCAGAGCCTGTGGTCCCAGCCCTGCCTTCTCTGGTGCGTCAGCTGCTGTGTGCTGGCCCCCAGCTGCTCCTGAGCCTGTGTCCATTTCGGTCTGAGGCCAGGACTCAGGTTACCTCCCAGGGGCTCCCTGCAGGGTCCATCCAGGGCTTTGCTTGGCAGGTGCTTAGAATTGCAGGAGGGGACAGGGGTGGAGCAGGGGGCACTAACTGAGCTGTGACTGTGCCCTGGGGACACAGCTGCAGACATGAAGCATGACCCTTGCATACAGCCCACTCTGGCAGGGAAGGTGGACAGGTAAGTGCATCCAAGCTGAGTTAGGGGCATGTCCCCTGTCCCTTCCCTGGACAGGCCAGCAGTGGTCATTCCCCAAGCCAGCTGCAGCAGAGGTCACCTGGGCTTGGCACTCACCTCGAGTCCCCTTGGGGCAGGGCCTCTCCACCAGCATGCCCTGCTGGGTGGCTGGCCATTGGACCCGCCGCACCTCTCGAGGTTCACAAAAGAGTTCTGGGGACACGTGCAGATTGGGGGCAGGGGGCCGCCGGGTGCTGGGGGCCGGGGCAGTGGCTGGAGGTAGGTCAGGTCCAAGCTGGTTGATGGCACCCACGGGGTGCGTGGTGAGGGGTGCCCGGCGGAGCGGAGTAGTGGCTGCGGGCGAGGCCGTGCTGGTCAGGGGTGTGGGCCGGGCTGTGGTGGTTGTGCTGAGGGGTGGGGAAGTGGCTGGGCCTGGAAGGGAGAGGGGATACGAGATGCGGTTACCCCCAGGGTTGGTCTCCCACTAGGTCTGGGCGATCTCCCCTAGCCCCTCTCTGCCCAGAGGCCCCATGCACCCCTGGGACTATACAGTGTCAGAAGGTGGCAGAAATCCACTCATTTGTACTCTGAGGTCTGAGAGCAACTGCAGAGGACAAGCCAGGAAGGTGGTGTTGAAGGCTCCCACCCTCATGCTCCTCTTACTCTGGGCTCTCTGGCCTGGCCACATCCCTTCCCTCTGGGGACCTCAGTTCCCCCTTTTTGATTCAAGGGGACTCTTCTGGAGCTGTGGGGCTGTGGAGAGCTGGTTCAGGGTGGCTGAGGGGTTAGAATGAGACTGCTGAGGGGTTCCCAATCCTAGTCAATATCAGCAGTTCAGCTTTGCTGTTTTACTGGTACTCCCACCCAAGACTAGGGTTGAAGGGGCTCCAGGGCTCAAAACGCTCTTAGGAGACTCAGTGCAGCTTGGCTAAAAGCCCAGAGTCCTTGGTCTAGCTTCTCAAATAAGCAAGTTAGCTAATCTCACGTCCACCCAGTGCTTGTGTAAATGAAAGTCGCTCAATTGTGTCCAACTCTTTGAGACCCCCATGGACTGTAGCCTGCCAGGCTCCTCTGTCCATGGAATTCTCCAGGCCAGGATATTGGAGCGGGTAGCCATTCCCTTCTCCAGGGGACCTTCCTGACCCAGGGATCAAACCCAGGTCTCCCACATTGCAGGCAGATTCTCTACCATCTGAACCAGCAAGGAAGCCCACCCAGTGCTTGGGTTTCCTCATCTGTAAGTGAGGCAACAGTAAGCCCTGGCTCTCAGAGTGCAAGGATCAGAGGAGTTAATTGGAAAGTGCTGAAAACAGCCTGTCCCGTTGCTACGTCTGTGACCTCCAGGGTTCCTCCGAGCACCTCCAGGTCCTCTAGGAGCTCAGAGTGCACCCCCCTCCGCTGGAGACCCAGGGTCAGGGGCTGTTGGGGAGTGAACTCGAGCTGTCCTCACCCGCACTAGGGTCGGGCGGCCCAAACTCCAGGCTATAGCGCACCACAAAGTAGTTGTTCCAGACATAGAGCTGGTTGTCGCGAGGGTTATAGTCGACAGAGGAGACGAACTGATAGGGGTTGGGAAAGGCCAGGCTCACGGGCTCCTCACGGTTGGCGTTGGTGTTGAAGGCGTAGTCCACGCGGTTGCCGGCCGCCTCGCTGTCGTCATCCACGTACACCGAGCGCAGCACATACAGGACGCCGCACACCATGAAGGCGTTGGACGCGGAGCGCTTGTCGTAGCCGGTCTCCCACGTGCCCTCGAAGCGCAGCGTGTAGGGGTTGAGCTGGCTCACCACCAGCCGCCCGTTGTTGCCCTCGGTGGCGTAGATGACCCACAGCCCGTTCTCGTCCACTGCCAGGTCGATGTCGGTCTTGCCCCCCCAGCGGTAGGGCGAGGTGTCGTGGTAATTGGCCGTGTTGATGACAGTCTCCCCGCTCTTAATGCGCGTGCGCAGGTCGTACTTGACGATGTTGCGCGTGCGCTCCTTGTTGTAGAAGACGGCGCCGTCGTAGACCACGAAGCCCGTGCCGTCTACGCGGTTGGGCAGGCGATAGGTGGTGGTGTGGCGCGCTGCCACGTAGTCTTCCCACGAGGCGTACTCGGTCAGCGTGTCCGTGCGGTAGGGGATCCACGGCATGACGTAGATGCGGTCACCCGCCTGCAGTGGGTCCTTGCACCACGCACCAGACTGGTGCTCCGACTCGTGGGTTGAGGTGGGCTCCAGCACCTTCTGCAGGGTCCCTGGGCACACGAAGACTGGGTCGGGCGGGGAGGTGCAGGGAGGACACAGGGAGAGGAGGAGCGGGGTGGGGGGGGTACGGGGGTGGCGAGGGAGGGAGAAAGAGAGGCGAGTTGGTCACGTGGCCAGCGGGGGGAACCAGGCTGTCCCCTCCTGCTGCTGCAGTCACGGTTGCTTGGTAGGGCTGGTGATGGGAAGGGGGTTTCTGGGCTGGGACCCCTGCCCCGCCCAGCTGCCCCTCTCCCTGGAGATGTCAACCCTGGAGGCCATTAAGAGCAGGGTTAGTGGTGGGGGGGAGGGAGGAGGTGCCCCTCTTTCCTTCCCTGGCTGCTAGAGACCCCACAGGCTGGGGATAAGGGGTTTGGCAAGAACCATCCCATAGTCAGTCTCGAGTGCCTTTAGTGGGGGATGGAGAGATTTTCTCATTGCAGCCACTGGTGGCTTTGACGTTCCAGGGACTTTGCGCCCTGTCCCTTTGCCATCATTTGCGCCCCTATGGAAGAGCTAGGGTCAAGGGTCCCTTCTTTCACCAACCACACCAGGACACAGATAATATATATATGTTTGTTTTTTTTTTAACTCCATTTTCTTCCTCCTGCAAAAACTGCAAGGTAGAGTGATGTTTCCATACCCACTGTGGGTGGGTGTCAGGAGCGCACTCCTATTCCAGGGTGAAAGAGGCACCCAAGGTTCCTGATGCAGCCTGTGACAACCCCCCACCCAGCACCCAGGAAATCAGGAGCTGAGGAAGGGTTTTCGGAAAAGTCCAGCCCCTCCTGAGGGGTGCCCAGCCCTGCCCCCAGCCGGCAGGGTCTCATAGGGTTTATTGAGCAGCAGACACTGATACTGGTGCACAGGGGTGGTGGGGCGAGGGCAGAGAGGGAGGGGACTCCGGGGAGAGTTGGGTAGCGGGGAGGAGAGCTGTGTGGAGGGAAGAGAGACAAGTGGTGGTGTGGGGGCGCTCGGCGAGGTCCTGGCTCCAAGGGAGGCACGCCGGAGAGCACCTGGGAAGAAAGAGTTAGTGCTGGCGAGGAGAGAGGGGGGTGAGCAGAGAATTCACTCCAAGGCCCAGGCCCGACTGAGGGTCCCTTGGGGGGGCAGTCCCAGGTCCAGCTCAGAGGGGGCCAGGGAGGGAACCAGGTGCTAGGATAAAGACCCAGCCCGCCCCCGACAGGCCCCCCACCTCCCCTTCCCCGACCCGATTTACCTGCAACCATCCCCGGCTCGGGAGGAGGGACCAAGGCAGCGCTGATGTCAGAAAGGTGGGGGGCCCCGCCCCACCCCCCCATTCCCTGAAAAGGAGGAAAACCTCAACTGCATCTCATTGGCCACCAACGGCCTGCCCACCCTTGCCCAGTCACGACCCAGTGCCACCGACTCCTGGACTCCCCTTACTGACCCGGTGGGAGTCTGGGCTTGCACAAACAGTGTGGCCTCCCCTCCTTCTCCTCCCATAGTGGCAAGGCCCCTCCAACCAGGATGGCTGGGGGCCTCCCTCTCAGCGCCCAACTAGCAGAACCCGAGGACCAGCCAGGGTGAGAGTTTGTAGTGAATTCTCTGCTCCTGCTTGGCCTGTCACCAAAGCAGCCGGCCCGAGGGGACAAGAGAGGGCTGGGACTTGGTGCTGGCTTGGGGCGGGGCGTGGCCCCAGTGGCCAGAGGGGCTTGGCCAGGAACCATTCCTCATTCCCCTAATTCCAGCCCCATTCTTCAGCAGGCTTAGGTGGGTGGCTGGGGATTCCAGCCCGCCCTCCACAGCATCAGGGACTTTCTGATCCAGGGGTCTTGGGTCACAAAGCAGCCAGGTGCATGCCCTGCTTTAGGAGGGGGAGGGAAGCCTGGGGCCCCAGGGCTGTGTTCCCCGTGCCGAGGGGTTAGCCTGCACCTTCTGTCCAGCCCACTGGCCTCTGCCCTTTTCTCCTGTGCCTGGGTCTTCCCTCTCCCCAAGCCGGGCCCCCCAGCCAGCATTGTGACGCCTGACAGATGTGTTTGTGTGTGTGGGGGGTGGGGGTGGGCAGTGGGAGGTCTCAGAGCCCGGCTTGGTGGGCAGGGCATGGAGAAGGAAAACGTGGTTAGAGGTTATGGGGGAATGGGGAGAAGATGAGGAAGGGCCTGTTCAGGGCCTTTGCCAGCAAGGACCCTGCCCCAGCGCCAAGCTCCCAAAGCCTTCTCTGCCCTCCAGCCTCCTCCCACCCGTCCTTTGAAGAGAAAAGATCCCAGGCTGCGTATCCGACCACCACCGGGCCTGCAAGAAGAGTGTCTGGTGCTGGGCGGAGAGACTCCAGGAAAGAGAGAGGGAGAGAGTGGTGGGGTGCAGTGAGGGGCAGGGCGGTGGGCTGGTGGCCCAGGCCTCTATGAGATGGGGGAGGGACAATGGGGAGGGGAGCAGCTCGGAGGGACCCCGCCCTGCCTCCCTCAAAGGGGACCCTCCACTGACCACCGTAATTTCAAGGCCAACGTGATCCCAAAAGGTCATCTCTCCCATCCCCACCTCAGCACTGTCCATTTCCCACGACTTCCAGGGGAGGCAGCGGCCCTCCGCGACAGCCAAGCCCAGCCGGGCCACCCTCCCTACCCGCCGTGGAAATTACGGTGCTCACGGAAGCCCCCAGACCCAGCCTGTGCCTCCCCCGCCCCCCTCTCTCTGGTCCTCTAACCACAACAGCCCAGAAGAAACCCTGACTGCAGCTTCGCAAGTATTTCAGAACCAAAGAAAAAAAACCAAACACTCCCCCGCCCCTCACTCCCCCAACCATGAGGCCCACCCCCGCCCCCTCGGCCCCCCAGTGATCTGGTAGGCACCCTCCCCGGGCTGGGGGCAACTCACACCCCTCTCCCCAGGGGCTGCCCCCCACCACCCCCCGCTGGTGGAGGATGGGGTGGGGGTGGGGAAAACTGGTGCTCCGTGCTCCGAAACAGCTCTGGGCCTTGGAAACGCCAAACCAGAAGGAACTTAAACCACCAGGAGCCAGAGAGAGAGAGAGACAGAGAGAGAGAAAGAGAGAGAGAGAGGAGGAGGAGGAGAAGGAGGTAATCTGCTCCCCAAAAGGAAAACAAAGGTGCCCTTCCCTCCCGCCTCCCCTGAACCAGACACAAAAGTTGGGGCAGGAAGAAAAGAGAAGACAGACGGCTCCCCCGGTGCCCTCTGCCCCGAGTCGGGAGCCAGGGAAGAGGGTCCCTCCCTCCCCACCCACCCTGGATGCTTATAGACTTCTCCTGAAGGAGGCAAAAGAAGTATGAGAGAAGGTCAGGTTCCCCCCCAACCCCTGCAAGGGCCAGGGACTAGAAAGGAGGGCCAGGGAGAGAGAGAGAGTGAGAGGAGAGAGAGAGAGACAGAGGCAGACAGCAGAAGGTCCTGCCCGAGCTCAGAGAAGCGCCCTTGGGTGTCTGGAGGGTGGAGTTGCCTGGTCGCACCAGGGCTGGCCCCACCAGGGGGGGACACCGGGGTGGGGTGGGGAGCGACTGGACCAAGTTGGGGGTGGGGGGTAGAAGAAGGGGCCGGAGGGGAGGGCAGGTCACATAAGTGTGGCACAGGTAAAACAAAGTCTGAGTTAGGGGTTAGCATTGGTAACAGTGCGTTTACCTTTCTGCTCCACTTCTACTTTAAGCATCGGAAGAGAGAGAGAAAACAAATTGAAAAAAAAATGTGCAAGAAAAAAAGAGAAAAAAAAAAGATTAAATTGCTTTCGTTTCTTTTCTGGCAACACGCCCCCTTTTCCTTTCTTTTCCTCACTCCTGGTTCCCCAACCCCGAAGGTAGCGTCAGCCCCCGCCCCCACGTCCTTTCCTCCTAGGGAGGATGTCGGGGAGACAGTCACAGGGAGGAGGGAGACACACGGGAGGACAGAGACTGAGAGAGACATGGGTCGGGGTGGGGAGAGATACAGGTAGGCAGACGGACAGAGCCCTCAGCCCGGAGGGGGCACCCTCAGTGCAGCAAGGCTGGGGAGGGCGAGCCCCAGCCGGGAGGCAGCTCCGCTCAGGGGGCACCAGGAAGGGATGGTGGGGGTGGAGGAACCCCTTGGTCCCCTCCAGCCCTGCCTGCTGCCCTCGTGCTAGAACCGGGGGCCCAGGAGGGGATTCAGTACCTCCCTCAGCCTGGGAGCACCACAGAAAAAACACGCAGAACGCCCTCCCCTTCTGTGCTGGCCTTAAAAAGAGTCCAGCTGCGTTTCCCCAAACCCTCGGAACCCCACCCCCACCCGGAAGCCAACACAGAGAGAGGGTGGCGTCGGACACAGAATGATGGAGAGGCAGACAGGCGGAGCCTGGGGCCTCCAAGAGCCCCGCGGGGGAGAGGAGGCAGAGAGGGAAGAGGCTGGGCTGGGGGCAACATCACAGATGGGGCAGGACAGCAGAAGGGGGCACAGACACGCTCCCCCGCTCCCCCGGGGGCAAGCCCGAGGCTTAGTCTCTCTGCCCAGCTCCCCCCTGGGGGCCCAGGAGCTGGGAGCTCCCCAGCCCGCAGCTGGATGGGCAGGCGGGCAGCACCTGGGGAGGAAGGGGGCACGGGTTAGACTGTGCTCAGCTGCAAGGCAAATCCAGCGTTAGTTGGGCCTGTCAGGTATGTGTGCCAGGGGAGGGGGGGGTGCCCCACACACCCACTGCCCCCTTCCCACAGTAGCCCCACACCCACCCCCGACCAGCACTGGGGTCACCCCAGCCCCTGAAGCCCATGGCAAGTGGGGCTGCCCAGGCTGTGCTCCCTCCAGGGTCTGGGCCCCCCGGCCCCTTAGGAACCTCTGACCTGGGCCTCGCTCTCCTGTCACCTGTCTGTTGGGAGGGGCAGTGTCTGACTCCCTTCCCAGCGCCTCTCCCAGAGCCTGGTACACAGGAGGTGCTCAGAGAAAGAAAGGTCTGGGGCTAAGTGAGTGCCAGGCCTCCCTGTTGGGTGGCCTGGCTTCCATCACCCTTGGAATGCCAGCCCTCTTCTTCTGGGACCAGGAGTTAGCCCAGCCCCCCAGATACATCCTCCATGTGAGTGACTGTGAGTGTGAGAGTGTGTGTGTGTGTGTGCGTGCACACCCAAGCACATGTGCTGCTGCCTCTCCCAGGGCTCAAGGTAGCTCTCTCCCATCAGACTGGGGGCTGCCCATTCCCTGAGCCCTCCTGGTCTGCGTGGGTCATGCCCTCCCGCCCACACTCAGAGGTTCAGCTCTAGGAAGTCTCTACACCTCTTCCCTGCTTCTTTACCTGCATGGTATCCACTCTTTTTTTTTTTTTCCCCCACTTGCTTTTGGACGCCACTTAGACCAGGAGATATTTTTCCCCGTTGCCTTTTATCTTCCTGGTCTCAGGAGAAACTGGGTTTGTCATCTGGTGTTAGTTTTATTTTTGATTACCAATAGCAATAATAATCGGTAAAAGTCATGGTGAGTGGTCAGAAGAAACGCAACGACTACTAACTGCTCAGCGCTTATTAGGCGCCAGGACCCGAGCTAAGCACCCCTCTGGCCGCGTTTCGAGAATCCTGTCTATAAATGAGGAAACAGGTTCAATGAAGTGAAGCAACACAACAGAACGGGAGCAGTTTCCTTCGCATCTCCCGCTGGGGGTGCACACAGAGCTTTCACCCGCGTTCTCCGGAGTCCTGGCAGCATCTCAGAGGTGTTTGATCCCCTCCCAGCATCACAGAGGAAGGTGTAGGCTCAGCTGGATTGAAAGGACACCCAAACCATTACTGAGCACATCCGGAACCAGGCTTGGGTCTGGGCGCTGGGGAGGGGGTTGAAGATGAGGTCTCTGCCCTGTGGGCGGAGTTTACACCCAGCGCTTTGCCACCACGAGTGGGCTCTGTGGCGGGCCCTGGGCTGAGTGCCTTGCACACATGACCTCCCGGACTCTTGCCTCCTGCAGCAGCCCAGAGAAATTTAAGTCATTTGCTCCAGTTTCCGAGCCAGAAAACCCAAGGGCCAGGGCTGAACCTCGAACCCTGTCTAGATTTCCCCACTGTGCTGTGCTCCCCAACTCCTGTCCCCCTTCCCCTGCTGCCCCAGCCCACAGGGGGTGGGCAGTGTCCCCAGTGCTGTGGGGAGGCTTCAAGGATCAGACGGGCGTCCCCCTCAGGCGGTGACTGGAGGCCTCGGTCGCTGAAAGGAAAGGGCAAGGAGTAAAAGAAGAGAGCTATGGAAGCACATGAGGCTCCTATCTCCCCCAGCACGTCTGCAGCCACCTGCGAGGAGAAATCAAAGGTTGGGGGTTGGGGGGAAGGCTGGCGTGGGAGGGGAGAGGAGGGAGAGTCACAGGGTCTCCTGCTCCCCCGCCCCTGCCCCCACACTCAAGACACCCTGGTGGCCCTGCCTCCTCCCGCCTCTGCCCAGAGGGCCCTACCTCCAGGTTGGCTATGTGAAGCTGGGGGTGGAGAGGAGGGAACGGATGACGGTGAAGGGTGGGGAAGCATGAGGGCTGGAAAGAGGGTCATGTTAAGGGTAGGGTACTGAGGAGGAGAGACCCTGTCAATAGTTTGCTTCCTTTGGTCGGGTTCAAGAATGGCAGGCCCCTGGCTCCCCAGATCACCTTCCTCAGGATGCCTGGGTGCCACCCTCAGTCCAACATGGCAGCACTTCCTGTGCAGACAGGAAGTACTAGTATGCTAATAGGCAAACCAACCAAGAGTTAGGCATCTGTGGAAGCTGCCCCTAGCCCTTCACATGAGATCTGCTGCCAGGCCTCAGAGGGGGACCTGCTTCTCTATGGGTATAATGTTCAGCTTCCAGGATTGGGAAGGGGCAGGAGTGGGGGCCTGTGAGGAGTGAGGATAAGAGAAAGGGGAGGGAGCTGAGAGGAAGTGGGGTTAGAGGGAAGAGCATGTGTGTAAGAGGTGGTCAGGAAGGGAAGGGCCGTGGGAAGAGCGGGGGAAGAGGAATTAGACGGCAAGGTCTGGGGAGAAGAGAGATAATAAGTGTCCCAAGTGGAGCACGTGGGTGTGGCCTTGAAGTGTATAAATAAGCCAAGGGCAGGTGAAGAAGCAGGGTGAGCAGGCCAGAGTAACAAGAGCTGAAGGTGCCCAGTGGATGGGGACAGAGTCAAGGGTGGGGGTGGGCGTGGGACAGTGGACAAGGGAGTCAGAGCAAAGAGAACCTGTGAGGGGGAGCGGGTCCAGCCATCCCTGTGTCCCTGGCCCAGCGGGGCCTTGTGTGTGTGTGTGTTCAAGGTGTCTCCTCCTCACTTGCTTCTGGGAGGGGGAAGGGCCCGTGTCGCATGAGGAACAAGATGACTCACTGTAGGGGACACAGTCGTACTGCACCTCCAGGTACTTGTAGGTCCCAGGGCAGGGGTCCGGAAAGGCGTCCGAGCCAGCGACCACCACACACTGGGTGCGGTTGTTACACCTGTGGAGGAGAGATGGGGGGCTGGGAAAAGACGAGCCTGGAACTGGGTGGCGGAGGCCCAGGCTCAGGAGCGGAAGGGACATCTCCACTCCAGGAAGGAACGGTGGCGACCATGGCCGGGGCGCATGTGAGTGTTGTTCTCTGCTTCCTGTCTGCTCTCTCCTTCCAGACAGGAGTCTTCTGTTCTCAGGCCTGGCACAGCAGGCAGCTCAGGGCTATGCCAGAGGGGTCACTCCATAAACTGGTTTTCCAGTCACCCTTCATCACTTTCGTCCTGAGTGTCACCTGTGCCATTATGTCTTTCTGCCCCCATAAATTGACCATAAAACCTGTCCTTTGTTCAATAAGATGTGAAGCCATACATATAAGGTGGTATCCTTGTGAACATTGATGAAATGCTCCGTTTGCCACCTCAAAGCACGTCTTGACACGTCCCACCTTTTGGACAGAGCTGTAGCCAGAGATGGGCAGAGTCATCCCTTCAGGCTGAAACCATCCTCGGTTCCCCATGCGGAGCTCCCCCAAGTCCCTGTCAACTTCTCAGGAGTCTGGTTACCGTGTAATGCGAAGTCTAATTAGTGACAACAAAAAGATGTTTCTTCTCTGCTGTCTATACCCACGGTCAAGGTCTCTATTTCCTGGACAGTCCGAGTCTTGGCTGGGCAGGACAGCACCTTGACTGTGGCCGTGTAAGAAGTGGTTTGGTGGGGCGGGGGGGGCTTCCTGACAGGTATGAGGCAGAGGGGGCTCCTGCATCTTCATTTCAATCCTGCTCTTAACCAATGACTGCTTAACTCATGAGCATCTGCTCATACCCACACCCCTCAATTCCCCTTTTCAAAAATATAACACTGATGGGAGGTAGGAGGCAGGTTCAAGAGGGAGAGGACATATGTATACGTGTGGCTGATGCATGTTGATGTATGGCAGAAACTAACACAATATTGTAAAGCAATTATCCTTCAGTTAGAAATAAACAATATATATATATATATATATATATAACACTGAGCTCAGATGGTTAAACAGAGACTTCGTCACCTGTGACCCAAAGAGCTAGTTCCATTCCCCAAAGAACTGAAAGCAGGTGCACTCATCTCCTGCAACGCTGAAGGCGTATTTGTGTACAACTGCTTGTACATGAATGCTCACAGCAGCAGCACTCACACAATCACCAAGCGGTAGAGACAACCCACTGGCGAAAGAGTGGATGAATGGAACACAGCTTACGCACACAGCGGAGCACTCTTCAGCCATAAAAAAGGAAAGAAGCGCTAATACTACACCATGCGTGAGCCCTGAAAGCATCAGGCTCAGTGAGAGAAGCCAGCCCCAGAGGCCACGTGTTTCACAGTTCTGTTTATATGCAATGTCCAAAACAGGCACACCCAGAGACAGAAAGTAGATCACTGGTTGCCAGGGACTCAGAGAGGGGTGAGGAGTGACTGCTCAGGGTGACGGAGTCTCCTTTCGAGGTGATGAAAATGTTCTGGAACTCGACAGAGATTGCACAGTATCATGAATGTAATTAACGCCGCTGAACTGTTCACTTTAAAATGGTGAATCTTTTGTTATGTGGATTTCGCCTCTATGAAAACAAAAAGAAAAACACAGAAATGGTGGCCTTCCTGGAGCCTCCCCTGCTGGGAAGTGCCTGTGACTTGAGTTCTAACCCAGGAGGTGAGAGTGGGTATGATGTAGCCTTTAAGGGAGTGGCCCCAGGGTGGAAGTGGGGGGCGGGGTTTCAGTACTAAGATAGAGGCAGGTGCTGAGGGTCTTTTCAATTCTGATCCTGTTTGTGAGCTAAGTCGCTTTAGTCGTGTTCGACTCCTTACAATGCTATGGACTGTAACCCAGCAGGCTCCCCTGTCCATGGGCCTCTCCAGGCAAGAATACTGGAGTGGGTAGCCATGCCCTCCTCCAGGGGATTTTCCCAACCCAGGGACAGAACCTGCGTCTCTTACATCTGTTGCACTGGCAGGCAAGTTCGTTACCACTAGCCTCACCTGGGAAGCCGATCCTGTTTAGGTCACTGTACTTACTCCGAGGTGTCTCTGTCAGAGTCACAGAGCTGGACCCTGAACTAACGTAGCGTCTCCACGTGCGAAGACAGCGGGGGCAGCGGCCTCATCATGTTCGCTCAGCCCCAGTGACCGCACTACTCTGTCCCCCACCCCTCTGCCCCAGAACTGAGACCCCATGAGCATCGGAAACTAGGCGAGTTTCTGCGCAAGCAACTTGGTGAGACAGCGAAAAACCATCAGCACCACAGACCCTGAGGCTGGTCTGAGTGAAGTGGGCAGGGAGGATCTGGAGAGGCAGTGGGTAGGAGAAAAGGGGGGCTGGACTGGGATGCTCCACGCAGGGGTGTTGGCAGATGGAAATTAGGGAAGAGGGAGAAGATTGCTGCAGGAGAACAATTTATTGTTTTATGTGTTTTTTTTTGCCACACGTCACAGCACGTGGACCTTATTTCTCTGTGCTAAGTTGCTTCAGTTGTGTCTTACTCTATGTGACCCTATGTACTATAGCCCATCGGGCTCCTCTGTCCATGAGGATTCTCCAGGCAAGAATACTGGAGTGGGTTGCCATTCCCCTCTCCAGGGATCTTCCCGACCCAGAGATTGAACCCAGGTCTCCTGCATTGCAGGCAGATTCTTTACCGTCTGAGCTACCAGGGAAGTCCCCAAAGAATACTGGAGTGAGTTGCCGTGCCCTCCTCCAGGGGATCTTCCCAACCCAGGGATTGAACCCGTGTCTCATGTCTCCTGCACTGACTGGTGGGTTCTTTACCACTAGCACCACGTGGGAAGCCCCTGACCAGGGATCAAACCCATGCCCCCTGCGGTGGATGCTCAGAGCCTTAACCACTGGACCACCAGGAAAGTCCCGAGGGTAGATGTGTGAGAAAGCAATGGTGGAAGGGAGAGGGTGGCGTGGTTCCCGCCCGGCCCACCTACCTGAGCCACTCGACCATGCCCACTCCCTGCCCCAAGCTCTCAGAAGGCTTCTGGTGACCCCATCCAGTGAGGGATTCTAGGATCCCCGAGGAGCGGTGGAGCTGGCCCCAGGCCTCCTTCGCTTTTCTAGTTTTCTGCTCAGGGTCCTGGAGTGAACCCTGCTCTCTCTCAGGCATTTGGCAAAAATTCAGTGAGCGCTTGTGGTGGAGCTGGCTGCGGACATGGTGGAGACAGACAGCACTCCTTTTCCCTGTGGCTGACAGCCCAGGGAGGGAAGACGTGAAAGAGACACGATAAAGAGGCAATACAGCCAATGAACTGTGGGCAGAAGTCAGGACTAGGAGAGAGAGATGGAGAAGGGGCTGGGAAGTGGGGCGGGGGCACTGTGATTTTAGAGTGTGGTCAGGTAGACCTCATTAAGAGGCTAGTCAGGCAAAAAAAAAAAAAAAAATCCCTGAATGGGGGACTTCTCTGGCGGTCCAGCGGTTAAGACTCTGTGCTTTTAGTGCAGTGGGGGGGTGGGGGTGGGGCATGTGTTCAATTCCTGGTCGAGGAAATAAGATCCCATGTGCTGGTAGCAGGGTGCAGCAGAAAAACATAACTCAAATGAAAGAACCTGAGTAAGGGGAGGGAGGAGTCACGTGGGTTTTGGGGAAGAGGATTCCAGACAGGGGGAACAGCCAGCACAAAGGTCCTGAGGGAGCCCCTAGCAGAAGATGGGTGATGAGTCTAAGGAGTGGCCAGGTAACTGAAACCCAGTGAGGACGGGCATGGAGAAGGTGAGGACTAGAGAGGATGCTGCAGAGGGTCCAGGGCCTTGTGGACCTGAGCAGGACTTAGGCTTCTGCTCTGAGTGAGGTGGGCACCAAGGAGGGATCTGATAGGAGGCGGGCAGAACCTGACTGAAGTGCTCACAAGCGCTCTCTGGCTGCTATGGCAGGAACAGACGATAGCAGACAAGCAAGAGAAGGCAAGGAGAGGGGGCAGAGGATGCTGTAAGCAGCCGTGGCGGGTTTGGCATGGAAACAGCAATCAGTTCTGGGTTAAAAAAAATTTTTTTTTTTTTAATTTGGCTGCACTGGGTCTTCATTGCTGTGTGCCAGCTTTCCCTCGTTGCGGCGACGGGTGCCACTCTCTAGCTGTGGGGCTCGGGCTTCTCATTGCGGTGGCTTCTCTTGTTCCAGAGCACAGTCTCTAGGCCCACAGGCTTCAGCAGTTGTGGCACACGGCATTAGTTGCCCTGTGGCATGTGGGATCTTCCCGGACCAGGGATCGAACCTGTATCCCCTGCATTGGCAGGCGGACTCTTAACCACTGGACTAGCAGGGAAGTCCTAAATCTGGGTAAAATCTGACAGAAGAGCTGACTAGCTCTAGGTGGTCTGGCTTGCGTGTGTAGCTTTGTACACCTCCCACCCCCACTCACACACACTTACAGAAAGGAAGAGTCTTCACACTCACTCACTTCCTCACATTCTCACACACCTCCCTCCGACACAAGCACATAGCCTTCTGCCGTCTGTGTTCAGGTGTCACCTCCTCAGGGAAGCCCTCTGGGCTGCCCCTCAGCTCCTCTGACACGGCCCCCAGTGCCATGGCTCTTACCCCGCAAGCCCCTGCTAATCTTGGGATGAGCGTCTGGAGGCAGCAGGCTTTTGGCGAAGGGTATGGACTGGGGAGGTGACAGGCTGGCGGGGGGTGGGCTGGGTCTTACTGGCTGTTTGCGTGGCACCTGGCCCCTAGTAGCTGCTTGGGAAACATATGTCGAATGCCCACAAGGAAGGGTGAAGGGGAACAGGGTGCGCTGGCCGTGGGGCACGCAGAGGACAGGCACCTTATTTGGGGCCCCTCGGGACTGCTGCCGCCCCTTCCTCCTGGAGCCCCTCACCTCTGGGACATGATCTTGAAGGCGTCCGGCAGGTAGCACTGCACGTTCTCCATCTGGAAAGGGTCGGCGTCGCAGATCTTGTCGTCTGTACGCCCATAGTTGGCGTTCTCCACCATGATGACGTCACTGCCCGGGCACCGCAGCTCGATGGGGTAGCCTTCACATGCCAGCTCCCGGCGCATCAGCCCAAATGGGAGCCCAGCCCGGCTCAGGCCTGCAGGGAGAAGGGGGAGGGAGTTGGTCACCACCAGGCCCAGGAGGGGTGGGACAGAACCCCACTGAAGAGGCTCCACCTCCAGCTTGACTGTATCGGCCTGTGGGCTGTGTGAACCTCAGTTTACTCATCTGTGAAATGGGCTTCTCGGTGTGCCCACTTGTGTAGTAAGGCCATTAGCCCGGCCCAAGAAGAGTCTGGATCCTGGGAGGTGCCTTGTGAGCCCTTGTAGTGTCCTTTTTGAGATGACTGTCTTTACTTGGGGGCCCAGAGCCATGCCAGGGTAGCCTGTGTGAACTGTTAATGGGTTAAATCAGGTCTTCCCCCCTCCACCAATTCATAAGCTGAAATCAAGCTCTAACCCCCAGTATCTTAGAACAGCGGTCCCCAACCTTTTTGGTACCAGGGACTGGTTTCATGGAAGACAATTTTTTTCCATGGACAGGGGTATGGCGACGATTGTTTTGGGATGTTTCTCATAAGCAGCGTGCAATCTAGACCCCTTGAATGCACAGTTCACAGTAGGGTTCACGCTCCTATGAGAATATTAATGCCACCGCTGATCTGACAGGAGGCGGAGCTCAGGCGGTAATGCAAATGATGAAAAGCAGCTGTAAATACAGATAAAGCTTCACTTGCTGGCCCGCCACTCATCTCCTGCTCTGCAGCCTGATTCCAAATAGACCATGGACCACTACTGGTCTGTGGCCCAGGAGCTAGGGACCCCTGCCTTAGAATACAAGCACATTTAGAGACAGCATCTTTACAGAGGTACTCAAGTTAAAACGAGGCCACTAAGGTGGGTCCTAATCCAATATGAGTGCCGAAGAATTGAAGCTTTCAAACTGGTGTTGGAGAAGACTCTCGCGAGTCCCTTGGACAGCAAGGAGATCAAACCAGTCAATCCTAAAGGAAATCAACCCTGAATGATCATTGGAAGGACTGATGCTGAAGCTGCAGCTCCAATACTTTGGCCACCTGATGCGAAGAACTGACTCACTGGAAAAGACCCTGACGTTGGGAAAGACTGAAGGCAGGAGGACAAGGGGTTGACAGAGGGTGCCACGGTTGGACGGCATCACCGACTCGACGGACATGAGTCTGAGCAAACTCCGGGAGATGGTAAAGGACAGGGGAGCTTGGTGTGCTTCAAGCCATAGGGTTGTGAAGAGTCGGATGTGACTGAACGACTGAACAACAGCAAATCCAATATGAATGGTGTTCTTATATAAAGAGGAAGTTTGCACCCAGAGGCGCACAAAGCAGGAAGATGACGTGGAGACGCAGGGAGGAAGATGATGGCCCTCTGTGAGCCAAGGAGGAGGGCCTGGAATAGACCCTTCCCCGGCGGCCTTCAGAAGGAACCGGTCTTGCCGACACCTTGATCTTGGACGTCTGGCCTCTACAAGTGGGAGGGAATACCTTTCTGTTGCTTAAGCCCCTAGTCTGTGGCACTTGGTCACGGCGGGCCTAGCAAACTATGAATAGCTCACTAACAATGCGGTTTCAGGCAGGGGTTTTGGGTCATGTAGCAGTTGACCTCTAGAGGGGCTGGAGATTGAGGCCAGCCATGTCTATGGGACTGAGCCTCAGTAAAGACTCTGGACACCAAGGCTCAGAAGAGCTTCCCCAGTTAGCATATAACATGCGTGGTGTGGCTCATCGTTGCCTAGAGTTCCCGCTGTCTGCGACTGCACTGGGAGAGAACCCCCAGAAGCCACCGTGCACAGAACCTTCCCGATGTTGCCCCAGGCCCCTCTTCTCCTGGCTGGTTTTCATCTGTGTCAGTTCACTGTAGTCAACGATGTTGTTTAGTCACTACGTCAGGTCTGAATCTTTTCTGACCCCCATGGACTGTAGCCTGCCAAACGCCTCTGTCTGTGGGATTTCCCAGGCAAGAATCCTGGAGTGGGCTGCCATTTTCTTCTGCAGGGGATCTTCCCAACCAAGGAATTGAACCTGGGTCTCCTGCATTGGCAGGAGGAATCTTTACCACCTGAGCCACCAGTAATCAACCGCAAGGGACGGTCTTCCCTTGTGGCTCAGTGGCAAAGTCTGGCGGGCTACAGTCCATGGGGTCCCCAAGAGCCAGACACAACTGGGCGAGTAAACAACAATAATGTTGTTTGTGAATTTCATGAATCCTTCAGGCAAATCATCAGAGCTGAGAGTGGCCTGGGGCACTTCTCTAACTTCACACCACCCCCATGCGCAGAGCAGGGAGGGTATAGAAGGGAATGTCCTCACATTCTGGAAGAAACCACAGAGCCTGGCTTTGCTACTTCCCAGCTGACAGGCCAAGTGGGTCCTTTGGGCCAGAGTTTCTCCCAGTGTGGCCCTGGGCATATCCGCATTATGTTCGGAATGCAGATTCTGAGTGCCCCCAGACCCAGGCCTGCTGATCCCAAATCTCGGGGGTGAAGCCAGGAACCCCTAAATGGGTACACCCCACCCCATGGTTCTCATGCACACTCTCGTCTGGACAGCTGCTGCTGGCGCCTCACCAGGCCTCAGTTTCCGGATCTGTAAAATGAGCAAACCACAGCCCAGGGCTGTACTGGGAGGCTTCTGCGCTAGATGTTCTGGAAGGAGGTGCTGCGGACAGCGAGGGCATCCCAGGGAGAGGGCCCCTGGCTTTCACTTGGCAAACTTCCTAGGGTTGCCATGACAGTGCAAGAACTTGCCATGGGCCTGGCTCTTGGAGGGGTTACATTGTCACATGTCAGCTCCCTTCCTGTGCCTTTCAGGGACTGCAAGCTGGGACTCAGGAGCCCAGTAGTCAGGGTTTAAATCCCAGTGCAGCCACTCCCTGGCTGGTGGCTTGATGTAGTCACTGACCACCCCTGTGCCCTTACTTCCTTCTCTAGGGAGCCGACAACGCCTACCTCACGGGCCTCTGCTGAGGGGTGCAGCCGAACTGGTCCGCGGTGAGCAGGCAGGCCCCTGATTACTACTGTCAGGAGGATGATGAAGGCAGCTCGTCTCTGTGGGACAGAGCAGGCTCAGCATCATCCACGCCCGCCAGGGCAGCCACCTTTTTGCACACTAGTCCCAGCCAGGCCTGTGCCGGGGGTCCAAGGAAAGCAGGGATGCACCCAGGGGTCCTGAGTCGCCAGTGGGCTGTCACTGGCGGATAGAAAGTCCCAGTGCACACTGACAGCAGAGACAGACGGGCCCCGCGGTGCGATCCAGTCCCTCTGATGCCAGCTGCGGGCCCAATGGGGTTGGCAGCCAGGCCCTCGGGGTTTTTTGGGGTGAGTTGAGTCCCACTTGGGGAAAAGTTTTCCATGTGTTTCTCCAGCGCCATCTGCTCCCACGTCTAATTTTAGTCCTTCCTGGGTCTGGGAAGGAGGCTGGGGGTGGAGAGCTGGCTCAGATGGGTCTGGGGGTGGCAGCAGCCCCGCCCGGCCCCGCTGGGGCTGTGGGGCAGGACCTGGATGGGCAGAGAACACAGGTGCTGCGGGAGCGGAGGTTGCCAGCTGGCCGGAGCAGTGCCAAGGCCTGGTGGCACGGCTGAACGACGGCCCCTCCACCTTTGAGGCTCTCTGTGAGAGGGAGCACTGGGGAGCAGGGCCTACCACCAGCGGCCTCCAGACGGGGCTGGGAAGGGCGGGGCAGGGTGCACCCCTAGGGCGAGGGTGAGGCTGGCGGGCCTCCTCTCTCTGCCTCTCATCCCGCGCTGCCCTTGCCCCTGCCTGGGCCCACCATGGGGACAGTAATTGAGTAATCGGGTGAGGGTGGGCGGGCAGGCTCCGGGCACTAATTGTGGCGTGTGCAGGATCCCGGGGCCGGCATAGGGCCGAGCCGGATAATTAGTTGTTTTTAAATAAACGTCAGCGGGCATGCTTTAATTAAGCCTTCTTCCCAGCGAGAGCCTCGGAGATGTAATCACAGAGAGAGACACACACACAGGAGATGAAGAGCCTCACCAGGAAGGCCTGTCCCGGTCCTGGAAGCCACAGCCCAAATCCCAGGCCCTAGGACCCCTGGTGGGATGAGCCCTGGAGCTCTGGGTTTGGGGTGAGGGGCTGATTCGGGGACCCCTTGAATCAGGGTGTGTGATCACCAAGTATTTCTCTGCTCTGGGTCTGCCAGACTGAGGCTGGGTGGGGGCCTGATTCTCTTAACAAGGGATCAGGAGGTTGTGGTGGTTGACTCTTCTGCAACCCTCCGGAGCGTAGCCTACCAGGCTCCCCTGTCTATGGGATTCTCCAGGCAAAAAGTGGGTTCCCATGCCCTCCTCCAGGGGAATCTTCGCAACCCAGGGATTGAACCCAGGTCTCCTGCATTGGCAGGCAGGTTCTTTGCTGCTGAGCCACCAGGGGAGCCCTGGTCGGGGGTATTTCGGGGTTTCATGCCCCTCCCCTGCCTCGGCCCCCTCAACACCTACCTTGGGTGGCTGAGGTGACAAGGATGGCTGTGACGCAGAGACTCCAGAGCGCGGCGGCCAGGCGGGCCATGGCGGCGGCCAGCGGTGCGTTCTCGGCTCAGTGGGCTGTGCAGGGGGCCTTGGCCCGCATCACCAGGTGGGCACCACGGCCTGGTCCACCAGCCTGTGGAGGACAGGGAGAGTGAGGTGGGGGGCAGGGCGGGCCGAGGAGGAGGGCAGGTCTCCTCTCTTTCTGCAGGTGCCCGAGGGCCTCTAGCCTGCTGCCCCGAGAGGGGCGGACCAAGCTGGCCGTATCTGACAGAAGCAGCACCCCTGGGCCAGAGGCTGACCCCTCCAAGGCCTCTGGCTCACGCTGCACCCCCACCCCACCCCAACAGGTGGACCCACCCATTTGGGCGCCTTGGATCTCCCAGAAGCACCTCCTGGGGTCTGCCAGCACCCCCTTCCCCAGGTGGCTGGGGTAATTCTTCAGGCAGTACCAGCTAAGAAGGGCCCACCTGCACCAGGGCAGGTCCCAGACCCTCTGGAAGCCTCTTAAAATCGAGACCCTTCCAGTTCGTCTCCCCTACCCCAGCTTTGTCATCCAGCACGGCGTCCAGGGTGGGGGACCCAGGCGTCTTGGCCCCGGCCTGCAGCCTCCCGGGCTTGGGCAGGAGTCCAGGGCCCCACCCCCAGCCCCTTGGCTTCCTGTCTCTCTGGCTCTGGAAGCTAATTAGAATCCAGCTGGCTGGCGCCACAGATCAGGGACCAGGGACAACTAAGTCCCCTCTTTCCTCTCGGGGGGACCCTCAGGGTGAGCTGGAGACAGGCAGGCGGGGTGGGGGTGGGTGCAGCCCCTTAGGGGGGCTGGGGAAGCTGGAGGAGGGGTGGGAGTTGTGTGTCCTTCCAGGCTAGCCCTCCCCTTCCCCAGTCTGTCCTTCCCGGGCACAGCGGCTTCGAGGGCACAGAGCCGGGTTCTGACCACATTTTCTCCCTCCCAGCCTCTCCTCTTCTCACTGCTTCTGTCTCCCCTGGGATACTCCCAAGATGGGACACCCAGATCTCCATGCTTGGTCCTTTGCTTCATCTACAAGCCGGTTCTTCAAGTATGACTCTGGCCCAGGGGCACCAGCCTGGACAGGAACTTGCTAGACATGTACCTTCTCTGAGGAGGGTCAGCACCCATGTTTCTTTTTTTAAAAACAGCTTCTCTTTTATTTATTTGGTTGCATTCTTGGTTGTGGTTCACCAGCTCAGTAGTTGTGCAGCGTGGGTATAGTTGCTTTGTGGCATATGGGATCTTAGTTCCCCGGCCAGGGATCGAATCTGCACCCCCTGCATTGCAAGGCTGATTATTAATCACTAGGCCACCAGGCAAGTTCCAGCACCCCATGTTTTAACCGGCTCTCATTCCCTGATAGCTCAGTTGGTAAAGAATCCGCCTGCAATGCGGGAGACCTGCATTTGATCCCTGGCTTGGGAAGATCCGCTGGAGAAGGGAAAGGCTACCCACTCCAGTATTCTGGCCTGGAGAATTCCACGGACTGCAGAGTCCACGGGATCGCAAAGAGTGGGACATGACTGAGTGACTTTCGCTTCACTTCTAGTGTGCAAACCCTTGGTCTGTCCTCTACTTGCAACCCCTCCCCCCCTCCCCGCCGTCTGTCCTATGGTCTCACCACCAGGGACAAGCTCATACTTTCCAAGCCTCTTATTTACAGTTTGGAATATCACAAAAGAGCCCTGACGACTGGTCCTTTTCCCCCTACAATTGAAAGCCTATCGACCAGCCCAGTAAGCTCCCTGACCCCACTCGTGCCTCCTGCTCTTCTTCAAGCAGCCCAGACCCTGCCCCAGGGCCTCGGCACTTGTCCCTTCCTCTGGGTGAATCTTCTGCCTGCCAGTTATTCACATGGCCTCTTCCTCTGCTCCCTGGCCTCCTTCAGACCTTGGTTCAAATGTATCTGTTTCTCTTCTCTAATGGATGTGCCCCTCCACAGGCAGGGATCATTGCATTGTTTTGGTCCTGCTTCCACAACAGGCCTGAGTGTTTGTTGAACAGCTGTTGTTCAGTTGCTCGGTCATGTCCAACTCTTTTGCGACCCCATGGACTACAGCCTGCCAGGCTCCTCTGTCCATGGGATTTCCCAGGCAAGAATACTGGAGTAGGTTGCCATTCCCTTCTCCACGCTGAATCAGTCTCAGAACCCGAACCTAGGAATCCTCCTCAATTACCAACTCCTCTGCTCCCCTCCCCTTCATAAGCTCCACCAGCAAGTCCCACGGGCTGTGCCTCCCTCCAAAGTACCCTGTCAATCTGCCCACTCCCCAGGGACACCACCAGGCCCAAGCCACCACCCTGCAGCCCCCAGAGGCTTGTCCTGGCCTCCTCCTCTTCCCAGCCTCGCTGCCTCCACTCAGTGCTAAGGCCATCATTCAATTATGTAAATTTGAGCATCAACCTCCCCCTCTGCTCTCCCCTGGGGTCTCCGTTCCTCACCAGGACCCAGAGGCTGCTGGTGACCTGGTGTCACCACGTTCTCCAGTGCAACCCTCCTCCCAGTCCTAGAAGCTCCAGCTTCCTTCCGGCCTGAGCCCTTGCCTGGGCTGCCCCTCTGCCTGGAACACTCTCCCAGCAGCCCCATCGCGTGCTGCAGCTTCTCATCATTCAGGGTTCAACCTCAAGGTCACCCCAGCAGAGCAACCTACCCTGACCGCCCCCACCACACCTGTACCCTCGCTTGCCATCCTTTAGCCCTGTTTTTATTTTAATTTATTTTGGTCACACTGTGCAGCTTGTGAGATCTTAGTTCCCTGACCAGGGACCGAACCCTTGACTCCTGCAGTGGAAGCGCAGTCTTAACCCCTGAACCGCCAGGGGAGTCCCTAGCCCCATGTTTAATTCACAGCACCTGAAATCACCTTCTTTTTTCTTTTAAGCATTTTGCTTTTTTAAAGAAATTATTTATCTGGCTGCACTAACTTAGTTTCAGCATGTGGGCTCTAGTTCCCTGACCAGGGATAGAACCTGGGCCCCCTGCATTGGGAGCCCAGAGTCTTAACCACTGGACTACCAGGGAAGGCCCTGAAATCACCTTCTTGTATAAGCAGGTCTATTGTCAGCCTTCCCCACTAGACCATGAGCCAGTTGAGGGCAGGGACTCAGCACAGCTTCTCAGGGAATAAAGATTTGGGTTGCTCACTCATGGGGCAGGACGTCCCTCCAGGCCTGTCTCCTCTCATGAGAAATGGAAAGTAATTTCCCGGCGCAGCTCCCCACCCCGACCCCCAGGACCCTCCCCAGCTCCCAGCCTGCAGCAAACTCTCCCCTCTACTTCCTCAGCCCACAAACATCTCTCTCATCCCCCAACCCTGTCCAGATGTGGCCTTGGATGGTTTCCTTGCATTTTGCAGCATTCTACAATTTTGCGTGGTCTGGGGCTGGGGTGGGGGAGGGGCATCACCTCATTCCCACCCGCATCTTCTACCTTCCAGACTTGGGGTGGAGCGGGGAACTGGCGCTAGGCTGCTGGATGCTCCCCTCCCTGACTCTCCCCTAGGGAGTGTAACTGGTTAGCATTCTCCCTCTGGCTCCCTTAGGGAGTTAAACCGGTTAACGTCTGGTTAATGCCGAAGAGGCCGCCGGATGCCAGGCTCTCGGTGCAGCCGGCCAACATGGGTCTGGGGTTCAACTCTGTCATTTCATGCCTCAAGGCCCTGAGTGGGACCCCCCACCACCCACCACCCCTAGTTCCCTGACACCTTGTTTCTGCAGGGTTCTCGTAAGGACCACAGCCTACATACACAGTAAGCCAGCAAGGCCCGTCAGAGGATGCTGTCCCAGAGTAAGGAGGGTCAGGACCCAGGAAACATCCATGAAGGAGCTGGCTCTTCTCTTTCTCCAGGCTGGCCCTGCTCCCCAGAACCCCAGGACCCCAGCCCTCTTCCCTGTTCACACCCTGCTCAGGGATTCCACCGGCCTCATGGCTTTAGACACCATGTGTACCTGGGACAACTGCAGCCTCTGAGTCCCAGCCTCGTTTCTCTCCTCACAGCTACACTTCTGTCTGGATCTCCAACGCACCTTGAGCCTCACCAGACCCGACCAAATTCCCCGTTTCAGGGCATGGTCCCCCCTGGCACCATCCTCCCAGAGCCTTGGGTTGGAATCCTAGCAGTCAAAATCTGGGACTTCCCCCTTCCCTCACCCCCACAGCCAGCAGGAGTAAGCCCAGGGTCTGCACCTCCAGAGCAGCCCAGCATCTGTCCTCCAGACCTGGGCATCCCCATCGTCACCAAAGAGCCCTGATCCCTTCCCCGCTGCCCCCCAGCACCTCCACTCCCACATCCCAGGCTCCCCTGGCAGCCAGAGGGGCTTTTTAAAAGATTGTGGTATCTCACACACACACACACACACACACCGTTGTTTAGTTGCTAAGTTGTGTCCGACTCTTTGCGACTACACGGACTGTAGCCCACCAGGCTCCTCTGTCCATGGGATTCTCCAGGCAAGAATACTGGAGTGGGCTGCCATTGCCTTCTCCAGGGGATCTTCCCCACCCAGGAATCGAACTCACATCTCCTGCCTTGGCAAGCAGGTTCTTTACTAGGGAAGCCCCATATATATATATATATATATATATATATATATATATATATATATATATATATATATGATGTAAAACTTGGGATTTTAACCATGTTCAAGTATATAATTCAGTGGCATTAATTACATTCTCAATGCTGTGCCACCAGCGTCTCTATCTATTTCCAAAACTTGTCTATCGCCCCGAAGAGAAACGTGTGTGTGTTAGTCGCTCAGTTGTTTCCGACTCTCTTTGTGACCTCACAGACTGTAGCCCACCAGGCTCCTCTGTCCGTGGGATTCTCCAGGCAAGAATACTGGAGTGGGCTGCCATTCCCTTCTCCAGGGGATCTTTCTGACTCAGGGATGGAAACTGGGTCTCCTGCACTGCAGGCCGATTCTTTCCCATCTGAGCCACCAGAAACTTGGTACCTGCTAATCAAGAACTCTGTCTCCCCGCTCCCCTCAGGTCCTGGCAACCACTCATCTGCTTTCTGTGTCTATGGATCTGCCTGTTTTGAGCATTGCACACACGTGGAATCAGATAATCAGTGGCCTTTTGTGTGTGGTTTCTTTCACTCAGCAAGATGTTTCTGAGGTTCACCCATGTGGAAAAGTGTGCCAGTTGAGTTCCTCTTTCTGGCTGAGTAATATTCCACTGTATGAATGGACCACATTTCTTCATCCATTTGGATGAAAATTTTTTTTAATTGGAATATAGTTGATTTACAAGGTTATGTTAGTTTTGGGTATACAGCAAAGTGAATCCATTAACATATACATATATCCACTTTTTAAAAAGATTCTTTTCGTGTATACACCGCTACAGAGTACTGATAGAGTTTCCTGTGCTATATAGTAGGTCCTTATTGAGTGAAGAGAGTGAAGTCGCTCAGTTGTGTCTGACTCTGTGTGACCCCATGGACTGTAGCCTACCAGGCTCCTCCGTCCATGGGATTTTCCAGGCAAGAGTACTGGGGTGGGTTGCCATTTCCTTCTCCAGAGGATCTTCCTGACCCAGGGATCAAACCTGGGTCTCCCACATTGTAGGCAGACGCTTTACCGTCTGAGTCAGGTCCTTATTGGTTATCTATTTTAACAGAGTAGTCTGTATATCAGAGAAGGCAATGGCACCCCACTCCAGTACTCTTGCCTGGAAAATCCCATGGACAGAGGAGCCTGGTGGGTTACAGTCCATAGGATGGCGAACAGTTGGACAAGACTGAGCAGCTAATAACACCTAAGCAGTGAAAGTGTGAAGTCCTAACCACTGGATGACCAGGGAATTTCCTATCCATTCATCACTGATGGATACTTGGGCTGTTTCCACAGAGAGAACCTTTTCTTTCAATTTATTTATTTTTAATTGAAAGATAATTGCTTTATAATACTGTGTTGGTTTCTGCCAGACATCAACACGGATCAGCCATAGGTACACATACATCCCCTCCCTCTTCAGCTTCCCTCCCACCTCCCGCGCCGTCCCACCCCTCTAGGTTGTCATGGAGCGCTGACCTGAGCCCCCTGAGTCATACAGCGAATCCCCACTGGCTGTCCAGTTTACATACAGCAGTGTATACGTTTCTATGCTCCTGTCTTCATTCATCCCACCCTCCACCCTCTCCTTCCACCCCTCCCGCCCCCACGTCCATAAGTCTCTTCCACAGAGGGGACTTCTTAAAGACAATCTTGGGACCTCCCTGGTGGTCCAGTGGTTAGGACTTGGTGCTTTCACTGCCGTGGCCCGAGTTCAATCCCTGGTTGGGGAACCAGGATCTCACAAGTTATGTGGCGCAGCCAAAAGAAAAAAAAGAATCTCAACACACTGTGCCCCTGCTTAAATCCTTGCCAGGGCTCCCACTTCACATCCTGTGAGACCACACACGCCCGGCTCCTGCCCCTTCCCCGCTGCTCTGGCCATGCAGTCCTGGCCTGCGCCCTTAGATCTCAGCTCATGCCCCGCCTCAGAGATGCGAGGGGGCCTCCACCACCCTGCACCACAGCCGCTGGCAGCCAGTGCCCGCCTGGCCCACCCACACCGCCCCGTAACCTCCCACGGCCAGGGAATTCACACCCGGGGAGCACGCAGGGCCCTGCCTGGTGTGCGGTGAGCACACGGTGTCCCTTGCTGCGCTGTCGCCCCCGCCCCACGGTCATGCCACCGCCACGTGACTTGACTGGTCCACTGGTGGATGCCCTTCGTACTCCTCCCCTGCCCCCAAGAAGGGAGGCTGCCGAGGCCGTCCCCTGGCACTCAGATGTGCAGTACTAGCTGTTGTTCAGTTGCTCAGTTGTCTACGACTCTTTGTGACCCCATGGACTGCAGCCTGCCAGGCTTCTCTGTCCATGGGATTCTCCAGGCAAGAATTCTGGAGCGGGTTGCCATTTCCTTCTCCAGGGGATCTTCCTGGACCAGGGATCGAACCCACATCTCCTGCATTGGTAGGTGGACTCTTTACCACTGAGCTATCAAGGAAGCTCAGATGTATAACAGGTCCACAAACAAATATTTACCAAATGAACACAGGAATGGTGGTAGGGACGGCTGGATGGGGCATCTGCCCTGTGACCTAGGCGCCAAGCCTGACCCACACGGGCTGGGTACCATTGCCTCAGGGGCACAGAAAGTGTTCCCCATGGGCTGCTGCTGCTCCTGGAACCCCCATTCCTGGAGCAGTTCCCCCACAAAGCCCCAGGCATCCCCAGAGCTGTCCCCAGCTCGGGGTTGGAGCTGGGGGAGCTGGACACGGCAGTTCTGTCCCCTCTCTTCCTGGCCTGACTGCACACGCACTCGGCCCTGGGGAGTTTCTCCTGGCACCTGGTGCTCACTGAAGTGAGGAAGTGAGGTCAGAAGTGGTGAGGTGGGAACTGCCTGGGAGATCCAGGCCTGACCAGCCCTGAGGCCTTGGGCTGGATGGAACTGTATTCCTCCAAGAAAAGATACGCTGGCGCCCTATCCCCCGGCACCTCAGAATGGAACCTTATTTGGAGATAAAGATGTAATCAAGTTAAAATGAGTGAGATCATTAGGGTGGGGTGTGTGTGTGTGTGTGTGTGTGTGTGTGTGTGTGTGTGCTCAGCCATGTCTGACTCTTTGCGACCCCATGGGCTGCAGCATGCCAGATTCCTCTGTCCATGGAATTTCCCAGGCAAGAATGCTAGAGCGGGTTGCCATTTCCCAGACCAGGGCTAAACCCTCATCTCTTGCTTTTCCTGCTTTGGCAGGTGGATTGTTTACCACTGAGCCACCTAGGAAGCCCCAGTAGGGTGGACCCTGATCCAATCAGACTGCTGTCCTTATAAAAAGGAGATGGACACAGACCCACACACACCCAAGGAGAACACCACGTGAAGACGAGGCAGAGATTGGTGTGACGCGCCTTCTAGCTAAGGGTTGCTGGCCAACCTCCAGAAGCTGGGGCAGAGGTTCTTTCTCTGTGCCCCTGGAAGCAATCAACCCAATGCTTCCATCTTGGGCTTCTGGTATCTATAACTGGGAGACAATACATTTCTGTTTAAGCTGCCCAGCCTGGCTTTAACAGCAGCCCCAGTGAACTCACACAGGGGGTCAGGGCAGACAGGGCAGGAGGGGTAGTGGTATGTAGGCAGAGATGGGAGATGGGCCTTGAGCCTCACGACTTCTGGAAAACCTTTCTGCTACGGGGGTGTGGGGGGTCGGCTGGGACCTCCCATTTGCCAGAACCACCCACGATGGCCAGGGGCAGCGGCTGACAGCGCCGTGCCCCATTCTGAGCACTGTATGCCTGTATTTCATATAATCCTCATAAGGACTTAGTAAGGATGGGGGGGTACATACCCACATTTTATAGGAGAGGAAAGTGAGATCCCAAGGACACCCGAGTGGCAAGGGGGCTTGGAACCCCAGGCTGATCACAGTGAGCTGGGGAGACCTGGGGGCCCTCAAGAGGCCCCTCGTCTGGGCCCCCACTGCTTCTGTAGGCCTGAGCAGCCTCCGAAGTGGACATGCCCACAGGGGTCAGGTGAGCCCACACCTGTGTCTGTCCCCACTTCGAGCCTCAGGGAACTTGAGTGTTTGGGAAACTTGAGTTTCCCAATTTAACCCATGGGAAACAGGGCTCGCCACCCTCACGTTGAGAAGGGAGACTGGGCCCCAGGTGTGTTAGACCCCTAGGTCGTACAGGCTGCCCACTGACCCCATACCTGCCTCTGTTTTTGCCTGAGCCCCACGTCAGTCTCAAGTCAAGGGGCAAAAGCAGGGGCGTCCTGGGGGCAGGTGATACGGCCCAGGCTCTGTCCTCAGGTGCCCTGGGATGGGGCAGGGGAGGGCAACAGGAGGAGAACCGGCTGCTAGTGGAGAGGGGGTGCCATGAGCTTGCCCTAGAGTGTGGTTGCCATGGCAACCCTCTGTGCTCAAGTGGGTGGGAGTCTGAATGCCTGGGGTGGGGGGGGTTGGGATACCACCAGCAGGATTCTGGGCCCCTAAGAAAAAGTCTTGAGCAAGAACAAGGTGCTCTTGCTCCCTCCTCAGCAGCCTTGAGTCCTCCCCAATCCCAGTAGCCAGAAAGCCCAGCTCCACCAGCCCGCCTCCTCCAGGGAACCCTCAGGCATGGCCGAGTGGGTACGCGGCAGGCCCTGGGCTAAGGCCAGGGACTTGGCTCTCAGGCCAGACTCCTGGCCTCTCTGAGCGCATCTCCCCATCCCAACTCTGGGACTGACAGACTGCCGTCAGAGAGGTGGAGCAAGTGCCAGAGTGTGTCTGGCACATAACCTCCTTCAGGAAGGGGGCTGTGGGCTCTGGGGGTGGGGTCAGGCCAGGGTCCCCACTAAACCCTTAGCTCCACCCCCTCATCTTCCAACATCTCAGCAGAGAGCACCCTGAGTCCTCCGAGGTGCTCAAGAACCTCTCCTCCTCCCATCCCCGCAGCGGCTCCTGCGTCTCCTCCTTCAGCATCTGCTCACTCTCTCCTCGGGCCTTGGTCCCCTTCCTGGTCCAGCCCTGCCGCCTCCTCCGTTCTCTCCTGCTCTCTACCCTCACGGCCCAGCCTATTCCCCCTACAGCTGCCAGAGGGCGCCGGTGAGCACCTGAGTCGCCACACTGTCCCTCTCCAGCTCAGAACCCTCCGTGGCTCCCACCACACTTGGAGCAAAGGTCAAAGTCCTTTTTCGGCCCACAAGGCCCTGTGCACTCGGCCCCATCCCGTCCCTACCCTCACCTCCTTCCACCTTTTCCTCCTCACTCACTAACACCAGGCACAGTACCCTCCCAGGGCCTTTGCACAGGCTCCCCTCCCCAGAGACCTGCAAAGCTCCTCCCTTGCCTTCTTCAGGCCTTTACCCAGACGCTGCCAGCTCTGGGAGGTCCTGCTCGCCCCAACACTCCTGCATCCTGCTCTCCCCGGCACTCATCCCTATCATGCCTGCCATGCTGCTGCTGCTGCTAAGTCGCTTCAGTCGTGTCCGACTCTGTGCAACCCCATAGACTGGACTAAGCAGCCCACCAGGCTCCGCCGTCCCTGGATTCTCCAGGCAAGAACACTGGAGTAGGTTGCCATTTCCTTCTCCAATACATGAAAGTGAAAAGTGAAAGTGAAGTCGCTCAGTCGTGTCCAACTCTTAGTGACCCCATGGACTGCAGTGCACCAGGCTCCTCCGTCCATGAGATTCTCCAGGCAGGAGTGCTGGAGTGGGGAGCCATCGCCTTCTCCATGCGTTTTACTTATTTGCTTATTATCTCTCTGCCACTAGATGTCGGCGCCACAGGGTGGGGTCTGTCTGCCTATAAATTTTAAAAGGTCACTCTGGCAGCCGAGTGGCAGGGGTGGGACCATTCAAAGCCTCCCCTTCTCCATGGATGCCTCCTCCCTGGTCTCCTCCACATCTATCTGTCATTTCCACCCCTTCTGATCTCCATCCTGCACCCAGAGTGCTCTTGGCAAAATGAAAACTCCACATCACTGCCTGCCTACAACACTCCATGGCTCCCTATTGCCTCAGAGGCTGCGACTTGGCATTTCAGGCCTGGATTTCCTGGTATTTTCATCACCTTCTCTGCTCTGGCCTATTCTTTCCTCACCCCCCACATCTCTCACCCACATACCCAGAGGACTCCTGCCCTCTGTGCTCTCTTCCTCCAAAAGGCTCTGCCCCTAGGACTGCACTGGAACCCACACTAGCGGTAGACTGGGCCTCCACACTTTGCTCCCCTAATTGGACTTGGGCTCTGCGGCTGAACGTCTATCTATCCCATCAGGGAACATTCCATCATGGGTTGGCCTGGCTCTCTGTTGCATGCCCAGTTCTGGTGAGGAGAGCGTTCTCATTAATTCGTTTAATGAACAAAGATGAAACAGACCCTTGGAAGAGGTCGTCCAGTCAGGGGGTAGTTACCTAGTTCCCACCTGGTCACAAGTGCTTTGGAGGAAAACAGGCTCGTAGCAGAGAAAGAATGGGGGTGGGGTGGGGATTATGTGTCAATGCAAACATGATGGGGTGAGGGAACACCTGGCTAAGTAGGTAACAATTTAGCAAAGGTCACAGGAGGTGAGCTGCCGAGGCACTGGAGAAAGAGCATCCAGGCCATGGGAAGAGTGCACGCAAAAGCTCTGAGGCAGGAGTGTGCTAGAGCATGGCTCTGGTCCAGAGATAGGGAAGAGTGGGAAGGGGTGAGGGCAGATGCAGCGGGCAGAGCGAGCAGGCCTGTGGCAGTGAGCTGGGAGCGGTGGAGCTTCATTTTTAAAATATTTATTTATTTGGCTAGGCCAGGTCTTAGTCGCGACACGTGGGATCTCTAGTTGAGGATATGAACGTTGAGTTGTGGCATATGAGGTCTAGTTCCCTGACCAGGGATCGAACCCAGGCCTCCAGCATTGGGAGTGTGGAGTCCTAGCCACTGGACCACCAGGGAAGGCCCACCCTGAGACGGAGTGGGGACAAGACGTGCCCTGACTCGGGCGGGCGAGCGGAGATGAGACTCTGTGTGTGGGGGGGGGTGATGATGAGAGCAGAAGGTGCTCCCCGCCCCCACCCTCTTCGTTTCTCTAGGTCCACCCTGCTGTCTGAACCAGAAGCCTGCAGTTTCCCCGCCCCTCTCCTTTCCTTCTGCCTTCCAATTGGTCACCCACTGAATCACGTCAACTCTGTCTTGAAAGCCCGGCACGGGTCCCTCTCTAAGATCTCAAAGCCCCCACCCAAGCCTTCATGTTGACAGCTGTGGTGCCCTCTGACCCACACTGGCCTCGCCTCCACCTCCCCCCTGGCCTGGGCTCCCTTTCTGCCTGGCCCTCCACAGTTCCCACCTACAAAGCGGCCAGAAGGAGCCCATACTAAACATTCTAACCCTGTTTCGTGGGCCTTGACCCCTTCCCAGGCCTCCTCAGCCCTGTGCACAAGTAGAAACACAAATCCAAACAGTCCTTCAGCCCCCAGGACTTGCGTCCTGTCTCCCAGGGAATGTCTTTCCTTTTCCTGTCTGAGCTGCCCACTTCTTTCTGACCTCAGGGCGGGTCCCTTCCTTTCACCAACTCTTCCTGACTCCCCTCCACTTTATCCCTCCTTCCCTTCCAGGCCTCGGCTGGGAAGCCCCCTCCGCCAGGAAGCTCTCCCTTACAGGCCATCTGGCCACCTCTCCGATGCTCCTCTCCACAGCGGGTTGGAACCACAGCGGTCCGAGACCCATTTCCACCCCCAGGTGCTCCCTGACCAGTCACAAGCCTCACATATATTCCAGGTCCCGTAGCTGCTATCTAGTCACTCAGCTGTGCCTAAGTCTTTGTGACCCCATGGACTGTAGCCCACCAGGCTCCTCTGTTCCTGGAATTCTCCAGGTCAGAATCCTGGAGTGGGTTGCCATGCCCTCCTCCAAGGCATCTTCCCAACCCGGGGATCGAACCCTGGTCTCCTGCAATGCAGGCGGATTCTTTACTGCTGAGCCACCTGGGAAACCCCCAGGTACTGCAGAGCAGTGCTGAAAATGGTCACGGGAGCCAGGGCCTGTGGCAGAAGACATGGAAGACGGCTCTGGGGCCCTCTGCTACCACCAAGCTGGCAGTGAAGGGGCAGAGACCAGAGGGCGGGGGAGATGGTGCTCAGCGGGGCAACAGGGAAGAGGCCCCAGGTCTCAGGGTCCTAGGTTTAAATCCCAGCTGTGCCCACTTTAGGCTGTGTGATGATGCAACTCCCCCTGCCCCCACCACAGTCCCTCCTCTGCCTTCTGTCTCTTCCCTGGGGAAATGGGACGAAAGTCTCACAATGGTGGTTGTGGGGCTTAGAAATAATATTTAGCAATTCTACATGACTCTTTTATCTTATTTATTTGCCACACTTGCACAGCCTGTGAGACCGTAGTTTCCCTGACCAGGGATCGAATCTGGGAACAAGGCAGTGAAAGCCTGAATCTTAACCACTGGACCACAAGGGAAGTCCCTACACGTCTCTTTTAGGGCACCTACTATGTGTGAGGCACTGATCGAGGTGTGGAGAGACAGCTGTGAATGAGCCAGACATAAAGAACACTAAAAAAAGTCAGAGAGTGGGCACAGGGGAATGGCAGGGGCTGTGGGCAGGGAGGTGAAAGGGACAAACACCACCAGACTCGCCCCTCTGTTGATGAGGGTGCATGCAAGGGCACCCTGACCTCCATCACCAGGGGCAAAAAAGGGTGGGTGGGTCTGCCAGGGTGGGAGTTGACCACCTATGGACTGGGCACTGCCCTCAGCCAATGAGCTTGGCCGCTTTCAAAGGATTAAGAAGAAGAGGCGGAGGAAGTTTATGCAACAGGGCTGGTAAGCCCGCCAATGTCTCCAACACTTGCTGTCTGGGTCTTCACAGAGGGAGTCTCCAGACCCTTGATCTAGAGCAGTGGTACTCACCTGGGAGGGCCCATGATTTTGCCCTACCTGCCCCAGGCTGTTCGGCAAAATCTGGAGGCCTATTTAGGTGTCATAACTCAGGGGTGGGGGGATTGCTCCTGGTATCTAGAGGGTAGAGGCAAAGGATGCTGAAAAGTCCAGGCCTCCTCCCAAAGAATGAATGACACAGCCCCAATGTCAGGAACGCCACGGCTGGGAGACCCTGCCCTGGGCCCCTCGCCTGTCTGCCTCACCTCCCTGACACCAGATAGGAGCACCCACCTGGCTTCCCGGTCTGCCTGGTATTTTTAGCCTCAGAGGGCAAAGCCCTGGCTATTTATAGTTTTGGGGAGAGGGGGATCAAGGGTATTTTTAGCCTGAGCATCTAATTATTGCAATTTTTATCTTCCCCAAATTTTGGATTTGGGGGAGGATGGTGTGGGAGGGGGTGGCGCAGTAGTAAAGAACCAGGCTGCCTGTGCAGGAGATGCAAGAGACGCGGTTCGATTCCTGGGTCAGGAAGATCCCCTGGAGGAGGGCCTGACAACCCCCTCCAGTATCCCTGCCTGCAAAATCCCATGGACAGAGGAGCCTGGCAGGCTACAGTCCATGGTTGTGAAGAGTCAGACATGACTGAGTGCTGAGCTGAGCTGAGGTGGGGCGGGGGGCTTTTGCTTGGCTGATTTCCTCGGATCTGAAACAAGGGTGGGGGGGCGGTTCCCATCATCCTATGAGAGTCTGAGTCAGTGTCTCCCTGGATCAAAGCTGCTCAGGCCTTGACCGTGACATTCCTACCCCCAGCAAGGGTGGAGGCCCCCACGTAACCCTCTGGGCTCTAAACCCTATATGCACACTGCCCCACGCCTGCCCAGAGGGACACCTTCACCCACTGGGGTACCCATGAGGCCCTCTCAGGGAGCTGCCTTACAAGTGTGTGCATAGGACAGCTGCCGAGCTGGCCTGGTCTGGCCCCTGGTGGGTAGCCCCGGCTCCCCTAAGAGGACCAGGGTTCATAGGGACCCCTCAATGTGCAAAGCTGGGGAGGGAGAGTCCCTTGGGGTCTCCGTCCTTTGAGAGGCTCCCCGCCTCCATTCACTTAGCTAAGAGTTCTCAAGCGCCTACTATGGGCCCGGCCTGAGTCTAGGCACCTGGCATCCAAAAGCAAACCAGGGAACAAACTCCCCAAGAGCTCATGTCCTGGTCGGGGAAGACATACAATAAACAAACAGGCACAATAAATGAGTAAATTACAGAATGTGCGAAAAGTCATCCTTGCTAGGGAAAGTCAGGAGGCGGGTGGGAGGCTGAAATTTTAAACAGGTTGCATGGGGTAAATAAAGGTTACTGAGGAGGGGACATCCCTCATCACTGGGTGAGGGAGCAAAAGCTTTGTACGAGTCAGGGGGAGGGGCCCGGGCGAAGGAGCCGCCAGTGCAAAGGGCCTGTGGTCAAACTGCGTGCTTAGGAGCAGTGAGGAGAGAGGGGGCGAGGTGGAAGGGGTGACTGGGAAGATCATGAAGGTCTGGACCCTGGGACACCCCATGCTTGGCGTGCCAAGATGAATGGGCTGCCCCACCCCAGCTGGGGCTCCGGCGGCTCTGGATGGGGAGATATATGCCTTCTTCCCAACTCCTATGATAGGAGCCCCTTGACTGAAATTGCTCGTGTCACTTAGACTGTGAGCTCCCTGAGGACAGGACTGGGGTACTGTCCCCCTGGCGCCCCCAGCACAGTGCCGAGTGGAAAAGACACTTGGCAAACATCCACAGGTTTCATGAAGGTCTGCTCAGCCTTGCTCCCAGGAGCCACACATGCGCACACAGCAGGTGCACACAAGACGCAGACAGCTCCTGACACGTGGAAACACACACACATCCCCTCCGCAAAACTAACAATACCAGCACCCAGGAGACCCTTATGAACACAGGACCAGCCTGTTGGACACGTGGCCACACACAGGCTCATCCAGGTTACCATCCTAATCACAGCACAGGTACCCACAGGTCACAGCAGCCTGGACTCTCAGGACGGTGGGACCCGCTCCCAGGCCTCTGTTCTGCAGCTCCCCTGCCATCTGGGACCCCGCTCCCTCTTTCATCAGGGTGGCTGAGCCCAGGGCTGGGAGGGGTGCTGGTGCAGTCAGGTACAGTTCCAGACCCAGGGAACCCCCATCTCAGGAGCATCACCCCCCTCCTCACCTCCCTGGAGGGTCTGGAGGAGGGGAACTGTCTGGCGTCTGGAAATTGAATCCTTGAGAGGAGCCCACACAGAAATCAGAGCCTTCTGTGTGTCCTTGGTCACACGTCTGGGTCTGGCTGGAGAGATAGGAGAGGGCAGTGACTGACAACTTCAGCTCCCTGTGGCCAACAGGGGCTGGGACGGGGACAGCGGGGGGAGACTGCTCCTCCTGTTCTCCATCAGGGGCACCCCCTCTGGGGCCAGGCAGCACAGCCTCCTGGGCTTGGCACCCCTACCCCCTGATGCCCAGGCTGGGGCTGAAGCACCATGCTCTCTCCTGTCAGCCCCCCACATGCGGTGGTGCCCGAGCCAGGACCAGACTGCTTGATGCAAACAGACTCCAGAGGGGCCAGGGGCCCCCCGGCTCCTCCCCTATGGCCCACCTCCCAGGAGAAGGGCAGGCTGGGAATAGAAACCAGGCTTCGAGTCTCCTGCCTTCCACCTCCTCCCTGCAGGCCCCACGGCGCCCAGGTGCGGCTGGTCCCCAGTTCCCTGCCCTCCCTCAACCCTGGGCATCCTCTCCACGCCCAAGGGCAGCAATCAGCATGGATCGGCCAGCTCCCCAGGAGAGGGGGTTGGGGTGGGCATCCCATGGAGAGCAGGAGTGACAAGCATGGGGTGAGCTGAGGCCCCGAGGGAGTTCCCTGAGAGAGAGGAGGAAGAAGGTGGCAATGCCATTGGAAGGCCGGGCACTCACATGTGAGCACACACGTATGTGGCTTGGTGCACGGGGGCCCTTGCTGCCAGCCAGGGATCGAATTAGTTCCCTTTTCCGCTTTCCAGATGATTTTTCATCTCTGTAATTAATGGGCAAGTCAGTTCTGAACAGCATGGCAGGCAAATTACTAGTTAGGAAAATCACGGATAATTTTCTCGATATGATAATGAAGGTTGTATTCCTTCTCTCATTCTCCCTGTTTTCATCCTACTTTTAAGTAATAAAACCGGCATTAGAATTTGGGGGTGGGGGAATGGGGAGGAAGGAGACGCCACCTGCCCCCACAGCCAGGGCCTGACCCACCGGCGGGGAGTGCTCAGCCCCTGGCCATCAGGCAGATGGAGAGAATGAGAGACGGGGACCCTGCGTGGGACACCCTGATGACCCATTCAGGGTGCCAGGCCTAGGAGACCAGGTGGAGGGGCGGGCCTGGGGGCAGCTCCCAGGCCGTTAGGCCTTGGGGAGGGGGAGTTGGGGTCTGGGGTCAGGTTACAGGTTCCCGCCCCGGCCCTTGGGTGCTTGGAGACGGGAGCAGGGATCACCCGCCTCTCCCCAAGCAGAACTGAGATCCACCAGCCCTGAGCAGACATCTGCTCTCAGGTGTCCTCCGTATCTGTCTCCCAGACTGTGCAAACCCCTCTCATCGGTGACTCCTGCAGCAGCGAAGAGAACAGGGCAAGCCGAGAGAGGGAGAGAGAGGCAGAGAAAGAGAGGCGGAAAGGCAACCAGCCATCTTGGCAGCCATCTTGAACCCCTCCCCCTGCTCCCCCAGCTCACCACATGTGTGGATGTGGGCAGAGGAACCCAGGCCCCGGGTCCTGCAGGAACCAGGAGGAAAGGGGGCCCTGTCTCAAGGCTGCGACGGAGGGACACCCACTCGGCTGCCATGACTGTGCGCGCGCGGGGGGCGGGGGAGGGGGAGGGAGGAGCGGACCGCGAGGAAGGTCCAGCGAGGGGCCGGGCAGGGATGGGGCTGGGCGCTGACCGAGACTGGAAGGTTAGGGCCAGGGATGCGTGTGAGGGCTGTGTGCGGGCGGGGGCGGTGCGCCTGTGGGGCCACTTTTTGGCCACGGCGGGAGCACACACACAGCGCTGCCCAGGCTCTTCTGGCACGGACTCCCGTCCCAGACAGATGGAAAGATGACAATTGAAACCCCAAGCTCTCCTCGGCGAACACCTGGGAGAGTGGGAGGGCTGGCCCTCAAAGCCCGAATCCGGGTGGACGAACCCCAACAGCTTCCCAGGCTTAACCCGGTACCGCGGAGGGAAGATGCTGTCGACGGCTACGGCCGGCCAGACACCCAGTCAGACCCCTCCCCATCCCCCGCGCCTCTGCCTCCCAGAGAAAAACAACCCCCAGCCCGGCTTCGTGGGGTGCCAGCCCCCGACACGGCTCCTCCGGGGGCTGGGGCCGGCGCGCGGCGCGCACACGCACCCTCTCCGCTCACACCCAGACACCTACACAAACAGGGCGCCAAGCACCCGCGCGCACACGCACCGGGGACACGCAGGCACTGCCGCGCCGCTTCCCCACAAAGGCTGGCGCGCGCGCGGGCACACGCAGCCACGCGCGGGCACACTCGCGGCTCCCTCCCCCCACGGGCACCCCGCGGCCGCGCATCCGCACACCCCCGACAGTCCACGGGGGCTGCCCCTCCCGGCCCCCTCACCGGTGGGGTGAGGTGCAGGCCGCCCTCCATCCCCCTCGCGCTCAGGTGCTGTGACCCGCGGTTCCAGCATCCCCTCCCCCTTCCTGGCCCGGGCTCCCATCCTCCCTACCTCGGCCCCCACACCTGGCCCAGGTACGGCGTCTCCCTCGCCCGGGGTCCTTAGACACTCACCTGTCCAGCGCTGCTCCGGGGTCGGCCTTGCGCGTCTCTCCTGCGGCTCCGCGAACCCACGACCCCTGCCCGGCACATCTCCCGGAACCGGGACAGGGGGGAAATCGGGCGAGGGGTAGCGGGGCCCAGAACCGCTGTCACCAACCAAAAATTAAAAAAAAAAAAAAGAAGAAGAAGCGGATTACACAGCTCCAAAGGCGGCCCCCTCGCGGCGGCAGAGACTCGGGGCTGGGGGCGAGCGTCCGCGCCCCTCCCGGGGAGGGAGGCGGCGGGGCGGGGGCGGTGTCAGAGCTCCGGGGGCTGGGGCGAGGCGGAGCCCCCCGAGGCGGCGCCAACAGCTGCCCGCATCTTCCCCGCAGCTCCGCGGCCCCGACGGAGGCGGCACGTGTGCGCCCAGGCGACTTCCCAGCCCCCTCCGACGGCGGCAGCCGAGGGGTTAACGGAGCAGCTAGGGAGCCCCTGTAGCCCCCCGCCGCCCGGCGGCGCCGCTCCGGGGCCCACGCGGCCCCATTCGCCGGGGCCTCCTCGGCAGACGGCGGGGCGGGGGCGCCGCAGCGCCGACAACTCCCGCGCCGACGGCTCGGGCTCCCCGCAGTGGCCACGGGGGGCTCGGGTAGGGGGCGGGCGGCGCGGAGCTTGTTGCGGGGGGGCGCAGTTGTAGGCGGGCGCGGCGGCGTCGCGCCCCCGGGGTGGCCAGATGGGGGGGCGCCGGGCCGGGCCCGTGGGCACCGCAGGACGCGCGGACCGAGCGGGCGCCGGGCACCAGCAATGACAAGCCGCCTGCTCGCCCCTCTCCCCGGCGCACCCGCTCCGGGAGGGGGACGGCGGGCACGCACAAAACCCGGCCCGGAACCGCCGCCCGGGACCGGCCGCCGCAACCTGCCCAAGCGCACCGGAGGCCGGCCCGAAAACCCGAGATGGACTTTCCTCCCCTTCGCCCCCCCTCTAGTCCCTATGGAAAAACCAGGAGAGGGAAGGAGATGTGCTGGATCCCAGCGTTGGAACGGGAAGTGGGGGAGGGGAGACAGGCTCGAGGAAGACCCGGAGCGGATTTTGCAGGTAGTGGAGTAAAAGGCGCTTTGCCCGGTGAGGGGAGAAATGGGAGCGATCTGGAAGGGGTCTGCAAAACCCGGGTTGGATTAGACAGAGATGGGAGGAACGAAGGCAGCTGCGACAGGGCCAAATGCACCCCGGGCACGCAAATTTCGGGCCGGATTCTTCCTCGGGAGACGGAGTAATGCGTCATGCCTAATGCAGTGGAAACAAGCAAGACCTGGCCTAGAGTTTCCAGACCTGGGCTCGCAGGGGGCTCCGGGAGGGGGCTATTTAGTGGCTGAGGCGGCGTGGGCTGCCCTCGTCTTCCTGGCAGCGACGTGCAAGAAGGAGGGGCAAGAGGAGGGCTGGACTCGGGCACGAAAGGATCTGGAGCGCCGGCTGCACCGAAGCAGGCAGGTAAAAGCGGTTTCAGGATCCAGGGCGATGCGAAGGGAATGCAATGAGGAGGCTGCTACCCTGGGAGACCAGACCTACAATATAAGGCAAGGGAAGACCGCAAAGCCAGGACTGGAGTGTGCGGGATGGGACAAGACCCTAGCTAAAGATCTGTGGCAACTGGTCAAGGACTGGGAACTGACCGGGTTGCAGGAGCGGAGAGGGTGGGTGTTCGGGGGAGGTTAGTATCTATAAACGCCTCAAAGGTCTTGCTTTGGGTTGGGGGGTGGGGGGCGAGAGAAAAAATTGCATTTTAGGTTTTCGGCAAGAGCAAAAACTCGGTATGGATTTCCGCAGCCGAGCAACTATACTGCAGCTGGTGGACTTGAAGTAGGACGAGGAACCAGCGGGTTCCTAGGCATCTGGCCGAGTGAGGCCTGGGGCCGGCTTCATGCTGAAGCTGCAGAAGGGAGCCCCGCACCCCATCTCCCTGGTTGGGGAAGGCAGTCCGACTTGGCGTGGATTCCCAGAGCCAGAGCTGTGACTGCCAAGACCCACAGTGGGGGCTATAAAACCGGGCCCCAGGCCAAAAATAGGCACTTTGGCAGAATAGACAGCTCAGTGCAGGGTGGGGGCTGAGGTAAAACTAGAGGGGGGCAGGTACTAGAAGGTCCTGAGAGGTAAGATCCGGTGAGGATCTCGGGAGAGTGGACGTGGAAGCCTGGCCCTGGAAGCCTGGCGTTTTATGAAGGATGGGTGCAAGGGGAAGACTGATGGATGGGAAGGAGCAAATCCCTGGTTTGGATCCTCAGGGAAGGGAACCATCCAGTGGCAGGCTAATTAGCACACGGCCAGAGCATACAAAGTCCAGGCCGAATCTCAGGTAGACACAGAGCAGGCAATAGTGGGGAGAGTGGGGCAGCCAAGTCTGACCTGGATTATAGAGGAAGGGGATGTGCTGAGGATGAGGAAGATGGCAAACCCTGTTCTCTATCTCCAGGGAAGAGAATGCATTGCCATTCCAACTTGGCTCTGCAGAGTGGGTGAGGAATTGGGAAACAGCATGGAAGTAGCAATGGAAAGGGTTGGGGTAATAAATAGATAAAACTTGGGGCAGGCTTAGAGGGGCACTATAAAAATCTAAGAAACCCTAAGAGGAACATCTGCAAGTGAATGAACCCATCCTCTAAAAATCCCTTCCCAGAAGCCTGAATTTAGGGAAAAGCAGAGACTCCCCTGGTGGTACAGTGGTAAAGAATCCACCTGCCAGTGCAGGAGATGCTAGAGATGTGAGTTGGATCCCTGGCTCGGGAAGATACCCTGAAGAAGGGAATGACAACCCACTCCAGTATTCTTGCCTGGAAAATTCCACGGACACAGTCTACAGTCCATGGGGTTGCAAAGACTCGAACAGGACTGAGCATGCTCAGAGACTCCAGACTTCCAGGCTGACCTGGTAACCAGGGGCTACCTCTATGGCACCCACCACCCTCCACCTGCTTCTGTGGGCAACCATCATTTCAGGACTGGGCAGGGATTCTTATAGCCTGGAACTGGGGCCAAATAGAGCCCGCAGACTTCAAGGGTGGAGACAGTAGGCAGTTAACTTCATTCCTCCTTCACACCCAGGGTTCCGTGTCTGTAGACCTTGGGCCTTAAATATGGATGGCCAGGCCCATCGGCTGGATCTAAGGGGCCAAATATGTATGAAGTGGAGGTTGGTGGCTGCGGAGGGTGTCCTATCCATCTATGGTTGGTGCAGTACCAGGATGGGAGAATGGGGGAGGTTTGGCTTCTCCACGCGTCAGTTTCCCTCTTTGAAATATCTCCGCAGCACCTGGTAGGATCCATGAAAGGCTTTGGCGGTACCGCAGGGGGCAACCAGGAACCCTCCCCCCACATCCACACAGCCAGCTTTCTATAAACCTGGCGGGATTGAAAGGGGGAAGAACGTGCAGCTCAAGGAAGGCTGAGCATCACCAGAGCCCCCTGGCTCCTAGTCCTCCCACCATCCCGCTGTCCAGCCCTGAGTAGCCCACCCACCTGCTCTATGGAGAGACCCTCGGAACCAATGAATGTGCCTGGGGGACGGTACTAACTTGCGTTCTTCAGGGGCTGCGAGAAGCGGTGTCTTTAATTTATACGAGGGAAAGGCGTGCCATGCTTTAAGGAACCCCCGACTCAGTTTGGAAAAATCCTGGCTAGGACTTCCTTCCCCCAAACCCTCCTCTTTTTCCCCAAAGCCTGTGGTCAGCAGAGCACCCCGTGTTGTGGCCGGGATCGGTTTCAGTAGCCTCCATTCTATTGCAGTTTTTAGGTCTCGCGGGCGAGGGGCTCAAAAGGCGAAGGATGAGTAGAGGCTGGGGGCACGAAAGAGCCCCAGCGCTTCTCCCCGAAGACGCCCGGCTGCGCAGCCGCAGTGGAGGCCGCGCCAGCAGCCGGGCTCCTAAAACTAACGCGTCCCCGCGCGCGCGCAGTCTCGCCCCAGCTCCCGGCGCCCAGCACCGCGCGTGTCCGTACCCGCGGCCCGGACGCCCTACTCCCAAGGCGCTTCTCTCTGCGCATCCTACCTGTACCTCGGGATTCTCACGCTCAGCGTGACCCGCGTCTTGGATACCCAACGTCCTGTCCATCCGGCAACTGGACATTCACTTTTCTCTTTACCCTGCGCCAGAAAACCCTCACACCCAGGTGGCCCGCGCCTACGACACCCCACGTACGGATCCCCCGGCGTCGTGGAGACCCTACACTCTGCTCATCTAGCACTTGGCGCACCCTGACCTCAGACGTGGATAGCTCTACTCACCTGTGCCCTCTGCCCTCCTCCTGTGTCCACGTGTGTAGAGCTCCAGTGCTGACCGACCTGGGTGCTGCGTTCCTCCACCTTCCTCTGTCCCCGATCTTCTGAGTCCTCCACCTCAGGGCTGGCGCCCTCAGTCGTGGGTGTCCTGTTTCTTCGTATTCCATAGGTCCCTGTGCCGGAGGTGCAGGAACCCATGCGAGGGCGGTGCAGGGGTTGGGGTTGGTAATGAAACACATTTCTGGTCTCAAGAAAAATGCTCAGCCTTCCACTGCCCACCAGGCACCCCCAGCCCAGATACACCTAGAGCCCACTCGGCCAGCATGTGTGACCCTGAGGGGCTTCTCATTCAGTCAGTGTATTCATCCCTTCCATTTATTCCTCAAACACAGAGGACCCCTTACAGCCTTTAGTGGCTGGGGGCTAGATGTTGAGAATGCCCTAGTGTCTTGCCAGTAAGACTGGAGTTCCTCTCAGGGGCATCCCTGTTCAGTGGGTAAGGCAGGCACAGAAAGCATGATGGAAATGGCCCGGGAAAATGAGCAGGATGCTAGGGGAGTGGGTGGTGAACTGTCCAAGCCTTGAGGAGTGGGTGGGGTGGAGTTCTGTGTGCCCCTGGCTCTCCTGGAGGCTTCCTGTACCCCCACCTTGGGCACTGCCGGAGCCCCATCCTGTCCTGTGCGCCTTGGCTCAAGTGAAAAGGGCAGGTAAACAGGTCTCAGAATTGAGCTGGGAGGATATTGTGTGGGTGGGGATTAATTCCAACTGCTGTCATTGGTGGGGGCAAGGCAATGCATTCAGTCAACAAGCATGTGTTGAGCACCTACTGTGCACCCGGCATTGTGCTAGCTTCTGGGAACACAGCAGTGAATAAGGCAGACAAGCTTCTCTGTTCTTGGGGCTGACATTCCAATCAGAAGGACAGACGAGAAATCAGACAATTAAAAGGTACAGGATGTTAGAGGATGATCAGTGCTATGCAAGAAAATTAAGGAAGACACAGAACATGGTGATGACTGCAGTTTTAGATAGAGGAGGTCAGGGAAGAGCTCACTAAGAAGGTGGTATTTGGATAAAGACTTAAAAGGAGTCCTGAGGAGATCGGGGGTTGGGGGGAAGGGGGTTCCAGGCAGAAAGGGTTCCAGGCAGAGGGGGTTCCTGAGGTGGAAACATGCTGGTTGTTAAAGGATCAATGAGGTGGCCTGTGTGGCTGGAGGGAGGGGGTGAGGGCAAAAAGAGAGGGAGGTGAGGGTAGGGAGGTAATGGGCCAGATCCTGGATCGTGCTGGCCTGATGTGCTTCGGGGAGATTTGGTTTTTAATTGGAGTCACCTGGGAGCAATGGAAGGTTCTAGGCAGAGGAGGGTTCTCCCCGACTTATATGTTCACAGGAACCCTCTGGCTGTGGTAAGATTTGAGAGGGAGCCAGGAGACTGGGGAGATGGATTTCACAGTCAATCCAGGGGAGAGGTGATGGAGGCCTGAACAGGGTGCTGGGGAGAAAGGGTCAGATTTGAGGCACAGCCTAGGGATACAGCCGGACACCTTAGTCTTTGCATCCCCCTCCCCCAGCAGAACTTCTCAAATGTCACCTCTGGGTCACACTGCGGACGCTTCACCTTCCTCACGCCCAAGAAGCAAGAGTCCAGGAAGCCACCCAGGTCCAGTCTGAGCAACAGCTGGCGGGCAGCAATGGTGGTCCATTCCCAGTAAGGCACCAACTGGGAGGGGAGGCCAGTTGGGTTGCACTTCCCACCCCGACCGCTAGGGGCCGCTGCCCCGCTGCTCTGCGGCCGCCAGGTGAGGAGGAGGCCCCGCCTCTTCCCCAGCAGGTGCTCTGGTTGGTCGAGAGGGCAGGGGACCGGGGTAAAGAGCGCAGGACTGGGGGAGGAGTTGGGGGGACGAAATGGGGGTGAAGGGGGAGAGCTGAGCGAGTCCCTCGTGGAGGATGCTGAAAGAGGGGAGGGAAAAAATGCCACGGCGAGGTTGGAGGAATCAGGTAAGGAGCCGGAGCTGGCTGACTGAGTGCTTGGGAGAAAGGAGGGGCGAGGAGGGGGAGTTGAGGTGTCTGGAGGAGAGAGGAGTTGGGGAGGGGGGAAACTGAGGGCATAGAGCAAAGTTGAGGGAGGGAAGATAGGTCAGCAGGTGAGGAGTCAGGGATGGTCCTGGAGGTGAGGTGGACGTGACTGGGGAACATTTGGACAGTGCGTCGGGACCGCTGGGATGGTTGAGGGGTGGGCCTGGTCTGTGGGAAATGAGGGACCCCAGAGAAGGTGCCTGGCACTTTGCCAGTCGTGGCTGGTACAGACTGTGGGGGAGGGGGGAGGAGGATAGTTTCTCAGATCTTGACCCCATGGGTCAGAGATGGGGGAAAAGCTTCTGAGGAGGAGGTGTGCAGGCCAGGCTCCACGCAGGAGCCCAGTTTGCTTCTGCAATCTGGCACTAGGGCCCTCCTTCATACCCTGTACCCCCATGGCTGGGGTTCACGGTTCATTGAGCCTGGGTGGTAAGCAGATGAATGAGACAGAGGCAGTCCCAGTTGATTGGAAACCAGCACGATGTCCACGGATGTATGGGTTGGAAGACGGGGTCTGTGGGAGAGTTCAGGCCAGAGGCCCTCCCCAGCCAGGGGGCTCAGAGAAGGTTGCCCTGGGGAAGTGACTTGTAAGCAGACAGCAAGAATCCATCAGCTGAACATAGAAGACCCTGATGGTCTGGGCAGAGAGGAGATTCTGAGAATGTTGCCAAGAAAAATGCCAGGAGAGACTAGGCTGCAGTAAAGCCATGCTGCTGCTGCTGCTGCTGCCAAGTCGCTTCAGTTGTGTCCAACTCTGTGCGACCCCATAGACGGCAACCCACCAGGCTCCACCATCCCTGGGGTTCTCCAGGCAAGAACACTGGAGTGGGTTGCCATTTCCTTCTCCAATGCATGAAAGTGAAAAGTGAAAGTGAAGTCGCTCAGTCATGTCTGACTCTTCGCGACCCCATGGGCTGTAGCCTACCAGGCCCCTCCGTCCATGGGATTTTCCAGGCAAGAGTACTGGAGTGGGGTGCCATTGCCTTCTCCGCAGTAGAGCCATAGAAAGGGGGAAAAAGTGATGCCTGACCTTGCACGTGCCAGGGACAGGGCCCTCAATGCCAGATGCTGACACGGGATGAAAAAACAGAAACGGGGCAGGTGTGAGGCAGTGAGGAGGGAGGGTGACAGCTGTGGGGAGCTGGAGATGCACCCCCTTTTAAGCCAGCAGCCACTTGCTGCTCCTCAACTTCAGCTGAGATCTACCACGTGGGAAGCCAGGCTCTTGGAATTGCTGGTACGGATTCAAGAGAAGCTAGAAGTCAGGTGTTTTGTGTAAAATTCCCTGAGCTTTAATTCTCTCAGACCGATCTACTAATTGCTATCAATAGCTGTGACCCAGCAATTCCTTTCCTGGGTTTATTCCCAATGGGAATGGGAGCTTCTGCCACCAAAAGACATACATACATACATATATGGATGTTCACAGCAGCTTCATTCACCATCACCAGATACTGGCCACTGGCCATGTGACCGTCGACTGGCAAATGGGAAATTAATTGGAGTAAATTTGTTTGGAATATATATTGGGAGTAAATTCAATGGAATACAATACAGTGATGAAAAAGAACAATGTATGAACACATACACAGCCCTGTGCGTGTTGCCTACAGGACACAAACAGGATGCAATGCATGACGACATTCCTATCACTCAAGGACAGAGAGAAGTAATCTGTGGAGCTGGGGAGCCCAGAGCTTCCTTACCATGGACCACTGACATTTGAGGCTGGCTGATTCTTTGCTGCATGGGGTCTATCCTGTGCATTGGAGGATGTTGAAAAGTATCCCCGTCCTCTCCCCTACCAGATGCCAATAGCATTTGCCTAGTTGTGCCCTCCCTTGTTGTGGGGGGGGGGGCACAGTCGGTTTCAGGTGAGGATCACTGGGAAAGTGATATATTTTGTAAAGATTTATTTTTATTTATTTATTTTTTTGGCTGTGGTGGCTCTTTGCTGCTGCTCATGAGCTTTTTCTAGTTGCGGCGGGAGGAGCAGCTACTCTTCGTTGCCGTGTGCGGGCTTCTCATTGCAGTGGCTTCTCCTGTGGCGGAGCGTGAGCTCTAGGCATGCAGGCTTCAGTAGCCACAGCGAGTGGTCTCAGTAGTTGTGGCGCACAGGCTTGGTGGCTCCTCGGCATGTGGGATCTTCCCAGCCCAGAGATCGAACCAGTGTCCTTTGCATTGCGAGGCAGATTCTTAACCACTGTCCTTTGCATTGCGAGGCAGATTCTTAAGCACTGGACCACCAGGGAAGCCTGGGAAAGTGATCTTTTGAGGTAAGACAATGATTAGAAATTGGCATTGGAAAGCTCCCAAGGGACTGGAATATTCTCTATCTTGAGCTATGGTGATGATCAAGGTGGAGTATATTTTTAAAAGACACAGTGCTGTATTTTAGGAAGCATGTGCTTCACGATAAAAGAGTGAACCCTACGACATGGATGACCCTCCAAAACATGATGCTGAGTGAGAAAAGCCAGACACAAAAGGCCACAGGTTACGTGACTCCATTTATACAAAAAGTCCAGAAGAAGCAAATCCAGAGAGACAGAAGGCAGATGAGTGGTTGCTGGGGGCAGGGGTGAAGGGAGTGGGTAAGGAAGAGTGGCTGCTAATGGGTCTGGGGTTTCCTTTGGGGTGATGGGAATGTTCTGGAATTAGTCGCACAACACTATAAAAAAATACACTTAGTTGTTCACTTGAAAATGGTTTATCTTGTGTGAATTTTACCTTAAAAGCAAATTATTTTTTAAAAAAAGGTTTTGATGTGAACCATTTTTAAAGTCTCTATTGAATCGGTTACAACATTGTTTCTGTTTTACGTTTTGGTTTTTTGGCCCCAAGGCATGTGGGACCTTAACTCCCCAACCAGGGATCGAACCCACACCCCCTGCATTGGAAGGTGAAGTCTTAACCACTGGACTGCCAAAGAAGTCCCAGAATTTTTTTTTTTTTTTTAAATAGAGTCAACCCAAATAAGCTGAACAGGACCGGTGCCTGGGCCAGCTTGGCCACTTTGCAATGGAGGGAGGGGATGGTGGGAAAGTGAGGTGATAGACAGCTCTGTCCAGAGAAAGTCCAGAGAAAGTGAGAAGCAAAGCGGGAACTGTGGGCCTTCTTGGAAAAGGGAGGGCTGAAGCAAAAAGTATGTCTTGGCTCAGGGGAGTGCTCTCTCTTAACCCAACCTGTCAGCCCTAGAAAGAAATCGCAGGCAGGTCAGAGGCCAGCCTGCGAGCTGTTGAAGGGAATACAGAGTTCTGACGGGTAGAAGAGAAATGACAACCGCTCTGCCCAGCCTGACGCCACCAAGGGATGATCAACACCCCCACAGTGCTTGCAGGGGGGTTGTGGGGATGTTCTCTGAGAGCTGAAAGGGGGCAATGGGGGCTCACAGAGGAGCAGGCTTCCTGAGAGCTTGGCCTGCACTGGAAACAGAAAACCATGGGGGACATTTGGACCTATATGATTCCCTCCCACCCCACCCCCTGCCATGTGGGGGGATGGGAAGGGGAGAACCACCCACTGTGAGCAGCCAGAGACCAGGGACCAGGGGATGGGGTTCCAGGATCTTGAGTCTATACTGGCTTCAAAAAATTGAACGAGGGACTTCCCTGGTGGTCCAGTGGCTAAGACTCCATGCTTCCAGTGCAGGGGGCCCGGGTTCACACCCTGCTCAGGGAACTAGATCCCACATGCCACAGCTAAAAAGAGTTCATATGCCTCAACTAAGACCCAAAGCAGCCAAATAAATAAATAAAAATATATTTAAAAATTTGAATGAGTGAAGAGAGAAAGCAAGCTAAGGGCTCCAGGAAGCTGGGGGTCCTGGCTGGTAGGGGCCAATGGTGACTCCCACAAAATATGAACACCTGGAACCTGGGATTGTCACCTTATTTGGAAACAGTGCCCTTGCAGATGTAATTAAGACTCTTTCAATGGATGAGGTCATCCTGGATTAGGGTGAGTCCTAAATCCAATGACAAGTGTCCTTAGAAGAGAAGAGAAGGGATGAAGACAGAGGAGAAAACATGCCATGTGAAAACAGAGGCAGAGGTTGGAGTGATGTGGCCACAAGCCCAGAGCCCCCAGAAGCTGGAAGAGGCCAGGAAGGATCCCCCCTTAGAACCTTTAGAGGGAGCACCACCCAGCTGACACCTTGATGTCAACTTTGGACTTCAGAACAGTGAGGGAATAAATCCCTTGTTTTAAGTCACCCAGTTTATGGTCCTTTGTTATACCAGCCCTGCTGCTAAGTCGCTTCAGTCGTGTCTGACTCTGTGCAACCCCACAGATGGCAGCCCACCAGGCTCCCCCATCCATGGGATTGTCCAGGCAGGAGTACTGGAGTGGGGTGCCATTGCCTTCTCCAATAGCAGCCCTCAGTCAGTTCAGTTCAGTCGCTCAGCCTGACTCTTTGCGGCCCCATGAATCGCAGCACACCAGGCCTCCCTGTCCATCACCAACTCCCAGAGTTCACTCAGACTCAACGTCCATCGAGTCAGTGATGCCATCCAGCCATCTCATCCTCTGTCGTCCCCTTCTCCTCCTGCCCCCAATCCCTCCCAGCATCAGAGTCTTTTCCAATGAGTCAACTCTTCACATGAGGTGGCCAAAGTACTGGCGTTTCAGCTTTAGCATCATTCCTTCCAAAGAAATCCCAGGGCTGATCTCCTTCAGAATGGACTGGTTGGATCTCCTTGTAGTCCAAGGGACTCTCAAGAGTCTTCTCCAACACCACAGTTCAAACGCATCAATTCTTCAGCGCTCAGCCTTCTTCACAGTCCAACTCTCACATCCATACATGACCACAGGAAAAACCATAGCCTTGACTAGATGGACCTTAGTCGGCAAAGTAATGTCTCTGCTTTTGAATATACTATCTAGGTTGGTCATAAATTTTCTTCCAAGGAGTAAGCGTCTTTTAATTTCCTGGCTGCAGTCACCATCTGCAGTGATTTTGGAGCCCCCCAAAATAAAGTCAGCCACTGTTTCCACTGTTTCCCCATCTATTTCCCATGAAGTGATGGGACCGGATGCCATGATCTTCGTTTTCTGAATGTTGAGCTTTAGGCCAACTTTTTCACTCTCCTCTTTCACTTTCATCAAGAGGCTTTTTAGTTCCTCTTCAGGGAACTATAAGAATAGAGGCCCTGACAGTCAATTCTCTGAACATTTACAAAGTCCCTGGAAAGGATCATGGTACAGTGGAGAAAGCAAACACATGAATGGATCACTCCTGTATATATAAGAGTTTCCCCAACTCAATGGACATAAGTTTGAGCAAACTCCAGGAGACGGTAAAGGACAGGGAAGCCTGGCGTGCTGCAGTCCATAGGGTCGCAAAGAGTCGGACACGACTGAGTGACTGAACAACGACAACAGGGCTTCCCAGATGGCGCGGTGGTAAAGGATCTGTGTGCCAACGCAGGAGGTGCTGGCTCTATCCCCAGGTTCTATCCCCAAGGAAATGGCAACTCAGTCCAGTATTCTTACCTAGAAAATTCAGTGGATAAGAGGAGCCTGGTGGGCTCTAGTCCACGGAGTCACAAAGAGTTGGACATGACTGGGCACACGTGCATAGATAGATACAGATACAGGCCATGCCATGAGGCTTTCGGGATCTTACTTCCCTGGACCAAGGATTGAACTTGGGCTATGGCAGTGAGCGTGCTAAATCCTAACCACTGGACTGCCAGCGAATTCCTGGGGTCAGGGTAGAGGGATGGATATCCCGTGGGGTGGAGGACTGCCTAGGAACTCTATAGCAGGGGTGACATCACACAGCTGGTGACAACACACGCCACTACCTATCGGGGACAGCAGGTAATACAAACACACTGATCTGCGTGAGCATCTGCATGAGCAATGGCACAGGTGACCTTCAGCATCAAGGGGCAATAAGGAGTGGTGAGGACTGTGCCACAGAATAATAATAACTGCTAACGTTTATTAGCACTTGCTACGTTCTTTCCTTACACAGTATTAACTCATTTATTTTCTCATCAACTCTACAGTCAGGTGTTATCCCCATTTACCAGAGGGCTTAATTGAGGCAGAGAGGCCGTAGGGCTGAAAACCAATGGTACATTCAAACTGGGTAATCTGAGCAGAGCTAAATGATGGGACAACATTACAGAGCATGGACAGATGTACCACAGGAACCACAAGGAATAACGCCACGCCTTGGGCTAGGACAAGTGGGAGCTATTAGCACCCCTAGGTCTCAGGGGCGAGGGGAGTGGGCCGTTGCTATGACCTGGAAACACTACAGGCCGTGTGGATGGGGGAGACCTGTGACCTCCAACAGGGACGCGAGCGGCCCTCAGAAGCCACAGGGGCTGAACTGGGGAACAAATATCTCCCTCACTCCCCCTCCCCTCACTGGCTGAATCCAACCTGACCCAGAGGACCCAGGAGCCCGTCAGTGTGGTCCACACAGCCCAGACTCCCGAGACACTAAGCTAGGTGGAGAAGCCAGGAGATTTGTTCTGAGAGGAAAGCGGAAGATTCCCTAAGAGTGACTCTGCCTGGGTCCAGAGTTCCCGTAAACTACTCACCATGTGAGAACTGGCAGACCTGCACTGTCTCCTGGGCGTGGGTCCTGGGGGTGGGGGCCGGCCTTACTGAGCACTGCCTCTGAGATTCGCAGAGGCTATGTCTTTTGACGGAAAGCCAGGAATACAGATTTTTATGCAACAGTCACCAGGTATTTAAGAGCTGGTACCTTATTACCATTTTACAAACCCTGCATGGGCAAAACAAATCGCAGATGTGGGCTGGATTGGGCTCTGGGTGTCAGAAGGTGGAAGCGGACCGCGCAGCACACCCAGCTGTGGAAACTGGGAGCTTCAGAGAGGCAGCCGCCCAAAGCGCCATGGGTGAGATGGGGACCGCGGATCAGCCAGCTGGTTTGACTAGAAAGGGCCTGGAGCCCAGGGCAGGTGCGCAGGTGCAGGATGTTAGGATGAAACTGAATAGGTGTTTTGGGGGTCTAGATTGGGAGGGGCCATTGGAGTCACACTAACAGGTTTCAGCTTTGAAGACGAGAAGCGGCGGATGGTTTTTAAACAGCCTGATGACTCACTCAGCCTTGAGTCTCTCCACCCTGAGGCTGGCTGTGGATCAGGCTTTCTTTGGGGGTGGAAGGACCGTGGCTCCACAGATGAGTGAAAGAAATGAAAGAGCCCCCTCCTTTGAGTGCGCTTACAGCCTGGCGAGGAGGGCAGATGCATAAATGATAACCTCAGAACATGATGCGCGGGGGTAATGAGTTAGCCCATGTCTGTGGATATTTGATCAACTGCTGTGTGTTCCGCGCCGGCGATGAAGGGACAGGATGTGGTACTGCCTTCGAAGAAAGAGGCGGTGGATGAGGGAGGAAATAAAGGGAAAGGAAAATTTCAGGTGGTGATAAGAAAATGTAAAACAGCAGAAGGTGATCAGGGAAGGCAGCCCACCAGCCCAGGTGGCAGGGCAGACAGTGGGCAGGGAGACAGGGCATCCTGGGTGGGTCCCCTGGGGCCCAGCAGCCTGGCCGCCTCCTCCCAGAGTTGCCCCCGTCACACCTGAGAACAAACCCAGGGCTGACGTGGATTCCTGACTTGGAGCCCGAGCAGGGGGAGAGAGGGGAGAAAAAACACCCATCTGTTCTCCTCTGATGGAACGCGATTCTTCACCCAGTGCTTAAAACCCCGCGCTTCTCCCATTTCCTCTCGGCAGCCACGTGATATGATATAAATCGCTGAAAATGGGTTTTCCCAGCCAGTTGCTGTGTTGTTTTAATAATGGTTCATTTTCTGCCCCGGGGGAAAAATATTCCGTGGAGAATTTGGGAGCTGGGGGCTCATTGTGTCTGTATGTGTGTGTGCACATGCACACACTTGTGCCTAGCGTCCCCTTATCTCAAAGAAGATTCCAGAATATCACTGAGACACCAAGTCACCTGTCTAAGTGGTTGATTCCCAGCACATCCCCCTCACCTGGACAAAGGAATTCCTTCAGAAACCTGGGCATGTTTACTGATCACCTGCTGTGTGTGAGCTATACCTGAGCTAGATGCAAGGGTCACAGTGGTCTGTCAGGCTTGGCCTCCCTAGGCCAGCATTCTGGAAGGGGGGAGATTGACATTTTAAAATAATTGTAAATTATTGTAAAAAATTGTAATAATTTTAAAGTAATTGGACTTCCCTGGTGGCACAGTGGATAAGAATCCTCCTGCCAATGCAGGGGATTGGGTTTGATCCCTGGTCCAGGAAGATCCCACATGCAAAGCAACTAAGCCCAATCACAGCAGCTGTTAAGCCTGTGCTTCCCTGGTGGCTCAGAGACTAAAGAATCCACCTGCAATGCAGGAGACCCAGGTTCGATCCCTGGGTGGGACGATTCCCTGGAGAAGGGAATGGTAAGCCACTCCAGTATTCTTGCCTGGAGAATCCCATGGACAGAGGAACCTGGTGGGCTACAGTCTATGGTGTTGCAAAGAGTCGGAAATGACTGAGTGACTAACGCGCACACACCTACTAGAGCCCGGGAGCGGCAACCACTGACGTTGGCACACCCTAGAGCTCATGCTCTGCAACAAGAGAAGCCACCGCAGTGAGAAGCCTGTGCACCGCAACTGGAGGGTAGCCCTGGCTTGGCACAACTAGGAAAAGCCCGAGCATAGCAATGAAGACCCAGCACAGCCAAAAATAAATAAAAAATAATAACTGTGTGAAACTATGTAATTACAATCATGGAAGCTCTTCAGGAGAGAGAGTTTGTGGTGTGATGGAGTGGATAGCATCCACTATAGGGACTTTGGGCATCACTACAACCCTATCCATGAAAGAAGAGACCCTTAAGCTGAAACTTGGAGGATAGAGTTGCAAGAGGGAATGCCATCCAGGTAGGGGGAGACTTCCTGGGCAAGCATCTTAAAGCTTGAAAGAATATGGTGCAGGCTCAGATCCAGGAGAAAAGTCATGGGTCCAGTGTAGGCAAGGGCTAAGTGGGTGATGAGGAGTGGTGTGTATCAGTGGACAGAGACTTGGGGACTTTCTCCCTGTTTCTGGGTAGAGAGGGTTTCTCCATGAGATGGAGCCATGCCAGTCTTGTGCATACTCAACCTTTAGTCCCAAGACCAGTCCTTGTTTTGCCTATTTGGAAAGAGCAGCTCTCAGAGGCCATGTGGATTGTCAAGGTCACTGCCTCATCTTCCCCATCCCCAACTCTGTTCCTTTCCTCCCCGTAGTGGGTTGAATGGTGGCCCCTCTCCTAAAGATATGTCCGCATCCCTACTGCCAGAACCTGTAGATGTGACCTTAATTGGAAAGAGAGTCATAGCGGATATCACTAAATTAAGAATCTTGGCTTCTCCAGGGGATCTCGCCAACCCAGGGATCGGACCCGGGTCTCCTGCATTGCAGGTGGATTCTCTGCTATCTGAGCCACCAGGGAAGCCTAAGTGAAGAGAAAGACAAATATCATATGATATCACTTATATGCAGAGTCAAAAAATTATACAAATGAATTTATTTACAAAACAGACTCACAGACTTAGAGAACAAACTATGGTTATCAGAGGAGAAGAGGGCATGGAGAGAGGGAATAGATTGGGAGTCTGGGATTGACATGTACACACTGCTATATTTAAAATAGGTAACCAACAAGGACCGACCATATTGGGGGAAAAAAAAGAATCTTGAGATGAGATCAAACTGGATTAGAATGAGCTCTAAATTATTGACCAGAGTCCCTACATTTTGTTTGTTTGTTTCCTTTTTTGACCACACCTCACAGCATGCAGAACTTCCCTGAACCCATGTCCCCTGCATCAGAAACATGGAGCATTAACCACCAGAACACCAGGGAATTCCTGACCAGCATCCTTAGAAGAGAAGAGGACAGGACAGTGGAAAAGGCCACATGAAGATGGAGGCAGAAGTTGGGAGTGATGCAGTCACACAGCAAGGCGCACCTGGAAACACCAGACGCTGGGCGAGGCCAAGAATGGACTCTCCCCAAGGGCTACCTTGACTTTGGCCTGATGATACTGCTTATGAATTTCTGACCTCCAGAACTGTGAGACAACAAATTTCCATAGGTTTTCTGGTTTGGTTTTGCTCTGTTTTGTTTTTTTTTTTTTTTTTTAATTTATTTAGCTGCCTCAGGTCTCAGCTGTGGGTCACAGGACCTTCACTGTGTCACGCAGGATCTTTCGTTGTAGGGCACATACTCTCGAGTTGTGGCATGTGGACTCAGCAGTTAAAGTGTTTGGGCTTCAGTAGTCACAGCACGCAGCATGTGGGATCTTAGTACCCCAACTGGGGATTGAACTCCCATCCATCCCCTGCATTGCAAGGCAGATTCTTAACCACTGGGCCACCAGGAAGTCCTGGTTGCTTTCTGTTTTCTGTGGTATTTAGGCCTCCCAGACCATGCCTATGTGTTACAGCAGCCACCGGAGACAAACACTTCTCTGACCATGGGATTCTGCAGGCAAGAATATAGGAATGGGTTGCCATGCCCTCCTCCAGGGGATCTTCCAGACCCAGGGATCAAACCTGCATCTCTTATGTCTCCTGCATTGGCAGGTGGATGCTTTACCGCTAATGCCACCTGGGAAGCCCAGATACATTCACTGTCCCCAGCAAATCGTTCCAAGAGCTGTCTCTCCTCCCTAGCTCCAGATCCTCCCCCTCGAATCCCCTCTCCTTCCTGCTCCAGTTGGCTTTTTGCCTCTGCGCAGCTAAGGAAAGGGCTCCATCCTGCTGAATTCAAGGGTGTTTTCTCAGCATCCAAGATGCTATGCTCCCCGAGTCCTGCTTCCACCTCCCTGGCTGCCCCTGCTCATTGTCTTCTGCTGATTCCTCCTCATCCCTTGTCCTTAATGTTGGCGAGAGAGCCGTGGAGCTTGCCCTCTTTATTCCTGTGTCTACTTCCGGTCAGCTCCCTGGGGATCTTGACCAGCCTTGAGGAGTTAAATGCTGCTTATATCTAACAATGGTATCTGCCAATGACACCTCCAGCTTGAGCCTCTCCACTGACCTTCAGCTGCCTCCCTGGGTGTCTGCACTTGGAAACCTGATGGGTATGCCCAGGTATCATGCCTGAAACTGAGCTCATTTTAGAAAAATTATTATTTATTTGTGTGCTTTGGGCCACTCTGGGCCTTTTTGTTGCTGCACGTGGGCTTTCTCTAGTTGCAGCAAGTGGGGGATAATCTCTAGTTGTGGGGCATGGGCTTCAGTAGTTGTGGCTCCCCGGCTCTAGAGCAAGGGCTCAGCAGTTGTGGGGCATGGGCTTGGTTGCTCCATAGCATGTGGAGTCTTCCCAGACCAGTAATCAAACCCATGTCCTCTGCATTCTAAGGTGGATTCTCACACTGGACCACCAGCAAAGTCCCGAAATAGAACTCTTGATCCCTCCACTCACCCTAAACCTGCACCTCTCCTATCTTCCCCATCTCAGTTAATGGCAGCACCACTGTTCTCCATTATGTAATGGGTGGAATAATGCCCCCCAATAATGTGCTAAAGAACTGATGCTTTTGAATTGTGGTGCTGGAGAAAACTCTTGAGGGTCCCTTGGACGGCAAGGAGATCAAACCAGTCAATCCTAAAGGAAATCAACCCTGGATATTCACTGGAAGGACTGATGCTGAAGCTCCAATACTTTGGTCACCTGACGTGAAGAGTCGACTCACTGGAAAAGGCCCTGATGCTGGGAAAGATTGAGGGCAGGGGAGAAGGGGGTGACAGAGGGTGCCATGGTTGGATGGTATCACTGACTCAATGGACAGGAGTTTGAGCAAACTCCGGGAGATGGTAAAGGACAGGGAAGTCTGATGTGCTGCAGTCCACGGGGTCGCAAAGAGTCAGACGCGACTTAGCAACTGAACAACAATGCCTCCCAATTCACGTTCAGCTGGAACCTCAGAATGTTACCTTCTTTGGAAATACGGTCCTTGCATATGTCATTAGCCGAAGATCTTGAGATGGTATGTATTGGACCCAATGAAAGTGTTAGATGCTGTTGTGCCGACTCTTTTCAACCCCATAGACTGTAGCCCACCAGGCTGCTCTGTCCATGGAATTCTCCAGGCTAGAATACTGGAGTGGGTAACCATTCCCTACTCCAGGGGATCTTCCCAATCCAGGGATCGAACCCAGGTCTCCTGCCTTGCAGGCAGATTCTCTACTGTCTGAGCCACCTAGGGTGGGCTCTAAATCCAACGATGAGGCATCATTCTAAGAGGAGGCAAAGACACACAGAGAAAAAGATGGAGGTAGAGACTGGGGTGATGCAGCTGCAAGCCCAGGAAAGCCGAGGATGGCTGGCAGCCACCAAAAGCCAGGAAATAGGCAAGAAAGGATCCTCCCCTAGAGCCTTCGGAGGGATAACAGTCCTCCTCACACCTTGAACTCGGATTTCTAGCCTCCAGAACTATAAGACAATATAATCCTGTTGTCTTAAGCCACCAACTTTGTGGTTATTTATTACAGCAGCCCTAGGAAGCAAACATAGCTGTGTTCTCCACAATGAGCTCTGAGACACCTTGATTTGAGTACAAGTGATTTACCTGGAAGGCGACTGGAGGAAGCACTGGCAGGGGAGGTGGGGGGAAGATGGGGGAGGGCACCCAGCAAAGAGTGTATTGATGGGGACTTCCCTGGTGGTCCAGTGGTTAAGAATCAGCCTTCCAATGCAGGGCATGTGGGTTTGATCCCTGGTTGGGGAATTAAGATCCCACCTACCAAAGGGCAACTAAGCTTGCATGCAACTAAGACCCCACACAATCATTTTAAATAAATAAATGTTTATTTGTTTGTTTGTTTTAAAGAGTGTAGGGCTTCCCAGGTGGCCCAATGGTTAAGAGTCTGCCTTGTAAGGCAGCAGACACCAGGGTCCTTCCTGGTCTGGGAAGACCCCATATGCTGAGGGGCAACTAAGACGGTGTGCCGCAACTACTGAGCACACGTGCGGCAACTACCGAAGGCTGTGTGCCTTAGAGCCTGTGTTCCATGACAGAAGCCACCACAATGAGAAGCCCGCGCACTGCAACTAGAGAGTACCCTTGTTGGTTGCAACTAGAAAAAGCCCTCGAGCAGCAATGAAGACCTGGTATGGTCAAAAGCAAATAAAATTTTTTAACTAATTATTTTATTGAAGGATAATTGCTTTACAGAATTTTGCTGTTTCTGTCAAACCTCAACGTGAATCAGCCATAGGTATACATATATCCCCTCCCTTTTGAAGCTCCCTCCCATCTCCCTCCCCATCCCACCCCTAAAAATAAATACATTTTTTAAAAGAGCATATTCATGAGCAGGTTATACTGGAACACTTAGGACTTAATTCTCCCCCCTCTCCGGAGACCTGTGGCACCTGCACCTCAGAGTCATCTCTTTGAGGGTTGAGGGAGCTGGGGTGTGTTCTTTGGTTGAAGGATGCTCGCAGGGGAATGGATTCTCCGGAATGTTTGGTGACTCCCAGGCAGGTCTGAGCTGCCTCTGCAGCCAGAGGGAGCTGCCGGGCAGAGTTGCAGGTGCTGGTGATACGGAGCCATTGGACCGATGTGCACAGTGCGATCTCTAAATGCCTCCCGTCAACCCGCACTCTTGTGTGACTCCTCCTTGAGTGTGGATGGGGCTCTATGACTTGTTTTTAACCAACAGAATGTGGCAAAGGCGGGAATTCCCTGGTGGCCCAGTGGTTAAGACTTTGCCTTCCAATGTAGGGAGTGCGGGTTCGATCCCTGATTGGGGACCTAACAGCCCACATCCCTTGCGGCCAAAATCAAAACATACAACAGGAGGAATATTGTAACCAATTCAATAAAGACTTGAAAAATGGTACATACCCCCAAAAAAATCTTGGGGGAAAAAAAAAAAAAAGGATGTGGCAAAGGTGATGGGATATCCCTTCCAAGACTAGGTTACAAAACCTCAGGGACTTCCGTTTGGGGTATCTTCTCACTCTCTCTTGCTCATTCTGAGGAAAGCCAGCTATCGTGTTCTGAGCTGCTCCACGGAGAGGCCCACACTGCGAGGAGCTGAAGGAGGCCTCTGACCAACAGCCAGTGAGGGACTGAAGCCTGCCCACGAAGAGTGAGCTTGGACGTGGATCCTCCCCAGTCAGTCCTTCAGACGAGACCACGGCCACAGCCACCATCTTAGTTGCATCTGTGCGAGAGACTCAGAGCAACCCCACTAAGCCACACCTGGATTCCTGAGCCGCATAAACTGTCAAATAATTAGTGCATGCTGTTTTAGGCCACTAGGTTTGGGGATAATTTGTTATGTGGTAAGGCTGAGTGCCACAGGGACATGAGGGAAGGCACATAAACAGTGACTGGTGGGACTTCCCTGCTGGTCCAGTGGTTAAGACTTGGAGTTCCCAAAGCAACCCCTAGTTGGGGAACTAGATCCCACGTGCTGCAACTAAAGAGCCTGCAGGCGGCAACAAAGACCCTGTATGTTGCAACTAAGACCTGGCACAGCCAAATAAATATTTTTTCTAAGATAGAAAAAGCATCATTAAAAAAAAAAAAAAAAACAGGGCTCCCAGTAGTAAAGAACCCACCTGCCAATGCAGGAGACATGGGTTTGATCCCTGATCTGGGAAGATCCCACATGCTGCAGAGCAATTAAGCCTGTGCGCCACAACTTTTGAGGCTGTGCTCTAGAGCCTTGGAGCCACAACTCCTGAAGTCCATGTGCCGTAGAGCCCGTACTCCACAACAAGAGAAGCCACCGCAATGAGAAGCCCACACACTGTGACTAGAGAAAAAGCCCATGCAAAAACAAAGACCCAGCGGAGTCAGAAACAAATAAACATTTAAAAAGCAAAACAGCAACCGGTAAACCATCTGCTTGATCACTCTAGACTTCCCCTTCTCTCACATTTTATATCCAGTCCATTCGCAAGCCCTGTCAATTCAAACTCCAAAATCTATCTTGAATCCATAGACGTTTCCCCACTTGCACTGCCACTGGCTCATGTCAAGCTAGCCTTGTCTCTACTTTCATCAAAGCAGGAGTCCCTCCTCCCCATCAGTCTCCATCCAGCTGATTCTCTACTGCTAAGAGGCCTTTGTATCATAAATCACACCCTGACGTCCAGTAGGTGCTCAGTAATGATGGAGTAAAGTGTCAAGTCAGCTAGACCCCCCGTCAGCCCCTTTCCCTTCCTGTACCTGCATAAGGAAGAAAATGATACGCGGGAAGAGATCTTAGCCCACTGGTGCTGACCGTATGGCCCCTGGGGGCAGCTTGCTGGCCTCACATCTCTCTCCATGCACACACTGCCAGTGCTGCCCACTCATGTGTGAAACCAACACTCATTATGCACTTACTGTGCATCTAACTGGAGTATCTGACAGGTATGATCTCATTTAATCCTTGAAGGGAGCGAGAACAAAGCCGGAGGCACCAGACGTCTTGTTTTCACACTATATTACAAAGCAATAGTAATCAAAACAGCATAGTATTGGCATTAAAAAAAGACACATCGACCAGTAGGATGGAATCAAGAGGCCTAGAAGTAAACGCATACATATTAGGTTAACTAATATTTGACAAAGGAGCCAAGAAGACTCAACAGAGAAAAGGTAGTCCCTTCAATAAACGGTTCTGGGAAAACTGGATATTCACATGCGAAAGAATGAAACCAGATCCCTTTCTTATATCACTGGTAAAATGAACTCAAATGGATTAAAGGTTTAATCCATCATATACACAGTACTGTATATAAAATAGATAAACAATAAGGACCTACTGTATAGCACAGGCAACTACCTGATACTCTCTAATAACCTATATGGGAAAAGAATCTAAAACAGAGTGGATATATGGGTATGCATAACTGATTCACTTTGCTATATACCTGAAACTAACACGGAATTGTAAAACAGTTATGTGTGTGTGTGCTGTGCTCAGTCACTCAGTTATGTTGACTTTTTGCAACCCTAGGAACTATAGCCCACCAGGTTCCTCTTGTCCATGGGATTTTCTAGGCAGGAATACTAGAGTGGGTTGGCATGCTCTCCTCCAGGGGGATCTTCCCAACCCAGGAATTGAACCCGCATCTCTTGCACTGCTGGTGGATTCTTTGCCACTGAGCCACCAGGGAAGCCCTAAAGCAATTATACTTCAACTTTTAAAAAAGACATAATCCTTGAAATGGTCCAACCAGGGAGGATTGCCACTATTCCCCATTTTACAGTCAGAGAAACTGAGGCACAGAGCAACAAAGTCACTCACTCACAATTGATTCAGCCAGTCCTAGGTTGGACTGGGATTTGAACCCAGGCAGTTTTAACAGCAGCACTGGGGTCTTCACTGAGATTCAGCTTGTGTCTCACAAGTAAATTCTCTTGCTTTTGACCAGACGGACATTACTGAGTGCCTCTGCACCTAAAGGGAGTTACACCCCTTTGTTTTACCAGAAGATAGTTCTGTCACGCTGGGCTGCATCAGTGAAAGGCCATTTCTTGCTCTCAGGGAGGTTCTTGACTTGCTGGAGAAACAAGGACATCAATAGCCTTAAATTCTCAGTAATGACAGCAGCCACCTAACCCTGCACTGAGGCTCTTGGAATGCATTAATTCTGCCTGGGGAGATTCTGGAAGGCTGGAAGGGCTTCGCAGTATGTGAAGTGATGCCATGTCCATGGACAGAGGACCCCTGTTGTTCACCTTTATGCCTTGGGACTGCAGAGAGTGCTAAGCATACAAAAGCCAGGAGTGGGCAAAAGATTTGCTCCAAGTCATTGAGCTGAAAGGCTTCCCTGGTGGGTCAGACAGTAAAGAATCTGCCCGAAATGCAGGAGACCCTGGTTTGATTCCTGGGTCAGGAAGATCCCCTGGAGAAGGGCATTGCTACCCACTCTAGTATTCTTGCCTGGAGAATTTCCAAGGACAAAGGAGCCTGAAGGGCTAGAGTTCATGGGGTCACAAAGAGTCGGACATGACTGAGCCACTAACACTTTCACGGAGCTGAAGCCGCCACAGTGAGTAGCTCCCACTCGCCACAACTAGAGAAAACTCATGTGCAGCAACCAAGACCCAGTACAGCCATAAATAAATAAATAGGAAAAAATTTTAAAAAGAAAGATATCATCTCACAGTTCTGGAGATCAGAACTCTGAAATCAAGGTGTCAGCAGGGCCCTGCTCTCTCTGAGGTCTCTAGGGGAGGCTCTCTCCATACCTCTCCCAGCTTCTAGTGGTTGTCAGCCATCCTTGGCATTCCTTGGCTTGCAGACACATCACTCCAGTCTGTCTCTATCACCATGTAGCATTCTCCTGTTGTGTGTCTGTCTTTTTCCTTAGAAGAAATGTATAATTCAGTCATATTGGATTAAGGTCCCACCCTACTCCAGTATGACATCATTTTAACTAATCACATCTGCAACAACCTTCTTTCCCAATCAGGTTACATTCGGAGGTACTGGGAGTTAGGATTTTAATATGTATTTTTTTTGGAGGGGGGACACAATTTACCTTGTAACTCTCTCCTTCCCTTATAGACTGTTTCTTGTCACCTCTTCCTGGGCTGCACAGGGGCCCAGTTAAATGCATATACTTCTTTTTTTTTTTTTTTTTAATGTTGCAGTGCCTGAGCCTCAATCTATGTTTTGTTGACATAAAAACGTTGATAAATAGCTACCCTATCCCTGGTGGCTCAGTAGTAAAGAATCTGCCTGCCAATGTAGGAGACTGGGTTCAATCCCTAGGTCAGGAAGATCCCCTGGAGGAGGAAATGGCAACCCACTCCAGTATTCTTGCCTGGAAAACCCCATGGACAGAGGAGCCTGGCAGGCTACAGTCCATGGGGTTGCAAAGAGTCAGATATGACTTAGTGACTAAACAACAAAACCCTGTCCTGAGTATTTTTGGAGATCCAGAAAAATTCAGTGTCATTATATGGGAATACATTGGGCTGCAAATATAAAAATACCTGAACAGCAGTGGCTTAAACAAAAGGTTGCTTTTTTCTCACCAAACAGTCTGGAGTTAGGTGCTGCTGGAAACCAACGCCTAGCACCACTTAGATCCCCATGGTCACCTAGATATCCCTCTAGATCAGTTGTGTGATCTTCACCCCAGCTCATTGCTGTTGTTAATCCCCATTTTATATATAAGGCAATGGCTGCTGCTGCTGCTAAGTCACTTCAGTCATGTCCGACTGTGCGACCCCAAGGATGGCAGCCTACCAGGCTCCTCCTTCCACAGAATTTTCCAGGCAAGAGGACTGGAATGGGTTGCCATTGCCTTCTCCGATAAGGCAATGGAGGCTCATATAATATGCTCATCCTTCCCTGAACCCCTCAGCCAACTTTGGCTTGGGTTTCATTGGCTAGAAATGTGTCACTCAGCCACACTTATGGCCAATGAGAAGCAAGGGAGGCTGGGCGGGAAGCATAGAACAGGGAATCTGCCAACCAATCAGAGCAAATACTCTGTTAGCAAAGGAAGAAACCAAGAGTGTTGGAGGCAATAAAAGGTTCTCTCTCATAATTCTCCCTGCCTCTAGATCTAGAATTACATATTACATACAATATTATATGATATACAATTATATATATGATATACAATTAAATATATAATGTGCAATTACACTGTGCACTAAGTATTAATACTAGGTATCATGTTTGTAGACTCACTGAATTACTGCAAAAAATAGTAATAGCTCTTATTTCATGGAATCCTCAACATCTGTGAAGTATATGCTATTATGCGATTTTACAGATGACAGAACTGAGACTCGGACAGGTCCAGTAGAACCTCTTTTATTCATTTAACAAACAAGTATTGAGCATCTATTAGATCCCAGGTCATTTGGGTACTGAGAATAGAGCAGTGAATAAAACAAAGACTGCCCCCTGAAGTATTAGCCCTCAGGAGGTCATACATTCTAGTTGGGGGTGCGGCTGGGAGGGAAGGAGAGAGGGTACTCAAAAATAATAGAAACAAAATTAGTTTTGGGAATACCACCTAGTGTGGGCAACGCACTGTTCTGGGGGTTTTCCATCTGCTAAGTCACTTATTCACTCAACAGTTGTATGAGACCGGTTTTATTACTATCCCCATTTTAAAAATGAGGGGATTGAAGCTCAGAGACGTTAAGTAACATGCCCAAGGTCACACAGCCAATAACTGTGAAGCCAGGGCCCTTGGGTTGCACAGCCTAAGCTCGGGTAAGTAATATAATGCCAGGTGGTGATAAAACGAGTGACGGCAAACAGCCTGGCGATGGCTTGGGTGGGTCCTTCTGAGGAGGTGGCACACTAGCACAGATGTGAGTAAAGGGAGGAGGGAGCCGTGGGGACATCTGGAAGGAACACCCAGCAGGAAGCCTAGAGGTAGGAGCATGTCTGGGTGTGTCTGTGTGAGGGGCCAGTATAAGGGCTTCCCAAGTGACGCTAGTGGTAAAGGACCTGCCTGCCAATGCAGGAGACGTAAGAGACTTGAGTTTGATCCCTGGGTCGGGAAGATCCCCTGGAGGAGGACATGGCAACCCACTCCTGTCTTCTTGCCTGGAGAATCCCCATGGAGAGAGAAGCCTGGTAGGCTACAGTCCATAATAGGTTTGCAAAGAATTGGACACCACTGAAGCAACTTAGCATGCATGAGGGGCCGGTGTGGCTCTAGCAACAGGCTTAGGGATTCTTCTACCCAGTTTGCACGTATAAAAGTCTCATGACATAGGTTTTCAAAGCTACCCTCGTTTGACAGATGGGGACACTGAGGCTCTGAATGGTTAACCAAGCTGCTAGGGGGGAAATAGAGGCAGAAAGAGGTGAGGCCTGGATTTGAACCTAGGCAGCCAGATCCCACTGCCTGACCCCATGGGAAACAGCAGGGAGCAAGTGCCAGCAGGCTGGGAGGGCTGCCTGGAGGAGGTGGATGTCACCAGGACCTAGAGGGAGTTGAGGAGTAGGGAGTGGGGTAGGGGAGGTGCTGAGTGGAGGATAGCACTGGAATCCATCCCTGTGGGCAGTTCTTCAAGGGCAGATTTTCATCATGGACCCAGACTCCAGTTCCCCTAGGCAGGATCTGCTTAAAGGCAGGGATGTGAGGTTCATTAGTGCTTCAGAAACCCCAGGAGCCCCCGGGGGGAGGGGAAGAGGACAGAGGGGGAGAGGGGGATGAAAAGGGCCGGAGAAGGGAGCCATTCTAATTTTGGCACACCTGGCAGGGGGCACAGGGCCACTGAAAAGGAAGCAGCTGGGGTTGGCTGGGCAGGCCCCCGTCATTGTTCCAGCTGGATCCGCTGTCTGGGCTTCAAATGCAAAACCAGAGTAAGGGGGGGTGGGAGGGGGCGCCCGTGGCCTTTGCTCCTCCTTTAACAGACCAAAGGACCCTGGCGGCTTAGCTCTTTTTCCTAATTTAAAGATATTTTCAGGCGTTCGAGAGCTCCCCTATGGTGAAGCAGGAAGGTTGGAAGAGGGGGAGGGGGGCTTAAAACTCTCACCGTGGTTGCCACGAAGGATGAGGAGTAGGCCAGGAGCCGGGGTGGTTGGGGGGCTGGGGGGCACTAAGGGTGGGACCCTTGGGAGGGGTGAGGCAGTGCATACTGTGACTTCGGCTCTCTTCTGCCGCACTTTCCCCTCTCTGGAACCTCCGCATGCCTCTCCAGAAGGTAGGATGGATGTAGATGTACCCAAACCTCCTTCCCGCTGAGGAAAGGGGGCTCTTTGGGGTCAACCCTGGAGGCCTTGAGTTGGGGGACACTGCGGGTATTGCCCCATGCCAGTCCCTGGGCAGGGCAGGATGCCCAGAGAGAGACGGATGGAGGAGGTTGTTCCCTCTTCGTTTGCCACCCCTGGTGCCAGGACAAGAAGAGGGTTAGGAGACAGGCCACTGGGGTGCAGCCACCTCCATGAAGGGGGGGGCTCCTAGGCGCGAGTCTTGGGGGGCAGTGCATAGGAACCAGCCATAAGCCGGCAGGGGGCTGGCTGGAGGGCGGGGAGGAGCCCCGCGACAGCTTGGGGTGGGGCGGCCCTTCCCTGCGGCCCAGGCGCCCGTCTGCCTCCCGCTCGCGTTTCTCTCGCGGCCTCCTCGCTCGCCCCGCCCGGCTCACCTCGCTTCCCGGGCCCGCCCTCCCCGCTCCGCGCCTCTCCCCGCCCGCCTCCCGCCCCAGCTCCGGCGCGCGCTCCTGTCCCTCCCGGCGCCGCCTCCTCGGGCGGCCTCTCTTTTCCCTCTTTCCGGTTCCAGCCGTCCTCACCCCCTCAGCACCGCCCTCCCCGCCGCCCGTCCCCAGCCCCTTGCCTCCCTCCCTCTCGCTCTCCTCCCTCCATCTCTGCCCACTTTCCCCAGCAGGGGAGAGGGCCGCACTCGCCGCTCCTGCCTCCCCCTCTCCCCGCGCCGGCGGGCTCGGCTCCGCGCCCTCCCCGCGCCGGGGCCGCCGCCATCTTGCAGGATGCCGGGGAGGAGCGCGTGCAGTCGAAACAATGCATCTTTTATGAAGCGCCTCCTGCCCCCGGCCTGGAAGTCTTACATTAACGCGGCACTGATTTCCCTCGGAATGGAGGGGCCGCGGCCGCCGCCCCCCGCACCACCTGGAGGCTTGGGCTCTGAAGGGGCAGCCCCCGCAGGTGGGCTCGCTCGGCCGTGGGGGGCCCCGGGGACCCGGCAGCCAGCCTTGGGCGCTGGTTCCTAGAAGAAGGGGTTTCGGGCTTCTGGCTTTCTAGTAACTCCTGAACTGAAGGAGTCCCTCTTCGGCCTCGGCATTGGCCGGAAAGGGCTCTGGAGACCCTGGGTTGCCCCTGGGACCCGCTTTCTGCTGCCACGCCGTCCGGGACACGTGCCCCGCTCCCAGAACCCGCCGTGGCGCCTCCTCCCCTCCCGGCCCAGTTTCCTTCTCTTCCATCTTGCTACCTCACTCCCATCCTTTCCGTTTGCTGCCTCCCTCACCCTCTCCCCGTAGGTACCCCCCTCCTCGTGCTGACTGCTCCCTCCCCCCACACCCCCTTCCCTGCGTGCTAATGACCACGAAGCCGGCAGCTCCCCGGCTGTTTCCGGGGGAGTCTAGTTTGCAGCCAAGGGAGATGCTGGAGCTACTGGGGGTTGGAGTGGGGAGAGAAGAATTATACACATAAATCTGGGATAATGACGTTGGTGCTAATGGGGCTGGCAGCCAGCAGCGCCCACCCTCCCCCTCCCCGCAAGGATCAGGCGGGACTTCCAGGGTCTCTGAGGAACCATGGCCCCTGTCATTTCTGAATGGGCTACGTTGGGTGTACGGGGTGCAGACTAGTTTGGATCACCTCTGATAGGTCTGGTCACTGGGTCTCCGTTCAATTTGCAGCTTGCTGCTTACCAGCCCTGCAGTCCAGGGACAAGCAGAGTCCAACTTAAGGACAGGTAGATTTTCTGGGTCTGAGGCCGCCTCCCCTACCCCACCAGCACCCTGGATCCCCACCTCTGGGTCTCCTGAGGTCACTCCACCCACAACCTGACATCTTTCATATAACTGACAAGTCACGCTTGACTTTTCTTTCCTGTTCCCTATTTCTGAGCTGTGTGACCTTGGGCAAGTCACTTGACGTCTCTGAGATTCTGTTCCCTCCAAGCTGTGGATGATAATGTGCATGCGTGCTAAGTCGCTTCAGTTGTGTCTGACTTTTTGCGACCCTATGGCCCGTAGCCTGCCAGGCTTCTCTGTCCATAATAACTGTCTTCAAACAGAGCCTGCATTCACTTACTTCTTCCCATTTCTGTGTCCCACGCCCTTGTCCTGTCCCTGTAGGATTACTTGGCTTATCACCATTGCCTCTGTCTTGAACTCCCTGCTTCAGCCCTCTCTGCCATCGGGACTGAGTATTCAGGACGCTGCAGTCCATCCCCACAGCTCTTAGATTCAGTCCTAATCCTTCGCTCAGCCTGGTCTGGATCGGATCGCTCTCCCATTTCTTACTCCACTTCGGCCCCACTGAGCCTTTGCGCTATCTGTTCCCCCACCTCTGGGAGCACTGTTCCCCCTAGATTTTACATGGCTGGTTCCACTTTCGTCTTCAAGCCCCAGCTCCATCTCACCTCCATGGGATCTTCCCCACCACCCCCAGTTGCTCTCCATCCACCGCTTTTCCAGCACCCTCCACCCTCTGATCCTGCCTTGGTTTTGTATTTTCATGGGTGCACTATGCCTCACCACTTGCCACTGGAACACAGTCTCTTTTTAGACCCTGACTCTTGTTCTCATTGTGTCCAACGGTTTCTGGCACCTGTTCGATTTTCAGATATGTGTTGAATAAGTGAGCTAAATAAATAAGAATGTTGTGACTATTTAAGGGTATGACTGATGTAAACAGGAGATCCTGGGTTTGTATCCCCTCGGGACCTGTTGATTTTGGGCTTCCCTGGTGGCTCAGATGGTAAAGAATCTGCCTGCAATGGAGGGACCCAGGTTCTATCCCTGGGTAAGGAAGATCCCCTGAGGAAGGAAATGGCAACCCACTCTAGTATTCTTGCCTGGAGAATTCCATAAACAGGGGAGCCTGGAGGGTTACAGTCCCTGGGGGCCCAAAGAGTTGGACACAACTGAGCAACCAACACTTTCACTTTTCACTTCACTGATGTAAAATCCTTGACATATCACAGGTATTCAGTAAACCAGGGTACCTGCTTTCTTCATGATGATGGAACTGGGAAAGGATAATCTTGTTCTTGTGGTCACTCCCAGCCCAAAACCTGGGGAGAAAATTCAGAGTAGGACATGTTCTCCCAGAAGGAAGAAATTTGCAGGAGGAGGAGGGGGTGACAGAGGATGAGAGAGTTGCATGGCATCACCGACTTGATGGACATGAGTTTGCGCAAGCTCTGGGAGTTGGTGTTAGACAGGGAAGCCTGGTGTGCTGCAGTCCATGGGGGTCACAAAGAGTCAGACACTGAGCGACTGGACTGAACTGAACTGATACCTGACAAAGGACTCATATTCAGAATATATAAAGAGTACCTACAAATCAAGAAAACCAAACTGATAGAAGAGTTGAAATGACAGTTATCAAAATGGCCAATAAGCATTTAGGAAAATGCTTAGAGTCATTGGTCATCACAGAAATGTAAAATAAAACCACAATGAAATATCACACTCACCAGAATGGCTAGAATGAAAAACTGCTAATGCTAAGTGTTGTTGACAGAATGTGGAGAAGCTGGAACTTTGATGCACTCTTGGTGGGAACGTGAAACGCTATAACCGCTTTGGAAAAGTAGCACTATCTCCTAAGACTTCACGTAACACCTACCTTACTACCCACCAGTTCTACTCCTGGGTATTTACCCAACAGACATGTGAACTTGTGTTTCCCAAAAGAAACATACAAGAATGTTCGTAGCAGCTTTATTCACAGTAACCAATTATTATGAACAATTCAAATATCCATCAACAGTAGAGCAAGTAAACAGTAATCCTTACAAGGTACTATACAACAACAAAAAAGATCAGGCTAATAACACCAGAGGTTGAACCCAACACAAAAGACACAGGCACAGAAGAAGACACTCGGTTCCACTTACTTGAAGTTCAAGCACAAGTAAAACTAACCTGTGATCATAGAATCAGACTGGGGGATACTGACTTCCAGGAAAGGGTGTGAGGGAACTTTCTGGAAGAATGGACCTGGCCTCTCTTGAGCTGGGTGGTATATATACACACAAAAATTCATCAAGCTGAAATAAAATCTGATCACTTTACCTTATGCAAATTATACCTCATTCAAAGGGAAGAAAAGGAAAAGAGAAAAACAAAAAGTCCCCTAGAGCTATAAGTGACCTATATGCTGAGTGAATCCTGACACTTCCCTCCTCAGATGTTTCACAGCAGTCTTTGGTGCAGACAAAAGTTGGAAAATTTAAGCAGCTGCCCCAGATTCAGGAGGGAAGGCCAAGGGTGGGAATGCCTCTCCCCCTTGTCCTGGGACTTGGACTTCTAGTCTCCACTGGCCCTGGAGAGTAAGTGGTCCAGTCTCAGAGTAAAAGAAAGCTCTTAAAGTTTCTTTTCTACCCCTCAACTTCTCCAGCCCAAGCTGTGGGTCCAAGCAATGTTTCTGTAGCAGAAACTGCTAGTGAGTCTGGTTGCTATGGCAATGGGGCCACGAGGCCCCCAGGAACCGTTGCTTCATCTCATCGCATGGTGGGGGGTGCTTTTCGCCCATAAAAGTGAAATGAGAATCAGGAGAGGGGAGCCCCCTTCCTCTGATCATGAAAAAGATGCTTCCCCCTACCAGTTTTGCCCCAAACCCCTCCCTGATTTGGCAAGAAAGGTATAAATGGAACTCAATGGTTAAGAAGGGAGAGGGAGGGGACTTCCCTGTTGGTCCAATAGCTAAGATTCCAAGCTCCCAATGCAAGGGGACTGGTTTGATTCCTGGTCAGGGAACTAGGTCCCACGTGACTCAACCAAATATCCCACATGCTGCAACTAAGACCCAGTGCAGCCAAATAAATAAACACTTTTAAAGAGAGGGATGGGTACACGTGCCCCCTGGGTTATTATACTAGCCACCCTGTGAAGAAAGCTGAGTGCCAAAGAATTAATGCTTTTGAACTGTGGTGTTGGAGAAGACTCTTGAGAGTCCCTTGGACTGCAAGGAGATCCAACTAGTCCATTCTAAAGGAGATCAGCCCTGGGTGTTCTTTGGAAGGAATGATGCTAAAGCTGAAACTCCAGTACTTTGGCCACCTCATGCGAAGAGCTGACTCATTGGAAAAGACTCTGATGCTGGGAGGGATTGGGGGCAGGAGGAGAAGGGGACAACAAAGGATGAGATGGCTGGATGGCATCACCGACTCAATGGGTGTGAGTCTGAGTGAACTCCGGGAGTTGGTGGTGGACCGGGAGGCCTGGTGTGCTGCGATTCATGGGGTCGCAAAGAGTCGGACACGACTGAGTGAATGAACTGAACTGAACTGAACCCGCTCCCACCCGCCAACAGCTCCAAGAAAAGCCCAAGAAAATATATGTCAGTAACGCCTAACGCGGCTCCCGTTAGGCGTTACTGACAAATATAGTCTTTCTCCAGCTCTGACATTCTTCTATTTTTTCGTCTGCTCTTTTCCGTGGGAGTTATGGGGTGGTGGGTAGAAATAGCACTGCATTTGGTAAAGGAAGGTCAAGGGTCCAGCAGCCTCACTGTGGGGCCTCAGCTCATTCTTTAACCTTCCTATTTCCACTTTCACAAAACTGAATCTCTAAATCCTACTTTATAGTGTTATTGTGAGACTTAAGTGGATTAACACGGGAAAAGCGATTAAACAACTTGTAGCACTCAACTGTCACTCAATACGTCTATTACTGTTTTTATGTTCCCGGTCCTTTTATGTGTAATGATGTAGGTAACTCTCACAGTGACTTTGTGGCATAGCCATGATTATACCCATTTCATGGATTAGGGAACTGAGGTTTGAGCACTCTTGGAAATGAGTGCATTCCCCAGATTCTCAGTGATCCTGGACCCTTGAACCACCCAAGCTGACGGCTCTAAAATGGACCCATGGCCCCCCACTGAGGGTACAGAGAAGGGCTGCCTGCCCTCTGCCTCCTTCTCACTTCCTATATGTTAAGAGTCACAGCTGCTTCAGGACTTGTGTCTGGATGGCTTCCTGATCCTGTCCCTTGCTCTTTTACATTCCAGAGGGCATATGAGGTAGGATAAATTAGTTCCCATGTGGCCTTCAAGACCCACTTTCAGGACTCCCCTGGTGGTCCAGGGGCTGACTCCAGGCTCACGAGGCAGAGGGCCTGGGTTCGATCCCAGGGGAACTATATCCCACATGGCTCTACTAATTCATACGAGACAGCTAAAAGATCCTGCACGCCTCAGCTGAAGGTGCCATGTGCTGCAACTAAGACCCGGCAGGACCAAATGGAAAAAAAAAGCCCCACTTTCATTCCCTTCCATCGAGCTTGGGATGCTGGAGTGGATCAGAGTCTCCCGGGTCCTCTGGCTTCCAGCGGATTCAGGAGGTACCCAACAGGTGATGGTGGATGGGAGAGGCGAGAGGATAGCTCTAAGCCTGTCCTGCAAACTGGTCACTCCGCTGACAAGAAACCACTGCTCCCAGGGGTGGTAATGTTTCCCCAACTTCACGGGCCCCAGGTTGCATGAAGGAATTTTTCCTACAGCTTCCTTAAACTTTTTTTAGCTACACCATGAGGCCTACAGGATCTTAGTTTCCCAACCAGGAATCGAACCTGTGCCCCTTGCAGTGGAAGCTTGGAGCCCTAACCACTGGATCTCCAGGGAGGGTCTTTCCTGAATCTTTATAACAGACCTTAAGTCACATCCCTGAATTTCAGAGGCTGCTTTCCGTGCGGTTATTGTTCAGTCACTAAGTCATGTCTGACTCTTTTCGACTCCATGGACTGCAGAACACCAGGCTTTCCTGTCCTTCCCGTGGGGACCCTAACCAAAGAGGCTTCTTCCTCTTGAACTTTCCTCCTACCTATATTTAGGGAGAATTTTTTAATATTTGGCTTTTTTCTGATTACAGGCAGGAAACACACTCCGTGTATACCAGAAGACAATAAATTCTGCCTGAACTTCTGGCCTTGAGGAAATCACTGTTGATCTTCAGATGTTTATCCTTCTAATCTTTCTCAGGGCAGGATTTGGGGTCAGACAGAGCTGAGACTTGTCCCAGCCTGACCACTATATGCTGGGTGACTTTGGGGAAGTTTTCTTCACTTTTCTGAGCCTCCATTTCCTTCTTTAAAAATGGCATTATTATAGTACCCATTTCATTCAATTGCAGAGACGTACAAATGCTCCGGAGCTGATAGATGTCAGCTCTTATTACTTATATCAATGTTATAGGTAGTTTTTCAAATCCCCATTAGGCTTTCTGTAAATCACAGGATCTTAGTCCTGCTTTTTGTGGCGGAAACAAGTTCTGATCTTGTTCAATAGCCCTCCTCAAACCTCACAAGGTTGTTCCTAGGCTGCCATGCTTTTTGAGATTTTGTGTCTGTTTTCGTAGTTTTCACACTGGCCTCCTCAAAAATTCAAGTTAATATTTAAGTGACAAGTACCACGCTAGACGCTGGAAAGATACACCTTTCAGTAACTCTTATGATAACCCATTTTACAAAAGAAGGAATCCAGGCACAGGCAAGATTTCCTCCCATCTCTTGCGTTTATCACTGTTGGTTTGTCCACCTTGATCAGTTCCCTTGGCTCATTTAACATAACTAACTATTATGGTAGTTATTATTGTGTCTACACTATGAGTAAATAGGCGATATGTCAGGGCCACAACCATGAGTCCAATTCATCTCCACAAAAAGACACTGGCCACTCACCCCATGCTGGTCTTTATGCTTCTCAAGATAAGATTAATGGGATCCCCATCTTCCTGGAGCTTATCGACCTTCTGGGTTATGTGCTTTGGCTGATTGTATGTGCTTCATTGCCTAGTTACTTTTTCCTTTCATCTGGACGCTCAGCTGACTTCTAAGTGGTTAAAGGTGCCGTAAAAATGACTGGGGACGATACGGTGGTGTTATTGGTGTTACCTTGTCTAGCAGTCTGAGCAGGTCAGGGGATGGAGAGAAAGTAAAAGAAACTGTAGTTCACAAGGGTGGGGGCCCAAGCTTTGTTCCCAAGGGCCTGGATTTGAATCCCAGATTCATCATTTACTTTTTTTTTTTTTTTGGTTGCACTAGGTGTTTGTTGCTTTGTGGGCTTTCTCCAGTTGCCTCGAGTGGGGGCCACTCTCTGTTGTGGTGCTGACTTCTCGTTGCGGCAGTTTCCTTTGTTGTGGAGCACAGGCTCTAGGCGCATGGACTCCAGTAGCGGCAGCATGCAGGCACAGTAGTTGCGGTTCAAGGGCTCTAGAGCGCAGGCTCAGAAATTGTGGCGCACCAGCTTAGTTGCCCTGTGGAGTATGGGGTCTTCCCAGACCAAGGATAGATCCTGTGCCCCCTGCACTGACAGATGAATTCTTAATCACTGGACCACCAGGGAGCTCAGTTCAGTTGCTCAGCCATGTCTGACTCTTTGCGACCCCATGGACTGCAGCACGCCAGGCTTCCCTGTTCATCACCAACTCCTGGAGCTTACTCAAACTCATGTCCAGCGAGTCAGTGATGCCATCCAACCATCTCATCCTCTGACCAGGGAAGTCTTCATCATTTACTGGTGATGTGACCTTGGACAAGCTCCTTCACTTTTCTGTGCCCCGTCTGAAAAGTAGATATTGTGTTAGCGACTGCTCCCAGATTGTGGTCAGAACTGAGAAGCTAACTAAAGCTTTCGACAAGTAGCAGCATACAGCAAGCACCCAATAAACGATAGTGACTATTCGGATGATTCCCTCCAGACTACCTCAGGAGCATATCTGGATGGAAGACCCAGATTCTGAACCGAGGGCTGGTGTGGAGGAGAAAGGAGGGAGCCGGGACTCCAGCCCTCGCTTTGGGGGCTGCTTGAGTACTTGGGTGGGGGTGGGGTGGTACTGTGGCCCAACCCCTGCAAGCCTGTTAATTACCTCTCAGGGTCACGGGTCTTAATGAGCCCCTCCAGGGGATCTTGGCCCAGCTCTCTATATATTGATCTCATCTAATCTCTCAGCAGGTGGGCGGGTCTCTAAATCCTCCTTAACTCTCCTTTCCTGCCCTTTCTGGGCAGGGAGGCCCCAGGCAGGGTTTAGCTTGCAGGAATCAAACCTGGAAAGCCTGGGAAGCTTTGAGGTTGGGGGAGCTTCTCGGCCCCCTGTAACAGAGGAGGGGCAGTGTGGGGTGTGTGTGTGTATTTATATATATATATATGAACCCCCTGGGAAGGGCAGGTGGGCACTTCTTTCCCTCTGCCTGCCAGCGTGCCAGGACACTGCCCATTCCTCTCCCCATCTGGGAATCCACCAATGTGGCTACAAAGCCCAGGTAAAGGGCCCCTCCTGGTCAGGCTGGCCGAGGCCTCCCACCATTCCCACAGGGACTGGATGAGGATTTCAGAGCTGGCAAGCTGCACTGCTCTGGTGCCTCCTTGAAGCCGAAGCTGCTGGAGGAAGCCTCCTGGCCCAGGAGCTGCCTGGCTGGGCCCTGTTGGTGTAATTAGGCTGTGTCCGTGGAGGGCACCTGGACTTTCACTAGAGTTGCTGGTGCTTTTTGAGCCCTTGGGTGATGTTGACCTTTCGGGGGGTCTACCTGGATGCCTAGGAGGCCTCAGTTCCCACTTTGGAGGGGAGCTCCGGTTGGATGATGGGAAAACCAGTACCTCTGCAATGATTGCTGCTCTCAGGGTCTGGGTTGAGGGGGAAGGTTGTGGGAGGCTGGTGGGACACGTGGGGGGCTAGTTGGGGACACAGGGGCAGCCTCAGAGAGGCAGGCTGGTGACATTTTTAGAATATTAATTAATTTTATTTTTTGGCTGTGCTGGGTCTTCGTTACACAGACTTTCTCTAGTTATGGTGAGTGGGGGCTACTCCCTAGCTGTAGCGCTCGGCTTTCTCATGGCTGTGGCTTCTTGTTACAGAGCTTGGGCTCTAGGGCACGTGGGCTCCAGTAATTGGGGCTCGAGGGCTTAGTTGCTCCTCGGCACGTGGGATCTTCCCGGACCAGGGGTCGTACTCGTATCCCCTACATTGGCAGGTGGATTCTTAACCACTGGACCACTAGGGAAGTCCCTGCACACATTTTTACAAGCTCCTTAGACAGAGCAGCCTGGGCTTGAATTCTGCCTCCATCCCTTTCTGCTGGCAGACACTGAGCGGGTGACTTTGCCTCTGACAGCCTGTTTCCTTACCTGTGATCTGTCACTTCCTCTATTTGGGTTGAGAACTGAGTGAGTGAAAGGATTCGGTTCCAAGTGAATCAAGAGAAAAGGATGTCAGTCGGCAGGTACATGAAGGACAATGGCGGGTATGGCAGACTCCTGCCTCCTGGAGGTTCAGGGCTGCAGGCTGGAGCCAACAGGAACACTTGCCCTTGCCCAGGTAGCATGGATGGTGTGGGGGTGGGGTGTGTCTCTGTAGGGTTGGGGGTGCCTGTTGGCCCCGGGCAGGCTCCAGCTCACCTTTCCCAGCCCAGAATACATGATGGAACTCTATGGTCTTGTCCAGGTTCAGGATCAGGCACAAGCATGCCCTGACCTGGACCTCAGTGACTGGACATCCCTGGGACACACCTGGGGCACACCTGGAGCGTACCTTCCAGGCTTCCGGCCACTAGTCCATCTCGATCCTGCTCAACCAGTGTCAGAAGGACAACAGGCATCTGAATGGAATCACTTTTCCTGCTGAAACACAAAATTGGGGACACGCACAGGGTGCTCACAACGGGCCAGGCCTGATCCTCTGCACTTCACACTCATTATGAACTCACAACATCCAGTGCTGCTGGCCAAGAATGGTGCTTCCTGCCCATCTTGTGGGTGAGGTCATGTGACTAGTTCTAACCAATGAGCTTCGAGTGGAACTGACGCACATTATTCCCATGCTAGAGCATCTAACTGTCTGTGCAGGAACTTCCAAAGCTCTTATGTCCCTCTGGTGTGACAGCCAGAAATGTTCCAGAATGTTCCAGAATGTGAATGCTCCACTAATGACTATGATGTGCAAAGCCTCCCCTCAGTGACCCAAAACAGACACGAAACATGAATGAGAAATAAACTTTGTGATTTTCAGGCACTGAGACATTGTTTTTTTTTTGTTTCTGCAGCTGGGCCTAGTCTTGCCTAATGGTTTGAAATTACACCCCCATTTTACAGGTAAGAAAACTGACGCAAAGTTTAAGTCACTTGCCCTTAGTCACACAGCTGGTAAGTGACACTGTCAGAGATAGTGTCTTGGCAACCTGACTCCAGGGACTCTGCTCTGATTTCTAAACTGTCTCTCTGGGTGAGATGCAGTCATCCTGGGGACCAGGAATGTATGGAAAGTTCATAAACCACAGTGGATTCTGGGTGGGGTTGTTTCCTCCTATCCTGTTCCCTCTGATTGGGGATTTTCATTTCTTTCTCTCATGAGCACTGGCTCTCCTGGAAGGTTTGGCTCTATCAAATCCTCTGGAGGAGACACAGGAGGCTGGGTAAAAGGACAGGGAGCTTTCTCCTCCCCAGTCCTCACTCAGAAAGTTTAATTCATTTGGCATAAACTTGACCTTCTGGGGGCCCAATCCTTCCAGTCCTAGCAGACCTCCACTTCCTTCCCCACCTCCTACACCTTCACTGTGGGAGCCCCAACCCTTCCTCCGCTGCTGCCTGTATGAGCTGGTGATCAAGTATTACAGGGGAGAAAATTTCCAAGGCCAGAGAGCAGAGCTCTGAGCTGAGGTTTTAGAAATATCCTTTCACCTCTTCACCCAGCCTGCTTCCCTTCCTCTTTCAGGGCCTGCGAGGTCCTCCTGAAGCCCCCAGAGAACCAGAACCATGCCCCCACCTGCCCTCAGAGATTCCCAGGGATACCTACCTAGGCAGGGCTCAGGACACCTCTATGCAAACCTCAGCAACTCCTGCCCTGACCAGTTAACTCAATACTTACTCTACATTAAATACCAATTGGGCCAATTTTCTGCTGTAATTAAAACCTCAGCAGATGGGTTCCCTGCTCATCAGTGATGAGTTTATTAACGTCCAGCTCTGAAGGAATGTGGGGCAGAGAGAAAAACAGAAAGGGGCTTGCTCTGGTACTGAGAGAGTGGATGCTGGGAGAGGCTGAGTTTGAAACTGTTCCGTCTCCTTGGTTGGCTCCAGGCAGGGGGCAGGCAGCCATGTTTACGAAAGTGTCTGCATCTCTGGGTTTTCTGTTTCTACAGTGGAAACTCAGAAATATCTGCCCTGCCCCTCTTATCTGTTGCAAACCTGGGCCTGCCGTATATAACTGATCCTTTTTTGAAAATCACATTTTCTTGACTACTGACAAACAGTGTGTCTGGAACCTGTAAACACAGCCCCTTATAGCTCAGCAATCTGGGCTTATTTGTTATGTAGCATAACCTAGGCTGTCCTGACTACTACATATTATATCTCCACTTACAGACAGTGAAACTAAGGTCCAGTTTGCTTACTAATATAGGAGAGACCAAGCTAGTTCTTGCCAAGGGAGCCTGGAGACAGACCTCTGAGTTGGATAAGAGAAGCAGGCCAGGTTAGTCCTCAGCTCTGCTCAAGGTGAGTAGTTCACGACTGCTAGTGGGTTGGAAGCTCACTGCCTAGTACACTCGTGGCAGCTCAAGCAATCAGCTCCTTCTGATCATCAGAGAGCATCTGCACAGTGGAGCATGATTCAGCCCCAAGAAGTCACTCTACTTTTTTTTTGTAATTAGGAGATTTTATTTTTTAGAGCAGTTTTGCGTTCATAGGACAACCGGACGAATAGTGCAGATAGTTTGCATATCTCTCCTGCCAATTTCTCCTGTTATTAACATCTTGCATCCCTGTGGTACATTTGTTGCAATTGATGAACCAGTATTGATTACTAACTAAAGTCCACAGTTTACATTAGGGTTCACTCTTGCAAGATGTCACAGATCCACCATGAAAGTTTCATACAGAATAATTTCACTGCCCTGAAAACCCTCCTGTGCTCCACCTACTCATTCCTCCCAACTCCACCAGAACTCCTGGAAACGAGTTTCTTTGGACTGCCTCTATACTTTTGCTTTTTCCAGGATGTCATATAGTTGGAATCAGAATCTGCAGCCTTTTTAGACTGGCTTCTTTCACTCAGTAATACATTTAAGTTTCCTCCATGTCCTCTGGTAGCTCCTTTCTTTTGACCAATGAATATGGCTCCATTCTTTACTGTTCAACATCTCCTTCATCACCAGGGCTCTACTTTGTTGCCCAGTGTTTGTTGCTTTTGTAGGGAAGACCCCAATTTAAGAGACAACTGGGGAGGGAAAACCTCATGGAATAAGGAGGCTGTCTTGGACATCTGGAGTGGAATCCGATCCCCACCATGGCTCAGGATCACTTCCAGCTTCTTGCTCTGAATCCTTCTTGTCACCATCTCCGTGTTTCACCTTTTTGGGGTGTGCCGGGGTGTCTACTAGCAACTCTGCACCTCTGGGAACTACACATCTAAAGCTCCACTATCAGCAGGGTTATAGAATGCAGTCTACAATCAAGAGGCATTCATGCAAGCTTGGTGAGACAGGAGAGAAACAGGAGCCATCCCTGCTCTGGTTGGGGATGCTCTGAGCGTAACGCGGGGCTTGCAGATGACAGTTGTGAGGTTTCTTCTGGGCATCATCCTCAAACACCCGCTTTGATGTTGAGGCTGGGAGTTGAAAAAGCTGGCTTGAAACTCGACATTCAAAAAGCTAAGATCATGGCATCTGGTCCCATCACTTCATGGCAAATAGAAGGGGAAAAAGTGGAAACAGTGACAGAATTTATTTTCTTGGGTTCCAAAAACACAGTGACTCCATCCATGAAATTAAAAGACGCTTGTTCTCTGGAAGAAAAGCTATGACAAACCTAGACAGCATACGAAAAAGCAGAGATATCACTTTGTCGACAAAGATCCGTATAGTCAAAACTATGGTTTTTCCGGTAGTCATGCACAGATGTGAGAGTTGGACCATAAAGAAGGCTGAGTGCTGAAGAATGGATGCTTTTGAATTGTAGTGCTGGAGAAGACTCTTGAGAATCGCTTGGACTGCTAGATCAAACCCGTCAACCCTCAAGGAAACCAACCCTGAATATTCATTGGAATGGCTGTTGCCAAAGCTGAAGTTCCAATATTTTGGCTACCTGATGTGAAGAGACAACTCATTGGAAAAGACCCTGATGCTGGGAAAGATTGAAGACATGAGGAGAAGGGGGCAACAGAGAACAAGATGTTTAGAGATGAGGTATTTAGCATCACCGACTCAATGGACATGAATCTGAGCAAACTCTGGGAGACAGTGGGGGACAGAGGAGCCTGGCGTGCTGCAGTCCATGTAGTTGCAAAGAGTTGGACATGACTTAGCGACCGAACAACAACAATTCTCCCTGGTTCCTGTGGGCTCTGCCTTCTTGGATGCTGGCAGGTCTTCCTCTAACCCTTCTAGTTGTTTTGCAGGCGGATTTCCAGCAATAAATCCCTTCCTGTTGCAATACCTAGAGCGGATTCTGTCTTCCTAGGCTGAGCCTATCCAGTGCAGTGGGACCCTGGGGAGGATGGACTGTTGGACCACTGCAGGGAAGATCTGCAGCCTGGCCGTTCACACGCTCTCATCGCTCAGTTCCTGGGCCTTTTTGGGGTCACCTTTCCTCAGCCTGTAGCAGGCATCAAAACAATGCACAGAAAAGTCTTAGAGCCCACCTCATCCCTACCTTTATAACCTCCTTTACAGGGTCCTTATCCACCCAGTCACTAAATGTTGGGTTTGGGGTTCTCCATCTCTACAGACCACCCTTCCATGCCATGTGTTTAAGTCATGACTGCTGTTCTCCAGATATTTCTGGTTCTCCCCATTCCAGGCAGAATCACATTTCCTGGCCCCCTTGAAATTAAGTGGGTCCACATGATGAGTTCTGGCCAATGAATTTTGAGCAGAACCAACGTGTGCCACTTCTGGGCTGGATCATGTCCTTACCTGTCTCCCTTTCTCTTCTTTTATAAGAATATTTGTCATTGGATTCAGAGCCTGCCCAGATAATCCAAGATAAGGACCTCATCTCGAATCCTTAACTTAATACATCTGCAGAGATCCCTTTTCTTTTCTTATTTTTGGCTGTGCCATGAGGCATGTTGGAGATAGATCCCATGCCCCCTGCAGTGGAAGCACCGAGTCCTAACTACTGGACCACCATGGAATTCTCTGCAAAGATCCTTTTTCAAAAAAAGATCACTTCATAGAGTCCAGGCATTAGCACATGGGTGTATCTTTTGGGGGTCACCATTCAACATACTATTATTATCTCCATTTTACAGGTGAGGAAACGGAGATGGACAGAGCCCAAGCATCTGGCTGAACATCATACAGCCTGCAAGAAGGGAGGGAAGTACGCAAACTCAGGCAGTCAGTTCCAAAACCCGGGCTCACAACCACCATTCCTGTCAAAGAGAAAGCAGAACTAAACTCCTGCTTTAACAGATTTTCAGTTCTGGTGCAGAAGGTGAAAACAAATAAGCAGATAAGTGGATATACAACGCAACATCAGGGAGAGCTGTGAAGAGAAATCGAGCAGCGTAGAGTGTGAAAAAGAGGCTCTCTTTTGAGCGTCTGTGGTCAGGAAAGCCTTCCTGGAGGAGGTGGCAAGAGAGAAAACCTGAATGAAGCATCGGAGGATGCCACACAGATATGTGGGTGGAAGGGGATTCAGAGACAAAAAAGCAATGAATGAGTCCAGAATGGGTCTGCCTCCGTCTCCTCTGTGCCCCCAGCACCAACAGCAAAGTAAAACGCCCATTGTGTGTGTGCTCTGTCATCTCTGACCCCCTGGACTGTAGCCCGCCAGGCTCCTCTGCCCACGGGATTTCCCAGGGAGGCACACTGGAGAGGGCTGCCATTGCCTCCTCCAGGGGATCTTCCTGACCCAGGGATCAAAACCGCCCCTCCTGCATCTCCTGCATTGGCAGGCAGATTCTTTACCACTGAGCCATGAGGGAAGTCCAGCCATTGAGCGCTTGAATCATGGTTAGCATGACTGCGGGACTGAATGTTTAATTTTGTTTACTTCAAATGAATTTAAGTATAAATAGCCACAGGTGGCTAGTGGCTACCATCTTGGACAGTACAGCACTTGACCAGAGGTTTGCAAGTTAAGGCCCCAGGCCAAATCCAGTGCACCGCTTGGTTTTGTTTTATTTATTTATTTTTGCCCATGTCCAGTGGCACGTAGGATTTTAGTTCCAAGGGATTGAACCTGTGTTCCTCACAGTGGAAGCATGGTGTCCTAACCACTGGACTGCCAGGGAAGCTCCCCGCTTGGCTTTGTAAATAAAGCTTTATTGATACACAGGATGCCCATTCTTTACTTGTCTATGGCACCATAAAAGGGCAGAGTTGGGTCTTTGCTATAGAGATCGTGTACCCTCCAAAGCTGAAAATATTTACTCTCTGATCCTTTACAGAAAAAATTTCCCCACCTTTGTTCTAGACTCTCATTTAGTCATCGAGCAAGTCAGCTCTATGATTGAGCAAAGGCTTCCTTCTCTGAGCCTCAGCTTTCTCAACAGTAAAGAGGGTGAGTGGTTCCTACCTATTACACCAACTTGAGCGGTTAAAACTGGATGCTGGGCTTCCCTCGTGGTCCAGTGGTTAATACTTTGTACTTCCAATGCAGGGGGACAGGTTTGATCCCTGGTCAAGGAACTGAGATCCCACATGCCAGGCAGCCAAAATAATAATAACACTAATAAAGTTTAAAAAAATTGGATGCTGTGACCAAAGGGGCTTTGAGAGAGATCTCTGTGTGTGCCCACTTGTGTCTGACTCCTGTGACCCCACAGACTGTAGCCCACCAGACTCCTCTATCCATGGAATTTTCCAGGCAAGAATACTGAATTTTTTCACTGAAAATTTTTTACTGAAAAAAATACTGATTTTTTTTTTTAACTGAAAATACTTAAGAATTTTCCAGGCAAGAAGGAAGGGGATTGCCATTTCCTTCTCCAGGGGATCTTCCTGACCCAGGGATTCAACCTCCTGTGTTTCCTGTCTCCTGCATTGCAGGTGGATTCTCTACCTGCTGAGCCATTGAGAGAGATACAGCCTGAGTAAGTGCCCCAGGCTGGGGTTGCGGCCTCCAGACCTTCTCGCTCTCTCCCTCTTGAGCCTCTAATTTTTTTTTTCCTCCTCCACTGTTCCACACAACATGTGGGATCTTAGTTCTCTGACTAGGGATCAAGCCCACACCCCCTACAAGGGGAGTGTGGAGCATTAACCACTGGGCTGTCAGGGAAATCCCTAGCCTCTCTCTTTCCTTCTGTTCTCTCTTCTCTCACTCGCCTCTCCCCTCCTCTCTGCCACTTTCTCGCCTCAGACACGAGGATGTGAGAAAGTTCCGGCAGAAATTGCAATCTCCTCTCCTCTCATGTGGCTCCTAGATAAGACAGTAAAAATCCGATTTTCAGCAATTTGCTTCATTTGTGAGCTCTCCCGTGTCTCCCTTTCTCCCCCTGACACCAGCTTAGCAAAATTGCCTGGGCGGAGTGGATATTTTTAACCACTTAGTAGTCAGGAGAGGTTCATAAAAAGTTTTGTGAGAAACTGGCCCTCATCTGTGCAGCTGGCTGCTGGCTGTGAGCTTACAGCATTGGTGGAGGGGAATTCAAGGAAGGAATAAGGGCAGGGTGAAAGGAAATAATCAGCCAAGAAGGAGTACAGGGAGGGAACAGCATCATTAGAAGAAGGGAGAGGAGACTGAATGAGCTGTGGGGAGGGGGTCTGCCAGATGGGAGCTGTGGCTGGAGAGGAAGCCAGTCTGGGGACCTGTCTTCTTGTCTCCAAACAAGAGATACCAAAGCATCTTCCCCAGAAGTTTGAGAAGGAACATCTCTTTCCCTAAACCAGAGGTGATGATGGTGGCGGAAAACCAATGACCATTTACTGAGCACCTACTGTGTGCCTGGCACACGCTAGGTGCTGTGTGTGTATTCCCTTGTTGAATCCTCGTAATACTCAGTAAAGGAAGCAGTCCATTTTGTGAGTGAGTATTAGTTAAGGCAAATGTTAGGCTGCTGTTACAACAAGGCCCCCAAATGCAGGTACCCTTCACTGCCCAGAAGTCTGCTATTTGGAAAGTGCAATCTCCATCACTATCTGAACTGGCCATCCAGACTCTTGCCGTCTGAACTCAGAAGCTGAATGGACATGGTGAGCAGGGGCAGTGTTGTTGTTGTTTAGTCGCTAAGTCCTATCTGACTCTTTGCAACCCCATGGACTGTAGTCTGGCAGTCTCCTCTGTCTATGGGATTTTCTGGGCAAGAATGCTAGAGTGGGTTGCCATTTCCTTCTCCAGGGGATCTTCTCAATCCAGGTAGGTGGATTCTTTACTGCTGAGCAACCAGGGAAGCCTGAGGGCAGCATTATCATGGCTTCAAGGACACGTAGTTTACTTCTGACTCACATAATAGTCATAACTGGTACATGGTTTGTGTTGGAAAGACCACTCTCCCTAGAGCTACAGGCTGTCTTCAAGGATAGGACAGATGGCAGGTGTCTTAGTCTGTTTGGGCAGCTATAACAGAATCCTACAGACTAGGTGGCTTATAAATAACAGACATTTATTTAATCTCAGTTGGAAGTCCAAGATCAAGGTCCCGGCAGATTTGGTGTCTGGTGAGGTCCTGCTTCATAGATGGCTGTTTTCTCCCCATGTCCTCACTTGGTGGAAGAGGCCAGGAGCTCTCCAGGGTTTTCTTTATAAGGGTGCTAATCCCATTCATGAGGGCTCCACCCTCATGAGTTAATCACCTCCCCAAAGCCCCCGCCTCATAATACCATCACACTGGTGATTTGGTTTCAACCTCTCAGTTGGAGGGGCTCATGCATTCTGTCTATAGCTGTAGGCTTCCTAAATGTTTTGTTCCTGCATAACAGAGGCCTTGCATTTCCTGGCCTGTCATATCTCAGTCATCACCAGTTGCCCACTTGCCAAAGAAATTCCACATAGTTTAGATTCTATTACCAAATTCTGTATTAGTTACAATATCATTTTGGGTACTTCCTTGATGGTCCAGTGGCTAAGACCATCCCCTACTCCCAATGCAGGGGGCCTGGGTTTGATCCCTGGTCAGGGAACTAGATTCCACATGCCACAGTTAAAAGATCCCACATGCTGCAACAAAGATTGAAGATTCCACGTGCCAAGACTAAGACTGGGTGCAGTCAAATAAATAAAATAAATATATTTTTAAAAACAAACAAAAAAGTATTTTGGCTGCTAGAACAGAAACCCAACATTACAGTGGCTCAAATAAGAGATAGGTCTATTAAGCATTCACTCATTAAGCTAGGTATAAATGGTCCAGGGCTGGAATAGTTGGTAACATTGTGGTAGCTGCCCAGGCTCTTTCTGTTTTCTGTTCTACTACCTCTAAAGTGGGACCAGATGATCCCTCATCACATCCACCCTCCAGCCAATGGGACAGGGAAAGGTTAGGAGGAGGCTCCACCCCTCCCCTTCAAGGGCATTGCCCAGAAGGTGCACTCATTGCCAGTTGCTCACGTGCCATTGGTCAGAATGAAGTCACATTGCCGTAGCTTCAAGGAGGCTGGGAAATGTAGTCTTTTTCTTGGATGGCTGTGCACCTAGCTTTAAAAATGGGATTGTTCTATTAACACAAAGACAGGGTCTTCCCTGAAGGTCCAGTGGCTAAGAACCCACCTGCCAATGCAGGGGACACAGGCTCAATCCCTGGCCTGGGAATATTCCACACGCCTGAGCACCCCAACTACTGAAGCCCAAGTACCTAGAGCCCATGCTCCACAACAAGAGAAGCCACCTCAGAGAGAAATCCGTGCACTGCAATGAAGAGTAGCCCCCACTCAGGGCACCCAGAGAAAGCTTGAGTGCAGCAAGAAAGACCCAGTGCAGGGACTTTTCTGGTGGCTCAGTGGCTAGGAAACCACGCTTCCAGTGCAGAGGGGTTGGGTTTGATCCCTGGTCAGGGAACTAGATCCCACAGGCTGCAGCTAAAGATCTCACAGTCAAGATGTAGTGCAGCCAAATAAAAAACAAAACAAAATAAAAAAGGAAAGTGGAGGGGGGATGGGGAGTGACTGAATAATGTGCGTGGAGTTTCCATCGAGAGTGATGAAAAAATTCTGGAACTAGACAGTAGTGATGGTTGTATACACCATTGTGAATATACTTCATGTACTAAACTTTTTCTATAGGTATTTTATCACAATGAAAAATAATTGCTTACCAAAAAAAAAAAAAAAACAAGGAAAAAGGACTATTAGGAAACAGTCTATGCCTCAAGCTGAAACCTGAATGGAGAGAGAGCAAGCCCTGCAAATGACAGCGAAAGCGTGTGCAAAGGCCCTGAGGCTCACACTCACTGGGTGTGTGTGAGAAACATGAAGGGTGCTGGCGTGAAGTCAGGGAGGATAGCGGCAAGAGATGAGAGCAGGGAGGTGACGGGGCTTATTGGTCATGGGGAGGAGCCCATAATTTTTTCTAAGAGTGATGAGAAGCCAATGGAGGGTTCTGCACAAAAAAAATGACCAGGTCCAATTTAGGGTTTAAAGCAACAACTCACACTGCGAAACCTTAGGGTGCTCTTGGCCCCAAGTGGGCTCAGGTCTCCCCAACTCCTGGCTTCTTGGGTAGAGATCAGGGCATTCTCTTGGCTCTCTGATCTGTTCTGTCTTCCCTCTGCAAGCTTTCGGCTTCTCCATCCTCTATAAGAATCAGTGGGTAGGAGCTTGGGCTTGAATCTCAGCTCCAGCACTCAGGAGCTCTGTAATCCTGTGTTCTGGGCTGAATGTGCTTCCTCCACCATTCATATGTTAAGGCAGTGTTCCCCAACTCCTGGGCCATGGACCAGTACTTTCCCTGGTGAGCCGACATCCTCCGATAGGTGGGAGAGACAGACAAGAGATAGGGCAAACAACGAGTAAACATCTCTGGCCGTATCTCAAGGTGGTGAGCGTGATACAGAAAAAACAAAGCTGTGATAGGGGTTGGCAATGGTTGTAAATCTGTGCTAGGGGAGTTGTGTGTAACAGGGAAGACTGCCTTGGGGAGGGGACAGGGGAGGGGACACTTGGAGGAGGTGAGGGAGAAGGCAGGCAGATACCTGGGAGAGGCTTGTCCAGGCGGAGGGAACAGCCTGTGCGAAGGCCCTGAGGCAGGAATGTGCCTGATGAGTTTGGAGAACAGTGGAGTGGGCCCCTGTGACGGGAGGGAGGGAGAGAGGGGAGGAAAAGTGAAAGGAAAGTGAAGTCGCTCAGTCGTGTCCGACGCTTTGCGACCCCATGGACTGTAACCTATCAGGCTCCTCTGTCCATGGGATTTTCCAGGCAATAGTACTGGAGTGGATTGCCATTTCCTTCTCCAAGAGAGGGGAGGAGGTGGAGGGAAATGAGGGCAGGGAGGCGATGGCGGCAGAGTGTGCAGGATCTCATGGCCTTGGTGAGGATCTGGGGTTTCACTCTGAGCGAGGACCTTGGTAGACAGTATAACGGTCCTCAAAAGATGTCCTAATTGCTGGGCCCTGTGAATGTGTCATTTTGTCTGGCAATAGGAACTTTGTAATTAAGGATCTTCAGACAAAGTTATCCTCATTATAGGGCAGGCCCAATCTAACCACACAAGTCCTTAAGTATGGCAGAAGGAAGCAGACAGATGGCCAACACACGAAAAGATGCACAACATCACTAATTCTTAGATAAATGCACATCAAAACTACAATGAGGTGTCACCTCACACTGGTCAGATGGCCACCATCAAACATTCCACAAACAGGAAATGCCAGAGAGGGTGGAGAAAAGAGAACCCTCTTACATTGTTGGTGGGAATGTAAATTGGTAAAACTCCTCTGGAGACCAGTATTATGCTAAGTCGCTTCGGGTGTGTCTGACTCTTTGCGACCCCATGAACTGTAGCCCGCCAGGCTCCTCTGTCCATGGGGATTCTCCAAGCAAGAGTACTGGAGTGGGCTTCCATGCCCTCCTCCAGAGGATCTTTCTGACCCAGAGATCAAACTCGCATCTCATGTCTCTTGCAGTGGCAAGCATGTTCTTTACCACTAGTACCACCTGGGAAGCCTGGAGAGCAGTATGGAGCATCCTTGAAAAACTAAGAATAGAGCTCCCATACAACCCAGAAATAACACTTCTAGGCGTATATCCAGAGAAAACCGTAATTCAAAAGGAGGCATGCACCCTGATGTTCATTGCAGCACTATTTACAACAGCCAGGACATGGAAGCAGCCTAGATGTCCATCAACAGAGAAATGGATAAAGAAGTTGAGGTACGTATATACAATGGAATACTACTCAGCCATAAAAAGGAATGAAATGGTGCCATTTGCAGAGACACGACAGACCTAGAGATTGTTGTCATCACAATCACATTGTGATGTGATTTGCGAGTGTGATGTATGTTGTTAAACAATCACACCGACTTACAGGGTGAAGTAAGTCAGAAAAAGAAAAATACTCAATAATATCGCTTATATGTGGGGTCTAGAAAAATGGTAGAGATGAACTTACTTGCATGGCAGAAATAGAGACACAGATGTAGAGAACAAACTTATGGTTACCACGGGAGTGGGGAAGGGGAGAGTGGGGGGACTGGGAGGCCGGGACTGACATACATATATTGCTATGCGTAAAAATAGATGACTAACGGGAACCTACCTCTAGCACAGGGGACTCAATGCCGTGTGGTGACCTCAGTGGGAAGGAAATCCAAACAGAGGGGATGTATGTTTACACACAGCCGATTCTCTTTGCTGAACAGCAGAAACTAACACAACATTGTAAAGCAACTACACTCCAGTAAAAATTAATTTTTAAGGAAAAGGAGGCAGAAGGGGGGATCAGAGAGTTGCCATGTGAAAAAGACTCCTTTTGCTGTTTTTGAAGATGAATGGAGGGGCCATCAGCCAGTGAGTAACAGGCTACCGCTTCCGCTGACAACCAGCAAGAAATCAGAGACCTCTGTCCTAAAAGCGTAAGGAACTGAATTCTGCCGATCCCTGAAAGGGCAGTTAGCAGGATCCTTCCCTAGAGCCCTGCGGTCACCCACACCTGGATCTTTACGCGCTGAGACCTGAACCAAACGTCTGTCCTTTGGAACGTGAGATGATACGTGTGTGTGTTGTTTAAGCTGCTACATTTATGGGAATTAGAACGGCTGCCACAGGAAACTCAAGCCAGGTGGGAACCAGATAGGTTCTGAGCAGGAGACGAGGCCACCCGGCTCAGGTGTTCACCGGCGCCCCCTGGGGGCTGCGGGAGAAGTAGACGTCAGAGCGAGGGCAGGAGCCTGGGACCAGGGCAGAGGCTGCAGCGTCCAGGTGAGTGAAGCTGGGCTGGACCAGGTCGGGGCCATGGAGGTGGGGAGATATGAAGTCCAAGATTTGGTTGTGAGAGGACAGAGAAAGAGGGGCTTTCCTGGTGGCTCAGATGGTACCAGCACCCGACTCCCTTCCTTGTCCCCCCAGCCTTGATTTAGCCTTTTCAAGTGGAGGCCATATTCTGCCTTCTCCTCTGAGCCCTTGATCCTGCCTCGAGGCCTCTCACTCATCACATCTGCTCTCTTCAAGACCGGAAATCAGATGAAGGTGGGAGAGGGACCGGGTTGAGGGGGAAGCGTGGGGGGCGGGGGCTGGGAAACTCTATCCCCTAAAAGAATCGGGGACTTGCCTCCTCCTTCTCTTGTGAGCCCAGCCAAACCAGTTCCCAGCTCGCCCGTGGTCTGCACGCTTCTCTCTCTCTCTCTGGAATTTTTGTTCTCTTTCCGGTAACTGAATTATCCCATCGCTGCCTCTCGGAGGGGCCCGGGTCGTAGCGTGAGATATTAAACCATCAATCACCCGCCCACGCTAACTCCCTAGCGCCGGGGACCCTCTGCCGAGCTCGGCCCATGTGTGAGCCCCAGGACCCAGAGGCAGCTCCAAAGCAAGACTGGAGGCCTGGGAACCCCATCAAGGTCCGGCCTTAGAAGAAACGCACAGACCTCACCCATCTGGACCTGCAGACAGGAGTCCTGGGTTCGAATCCAGCGCTCTTGTCAGCTTGGGCGAGACAATTCCTCTCTGTTAAAAGTCCGTTTCTGCCCTTCAAAAACGGAGATAACATTTTTGACGTCACTGGGGTTCACTGTGAAGGTTAAGTGAGTAAAGACAGAGGCAGATAAGACAGTAAGTCTTACCTATGCTTTGCTGCTGTGCCTTTTGTCCTGGTCCTGGCATAGACGTGGGTCATCCACGGTGACTCAAATGCAAGGCTTTTGGCTTTCCAGGGGATGTGATGGCGGTCATGCCTTGCCATCTCCCTGCTGGTGCCTCACCCAAGTCAGAACTGAAAGTTTTTTGAACTTCCCTGGTGGTCCCGTGGTTGGGACTCTGCCTGCCCTTGCAGGAAGCATGGGTTCGATCCCTGGTCTGGGAAGATTCCACATGCCTCGGGGCAGCTAAGTCTGTGCACCACAAGAACTGCACCTAGAGCCTGTGCTCCATAACAAGAGAAGCTACTGCTGTGAGAAGCCTCTGCACTGCAACTGGAGAGCATCCCCCTGCTCGCTGCGACTAGAGAAAGCCTGTGCACAGCAATGAAGACCCAGAGCAGCCGAAATAAAGTACTTAATTTTAAAAATTGGAAAAAAAAAATTTTAACTCCTAATGGAACCTCAATGATGATTAAATAACCCACATTTGTTGTTTAGTTGCTAAGTCGGGTCTGACTCTTTTGAGACCCCGTGGATGGTAGCCTGCCAGGCTTTTCTGTCCATGGGATTTTCCAGGTAAGAATGCTGGAGTGGGTTGCCATTTTCTTCTCCAGGGGATCTTCCTGACCCAGGGTCTCCTGCATTGGCAGATGGATTTCACTGGGCCACCAAAGAAGCCCAACTCACATTTAGAGGCGCTCATTTCAGGCAACAATGCTCAGTGCTTTGCACGGGCTGTTCCCTCTGCCTGGAATGCTCTTCCCTCACGTAATCATGGGACTACCTCTTCTTAGCCTGCTTCGGGTGCTCAAATGCCACCTCCTCAGTGAGTTCAGCCAGTTAAAGCTGCAGGCAGTACCCCTGCCTGCTTATAACCCTGCAGGTTTTATTGCGTTGGCCTCAAAGGTCATTTGCATTTTTCCATGAGATGTTATAGAATATTTCTCCCTACAGCAATATTTTTCTTCATAGCACACACCACCACTACAGGTACTGTAGGCTGTGTTTGTTGGGTCTGTCTGTCTGCCCCATTGGAGGATCAGCCCCAGGGCACAGGTTCATTCATTCACCACCCAGCATAGCACCTGGCATGAAATAATTCAGTAAATATTTGTGGAGTGAATGAATGAATTCCACTTAGCCATTCCCAGAGGGCCCCTAAGGCTGCTTGGGCATGTCAGCAATCTTGGGTTTTCTAGGGGTGAGGGGTGGGAGTGATAGCCTTGTGTCCTCCATCTTTGCATGGATACTTCTTTTTTGGGGGGTGGGGAGGTGAAATTCACCTAACGTAAAATCAACCATTTTATTTTTTTTAAGCTTTATCATCCTTACACCTGTTTTAAAAACAGAATTAAAAAAAAATTCATTTGGCTGCACTAGGTCTTAGTTACAGCATGTGGGATCTTAGTTTCCTGACCAGGGATCGAACCTGGGCCCCCTGCACTGGGAGTGCAGAGTCTTAACCATTGGACTATACAGCTACACAACTCAGTGACATTTTGTACCTTCACAATGTTGTGAAACCATTACCTCTATCTAGTTCCAGAATTTTTCATCAACGCTATAGGAAACTTGTATCCATGAAAGCAGTCACTCCCCAATCTTCCCCTCCCCCACCCCCAGTCCCAGGCAACCACCAATCTGCTTTCTGTGTCCATGGATTTACTTATTCTGGACATTGCATACAAATGGAATCATATAACATTCAATCTTCTATGCCCAGCTCTTTTCACTCAGTGTCATGTTTTCACGTTTTACCCACATTGTAGCATGTGTCCGTACATCATTCCTTTTTTATGACAGATGTGGTCCACTGGAGAAGGGAATGGCACACCACTTCAGTATTCTTGCCTTGAGAACCCCATGAACAGTATGAAAAGGCAAAATGATAGGATACTGAAAGAGGAACTCCCCAGGTCGGTAGGTGCCCAACATGCTACTGGAGATCAGTGGAGAAATAACTCCAGAAAGAATGAAGGGATGGAGCCAAAGCAAAAACAATACCCAGCTGTGGATGTGACTGGTGATAGAAGCAAGGTCCAATGCTGTAAAGAGCAATATTGCATAGGAACCTGGAATGTCAGGTCCATGAATCAAGGCAAATTGGAAGTGGTCAAACAGGAGATGGTAAGAGTGAACGTCGACATTCTAGGAATCAGCGAACTAAAATGGACTGGAATGGGTGAATTTAACTCAGATGACCATTATATCTACTACTCTGGGCAGGAATCCCTTAGAAGAAATGGAGTAGCCATCATGGTCAACAAAAGAGTCCAAAATGCAGTATTTGGATCCAATCTCAAAAACGACAGAATGATCTCTGTTCGTTTCCAAGGCACACCATTCAGTATCACAGTAATCCAAGTCTATGCCCCAATCAGTAACGCTGAAGAAGCTGAAGTTGAACGGTTCTATGAAAACCTACAAGACCTTTTAGAACTAACACCTTAACATGTCCTTTTCATTATAGGGGACTGGAATGCAAAAGTAGGAAGTCAAGAAACACCTGGAGTAACAGGCAAATTTGGCCTTGAAATACGGAATGAAGCAGGGCAAAGGCTAATAGGGTTTTGCCAAGAGAACGTACTGGTCATAGCAAACACCCTCTTCCAACAACACAAAAGAAGACTCTATACATGGACATCACCAGATGGTCAACACCGAAATCAGATTGATTATATTTTCTGCAGCCAAAGATGGAGAAGCCGTACACAGTCAGCAAAAACAAGACTGGGAGCTGACTGTGGCTCAGATCATGAAGTCCTTATTGCCAAATTCAGACTTAAATTGAAGAAAGTAGGGAAAACCACTAGACCATTCAGGTATGACCTAAATCAAATCCCTTATGATTATACAGTGGAAGTGAGAAATAGATTTAAGGGACTAGATCTGATAGATAGAGTGCCTGATGAACTATAGATGGAGGTTTGTGACATTGTACAGGAGACAGGGATCAAGACCATCCCCATGGAAAAGAAATGCAGAAAAGCAAAATGGCTGTCTAGGGAGGCCTTACAAATAGCTATGAAAAGAAGAGAAGCGAAAAGCAAAGGAGAAAAGGGATACAAGCATCTGAATGCAGAGTTCCAAAGAATAGCAAGAAGAGATAAGAAAGCCTTCCTCAGGAATCAATGCAAAGAAATAGAGGAAAACAACAGAATGGGAAAGACTAGAGATGTCTTCAAGAAAGATAGAGATACCAAGGGAACATTTCATGCAAAGATAGGCTCAATAAAGGATAGAAATGGTATGGACCTAACAGAAGCAGACGATATTAAGAAGAGGTGGCAAGAATACACAGAAGAACTGTACAAAAAAGAGCTTCACGATCCAGATAGTCACAATGGTGTGATCACTCACCTAGAGCCAGACATCCTGGAATGTGAAGTCAAGTGGGCCTTAGAAAGCATCACTATGAACAAAGCTAGTGGAGGTGATGGAATTCCAGTGGAGCTATTTCAAATCCTGAAAGATGATGCTGTGAAAGTGCTGCACTCAATATGCCAGCAAATTTGGAAAACTCAGCAGTGGCCACAGGACTGGAAAAGGTCAGTTTTCATTCCAATCCCAAAGAAAGGCAATGCCAAAGAATGCTCAAACTACTGCACAATTGCACTCATCTCACATGCTAGTAAAGTAATGCTCAAAATTCTCCAAGCCAGGCTTCAGCAGTACGTGAACCATGAACTTCCAAATGTTCAAGCTGCTTTTAGAAAAGGCAGAGGAACCAGAGATTAAATTGCCAACATCTGCTGGATCATGGAAAAAGCAAGAGTTCCAGAAAAACATCTATTTCTGCTTTCTTGACTATGCCAAAGCCTTTGACTGTGTGGATCACAATAAACTGGAAAATTCTGAAAGAGATGGGAATACCAGACCACCTGACCTGCCTCTTGAGAAACTTATATGCAGGTCAGGAAGCAACAGTTAGAACTGGAACAACAGACTGGTTCCAATTAGGAAAAGGAGTACGTCAAGGCTATATATTGTCACCCTGCTTATTTAACTTCTATGCAGAGTACATCATGAAAAACACTGGGCTGGAAGAAGCACAGGCTGGAATCAAGATTTCTGGGAGAAATATCAATCACCTCAGATATGCAGATGACATCACCCTTATGGCAGAAAGTGAAGAGGAACTAAAAAGACTCTTGATGAAAGTGAAAGAGGAGAGTGAAAAAGTTAGCTTAAAGCTCAACATTCAGAAAACGAAGATCATGGCATCTGGTCCCATCACTTCATGGGATATAGATGGGGAAACAGTGGGAACAGTGTCAGACTTTATTTTTTGGGGCTCCAAAATAACTGCAGATGGTGATTGCAGCCATGAAATTAAAAGATGCTTACTCCTTGGAAGGAAAATTATGACCAACCTAGATAGCATATTCAAAAGCAGAGATGTTACTTTGCCAACAAAGGTCCGTCTAGTCAAGGCTATGGTTTTTCCAGTGGTCATGTATGGATGTAAGAGTTGGACTGTGAAGAAATCTGAGCACCGAAGAATTGAGCTTTTGAACTGTGGTGTTGGAGAAGACTCTTGAGAGTCCCTTGGACTTCAAGGAGATCCAGCCAGTCCATTCTGAAGGAGATCGGTCCTGGGTGTTCTTTGGAAGGAATGATGCTAAAGCTGAAACTCCAGTACTTTGGATTTGAGAAAAGCTGACTCATTGGAAAAGACCCTGATGCTGGGAGGGATTGGGGCAGGAGGAGAAAGGGACAACAGAGGATGAGATGGCTGGATGGCATCACTGACTCGATGGACGTGAATTTGAGTGAACTCTGGGAGTTGGTGATGGACAGGGAGGCCTGGCGTGCTGCGATTCACAGGCTCGCAGAGTTGGACACGACTGAGCTGAACTGAATATTCTATTGTATGGATGGACCACATGAACTTATCAGTTCATCTGTTAATGGATGTTTGGGTTATTCCCATCTTTATTGTGTGGATCTTAAAAGGCACCCCTTTCTCTGGGGACATAAGGGGAACAGATGGTATCAGCCCTTGCTCAGGCTTCTGTCAGACACTCTTTAAAAAAAAAAATGATTTATCTATTTGGCTGTGCTGGATCTTAGTTGTGGCACATGGGATAGTTGGTCTTTGCAGCATCCAGGGTCTTTAACTGCAGCATGTGGGATCTAGTTTTCTGACCAGGGATTGAACCCCGGGCCCCTGCATTGGGAGCATGGAGTCTTAGCCATTGGACCACCAGGGAAGTCCCTAGCAGGCACTCTTGTGCAGTGCACAAACTACACAGCTGTTCATGGCAACCCTGTCTGTGTGGTGCCTCATCTGAACAGTGGGGAAGGTAAGGGGCACTGTGAAGACGGAGTAATCAGGAGCTGTACCCCCTCACTTAGGCTTTCAGATGACCAATCCCCAATCTCTGTGCCCAGTTAACCCTGGGGAAAATCTGCCAGGGAACTGGGCCACTCTGGGTGGTGCCCCAAACTCTCCTTTCCTGTTGCCTCAGCTATAGCTTCCTTGCCCCTCCAGACTCTGGGGCCCTTCACTGTCCCCAGAGTCTCCCCTCTCCCCTCTGCACGCATCTCCACCTAGCCTGGAGTCCCACACCCGCCTACTCCTTCCAACCCTCTCTCTGTCTCTCCAGCACAGTGGCTATTTTTATTTTTCCTTCTTATTAAATTTCCAACTTCTGCAAACACCACGGCCCCTGCCTCGCCGCCCCCCTCCCCCTTTCCCTCGGAGCTGATTTGATTCACTTGCGTTTTATTAACAGATTAAAAAAAAAAAACAAACCCACAGCTGCCACCACAGTTTTCTTGGAGGTTTAGGGAAACTAGAAGAAGGGAGAAGTAGGCTGTTGGTTCCCCTCTGGGGGTTTAAAAATTCTCCCTCCTCCTTACATACGAGGATGTCTGGACCTTTCCATCGTAACCTGAAGGGGGAGGGGAGGGGCTGGGGAGAGAGGTTGGGGCCCCTTGCCGGATTTGGGGGAATTTGATGGATATCAGGACTGTGCAGTCCCCTAGTCAGTACCGTGTCCCAAGACGGAATTGCAAATTAAAAAAGAAAGAAATCTGTATGGAGGTCCCGCCCTTGCCCCGCTCCGGGTAGAGGCGTGTATTATAGAAGGCTTAGGGTGGGGAGCGTGCGGCTGCCCTGGTGAGCCTCGGAAGTGAGAGCTTAGATTCAAAAACCTCCACGCCAGAGCCGAAGGAGCCCCGGCCTTCTGTCCCTTGGGTGGCTGGTGGCGGAGGCCACGGAAGGTTCCAGGCTTCTGGACACCACGTACCCTGGTCCGGCTCTCTCTCACCACGTTTTCCTCCTCAGGAAATGCTGATCCTTATTCCCCACCAATCCCCTGCCTCCCAGAGCTGAGAGCAAATTGCTTCTTCATGCCCCCGGGGTGTTTCCCCCCCAAATTCTTTGTGTCAGTCTCCATGGCAACCAAGAACCCAGCTGCACTTTATTTCCTTGGGATACAGGATGGGGTGGGGGCGTGGGCGATGGGAAACAGAGGAAGTTCCTTTTAGCTGGGACCTTTCTACCCTACTCCTTCCTCCCCTTGGTCCCCCGCCCCTCCCCAAAGGGCTTGAGCCAGCCTTGTTCCATGGAGGCCAGGCAGCCTATCTGGATGGGTTGCTGGGCTGTGGCTCCCCCGGGGTCCCTCATCAGTTTGAGGAAGGTCCTTAATTTGGCCAGAGGGCTAAGGTTAAATAGTGCCCCGGGTTCCCGGTGGAATTTCTTTCCCCTTCTTTTTCTCTTCTCTTTACCTCCTCAATCCCCTAATCAGGGTGGGTTGGTACGGTTGTGCAGGTTGGGCACTGCACAAGAGGACATAGCATGAACTCAAGCCATGCCACGAGTGCCCATTTCTCTTTTGCTCGGGAGCACCCTATGAATTAACCTCTGCCCTGTCCTAGGTGACACTGACTCTAGAGTTCACTATTAAGAGAGCCCAATGCAGGGGGCCAGGGTTCAATCCCTGGTCAGGGAACTAGATCCCACATGCTGCAACTAAGACGCGGCACAGCACACCCCAAAACTGAAGAGGAAGCGAAGACTTGACAGAATGGGGGTTTTGAACAACATAAGCTACAGATCCTTCAGGATCTCAGCGAGCAAACACGTGAAGGAGTAACTCCTAAAAGGGCCAAGGTTGGGTCAAGGACTGGTAGACCGACTGAGGCTGAAGAGGGAAGGACAGGGAGTGAATATCAAAAGCCCCCAGAGACGTAACAGAGCTGGCGTGGATTGACAGCTAAATGAACCCAGTTCTACCCTCTCAGCATCCTCGCTCTCTGCCTCCTCATTGGGTAGCTCCTCCCATCGGCCCTGGAATCTGAGCTGATCTTGTGACCCGCTTTGACCAATCAAATGCCACAGAAGTACGGGGGCCGTCCTGAATCTGGGTCTCAAGTGATGCTGCGTGTTTCTACTAGCTGCTTAGAAACAAAACAAACAAAAAATGTTGCCTCTGCCGCATGACCAAAGCTGGAGTTAGCTTGCTGGTGGAGGAGGGACATGGGGGAGAAACCTGTTCCACCACCTGAGTCATTCTAGACCAGCCAGACCCCAAACACGTGGAGAGCCCAACATGGGTAAACAGAATGTGCTTCCCTGGCTCACAGCTGACCAAACGCTCAGGAAGGAGCCCAGCCAAGACCAGAGAAGTGGTCCAGCTCACCCGTGGCCTGTGGAACCATAATTAATGCTGATTGTCTAAGCCTCCAAATTTGGGGCTTGTTACACAATAAACTGTGGATAATTCTGATAGAGATGGGAATACCAGACCACCTGACCTGCCTCTTGAGAAACCTATATGCAGGTCAAGAAGCAACAGTTAGAACTGGACATGGAACAACAGACTGGTTCCAAATAGGAAAAGGAGTATGTCAAGGCTGTATATTGTCACCCTGCTTATTTAACTTATATGCAGAGTACATCATGAGAAACACTGGGCTGGAAGAAACACAAGCTGGAATCAAGATTTCTGGAAGAAATATCAATCACCTCAGATATGCAGATGACACTACCCTTATGGCTGAAAGTGAAGAGGAACTAAAAAGCCTCTTGATGAAAGTGAAAGAGGAGAGTGAAAAAGTTAGCTTAAAGCTCAACATTCAGAAAACGAAGATCATGGCATCTGGTCCCATCACTTCATGGGAAATAGATGGGGAAACAGTGGGAACAGTGTCAGACTTTATTTTTGGGGGCTCCAAAATTACTGCAGATGGTGACTGCAGCCATGAAATTAAAAGATGCTTACTCCTTGGAAGGAAAGTTAAGACCAACCTAGATAGCATGTTGAAAAGCAGAGACATTACTTTGCCAACTAAGGTCCGTCTAGTCAAGGCTATGTTTTTTCCAGTGGTCATATATGGATATGAGAGTTGGACTGTGAAGAAAGCTGAGCGCCAAAGAACTGATGCTTTTGAACTGTGATGTTGGAGAAGACTCTAGAGATTCCCTTGGACTGCAAGGAGATCTAACCACTCCATTCTGAAGGAGATCAACCCTGGGATTTCTTTGGAAGAAATGATGCTAAAGCTGAAACTCCAGTACTTTGGCCATCTCATGAGAAGAGCTGACTCATTGGGAAAGACTCTGATGCTGGGAGGGATTGAGGGACAAGAGGAGAAGGGTACGACAGAGATGGCTGGGTGGCATCACTGGCTCAATGGACGTGAGTCTGAGTGAACTCTGGGAGTTGGTGATGGACAGGCGTGCTGCAATTCACGGGGTCGCCAAGAGTTGGACACGACTGAGCGACTGAACTGAACTGAACTGAACTGTTACACAGCACAGTGGCCAATAGGGAACTGACAGGTTCATTGGGCACAACTTGTCCCTCCTCAGGCAGGCGCTGGACTCACATCCTGGGGAACTCTTGTTTTGGTTGCCATTATCTTCATATCTGCTAGGAATCTTTCCCACTTCTTTCGTTACTTGACATCTCTCTGATTGCATCCCCTTCCTCTCTCGCTTCCATTCAGACTTCACATCAACCTTCTCACACTTGCCAAACTTGTTTCCACCTCAGGGGCCTTTGCACCTGCTACTCTCCTGTCTGGAACCCTCTTTCTTCAGAGTTTCACATGGGTCCCTCCTCTGTCCACTCCACTGAGAGGCCCTTCCTCACTCAGAAAAGTAGGCTGTCTTCTGATCCTTCCCCAGTTCTTTCTTTTAAAAGAAAAATCATTTGGCTGCCCTTGGTCTTAGTTGCAGCACATGAGATCTTCCATCTTGTTGCAGCATGCAGGATCTTAATTTGTAGCAGGCAGGATCTTTTAGTTGTGATGTACAGGGTTAAGTTCCCTGACCAGGGATCGAACTCAGAACCCTTGCATTGGGAGCATCTTAGCCACTGAACCACCAGGGAAATTCCACTCTCTCCTTTAATCTTTGTTTTTATACCACTTAACACTGTGTGTGCGTATGTGCTATCACTTTAGCTGCATCTGACTCTTTGTGACCCCATGAACTATAGCCCTCCAGGTTCCTCTGTCCATAGGATTCTCCAGGAAGGAATACTGGAGTGGGTTGCCATGCCCTCCTCCAGGGGATCTTCTCAACCGAGGGATCAAAGCCGTGTCTCTTATATCTGCATTGGCAGAAGGGTTCTTTACCAATAGCGCCACCTGGGAAGTCCAGCGCTTAACACTACCTGAAATTATTTCCTTTCCCTCCCTGTCTCACTTCCCTATGCACTTTCTGGTCAATATGCTAGCCCTCAAATCCTTGTCTCAAAGTTATCCTAACCAAGCCAAGACAGCTAAAGAAGATTCTAGATTTGGGTCAAGGACGCCCAGTAGTGCCGGGTACCATTTGTTGATCCCACTAGAAGCCAGTTCACCACCAGTTATATCATACTTAGGGATGCCAAAGCCAACCCCGGACTTCCCATGGGGGCAAAAGAGCCCACCAGGAATATGTTCTTCATCTGCCTTTCCCCTAATGATGTCACCATCCATGGATGATCATGTCCCAGACCCATGATTTCATTTTCAGTTGCAAAACTGCTATTCCAGTCTATCAGTGCATTTCCCCATTGATGCATCCTCTGTCTTCTTCATTAGGCTGCAAACCTCACATTGCCAGAGATGGAGCCACCAGACACCAACGAAACATTGGCTGAAAGAATTTTAATTCAGAAGATGGAGCCCATTGGAAAAAAAAATCAAATAGATATTAATTGTTTAAGGCAAAGAGACGTGGTGCCACTCCTGCTTCTGGGATCCAAGGCTACCCAACTCTAGCCTCCTTGGAACTCCAGGCTTGGCCCAAAGTCCCAGGACACAGCCTGACCCTTGGTGCACCTCCATCACCATACCATCCATAGACTCGGGAACTGAAGGGGGCTTTAGGGAGAAAATATATCGTCTGTCTATAGGTATCAGCACTGTGTGTGTTCATGCTCAGTTGCTTGGTCATGTCCAACTCTGTGTGATCCTAAGGACTGTAGCCCACCAGGCTCCTCTGTCCATGACATTTTCCAGGCAAGAATACTGGAGTGAGTTGCTATTTCCTGCTCCAGGGGATCTTCCCGACCCAGGGATTGAAAGCAAGACTCCCATGTCTCCAGCATTGGCAGACGGATTCTTTACCACTGTGCCACCTGGGAAGCCCAGGTATCAACATTGCTTTCCTTTAAACATTAAAAAAAATTTTTTTAAACCTCCCCACAATTCAAATGTTTCTCTTATTATCTTCTGCCGAGGGAAAAAATTAATAACACAGCACAATATAAAATACTAAATTAAAGACATTTTGGAACCAGCAATTATTTCATAAGCTTCTCTTTTATTGCTGTGCTAATGTGCCTAATTGCTGTCTTAATGAGGACATTAATTTCTTGCTAATGTGATGTTATTATAGAAATTGCAGTCAATCTCTTAAAAGGGGGAAAGTGCTGGAAAGCTGTCCCATGAGGCAGGGGTTCTGGTCACCCCGAGGCTGAGGGGCAAACGAGAGGGGAGGAGATGGTGCTGGAACCTCGGCTGGGGGCAGGGGTGCCCAGGAGCCAAGGAAGGAGGGAGGCAGGGGAGTCTGGGAGTGGGCGGTCTGGGGAGGCCCTGGTCACCGAACAGCTGTCGCCATGCCTGGGGATCTGGGAGATGAGACTGAAGAGAGGAAATGTAGAATGATAGTAAAACCTAAAATATCAGTGGCAGGCACTGTTGGAACATTTTATATCTTAATCCTTGCAACAACCTGTGAGACGGAAAACATCACCATCTCCATTTCCAAAACTGAAGCACAGAGAGGTTGAGCAACTTACTCAAGGTCACACAGCTAGCAAATGATGGAGACAGGATTTGAATCCAATTCCTCCAGCTTAAGCACCGAGTTGCCCTGGTCAATGCCCAGCCACCGTCGGTGATATTAATAATCTCAAATATTTATTGAGAGTTTATTGTCCACCAGCACTGCACCAAGCCCCCACCCACATCAGATCAAGGTGAGTTCCTTTTAGAAGAAGAGCAGGTCAAAGCACCTTTGCACATTGATACAACAGGAAGGACAAGGCTGGGGGCTAGGGCTGCACCCCTACAGAAACAGGACATCCACTGTAAGGGCAGAGACCGCAGGGACCAGGGAAGAGAAACTTCTTTGTTCTGAGTTGTACCATCTGGTTACCGTGGTGGGTCAGTGAGTCCAGGTTAGAATTCTAGCGTTCTCACCCCCTGTATGACCTCAAGTATATAGCGGACCTTCTCTGGGCCTCAATTTCTTGTCTATTGGCCAGGGATTACCGTGGAATTTACCTTGGAGAGCTGTTTTGAGGATTAAGCAAGTTCAAATACTGCATTAGTCAGGATAAGTATACCCCAGTGGCTGTAACAAGTAACCCCCAAATCCCAGCCACTTACACTCCAGGCTTATTTCTCAGTTACATGGCAGGTGACTCTGTCCACTTGCAAACCTCGTCTTCCTGTGGACTGTGGTACCGCCTCCTTCTTACACCTCAGAGCCTTCCATGTGGGGACTTCCCTGGCAGTCCAGTTGTTAGGATCCTGTACTTCCAATGCATGGGGTGTGGGTTTGATCCCTGGTCAGGGAACCAAGATCCCACATGCTCTGAAGTGTGATAAAAACAGCAACAACAACCTTCCATGTGACCCTTTCTGTACAGCCTGGAGGCAACAAAGGAAAAGAGAACATGCGGAGAGAGGAAGGGGTGGGAAATTTTGGAAGCCTGAATGCAAAGCATTTAAAGGCCATGTCCACCCACACTGGACAGAAATAGATTGGGATAAAGAGAAGGAGTAGGTGTGAGGTTAAAGTAGCCCAGGTGGGCACCCCAGTGTCCCCCAAAGTTCAGCCACTCACAACACCTTGTCAAGCACCCAGCGGGCACAACCTGATGGATTCACCTGGCAAAAACACAAGAAGTCATTTTAAAATTCTAGGCTTATTGTTTTCATGAATAGTGAAAGGAGGAGAAGTCCCCTGATAGCCTGTTCCACACTCCAGAATAAAAGAAGTAAGGATGAAACAGAAGGCTGATTCACTGCGATTCAAGCTTTCGCTAGCATGGTCTGTGGGAATATGTGCAAAGTCATGCCACAGTGGAGACACGCTGCTTTTTATGTGTCAGTGTGGTTGGGCCATGGTGCCCAGATATTTTGTCAAACATTATTGGGGATGCTTCTGTGAGGGTGCATCTTGAACCAGGTTAGCATTTATTTCAATTGGTGGACTTTGAGGAAAGAGGTTTACCCTTCATAATGTGCGTGGGCCTTATCCAATGAGTTTGACTTCAGCAAACAAAGGTGATGTTTCCTGGGCAAGAAGGAATGCCTCGTCACACTTTTTAAATTTTATTTATAAAATCGACTTTACTCTGTTTTAAGTTTAAACTAATTCACTCATGAAAGGAACTTTCAGGGCCATGAATAGAAAAGCACCATGGCGACTTTCCTGGTGGTCCAGGGGCTGAGAATCTGCCTTGCAGTACAGGGGATACCTGTTTGATCCCTGGTCCAGGAAGATCGCACACGTCACAGGACGACTAAGCCTGCGTGCCGCAACTCCTGAGTCCGCGTGCCCTCGAGCCTGCGCGGCAACAGGAAGAGCCGCTGCAGTGGGAAGCCCATGCACGGCAACCGGGGAGGAGCTCCCACTCTCCACAGCTGGAGGCAGCACATGTGCAGCAATGAAGACCCAGCACAGTCAAAAATAAATAAACTTTTTTTTTTAAAAAGAAAACCACCACGAGTGGTCATGAATACATTATAAGTGTAAAAGAAATATAATGAAAGCTAGAATGTTGTCAAACTCTTCCTAGGGACAGACAGTGTCTCTGGAAGCCTTGAGCAATCATTCCCTTCTATGGGCCTCAATTTGCTCATCCATAAAGTAGAGATGGGTAGATGTAAACCAGAGAGACAATTATAAAGTTCCGCTATATTATGGTTCTCCAGAGAAACAGAGCCAACCGGATGTGTGTGTGTGTGTAGAGAGAGAGAGGTTGATTTTCAGAAACTGGCTCATGCAATTGTGGAGGCTGTCAAGTCCAAACTCCCTAGGGTAAGCCAGCAGGCTGGAGATGCAGGGAGAGTTGGAGCGCAAGTCAAAAGGCAGTATGCTGGCAGAATTCCTTCTTGTTCAGGAGCATCAGTCTCTGGTCTGTTAAGGCCTTCAACTGATTGGACAAGGCGCACCCACAAGTGCAAGTGGTTTATCGGGGAAGTGACTCCAGGAAACACTAACGGAGAGAAAGGAAGTGAGATAAAAGAGGGAGGGCAATGAACGCAAAGTGTAAATGTGGGTAATTTGATTTCCACAAAGTCCACTGATTTAAATGTTAATTGGTATATTAAAAAGCAGAGGCATCACTTTGCTCACAAAGGTCCATATAATCAAAGGTATGGTTTTTCCAGTACTCATGTATGGATGTGAGATTTGGACCATAAAGAAGGCTGAGTACCAAAGAGTTGATGCTTTCGAACTGCAGTGTTTGAGAGGACTCTCAAGAGTCCTTTGGACTGCAAGGAGATCAAACCAGTCAATCTTAAAGGAAATCAACCCTGAATATTCATTGGAACCAGAGATCAAATTGCCAACATCCCCTGGATCATCGAAAAAGCAAGAGAGTTCCAGAAAAACATCTATTTCTGCTTTATTGACTATGCCAAAGCCTTTGACTGTGTGGATCACAATAAACTGTGGAAAATTCTGAAAGAAATGGGAATACCAGACCACCTGACCCGCCTCTTGAGAAATCTGTATGCAGGTCAGGAAGCAACAGTTAGAACTGGACACATGGAACAACAGACTGGTTCCAAATAGGAAAAACAGTATGTCAAAGCTGTATATGGTCACCCTGCTTATTTAACTTTTATGCAGAGTACATCATGAGAAATGCTGGGCTGGATGAAGCACAAGCTGGAATCAAGATTGCCGGGAGAAATATCAATCACCTCAGATATGCAGATGACACCACCCTTATGGCAGAAAGTGAAGAGGAACTAAAAAGCCTCTTGATGAAAGTGAAAGAGGAGAGTGAAAAAGTTAGCTTAAAGCTCAACATTCAGAAAACGAAGATCATGGCATCCGGTCCCATCACTTCATGGCAAACAGATGAGGAAACAGTGGAAACAGTGTCAGACTTTGTTTTTTGGGCTCCAAAATCACTGCAGATGGTGACTGCAGCCATGTTAAAAGACATTTACTCCTTTGAAGGCAAGTTATGACAAACCTAGACAGCATATTAAAAAGCAGAGACTTTGCCAGCAAAAGTCCATCTAGTCAAGGCTATGGTTGTTACAGTGGTCATGTATGGATGTGAGAGTTAGACTATAAAGAGAGCTGAGCACTGAAGAATTGATGCTTTTGAACTGTGGTGTTGGAGAAGACTCTAGAGAGTCCCTTGGACTGCAAGGAGATCCAACCAGTCCATCCTATAGGAGATCAGCCCTGGGTGTTCATTGGAAGGACTGATGTTGAAGCTGAAACTCCAATACTTTGGCCACCTGATGCAAAGAGCTAACTCATTGGAAAAGACCTTGATGCTGGGAAAGACTGAAGGCAGGAGGAGAAGGGGACGACAGAGGATGAGACAGTTGGATGGCATCACCGACTCAATGGACATGAGTTTGGGTAAACTCCGGGAGTTGGTGATGGACAGGGAGGCCTGGCGTGCTGCAGACCACGGGGTCGCAAAGAGTTGGACATGACTGAGCGACTGAACTGAACTGATTCATTGGAAGGACTGATGCTGAAGTTCCAATACTTTGGCCACCTGATGCAAAGAGCCGACTCATCAGAAAAGATCCTGATGCTGGGAAAGATTGAAGACAGAAGGAGAAGGGGATGACAGTGGACAAGATGGTTGGATGGCATCACAGACTCAGTGGACATGAGTTTGAGCAAGCTCCGGGAGATGGTGAAGGACAGGGAAGCCTCGTGTGCTGCAGTCCATGGGCTCACAAAGACTCAGACGCGACTGAGCAACTGAACAACAACTCATTCTAATAAACACCCTCACAGGAACATCCCAAATAATGTTTGATGAAATATCTGGGCATCATGGCCCAGCCAAGTTGACACGTAAAATTAACCATCACATCTCCTCAGCTACTAACTTTGTTTTCTATTACTGTGTGTTTCTTTGCCTGAGGGTTTTTATGAGTCTTGCAGGCAGGAAGTGCTTGGAGCTATCATTCACAGATATGACTGTTACCAACAAGAGACAAAATTTTGGAGGATAAATCCCTCAGTTTCTTCGCCTACAGGTGGGTTGACTTTGCAGTATGTGCTCTCTTCTGCCTCCCAGAGGTCCCCGGTGGAACTGCATCCACTCAACAACATAACCCGTACTGGCTGCCTTCCCTTCCCCTCTTTCCTCACGGTGCTGTTTCTTGGAATCACCTTGCAGATTAAACTTCTTGCACCTAAGTGGCTGCCTCAGGGTCTGCTTTAGGGGAACTTAGCCTAAGACCTACGGGATTCCCACTATAACCTCTTTCTTACCCTTGTAGCAAAAAAGCATAAGTGAGAGAATGAACAGAATTTTTCTCAGAAAGGAAAAATGATACACGCTCATGATAAAATGAAAAGGTCCTCGATTCCGACTGAATTAAGGGGGCGTGCTCAGTCTCCCTCTGTGGTGCCCCCTTTACCTTGATATAGCCCTGCTAAGTCCCTCCCGTTGGATCCACTCAGACGTCTTGTATTCACACGCCAGCGACTGTATGAAAATATTCTCTTTTCCTTTCACAAATGGGGATCGTTGCTGATGCGCTGTCCCTCACTTGCTTTTTCTCCAGTTAATTACACACCTTGGACACCCTCCCCAGATTAGCACATCCAAATCCGCCTCATTCTGCTTAGTGGCTGCAGAGCACTGGAAGATGGGCTTTAAAAGAAGAAGAAGAAGAAGAAAAAGACTTTTCTGGAATGTTCCGCCTGGAAGTCCCAGACCTGAACTAATGAGATGGGAGACCACACTCCAATTCCTCTTGTTTCCAATTCCTGGAAACCTGCATGGTCTTTGGCCAGTCCGACCAGAACGGGGACAAACAGGCTGTGTCTGAGTCAGAGTGAGAGGATTTCAGGCTCCTGCTCCAGCCGCTGACAGTCCGCAGAGGAAAAAAAAGCCAAACCAAACCCCAGAGCCAAGTGCCGGCTCTGCGGACATGATCATTACCATGGGCAGTTGGTTTCTTTCCCCGGCCTTGCACACCCCTGACTCACGACAGCCTAGAGAGGTGCTGGGAGGTCGATCCATTTCCATTTTGAGTAGTCAGGTGATTTAGAGGGGGCTTCCCTCATAGCTCAGTTGGTAAAGAATCGCCTGCAATGCAGGAGACCCCTGTTCGATCCCTGGGTCGGGAAGATTCCTGGTTGGGGAGAAGGGATAGGCTATGCACTCCAGTATGCTCGGGCTTCCCTTGTGGCTCAGCTGGTAAAGAATCAGGCCGCAATGCGGGAGACCTGAGTTCGATCCCTGGGTTGGGAAGATCCCCTGGAGAAGGGAAAGGCTACCCACTCCAGTATTCTGGCCTGGAGAATTCCATGGACTATACAATCCGTGGGGTCGCAAAGAGTCGGACACGACTCATTTAAGGGCTGGTCCTGATTGGTATAGATCCATCCAGCATTCTCTCGCCTTGGCTGATGATTGGTCAGGCACAGCAGCGGGAGCTGTAGGCTCCACTCAGCACTGTTCCAGCACAAGGCTGGGCAAAGTATCCTCTTTGCAAGTAGTTTTATTGGCACTCATGTGTGTGCAAAACATGTTTCAAACATGAACATATGTTCATTTTAAAATTGTCTATGGTTGCTTTTGCCCTACCTGTTGCAACTGCATAGCAGAGTTGAATAGTTGCAACAGAGACTGTCTAACCCTAGAAGAGCTGAAAATCTTTACTGTCTGGACTTTACAGAGTTTGTTTACCGCTGGGCAAGTTTATGCTGACAGCATTCTTTAAAAAAAAAAAAATTTACTTATTTATTTGGCCTCATCGGATCTTCGTTGCAGCATGAAGAATCTTCCTCACATGTGTATCTTTTGGTTGCAGTGCACAGACTCTAGTTGTGGTGCTTGGGTTAACTTGCTGTGAGGCATGTGGAATGATAGTTTCCTGACCAGGGATCAAACCTGTGTTCCCTGCATTACAAGGCAGAGTCTTAATGGCTAGACCGCCAGGGGAAGTCTCCAGGACAGGATTTTTAATTACCTGTAACTCTCCACCTGGGAGCATTCTTCTGACTCACAGGTGGGATAGGTCGGAAATGGCCCTACAAATAGCCTTTTGTTTATAATGGATGGGAACAGAAGGATACATTCCCCAGCTCCCTCTCCGCTTGGGTGGAACACTCCTGAGCTGTGTGTCCTACCCGTTCTCTGCAGCATACCCCAGAGGGACGGAGCCACCATTGCCCTCAGCAGTATATCCACATTTACACTTTCGTTCATTGCCCTCCCTCTTTCATCTCACTTCCCTTCTCTCCGTTAGTGTTTCCTGGAGTCGCTTCCCAGATAAACCACTTGCACTCAAATTCATACTTCCAGGTGTACTTCTGGAGGACTCCAAACCCAGACAGAATTGACAAATTTCAGGCTAGAGGGAATCAGGAAAGGGTCCCTTGAAAAAAGACATATGAAGTGATGATCTTTTCTTCCACTGGAATCTGTTACTTCTGCATGTGTTGCCTGGAGTTTGGGAAGCTGTCTTGGCACCATGAGGAGAGCCAACCTTAGGACAAAGTTGAGATGAAGAGAAGGCAGAAAGAACCTGAGCTGATAATGTCACCAGGTGACTGAATAACCAACCCAGGAGCCGCCCTGACTCTGAATTTGCTGTTCAACTAGAATGTGACTATTATTGTTTACATTTGCTTGAGCAGTGGGTTTTCTTCTTCCTTTCTGATAGAGGGTGAGGTCTGGAGTGGGAGGGGCACGCTCACTCTATTGGGGTAAACATTGGGCTATCACCCTTCTGGTTAGGTGAGGTTCGAGGATAAATCTTTGCAGTAGCCAAAAGTGCAGTTTGCACATGACAGAACCCTTAATTGTCATAATTAATTTTAAAAGGAGAAGGCATTGGGTCATACAGCTGAAAAGCACAACAGTGGTGTAACTTCAGGCGTGGCTGGATCCAGGTGCTTAGATGATGTCACCAGGAGTCCAGTTCTGTCCATCTCTTAACTCAGATTTCCCATATTAGCCTCTCTCTCAGACAAGCTCTCAACAAGTGGTGGCAGGATAGTCCCACTTGTCCTGACTAGAGACTGTAACTTGCAAACCTTAGCAGACAGAAAACATTTCCTTCCCAACAGTTGCAGCAAAAAGTGTAAGGGCTGACTCTCATCCACCCTTCTTGGAGGGAGAGAATGTTATGACTGACCCATCTTGGAACACACATTTGCTAATAGAAGTGAAGGGAATCCAACGTTGCCGTGGTGTTCCACATTGACCAAAAGTTATTTTAGAGGTGGTTCATCAAAGGAAAACTGTAGAAAAGGAAAGAGATGCCAGGGAGGCAAAAGCATCAGACTTCTATGAGCCTAGATTCAGTGTAGGTTGGTAATTGAAACTGAAAGTGCAATCAGCCCAGAGCATTATGACCTGGAACAAATGAAGTCTGGACATAACCTCTCTGTCTGACTCCTGTCTCTGACCTAATGATATTTACACAGAACATGGTCTAGGAAGCTTTGTGCATTATTTTTCAGGATACCAGAGTCAGAGAGAGGGAGTTAGATACTGTGGGGCTAGGACTCTAGGAGCTAGGTCAGGACCCAAGGGACTAGCTTGGAGGGGAGGACTGATGTCACATTAGTCTGGCACAAGCCAAGATGCTGTAACAAAGAGGCCCCAAGATTCAGTGACTTCAACAAGGTAAGAGTTTATTAAAAAAAGTTATTGGGCTATAGTTGGTTCACACTACTGTGTTATTTTCTATTGTACAGCAAAGTGAATCAGTGAGACATATATCTACTCTTTTTTAGATCTTTTCCCTTATAGGTCATTGCAGAGTATTGAGAGGAGTTCCCTGCGCTGTACAGTAGGGCCTTATTAGTTATCTGTGTTAGCTATAGTAGTATGTATATGTCAACCCCAGTCTCCCGATTTATGCTTCCCATCACTCCCAAGTTTGCTTGTTACATCTGTGACTCAATTTCTGTTTCGTAAATATAGAAATGGTCCCTGAGAGTACAGTGTTGAGAGTTTATTTCTTACTCATGTAGGTGTTAGGCGCTGTGGGACAGCTTTGCCGCTCACATCACTTGTGGATTCCCTCTGGGGTTCCCAGAGGAACCAGGAAAAAGGAAGTGGAGGGCAAAGCTTCCTTTGAAGCACATACCTGGAAGTGGCACAAATCACGTATGCTCACACTCCATAAGCTAGAACTTAGTCACATGACCAAACCTAGCTATAAGGGAGACTTGGAAATACAGTCTCTCGCAAGGGAGCCATGTGCCCAGCTAAAACTCAGAACACTCTAATACTAAGAGGAAAGAGGAGGATGAATGCTGGGGGCAACTACGAATAGTATTCACCTTGCTGGGTGAATCTCTTCCATCTGGGACTGGGATCTGCCGTCTGGGACCACTGGCCCCATGTAGAGGGACGGGATCATCCCCAATCCATAACCCGCGATGCTCCACTCCACACTTGCAAATTATGTAATTACTTTATTATAATTTATTTCAAAATTTACTTATGTTTTTATTTTTAAATGACTTATTATTATGGATTTGCTTGTCACTTTATTTATTCATATATTGACCATCACTGAACAGGATAGCATGGATAAGATGCCTGGCACTTAATAGGTTCTCATGAAATATGGCAACCACAAAATCAAGGTCTCACCAAACCTGTTTCCTCTTCCTGTACACATCAGTTCAGTTCAGTTCAGTTCAGTCGCTCAGTCGTGTGCGACTCTTTGCAACCCCATGAATCGCAGCACGCCAGGCCTCCCTGTCCATCACCAACTCCCGGAGTTCACCCAGATTCACGTTCATCGAGTCAGTGATGCCATCCAGCCCCTCATCCTCTGTCGTCCCCTTCTCCTCCTGCCCCCAATCCCTCCCAGCATCAGGGTCTTTTCCAATGAGTCAACTCTTCGCATGAGGTGGCCAAAGTACTGGAGTTTCAGCTTTAGCATCAATCCTTCCAAAGAAATCCCAGGGCTGATCTCCTTCAGAATGGACTGGTTGGATCTCCTTGCAGTCCAAGGGACTCTCAAGAGTCTTCTCCAACACCACTATATTTCCCAACTTCCTCTGTGGCTAAGCAGGTCGTGTGGCTGAGTTCTGGCCAATAAGATAAAGAGGAAGTGACTGCTCTGTGTCTAGGATAGGGCCTCTCATCATGAGTTAGCCAATCAGATGTGAAGGATGCAGGAGAGGACACTGAGCCTCCGGAGCTGGAAGAAGATACTGTCTCTGTACCTTATATCCTTATCTATGAAATAGGATAATAGACTCTACTTCATGAGGCTCTTTAAAGATCCAGTGAAATGCACTAATATTTGAAAATTGAAATTAATTCATTCATCTCACTAATAATTGAAAAGTGAAATGAATTCACCTAAACTAAAGGAATTCATATTTGAAACTGATTAGATTAACAGAGAGTTAAGGGCGATATATGTGTTCAACATATTTTAAAATGTATAATTTGATAGACAAGCACTTACATACCTGCAATCCTGGTTAAGAAATAGAACATGACTGATAACTAGACATTGATGGAATAAATACCTAAATTACACAAATTTGTCGCTACTAAATTGTGATAAATGCCTCAGAACAAAAGGACAGGGAGCTAGGAGAATAACCCCAGGGGCTAATTTAGATTGGGAGGGAAGTTGGGAATGTCTTCAACACTTTGTATTTGAGCTGAGTGAAGGGGAGGTAGAAGTTAGCTGGTGAAGAATGGAGGGTGTACGGGCTTCCTCAGCCGTAAAGAATCCGCCTGCAAATGCAGGAGACATGGGCTTGATCCCTGGTCCAGGAAGATCCCACGTGCTGTGGGGCAACAAGTACTCGTGAGCCACAACCACTGAGCCTGTGCTCTAGAACCCGGGAGCTGCAACTCCTGAGCCCATGTGCTATGAGAGGAGTCCTCACTCACCGAAACTAGAGAAAAAGCCCAGGTAGCAACGAAGATCCCGCACAGCAAAAAATACATAAATAAGTAACATTATTTAAAAAACACAGAATGGAGGGTGGAGCCTTCAAGGAAGAGACACTGAGTAGAAGGCCTGGAGGTGGGCTAACCTGAAAATGGCCTGAGAGCCGTGAGGAAGGGAGAGTGGCGAGAGCGGAGACGGAAAAGGCCAACAGAGGCCACCAGGCATGTTGGTTTGGACTTTATTCTAAAAGCCACAGGGAGTCCCAGAGGCCTTTGCTTCGATTTACACTTTAAGATGCCTCTTCCACTTGCCTCCCAGAGATGGTCACCACGGAGTTCATACATTGTTGGGGGAAAGAGACAAATATATCTTCACAGCAAATTAAAATACTCAGTAGAAGTTCCAGAAGAGCTCTTGCTTTGGGTAATTTCTTTTTTAAAAGATATATGATTTATTTATTTGTTTGTTTGTTTTATTTTCGGTTGTGCTGGGTCTTCGTCGCTGCCCGGACCTTCTCCGGCTGTGGCGAGTGGTGGTCTCTCTCTGGCTGTAGTGTGCAGGCTTCCCACTGTGGCTGCCCCCTTGTTGTAGACCACAGGCTCTGGGGCGTGCAGGCTTCAGCAGGCACAGCACGAGGACTCAGTAGTTGCGGCTCCCGGGCTCCAGAGCAGAGGCTCAAGAGCTGTGGCACACGGGCTTAGCTGCTCTGAGGCATGTGGGATCCTCCTGGACCAGGGATCAAACCGGCGACCCCTGGATTGGCAGGCGGACTCTCCATCACTGAGCCACCGGGGACGCCCTGGGTAATTTCTGAGTCGAGTTTTGCAGGATGAACAGGGGTTTACCGTGAGAGTAGGAAAGCAGACCAGGCAGAAGGAACAGCACATACAAAGACTTGGAGTTTGTAAAGGGTATGGCAGGCTTCTGAACTGTAAAATAGGTTTAGTATAGGGGATGTGAACTGGTCAAAACCAGCCCATGGATGTTCTTTGCTTTAAGAAATACATTGATTGCCAAGATCTAAACACTTAATGATTTTGTATAAAAATCTAGATTCCTGGTTTTTCTACAAAAATCAGAAAATCTGGTAACTCTAGGCCTTCATTCCCACAAGGCATGATGAAAATGCGTGTTCCAATTTCCCACAGCCCCCACCACTTCTATTCGCCTCCCAACTCTGTGGTGAAGGCCCCGTTACCATATTACCATCATATGCACAGCACTGGCTGCTTTCCCTAGAGCAAGACTAGCCATACTCATGTCTCCAAGTAAAAATGGAGGGCTTCCCTGGTGGTTCAGTGGTTGAGAGTCCACCCGCCAATGCAGGGGACGTGGGTTCGATCCCTTGTCTGGGAAGATTCCACATGCCCTGGGGCAACTGAGTCCATGAGCCTTGACTAATGGAGCCTGCACGCCTAGAGCCTGTGCTCTGCCATGAGAGAAGCCACTGCAATGCGAATCCTGCACAGAGCAATTAGAGAGCGTAACAAAGACCCAGCACAGCCTAAATAAACATACAAGTTAAAAAGGGGAAGTTTTTTGAAATCTGGGAGAACTACATGTTTCTCAGGAAATGACAACCTACTCCGGTATTTCGCCTGGAGAATTCCACGGACAGAGGCGCCTGGAGGGTTACAGTCCCTAGGGTCACAAAGAATCAGACACTACTGAGCAACGAGCACATGTGCTTCTCACCCTCAACCGGCTTTATCCTTTGTCTTTCCTGCTCAGAGGCTTCTGCAGATGTTTGAGTTTGTCATCCCTGATGCAGCATTAGGACATAAAGCTGGGTCACAGTGGCTTTATGTGCTAGCTCAGAAGTGTGGATTTTGTCCTTTAGGCTATGGGGAACAATTGAGAAAGTTTTATTCAATTATTCCACTAATAGTTTGTAGCAGAAGCTATTGATGCCCAATTCACATCCCTCTGGCCTCACCATTTCGACAGGCTCCTGCTGCGGTCCAGCTGCCGCTGTCGGTAGCAGCTTTTGGCTGGAGGGCTCTCTCCAAAGCTTTTGAAGACTTCTCTGCCCTGAGCACGGCAGGCTGAAAGCGCCAGGCGGGGATCTCCCTACCCCAGGAGCGCCTCTCCACAGGATGGGAGTTGGCAGTCAAATGGACCACCGAGCTCTGCTCTGGGCAGTGTCCCTCACTACCTCCCGGAGGGCTCTGTCACAGCGATAACTGGCTTGAGGACACACTCATCACCGGCTCTTTCCTTCCCTTCTCCCCGACAGATGTTTCCTGGGGTCACTGCCTAGATAAACGACTTGCCTCTGAACCATTATCTCAGACTCTGCTCTGAGAAATCCGGATTAAAACCTGGTTATTAAGCAGGTGTTCTGTGCTGGAGAACAAACAGGACAGTTTCTGCTCTTGGGGACCTTACATTGCAGCTGCAGACGAGATAGCCCACAAATAAGGAAATGAGTGATAGCTAGCTATCATCTAGCCATCTTTCTGTACCTATATGTATATATAAAATTTTATATACAGGTAAAATTTTAGGTGGCTATATGGAAAGAGAATTAAAATACAATAGGATGTGGTGGGCTTTTATATTTTTTTTGGCAGTACCACGTGGCTCATGCGATTTTAGTTCCCTGACCTAGATCAAACCTAGGCCATTGGCAATGAGAGCACAGGGTCCTAATCACTGAACTACCAACAAATTCCTGGGTGTGGGGTTTTTGCTTTTTTAAAAGATATTTATTTCTTCTTTGTCTGCATCGGGTCTCAGTTGCAGCGCTCGGGATCTTTCATTGTGGCGCACAGGCTCTCTAGCTGTGGTGTATCTTCTCGGTACTTGTAGAGCACGGGCTTAGTTGCTCCGAGGCATGAGGAATCTTAGTTCTCCAACCGGGGATTGAATCTGCATCCCCTGCATTGAAAGACATTCTTAAACACTGGATCACCAGGAAAGTCCTGGTGGGTTTTTTGGAGTTTTTGTACTTTTTAAAATTTATTTGTTTTTAATTGAGGGATAATTACAATATTGTGTTGGTTTCTGCCATACATCAGCATGAATCAACCATTGACATACATTATGTCCCCTCCTTCTTGAGTCTCCCTCCCACCTCCTACCTCCCACCCCTCTGGGTCAGAGCCCCAATGTGAGTTCCCTGAGTCACACAGCAAATTCCTCCTGGCGGTCTATTTTGCATATGTTAGTGTATATGCTTCCGTGGAACTCTCTTCATTCATCCCGCTCTTTCCTTCCTATCCTACCCTCTTGTCCATAAGTCTGTTCTCTCCGTCTATGTCTAAAATATGTCCCCTTACATCCATTTCACCCATGAGTGAAGGTAGTCAGAAGGTATAAACTTCTAGTTATAAGATAAATGAGGCCTGAGGACAGAGTGTCCGGCATGGTGGTCATAGTCAGTGATCACATACTGTATATCTGCAAGTTGCTGAGAGTAGATTCTGAAAGTTTCCCCTCACACATAAACACAAAATTGTAGCTTGTGTGGTAATGGATGTTAACTAAGTTATTGTGGTGATCATTTTGTAGAATATACATACATCAAATCATTAAGGTGTCCTCAGTTCAGTCGTGTCCGACCCTTTTTGATCCTACGGACTGCAGCACACCAGGCCTCCCTGTCCATCACCAACTCCCGGAGCTTGCTCAGACTCATGTCCATCGAGTCTGTGATGCCACCCAACCATCTCAACCTCTGTCGTCCCCTTCTCCTCCTGCCTTCAGTCTTTCCCAGCATCAGCGTCTTTTCCAATGAGTTGGTTTTTCAAAACAGGTGGCCAAAGTATTGGAGTTTCAGCTTCAACATCAGTTCTTCCCATAAATATTCAGGACTGGTTTCCTCAGAACGGACTGGTTGGATCTCCTTGCAGTCCAAGGGACTCTCAAGAGTCTTCTCCAACACCACAGTTCAAAAGCATCAATTCTTCAGCATTCAGCTTTCTTTATGGTCCAACTCTCACATACATACATGACTACTGGAAAAAAGTCGTATGTATACCTGAAGCTATTATAATGTTATATGTCAATTATATATTAATTCAAAAATTTTAAAACAAATAAGTAAATAAAATATACCCATAAATTCTCTGATACTCTTCCTTTCAAAAACTGGAGCCTCTGGGAATTCCCTGTTGGGCCAGTGGTTAGGACTTGGCATTTTCACTGCCATGGGCCTGGGCTCAACTGCTGGGAGCAGAGCTAAGATCCCTCAAGCCACAGGGAGAAGCCACAGGGAGAAGCCAAAATGACAAAAAACAAACAGGACTTCCTTGGTGGTCCAGTGGTTAAGAATCTGCGTGCCAATGCAGGGGACATGGGTTCAATCCCTGGTCCAGGAAGATCCCACACGCCAACAGGCAACGAAGCCTGTGTGCCACAACTGCTGAAGCCTGTGAGCTTAGAGCCTGTGCTCCGAAACAAGGGAACCCACGGCAGTGAGAAGCCCGCTCCCCTCAATGAAGAACAGCCACAGCAACTAAAGAGAGCCTGAGCACAGCAACGAAGACTCGGCGCAGTCAGATATCAACTCACTAATCAAACAAGCAAACACGTGAAGCCTCATCCAAGCCCTCCAGTCCCGTCTTGAGTCCTGGCTGGAGCGAGTGACCCTCTTCTAATGAACAGAGTGGCACCAGGGGCACACGTGAGTTTCAGCCTCTCTCTCGGATCACTAGGGAAAGCCGCTGGCCATGCTGTGCTCACACTCAAGCAGCCCTTTGGAGATGCCCGCATGGTGAGGAACCCAGGCCTCCTACCAACAGCCATGTGGGTGCGCCATCTTGGAAAAGGACCCTCCAACTTCACTCCAGCCTTCAGATGACTAGTCCCCACCACATCCTGACAGCAACCTCATGAGAACCCTGAGCTAAGTCACTCTCACGTCCCTGGTCCTCAGAGACTGTGAGACAATAACTGTTTGTTTTAAGCTGCTATGTTTGGGGGCAATTCATCCCGGTAGTAATAGACAATGATGTGTGGATTTGATGGAGGGACACATACGTACCGTCCAGCCCAAAGCACCTACCTAGAAGCAGATCCTGAATGGGGACTCAGACACCTGTAATTCTGTGGGGGAAGGACTCTCGGGAGAGAGAGAGAGAGAGGGCGAGAGAGGCAGGAAGGATGTGGTCCAGCTCCATGGCGTGGAGGGACAGCCTGGTGTGAACTGCACCATATAGCTGGTTCACCCTGAGGCGAGGGCGCTGGCCCTTAGCACCCCTCAGTCAGCCAGCCAATGGTGCTGGTGTGCATTGCACCGCATCTCTGGAGAAGGGGGCTTCCACGAGCACAAGACAGTCCCCAGAAAAGGGGCAGGTGACAGCCATTCACAGCCAGCACCAAAGCAGGAAGGAGAGGGGTGTGCTGACCTAGAAAAGGGAATCTAGTTTGGGTGGGGACACCAGCAATGTCTCCGGAAGCGGCTGTCAGCCATTTATAGCCGGCAGAGGGAGTGAGCAGCTTCGCCCCATCATTTAGCTCATTTTTGTTTATCAAATACTTATCTCTCATCTTTCAGCATGCCAGGCACCAATCTAAGATCTGGACACTTTTAAATCTTCACAGTGACTTACAAAACAAGCGCTGTTTTCACCACCACTCAAGACCGCAGTCTCAGGGACCCTCCCCTCACCACCTGGGGCCCACTGAGTCCCCCACCCCCACCCCTGCCAGTCACCCCCATCCATCTTGCGGCCCAGAGCCCCCAGCTCTCACCGCCCACCTCCGCCTGGCAAATCCTCCTTCCCGCTCTTAATTGATTCTTAATCTGCAGCCTTGGGGCAGTGCTGCTGAGAAGGCAGGTGGAAATCATTTCCTTCAGCGCCAGCCAGCGCTAAGGGCATCTGACGGGGAGCCCCCACCCCCCGTTTCTCGCAGTCCTGGGCCCACAGCCCCTGCCAAGCCAGGTCCTGCTTATTCTCTGTTCACCCACTTACTCTCCTGACCCAGGGGCTTTGGGGGAGGATGTGGCAAGAAGAATCCTGTCCCCCTACCCAGCTTTTCCCCTCCCCCTATCCCCACACCAAGCAAGGGCCAGAGTTTTCTGGGGGTACTGTGTTTGGGCACCATCCAAGACCCTCCTGTCCCCCCAGCCCAGAGGGGCTCACAGGGGTCAATTCTGCCCCTCTGGGGACAACTTGGGCATGTCTGGAGCCCTATTTGCTTGTCACAACTCAAGGAGGAGGGTGTTGCTATCCACAGATAGTGGGTGGAGGCCAAGATGCTGCTAAACACGTTCCAGGGCAAGGGATCCCAGCAAAGAGCGATCTGGTCCCAAATGTCAGCAGTTCCCAGAGTGAGACTCTACTCCCAGACTCGGGGCGCAGCCTTCCTACTGGGGTACAGCCGGGTGGAGGGCCAACACTACATCAGCCCCCCTGATGCTGCTAATGTGTAGCCAAGAACCACGTGGGGAGCATTGGTTTTCAGGCCTCTCTCCCTCTTTCCTCTATAGGGCTCTCAAGTCTGTTAGCAAAGGGCCAGGAAGAATCCGTGTGGGGAAACAGCCCCACACAGACCCTGGCCCAGGCCAGGGTCTCCTTCCACCTCCCTGGTCCCCAGACCTCCCTGGGTACAGGGGCCTGGCCTCCTGACTCTCCTGAGGTGCATGGAGTTGGCGGACGGGGGAGACAAGCCCTAAGTGTGAAGTGTGCGTGCTGAAATTATAAGACGGGAATAGAGGCTGAGAGGGCGGAGGAACTGAGCCCCGAGGAGAAAGGGATGAATGCGATGAGAGAGGGGTGGGAATGGGGCGAGCCCTGTGGGTCTGTCCAGGGAGGCCCAGGCCCAGTGTCCATGCGCGTCCAGGGCAAGCAGGTCACCTCGCCCCCAAACACACACACTCCACCACCTCCCAGTCACGTGCTCACACCCTCACACCACCCCACTTCAAGTTCCCACACAGCCCCACACCTCAAATTCTCATAAGTCACACATGACCAGTGATACACTCACACACATTCACACTCACTCACACAGATTCACTCACAGTCACACACATTCACACACACAAATCCTCGCACTCACACAGGTTCACCTCCTCACACCCTCACAAGCTCGTAGTCACTCTCACAGTTATTTACTCACATTCACACAGACACACTCTCACATAAATTCTCACACACCTAATCACACTCTCATATTCTCATACACTGTCACACGTCCACACACATCTTCACACATACTCACACACATTCCCATACACACTCTCACACCTCAAATTCTCACTCACACATTCTTATATACTCACACACATTCACACACGCATACTCTTACACAATCCCACCCACACAGTCCGCTTATGTCAACTTTACACACACACACACACACACACACGCACGATTGTATGGTTCGTGTCTGTCTCCAGGACATCAGCCCAATGCAGGCAGGGATGTTTACTTGTTTATTTTTTGGCTGCACTGGTCCTTTGTTGCTGCAAATAGTCTTCCTCCAGTTGTGGAGAGCAGGGGCTACTCTTTGCTGCGGTGTGCAGGCTTCTCATCGCAGTTATTTCTCTTGCTGCGGGGCACAGGTTCTAGGCAAGCGGGCTTCAGTAGTTGTGGTGCACCGGCTTAGTTGCCCCGTAGCATGCGGGATCTTCCCAGACCAGGAATCGAACCTGTTGTCCCCCGCATTGGCAGGTGGATTCCAATCCACTGCACCACCAGCAAAGCCCCAGGCAGGGATTTATCTTGTTCAGTCTGGTCCCCAGAACTGGGTCAGATACACAGGAAGTGCTCAGCCAAATATGCAAAAGCTCACACAGCCTCAAATTCTCACACCTCATGTTCATGCAATCACCCACAGTCACAACAGTTGCACACACTCACACATCCTCACAGGCTCATGTGTACACACACACACACACACACACACAGAAGCTCTACAAACACTCGTGGTTTCCCCTGCCTGAGCCCCCTCCCCTCCGCCAAAGCCACCCTAAGACTCTGTAAATGTCACCGGCTGTGATGCTCTGGCCCAGGCAGGCTGGGGGGAGGCCAGGGTGGGAAGCGAACAGTGAGCTGAGTCCTGATGCCTCAGCTCCCCACCAGACCCCTCTGATTAAGGACCAGGCAGATTTAGAGAGAGAGAGAGAGCCGCCTTTCTGTAACCAGAACTGGCCAATCCCGGTACCTCACGGGCCTCAGGCTACCAGCTGGAAGAAGGACCAGCCCCACGGGCTGGAGGGGGGCGGGCCATGATGAGGACAACTGAGTTCCTTTGCCATTGTTCCTTCCCGGATTCACTTTGCATATTTGATTGAGCGTCTCCTCTGTCTGACCCTGCGCTGTGCTCTGGGGGCACCCGGGTGAACAAGATAAAAATCCCTGCCTGACTGGGGCCAGTGTCCTGGAGAGGTAGACACTGAACAAACACGTGTGTGTGTGTGAGGTCGTGATAAGGGATATTAGAGGAAAATAAAGCCGGAATGGACCGTGGTGGAGGGAAGGCCAGATCTGTAGGCTGAGATTTGAGTGAGGAGGGCCAGGAAAGAGCTGCCGGCAGGGGAGGCAGCACAGGCAAAGGCCGAGAGGAGGGGGTCCAGCCGGCCAGCAGGGAAGCCCGCCTGTGCGGAGCAGAGGAGTGACAGGCAGAGCTGGGGACGAGGAGGCCAACGGAAGGCAGAAGCCACCTGCTTTGGGATAGGTCTGGGACCCACTGCCGGGGGTCAGCTTTAATTCCAAGCGATCTGGGTCCGTGGAGGGCTTTAGGGTTCTAGCTGGGTTTTTATGGCCTGTGGCTGATGTAACAAATAACCACAAATCATTTGGCTTACAACAACGGAAATGTATCCTTTCACAGTTCTGAAAGGCAGAAGTTCAAGTTCAAGGTGTGGGCAGGGCCATGCTCCCTCTGAAGTTTCTAGGGGAGGGTCCTTCCTGGCCTCTTTCAGCGTCCAGTGGCTGCAGATGCCTTTGGTTTGTGGCCGCATCCCTCAAGTCTCAGTCTGGGTCCTCGCACGGCCTCCTCTCTCTGTCTCTCTATGTCTAAATACTCCTCTCATTTCTCTAGTCTAAATACACCTGTCATTGGAATTAGGGCCCATTGCCCAAGAATGGATCAGCTCTAGCTCCTTAACTGATTTTATCTGCAAAAACCCTGTTTCTGGGACTTCCCTGGCAACCCAGTGGTTAAGAATCTGCCTTCCAGGGACTTCCCTGGTGGTCCAGGGGCTAAGACTCCACACTCCCAATGCAGAGGGCCCAGGTTCAATCCCTGGTCAGGGAACTAGATCCCACATGCCGCACAATTAAGAGTTCCCACGCTACAACTAAAGATCCTGCCTGCCATAACTAAGACCTGGCACGGCCAAATAAATGAATAAAAACATTTTAAAAAACAAAACAAAAAAAGAATCTGCCTTTCACCGCAGGGAACGTGGGTTCAATCCCTCGTCAGGGAACTAAGTTCCCCTATGTGGTGGAGCAACTAAGCCTGAGCACAGCAACTACTGAGCCTCCTGGCTGAAATGAAGACCAAAGGCAGCCAAAAAAAAAAAAGACCCTATTTCCAAACAGAATCACATTCCTTTCTTTTTTTTTTTTTTTTTTTTTTAAATTTTGGGCTGTACCGGGTCTTCTTTGCCGTGTGGCCTTTTCTCTGATTGTGATGAGCAGGGACTGCTCTCTAGTCGTGCACAGGCTTCTCATTGCAGCGGCTTCTGTTGCAGAGCACAGGCTCTAGGCGCGCGGGCTTCTGTAGCTTCAGCTCCTGGCTCTAGAGCACAGGTTTAGTAGCTGTGGCGTACTGGCTTCGCTGTTCCGCGGCATGTGGGATCTTCCTGGATCAGGGATTGAACCTGAGTCTCCGGCATTGGCAGGTGGATTCTTTACCACTGAGCTAACAAGGAAGCCCCCAAATAAGGTCTCATTCTGAGGTTCCTGTTGGACGGGAATTTGGGCAGGAGAGAATCAGAGATTCAATCTGATACCCTGGAGTTTAAACAGTGGGGTCCCTCAGCCTCTCAGGCTAGATGCACCCCTAGGTGATCTCCCTCTCTGACAATCTCCTTTCCTTTGGCAACCAATCTGGCCTCTGCCCCACCCCTGGGACTCCTGTCCCCTGAGGCCCCAACTCAAACCATATCCAGCCTGGTGGGATCCAGCACCTTGATCTTTCTTCCTTTCGGCCCTGATGCCTTCTGAGTGGGTTACACTCCATCCCTTGGCCCCCTGGGCATTTCCACCCCATTCTCCACTCCCAGAGACTTTGCTGGAAAACAGCTAATTATGTCCGTCCCCTGAAGCCAGTCTGCTGGGGCTAGGGTGGCACTGGGTGACGGTGCCCTGCGTCCACGGCTGGCGGCCCGCGAGCCAACACACAGAGATTTCTATATGTTTTTAATTCCACAGCAATACTTTGATTAGAGAGCTGATGTGTTGTGTACGACCTCAGGGACCTCATTATTTTTCTAACTCAAATAAATACGGCGTTTGGAAGGCCGGGAGGGGCGGAGTGGGGGGAGGAGGAAAGGAAAGGCGCAGGAACCCTCATCTATAAAAAGAATTCAGGCCTTAATGAGCTTTTAAAACTTGCCAGCACCCCTTCCCCCCTCGCTGATCTATAAACAGAAGATCTGGCTTCTGGCTTCAGCTGCGAGATCTTGGGGGTTCAGGGTGGGCACAGCCAGAGAGGGGGGCTCAGCTGGGCTTCCAAGATTTTGGAGGATTCCCAGCTGCTGGGAAGATGGGAGCAGTCAGATCTAAGCTCAGCAGGAATTGCCACCATTTGGGTGCCCAGATTGATAACAGTGGATCTGAGAAAGACCTAGAATTCCCTAATTCAGGAATTCCCTGGTGGTCCAGTGGTTAAGACTCCATGCTTTCACTGCCAAGGGCTGGGGTTCTATCCGTGGTCAAGGAACTAAGATTCTGTAAGTCAAAGGGTATTAAAAAAAAAAAAAAACCTAAACGTAGAATTCTCTGATCCCCTAGGCCATCTTGAGAGGCCCACACTGTCATGAGGAGGAACAGTGGAGAGGTGGTATGGCCTTATCCTTGTGTGTCTGGGAATTCTTCTGCAAAGCCTCCTCCGGGAGAGGCTGGGATGAGCTGATGGGTAACAGGCTGGGAAAGGCGAGGAAGCCAAGATCATAGAGTGTGTACTTGATGCTCTCCCTAAACTGCTCTCATTCACAAACCATCCTTGAGTCTGCCTGGTGGCTGTTGGAAAAAGGGGGCTACCACCAGTTTGAGGAGCCCCTTCCGTGGCTATGGTGTTGGTGATGGAGTAAGGCGATGACCACAGAGCTTGCAAAAGGGCAGGGTGGACTTCTCATCACTGCCCTGTTCGTCCATTCAAATAGGAGCAGAGAGCCTTCCCAGAACAGGCAGCAAAGCCAATTTCAAGTGAAGATGAGTTCTTTGGGCAGAAATGGGCTTGGACCTGACAAATTTCTGTGTGATGAAAATTCCAGGGAGCAGGACAGACTCAGGGCATCTGGGTAAAGGCTTTAAGAAGGACCCAGGATGGGGAAAGGGTGGAAGGGCTGAAAGGAAAGATTCAGGGCATGCAAAGTCGTGTGTGGTACCCAAGTGGCTGATGGAGGAGCAGTGGGTGCTGGAAGATGCAAGACTGGGAGGTGGGGGAGCTACGTAAAGGGCAGAGATAGTGCTTAGTCACTCAATCCTGTCTGACTCTTTGCTATCCCATAGACTGTAGCCCACCAGGCTCCTCTGTCCATGAGGATTCTCCAGGCAATAATACTGGAGTGGGTTGCCATGCCCTCCTCCAGGGGATCTTCCCAACCCAGGGATTGAACCCAGGTCTCCCTCATTGCGGGCAGATTTTTACCATCTGCACCACTAGGGAAGCCCAAGAATATTGGAATGGGTAGCCTATCCCTTCTCCAGGGGATCTTCCCAACCCAGGAATCAAACCAGGGTCTCCTGCGTTGCAGGTGGATTGTTTACCAGCTGAGCTACCAGAGAAGCCCGAAGGGGCAGAGAAGGGTGTCCAATCTAAAAGAGCAGCCCCTGGGAGCTCCCTGGTGGTCCAGTGGTTAAGACTCCAGGCTCCTAACACAGAAGACGCAGGTTCCTCCCTGGTCAGGGAATAAGATCGTGCATGCTGCGTGGGCAGGAAAGAAACAGCAGCAGCAGCTCCTGTCCTCACTTTCTCTCTACCCATCATAGTTGGATTCATGTCCTTTCTTTTGTCACTCTCTGACATGATACTTGTGTGTCATCTGCTCCCTTCCCCAGGCTGGCCTCCTGCCTTGCCCCACCTGAGAGTAAGGGCTTTTGCCTGTCTTGAAAGGTGGGTGGGAAGGTATTAGCTAGGGCAGTTGTCCTCAGGATGTGAGCAATGGTGTACTAGTAAACCAGTTGGGATTTATAATGTTTGCCAATTTCCATGGTGTAGATTTTCTCACCTCGGTCAATTTCAAGCTGTGAAAGTGCCCTCTCTGAGGAGAAGAGGGAGGTGCTATTCCCCTCAGTTCAGTCACTCAGTCATGTCCGACCCTTTGTGAACCCATGGACTGCACCATGCCAGGCTTCCCTATCCATCACCAACTCCCGGAGCTTGCTCAAACTCATGTCCATCGAGTTGGTGATGCCATCCAACCATCTCATCCTCTGTCGTCTCCTTCTCCTCCTGCCTTCAATCTTTCTCATCATCAGGGTCTTTTCCAATGAGTCAGTTCTTCGCATCAGGTGGCCAAAGTATTGGAGCTTCAGCTTCAGCATCAGTCCTTCCAATAAATATTCAGGACTGATTTCTTTTAGGTTTGAGTAGTTTGATCGCCTTGCAGTCCAGGGGCCTCCCAAGAGTCTTCTCACACCACAGTTCAAAAGCATCAATTCTTTGGCACTCAGCTTTCTTTATAGTTTCCAACTCTCACATCCATACATGACTACTGGAAAAACCAAAGCTTTGACTAGATGGACCTGACTGTTTATACCCGCCACCCCCCCCCCCATTCACATGTTGAGGGATTTCCCTGGCAGTCCAGCAGTAAAGACTTCACATTTCAATGCAGGGTGTGTGGGTTCAATCCCTGGTTGGGGAATTAAGGTCCCAACAGGATGTGGTCAAAAATTTAAAAAAAAAAAAAACAATATTTCACATATTGAAATCTTAATCCCCACATTGATCATATTTGGAGGTAAGACCTTTGGGAGGGGATGGGGCCATGAGGGCAGAGTCCCCATGAATGGGATTAGTGCCCTTATAAAAGGGATCCAGAGAGCCACCCCGTCTACCATGTAAGGACACAGTAAGAAAATGCCATTTATGAAACAGCAGAGAGCTCTCACCAGACATGAATCTGCCCGGGTCTTGATCTTGGACTTTCAGCCTCCAGAATTGTAGGAAACCAGTGTTTATTGTTTATAAGCGGCCCAGTCTATGGCATTTTCTTATAGCAGCCGCAGTGGACTCAGACAGGAAGTATGAGGGGGTCTCTGGGTGGGCATAAGCTACAGTGTGCTTGTGAACCAGCTGGGGGGAAGGAATATGCTTTATAGTGTTTGCCCGTGGCCAAACTTGGCAGATTTCAAGCTGTGAATATGATATCCCTGAGCCATGAGCTAGGAAAAGATGTTTCTTGTGAGCCAGTTTGATCCAACTGGGCTATACCACTGGGTGTCATCTCCTGCCCGGGAATTAGCCCTTTTGCAATTTTGGCTCAAGAAAAAGAGAGGAAAAGGAGGAAGGTGAAGCAGGTTTCCTGCCTTCCTTCCATCCCAGGGCCATTGCACTCACTGTTCCCTGGCCTAGCATGATTTTTCTCCAAATGGTAACTGAGTCCTCCCTACCATAGCTTCCCCATAGTCAAAGCTGTGTGTTTTCCCGTGGTCATGTATGTCTGTACCATAACGAAAGTTGAGTGCTTTTGAATTGCACTGCTAGAGAAGACTCTTGAGAGTCCCTTGGACTGCAAGGAGGTCAAACCAGTCAATGCTAAGGGAAATCAACCCTGAATATTCATTGGAAGGACTGATGCTGAAACTGAAACTCCAATACTTTGGCCACCTGATGCAAAGAACTGACTCATTGGAAAAGCCCCTGATGCTGGGAAAGATTGAAGGCAAAAGGAGAAGGAGGCGACAGAGGATGTGATAGTTAGATAGCATCACCAAGAAGGGAATGGCAACCCATTCTAGTATTCTTGCTGGGAAAATCCCATGGATGGAGGAGCCTGGCGGGCTACAGTCAATAGGGTCGCAAAGAGTTGGACATGACTGAGTGACTTCACTTCACTTCACTTCACCAACTCAATGGACATGAATTTGAGCGACTCTGGGAAATAGTGGAGAACAGAGGAGCCTGGCGTGCTGCAGTCCGTGGGGTCACAAAGAGTTAGACATGACTTAATGACTGAACAACAACTTCAGTCTAAGCAAGCCCCATCCTCCCGCCAGCCCTGCCCCCTAAGCAGTCCAGTACCTTCTGAGCCCCCTGCGGTGGCTAACCATGCAGACGTCATTACTGCCATATCCGTATTTGATGAGTGGGATCACTGAGACACTGGGAGGTAAAGCACTGAGCTGGAGGCACAGAATCAGAGAGTCATAGACTGGCTGCTGAATCTGTTCACGCAACCGCTGGGCTTTGTTACTGCCCAGCTTCATCTCTTCCTCAGCACATTGTGGGCATGTTTCCCTGCTTTGTCTGCTAGGGGCCAATGTGAGCACCGGCTCTGCTCTCGGAGCATGGCCAAGGCACTTTCTCTTTCTGAGCCTGATTTCCCTTCTGCAAAATGGGCATATAACAGAACTTACCCCCGACGAGGTGTCATGTGCCTCCATGAAGGGAATACTTGAGTGGCTTCCCTGGTAGTCCAGTGGTCAAGAATCATCCCTGCAATGCCACGGGGGACATCACTTCAATCCCTGGGCCAGGAAGATCCCACCTGCCACAGAGCGACTAAGCCCATCCACCACAACCACTAAACCAGCATCTAGAACCCTCGAGCTGAATCCACTCAAGCCTGCACAGCTGGAGCCTGTGGTCTGCAGCCAGAGAAATCACTGTAGTGAGAACCCCGCGCACCACAATGAAGAACAGCCCCCACTTGCTGCAGCTAGAGGAAGCCTTCATGCAGCAGCAAAGACCTGTGCATGCAAGCGTGCTTAGTGCTCAGTCGTGTCTGACTCTTTGCAGCCCCATGGACTGCAGCCCGCCGGGCTCCTCTGTTCATGGGATTCTCCAGGCACGAATCCTGGAGTGGGTTGCCATTCCCTTCTCCAGGGGATCTTCCCGATCCAGGAATTGAATCGAGGTTTCCTGCTTTGCAGGTAGATTCTTTACCATCTGAGCCACCAGGGAAGCCAACAAAGACCCACCACAGTCAATAAATAAATAAATAAATCTTTAAAAAAAAAAGTAAAGAGGAAGAATACTTGGCTCATGGACTTCTAAAGCTGGGTTTCTGGACTTTGGCAATACTGATGTTTAGCAGCATTCCCAACCTCTACCCGCTAGAAGTTGGTAGCACCTACCCCCTAAGTGGGGCTTCCCAGGGGGCACTCATAGTAAAGAAAGAAAGTGAAGTCGCTCAGTGGTGTCCAGCGCTTTGCGACCCCATGGACTGCAGCCCGCCAGGCTCCCCCGTTCATGTGATTTTCCAGGCAAGAGTTCTGGAGCGGGTTGCCATTTCCTTCTCCAAGGGATCTCCCTGACCCAGAGATTAAACCCAGGTCTCCCGCATTGCAAGCAGATGCTTCACTGTCTGAGCCACCAGGGAAGCTGCAGCATTAGTAAAGAACCTCCTTCCCAATGCAGGAGATGTAAAAGACGTGGGCTCGATGCCTGGGTCAGGAAGCAGGGCATGGCAACCCACTTCAGTATTCCTGCCTGGAGAATCCCGTGGACAGAGTGGACAGGCAGGCTACAGTCCATAGGGTCACACAGAGTCGGACACGACTGAAGCAACTTAGCACGCACACACACACGCAGGTACCCGCTAAGTGTGACAACCAAAAATGCCTCCAGATATTGCCAAATGTCTCCTGGTGTCGGGCGTGGGCAGAATCCCCTCTGGTTGAGAAACTCTGTTCTAGGTCAGTGATTCCTCACCCAGTCTGCATATTAGGTTCACCTAAGAGTCTGAACTCTTGCCTGGAAAATCCCATGGATGGAGCCTGGTAGGCTGTAGTCCGTGGGGTCGCTAAGAGTGGGACACAACTGAGTGACTTCACTTTCACTTTTCATTTTCATGCACTGGAGAAGGAAATGGCAACCCACTCCAGTGTTCTTACCTGGAGAATCCCAGGGACGGGGGAGCCTGGTGGGCTGCCTTCTCTGGGGTCACAGAGTCGGACACAACTGAAACGACTTAGCAGCAGCAAGAGTCTGAAAGCTTCCCAAAGCCAGCCCCACCCAACTGCCTTAGATTCTCTGAGGGTGAGGTCAGGGGTCAACATTGTTCGTTCTGTTTGTTTGGATTTTTTGTTGATGTTGCTTTAATTATTTTTTTATTTTTGGCTGCATCGGGTCTCAGTTGTGGCACAAAGGATATTTTGTGGACTCACTCGGGCTTCTCTCTGGTTTCAGCATGTGGGTTCTGTAGCTGCCAGTTGTGCTGGCTAAGTTGCCCCTCAGCATGTGGGGTCTTAGTTCCACAAGCAGGGATCAAACTTCTGGCCCCTGCATTGGAGGGCAGATCCATAGCCAATGGACCACCAGGGGAGTCCCGTGAGCATTGTTAAAGCTCCGCAGGTGAACCCAGTGGGCGTTTAAGGTTGAGACCAGCAGCAGGTGACAGGTGATGCACCCAAAACGGGCCATGGAGGCGTTCTCAATGGAGGTGTGGGCCACATCCAGGGAAATCAGCAGGAGGTGGTGATGCACCCAGGGCTGCCGGGAGCTGGGGGCTGTTATTACCCTGCCTTAGGCTCAGGCTGCCATCACACAGAGCAGATTGCTTAAGTGACAGACTATTTTCTCAGTTCTGGAGGCTGAAAGTCCAAGATCAAGGTGCCAGCATGGTTGGTTTCTTTTTCTTTCTTTCTTTCTTTTTTAAAATATTTTTTAACTTATTTATTCGGCTGTGTCATGCTTTCAAACTGTTGTGCTAGAGAAGACTCTTAAGAGTCCCTTGGACTGCAAAGAGATCAAACCAGTCAATCCTAAAGGAAATCAACTCCGAATATTCACTGGAAGAACTGATGCTGAAGCTGAAGCTCCAATACTCTGGCCACCTGATGCGAAGAACTGACTCACTGGAAAAGACCCTGATGCTGGGAAAGATTGAAGGCAGGAGGAAAAGGGGATGAGATGGTAGGATGGCATCACCAGCTCAGTGGACATGAGGTTGAGCAAGCTCTGGGAGATAGTAAAGGGCAGGGGAGCCTGGTGGGCTACAGTCCATGGGGTCACAAAGAGCTGGACACGACTGAGTGACTGAACAACAAAGGTCTTAGCTGTGGCCTATGGATCTTTATTTGCAACATGCACAATCTTTAGTTGCGGTATGGGGATCTTGTTCCCTGACCAGAGATTGAACCCAGGCCCCCTGCACTGGGCATGCAGAATCTTAGCCACTGGACCACCAGCGAAGTCCCAGGGCTGGTTTCTGATGAGGTCTCTCTTCCTGGCTTGCAGACAGCTGCATTCTCACTGTGTCCTCGTGTGGCCTTTCCTCTGCGTGTGTGTTGAGAGAGAAAGGTCTCTGCAGCCTCTTCTTCTTATAAGGACACCAGTCATATCAGATCATCAGGCTTCACCCTTATGACCTCCAGTAACCTTGCCTGGAAAATTGCATGGACAGAGGAGGAGGAGGTGCCTGGTGGGCTATATAGTCCATGGTGTCCCAAAGAATCGAAAATGAGTGAGCGACTAAACAACAACTATGACCTTATTTAACCTTTTTTTTTTTTTTTGGCCACACTGCACTGCTTGTGGGATCTGTTTCCTGATCAGGGATTGAACCCAGGGCCTTGGCAGTGAAAACACCAAATCCTAACCACTAGACCACCAGGGAGCTCCCTCATTTAAAATCATGCTGCTGCTGTTGTATAGTTGCCAAGTCTTGTCCAACTCTTGCAGTCCCATGAACTGTGGCCCACCAGGCTCCTCCGTCCATGGGATTTCCCGGGTGGAGAGGATAAGCACTTCCTTACCAGGGCTCCTTCCTGACCCAGGGGTGAAACCTGCACTTCCAGCACTGACAGGCAGACTCTTTACCACTGAGCCGCTGGGGAAGCCCTCGTTTAGCCTCACTCACCTCCTTAAAGGCACTGTCTCCTCATACTGTCACAGTGGGGGGATAGGGCTCCAGCACGTTAATCTGGGGGGCCATAATCCAGTCCATAAGAAGATAAATGGAGGAGCATCCAGCATGGAGCCAGACTGTGAGCTCCCAGAGATTTCGGTGCTGGGCTCGCAGCCACTCTGTGAATCTGGGCTGCTGATAAAGAGCAGGAAGACTGAGTGGGGCTTGCTAGGCCCTGCAGTGGCTGATGCATCCACAGATGGGGCATAAGGGGAGACTGTCAAAGCCCCCCTCCAAAGCGTGATCCATGCAGGACAGTGTCCCCAGAGCGGAGGACCCCACACATGCACACACACATGGGTTCTGCCCATCAAGGCTGGTCGGAGGCAGCTGCAGAGCGGACAAAACATGGGGCCCAAGCCAAGGTCTCCAGCTCTCCAAGTTCACATTCAGTAGACATAGATGGATGCTTTCTGGTTCTATATTTGGGCAGGAAGGGGATTTCCCATCCCTAAAACATTCCAGAGACGCTGGGAAGACATAAAAGGCATGCAGCGCTGATGGGAGGCAGGAAAGATACACACACTGCTCAGCTCAACAGAGGGAGGAGGGGAGACCCAGGACCCCAACCTGTGACACTTGACTATAAAACCTGAAGCTGGAAACAAGCCCCACCCCCAGGGGGACAGAATGCACAAGTGTATCCCTGTGTGTGTGTGCGCTCAGTCGTGTCCAACACTTCGCAATCCCATGGACTCTAGCCCGCCAGGCTCCTCTGTCCGTGGAATTTTCCAGGCGGGAATACTGGAGTGGGTTGTCACTTCCTTCTCCAGCGGATCTTCCCGACCCAGGGATTGAACCCGGGTCTCCTGCTTCTCCTGCATTGGCAGGCAGGTTGCTTACCCTGCGCCACCTGGGAAGCCTGTGTGTATGTGTGTTACGATACATATAACATAGCATGGACCAGGTTTTTTGGTCGTGTTGCAAAGCATGTGGGATCTTAGTTCCCCAACCAGGAAATCCTCCCACACTCCCTACATTGGAAGCATGGAGTCTTAATCACTGAACCACCAGGGAAGACCTACACTTACCATTTTTAATCTTAACCGTTTTTAAGCATACAGTTCAGTGGTATGAAGTACATTCACACCCTGGTACAACCATCACCACCATCCATCCTCATAGGTCTTTTTATTTTGTAAATCTGAAATTGTATACCCATTAAATAATAACTCCCCACCCCTCTTTCCCAGACCTTGGCAACCAGCATTCTACCAATGTTGACTAATCAAAGATCCTCACCTAAGTGGAATCATACAATATTTGTGTGGCTGGATTATCCCTGCGCATAATGTCCTCAAGTTTCATCCATGTTATAGCATGTTGCAAAGCTTCCTTTTTAAGGCCAAATAAAACCTCATTGTATGAATACGTCACATTTGGTACATTTATCCATTCATCAGTTCATGGACACTTGGGTTGCTTTCATGGTTTAGCTACTATTGCTTCCCTAGTGGCTCAGATGGTAAAGAATCTGCCTGCAAGGTAGGAGACCCCGGTTAGATCCCTGGGTCAGGAAGATCCCCTCATCCTCTGGAGAAAGGAATGGCTGCCCACTCCAGTATTCTTGCCTGAAAAATTCCATAGACAGAGGAGTCTGGCGGGCTACAGTCCATGGGGTCACAAAGAGTCGGATATGACTGAGGGGTTAACACTTTTACTATGAATAATGCTGCTAGGAACATGGGTACACAAATATCTCTTTGGGACCCTGCTTCCTATTCCTTTGGGTATACACCCAGAAGTGGGTTTGCTGGATCAAGTATACAAGTATGTCTTTAGATCCAGCAAGACCTACTATGTGCCCAGCAGTATTCTAGGACTGGAGAGGCAGCAATGAACAAACAAATAGAGGCCCCTGTCCTCCCAGAGCCCAAGGTCCAGCAGAGAGGGAGGCGATGAATTAGCTAAATAAAATAGAAGATGATGGGACTTACCTGGTGGTCCAGGGGCTAAGACTCCACGCTTTCAATTCAGGCAGCCCAGGTTCATTTCCTGGTCAGGGAACTGGATCCCACATGCTGCAACTAAGAATTCATGTGTGGAAACTAAAGATCTCACATGTTGCGACTAAGATCAAAGGTCCTGCGTGCCACAACTAAGATTCAGTACAGTCAAATAAATAAATAAACATAAAATATATACAGAAGGTGATAAGTTCTGGAAGGAAAGTAAAGCAGAGAAGAGGAATGAGGAGTGCCAGGAATGGGTTACGGTTTTAATCAGGTGGCCAGGGACGATCTCATGGAAAAGTTGACTTTTGAGCAAAGAGTTGAAGGAGGTGAGAGAGCCATTTAAGTTATATAGTGCTACATAACAAATAGTGGAGGTGATGGAATTCCAGTTGAGCTATTTCAAATCCTAAAAGATGATGCTGTGAAAGTGCTGCACTCAATATGTCAGCAAATTTGGAAACCTCAGCAGTGGCCACAGGACTGGAAAAGGTCAGTTTTCATTCCAATCCCAAAGAAAGGCAATGCCAAAGAATGCTCAAACTACCACACAATTGCACTCATCTCACATGCTAGTAAAGTAATGCTCAAAATTCTCCAAGCCAGGTTTCAGCAATATGTGAACCATGAGCTTCCAGATGTTTAAGCTAGTTTTAGAAAAGGCAGAGGAACCAGAGAGATCAAATTGCCAACATCCTCTGGATCATGGAAAAAGCAAGAGAGTTTCAGAAAAACATCTATTTCTGCTTTCTTGACGATGCCAAAGCCTTTGACTGTGTGGATCACAATCAACTGTGGAAAATTCTGAAAGAGATGGGAATACCAGACCACCTGACCTGCCTCTTGAGAAACCTATATGCAGGTCAAGAAGCAACAGTTAGAACTGGACATGGAACAACAGACTGGTTCCAAATAGGAAAAGGAGTACGTCAAGGCTGTATATTGTCACCCTGCTTATTTAACTTATATGCAGAGTACATCATGAGAAACGCTGGGCTGGAGGAAAAACAAGCTGGAATCAAGATTGCCGGGAGAAACATCAATAACCTCAGATATGCAGATGACACCACCCTTATGGCAGAAAGTGAAGAAGAACTAAAGAGCCTCTTGATGAAAGTGAAAGAGGAGAGCGAAAAAGTTAGGTTAAAGCTCAACATTCAGAAAACTAAGATCATGGCATCCAGTCCCATCATTTCATGGCAAAGAGATGGGGAAACAGTGGCTGACTTTATTTTTCTGGGCTCCAAAATCACTGCAGATGGTGACTGCAGCCATGAAATTAAAAGATGCTTACTCCTTAGAAGGAAATTTATGACCAACCTAGACAGTATATTAAAAGTAGACCTTGCCAACAAAGGTCCGTCTAGTCAAGGCTATGGTTTTTCCGGTAGTCATGTATGGATGTGAGAGTTGGACTATAAAGACAGCTGAGCACCAAAGAACTGATGCTTTTGAACTGTGGTGTTGGAAAAGACTCTTGAGAGTCCCTTGGACTGCAAGGAGATCCAACCAGTCCATCCTAAAGGAAATCAGTCCTGGGTGTTCATTGGAGGGACTGATGTTGAAGCTGAAACTCCAATACTTTGGCCACCTCATGCGGAGAACTGACTCATTTGAAAAGACCCTGATGCTGGAAAAGACTGAGGGCAGGAGAAGAAGGGGATGACAGAGTATGAGATGGTCGGATGGCATCACCGACACAATGGACATGGCTTTGGGTGGACTCCGGGAGTTGGTGATGGACAGGGAGACCTGGCGTGCTGTGGTTCATGGAGTCACAAAGAGTTGGACACGACTGAGCGACTGAACTGAACTGAACTGAACAAATCACTCCAAAATCTAATGGCTCTAGACAACACAGGACTTCCCTGGTGGTCCAGGGGTTGTGAACCCGCCTGCCAATGCAGGGGATGTGGTTCCAATCCCCGGGTCAGGAAGATTCCACATGCCACCAGACAACTGAGCTGAGTGCCACAACTACTGAGCCCAGGAGCCCTAGAGCCTGTGCTCTGCAACAGGAGAAACCACCACAATGGGAAGTCTTTGCACCACAACTTAGACAGTAGCCCGACCACTGCAGCCAGAGAAAGCCTGTATGTAGCAACAAAGACTCAGTGCAACCAAAAAAAAAAAAAGAATACTGCATTCAACCATTAAAAAAAAACAAAACAAAACAAACATGGACGACCGTGATTTGGGAGTCGGGAATCTGGGTACCACTTAGATGGTCCTCTGGCTCATGAGGCTGCAGTCAAGGCAGCCACTGATGTTATATGGTCATCTCAAGGTTCAAATGGGGAGAAGCATGCCCAAGACTGTTGGCAGAGTTCAGTTCCCCAGCGGTGATTGGGTGAAGGCTACTCTCCATTCTTTGTCAGCAGATCTCTCCATAGGATGGCGCACATCCTGGTTATGGGTTTCATCAGAGAGAGACGAGAGTGCTAGCAAGAGGGGGAGTCAGCAGGACAGAAGTCACAGCCTTAAAACCTAATCATGGGTGTGACACTCCGTCACTTCGGCCATCTTCTACTGATTAGAAGTGAGCAGTTCAGTCGACACTAAAGATGAAAAAAACTAAAGAAGGGCAGGGGCCATGGAAGGCCATCTCACTGACACTGCTGACTAGAGGAGTCAGGTGGATATCTGGGAATAATATACAAGGCAGATGGAACAGCATGTGCAAAGGTCCTAAGGCAGGAACAAGCTTGGACTGTGGTTGGGGGAAAAAGGACAGTGCACCTGGAGCAGGGACTAAGTAAGGGGAAAGGATACAGCGTGAAGGCAGACAGGCCAGCAGCCATCCTGAGGGCCATGGAAAGAAATCTGAATTTTTTTTCCGAAAGCAATGAGAAACCACCAGCCAATTCCAAGGCAAGGCATGGGCCATCTAATTCATAGTTTGAGGCAATTCCTATGATACTTGTGGAAGTAATATGGCACCTGGGGTTTGCTTTAAAGTACTCCCTTAATTAGCAGATGCAAATTGGTATACAGAAACTGGATAAACAACAAGGTCTTACTGTGTAGCACAGGGAACTGTATTCAATATCCAGTGGTAAACCATACTGGAAAAAAAAAGGAAAAAGAATGTATACATACATGTATAAACGGAATCACTTAGCTATACAGTGGTAGTTAACATGACATTGTAAATCAGCTACACTTCAGTTTTAAAAAAGATTTTAAAAGACTCCCTCGAAAACACGTTGGAGGGGCGATCAGAGATGAAACAAGACGGGCAAAATGTGGATTATCATAAAAGTCAGATGAGAGGACCATATGGGCTCTTCATACTTTTCTCTCTGCTTTAACACATGTGTGAAATTTTTGTATAATAAAAAGGGAAATATTAGCAACAAACCATGTATCAGGTTTCTGAAGGGTGAACAACCTGTGGGGGAGTGAGGGCAGAAGCAGAGGTTTGAGACAGAGGTGACTACAATGGTCCAGGCTACAAGCCATCAACACGTTGGCCAATATTAGAGGCTGATGATACCAAGTGTTGATAAGACGGGGAGGAACTGGAATACTCATCCTCAGCCAGTGTGTCAAAGCAGGTGCCAGGTTTGTTTGTTTGTTTATAAAGCTACACAGTTACCATACAGCCCAGAAATTCAATTCGTAGGTATTTACCCAACTGAAGTGAAAACATACATTGGTGCAAAGATCTGTTGGCAAATGTTCACAGCAGATTTTTTTGTTATTGCCAAAAAACTGGAAACAACCTAAATGTCTAGGACAAGAGAATGGATAAACAAATTGAGGTCTGGGGACTTTCCTGGTGGTCTGGGGGCCAAGACTCCGAGATCCCAGTAGAGGGCGTGTGGGTTCCCCGATTAGGGAACTAGATCCCACATGCCACAGCTGAGAGTTTGCATGCCAAACTAAAAAGGTACTGCATGTTGCAACTAAGAGCTGGTGCAGCCAAGTAAATAAATACAAACTAAAATTTAAGAAAAATAAAAACAAGTTAAGGTCCATTCATAGCATGGAATGTCATTATTGTTTGGTTGCTAAGTTGTGTCTGATTCTTTTGGGACCCCATGGACTATAGCCCACCAGATTCCTCTGTCCATGGGATTTCCCAGGAAAGAATACTGGAGTGGGTTGCCATTTCCACCTCCAGGGGATCTTCCCCACCCAAGAATGGAACCCATGTCTCCTGCATTGCAAGTGGATTCTTTACCATCGAGCCACCTGGGAAGCCTAGCATGGAATACTCTGCTGCAGTCAAAAGGAACAAGCTACTTATAACTCCTAAGGGGAAGTGGATAAAGATCTCAGGATGTTAGATACTGAGGAGAAGCAACCAGAAAAAAGAGCCCTCCCCGTGTGGTTCCGTTTGTATGAAATTCTCCAAAAGGCTAGGTTAACTCATGTTGCCAAAAACCAGAATAGTGATTAGGATTGGGGATGAGAGGGATGCGAACCTTCTGGGACCATCTGGATGAGAATGTTCCATACTTCGATGCGGTGGGGGCCCTGCACGCAGTCATCCGACCTTACAGGATGTACAGAATCTCTCAATAAAGGGCAGGGCATGGGTGGGGAATGGTTGCAACCCTGGCGTGATAACAATGGGGTGAGAAGCAAATGGGATTTCCTACTCAGTTCCAAGGCAAGGCCTGCAAGCCTTGCCGGTGGGCAGGATCTGGGGGTGAAAGGAGGCCCCTTGGCCTCCGCCCTTGAGGAGATGGGGAAGCCCAGGCCTCCCTTCCCCCACCCCCCACCCCTCCCCGGGTGGGATGCGCTGGCGGGTCTGAAAGCTTCTCTGCGGAGGCCCAGGCGGTCGATAGCAGACACCCCGGCTCCTTCCCGCCTGCCTGGCAGCCCAACCCCTTCCCGCCAGCCCAGCTCCGGGGAAGGGACCTGGGCTGGGGTGAAGCCTGCTCCGCCCAGCCCCACGTCTGACTCAGGTCCCCCTCCTCACACGCCCCTCCTTCTGTAGCCGCAGAAGTCCCAGCCACTGTGACTTGATCTCGTCCAGTTACTGGAGAGGGGCACCCAGGCAGCCACCCCTGCGGGCTGCACTGTGATGAGCCTGCCTGCGCCCCTACGCCCAACCCCCGCTCCACTCACTAGGGGCACAGAGAGCCCGCGTGGCCCCGTGAAAGGTGAAAGGTAAGGTCTTCCTTATGGGAGCCGCCGATCAATCTTGACGTAGACCCACCTCCTTTACGTCATTCAGGCTCCTGCTCTTTCCTTCCTGCACGCATCCATTCATTCAATAAGTATTTACTGAGCGTCTAAGAACTCTAAAGATCAAAACCAGCACCGCCTCCTCTCCTGGAGCCCACCACGGGAATCAGTTCAGCTCAGTGGCTCAGTCGTGTCCAGCTCTTTGCGACCCCATGCACTGCAGCCTGCCAGGCTTCCCTGTCCATCACCAACTGCCGGAGCTTGCTGGGATAGCATATGATGAAGCCACACATGAGGAGGGCACACATGTAATTTAAAATTTTCCAAAAATAAAATAAAATAAAATTTTCCAGTAGCCACATTCTTTAAAAAGTCAACAAGAAACAGATGAAAGGAATTGTCGTCATATATTTTATTTAACCCAATACAGCCAAAATATTATTTCAACACATAATCGATATTAAAATCATGAGATATTTTACATCCTTTCCCCAGTACTAAGTACTTTGAAATCCTGCACGTTTTCAGTTATAGCATACCTCAGTTTGGAATGGGTTTGTTTGTTCATTTGCTTTTAAGCCTCCTCACAGGCATTCAGGTTCTTGGTTCCCCGACCAAAACGTGAACCCGAGCCCCGGCAGTGAAAGTGCCCAATCCTAACCATGGACCTCAGGGAATTCCCAGGGACTTTTTTTTTTTTTTAAGTACAATTGATGTACACTATTATATAATTTAAAGGTGTACAGTATAGTGAAGGGCCTCCCTGGTGGCTCAGCTGGTAAAGAATCCACCTGCAATGCAGGAGATCCTGGTTTAATTCCTGGATGGGGAAGATCCCCTGGAGAAGGCTACCCACTCCAGGATTCTTACCTGGAGAATCTCATGGACTATAGTCACAAAGAGTTGGACACGACTGAGCGATTAACCACAGTACGGCATAGTATGGTGATTCTCAATTTTTAAAGGTTACACTCCTTTATAGTTATTATAAAATGTTGGCTATATGCCATTTGTTGTACAATATATCCTTGTGAATTATTTCATGCGTCTTAATCCTTGACCCCTGTATTGACCCTCCCCTTCCCTCTTCCCACTGATAACTTCTAGTTTGTTCTCTATATCTGTGAATCTTTTTTTTAGTTATATTCACTAGTTTGTTAGATTCCCCATAGAAGTGATATCATACAGTACTTGTCTTTCTCTGACATATTTCACTTAAGCCTAATACCCTTCAAGTCCACCCATGTTGCAAATACAAGATTTCATTCTTTTTATGGCCGAGGAGTATTCCACGGTGTATATGGCTCAGTGAAACAATCCTCCTGCCAATGAAGGAGACGCGGGCTGGATCCCTGGGTCAGGAAGATCCCCTGGAGGAGGAAATGGCGACCCACTCCAGTATTGCTGCCTGGGAAGTCTCACAAACAGAGAGGAGCCTGGCAGACTACAGTCCATGGGGTCCCAAAGAGTAAGACGCGACTTGGCAACCGAACAACAACATATGTGTATACCACGTCTTCTTTATCCATTCATCCGTTGATGCACACTTAGGTTGCATCAGTCATTTTCAAGGGCTGAGGAAGCATACGTGGCTAATGGTGACCCTGTGGGCTGAGGTAGCGCGAGAGGATGGTGGGGAACAGGTGAAAGGGATACAGGGACCCTGGGAGCACAGGGAGTCGGGCAGGTTTCACTCAAGTGAGACGAGGACCCCAGGAAGATTTTGAACAGGACAGGTACTTGATTTGTTACAAGATCGCTTTGGGTGCTGTGCTAAAGTAAATGGGGAGGAAGCAGGGTCTTACCTTGAAATGCATTAAAAAGTGAGGTAGATAGCCTTCAGTAGATGAATGGGTAAATAAATTATGGTGCATCCACAACATGGAATCTTATTCAGTGCTAGAAAGAAATGAGCTAGCAAGCCATGAAGAGACATCGAGAAGACGTAAATGCATATTACTAAGTAAAATAAGGCAGTATGTGATGACTACAAACAGTAAAATTCCAACTATACGACTTTCTGGAAGAAGCAAAACTATGGAGACAGTAAAAAGATGAGGGGGGAGGGAGGAATGAGTAGGTGGAGCACGGAGAATTTTTAGGGCAAGGAAACGGTTCTGTATGAGACTATAGTGGTGGATTCACGTTATTATACATTTGTCCAAACCCATAGAATGTGCAGCACCGGGAGTGAAGCCTGTCGGAAACTGAGTCATGATGGCGGCTCATCAGCTGCAACAATTGCACCATGCTGGTGGGGACGCTGAAAGCAGAGCAGGCTCTGCATGCTGGGGAGCGGGGCAGGAAGCATATGAGAAACCTCTCTACCTTCCCCACAATGTTGCTGTGAACCTAAAATCCCTCTAAAAAATAAATTATTAATTAGAAAAAAATTTTACAGAGGTGGTTGAAGTCAGAAAGACAAATAGGGTCTGGTATCACTTATATATGGCATCTAAATCATGACACAAATGAAATTATCTCTCACAGACATAGAAAACAAATTTGTGGTTACCAAGGTAGAAAGGGGGTGGGGGTAGCTAAATCAGGAGCTTGAAATTAACAGATACAAACTACTGTGTATAAAACAGATAAGCAACAATACGTATACCTACTGCATAGCGCAGGGAACTGTATTCAATGTTCTGTAATAAACTGAAATGGAAAAGAAAAAAGAGAGGTGGGTGGATAGACGGATAGAAAGACAGATAACGACAAATGGAGCCAGACGTCCCTTGTAGACTCTAGGTGGGTGGTGTGTATTCACTGGACAAGTCTTTCAAGTTGTCTTTACTTTTGACAACATTAAAGCTAAAATATAGAAAAATAGACCTTATTTGTTTCCTATGGCTGCTGTGACAAATGACCACAAACGGGTGACTTAAACAATAGGAGTTTGTTCTCTCATAGAACTAAGAGTTTGTATCCCGAAACTAAAGATCCCGCATGACACAACTACGAGCTGGGGCAGTGAAATAAATAAATTTTAAAAAGAACCCACCGCACAGAGAAAGGACAAACATTACGTCATAAACTTTCCCTGTCAATTCTGAACCTGGGTAGATGACATTGCAAAGTGACAAATTAATTCGTTGACCCCTGATCGAAATGCTTGAAATATATGACATTTGGGGCTTCCCAGGTGGCGCTAGTGTAAAGAACCCGTCTGCCAACGCAGGAGACCTAGTTCAGTTCAGTCACTCAGCCATGCCCGACTCTTTGCGACCCCATGAATCACAGCACACCAGGCCTCTCTGTCCATCACCAACTCCCGGAGTTCACTCAAACTCATGTCCATAGAGTCAGTGATGCCATCCAGCCATCTCATCCTCTGTCAACCCCTTCTCCTCCTGCCCCCAATCCCTCCCAGCATCAGAGTCTTTTCCAATGAGTCAACTCTTCGCATCAGGTGGCCAAAGTATTGGAGTTTCAGCTTCAGCATCAGTCCTTCCAAAGAAATCCCAGGGTTGATTTCCTTTAGGATGGACTGGTTGGATATCCTTGCAGTCCAAGGGACTCTCAAGAGTCTTCTCCAACACTACAGTTCAAAAGCATCAATTCATCAGCGCTCAGCTTTCTTCACAGTCCAACTCTCACATCCATACGTGACCACTGGAAAAACCATAGCCTTGACTAGATGGACTTTTGTTGGCAAAGTAATATCTCTGCTTTTCAATATACTATCTAGGTTGGTCATAACTTTCCTTCCAAGGAGTAAGCATCTTTTAATTTCATGGCTGCAATCACCATCTGCAGTGATTTTGGAGCCCAAAATATAAAGTCTGACACTGTTTCCACTGTTCCCCCATCTATTTCCCATGAAGTGATGGGACCAGATGCCATGATCTTCGTTTTCTGAATGTTGAGCTTTAAGCCAACTTTTTCACTCTCCACTTTCACTTTCCTCAAGAGGCTTTTTAGTTCCACTTCACTTTCTGCCATAAGGGTGGTGTCATCTGCGTATCTGAAGTGATTGATATTTCTCCCAGAAATCTTGATTCCAGCTTGTTTTTCCTCCAGCCCAGCGTTTCTCATGATGTACTCTGCATAGAAGTTAAATAAGCAGGGTGACAAGATACAGCCTTGACGTACTCCCTTTCCTATTTGGAACCAGTCTGTTGTTCCATGTCCAGTTCTAACTGTTGCTTCCTGACCTGCATATAGGTTTCTCAAGAGGCAGGTCAGGTGGTCTGGTATTCCCATCTCTTTCAGAATTTTCCACAGTTGATTGTGATCCACACAGTCAAAGGCTTTGGCATAGGCAATAAAGCAGAAATAGATGTTTTTCTGGAACTCTCTTGCTTTTTCGATGATCCAGCAGATGTTGGCAATTTGATCTCTGGTTCCTCTGCCTTTTCTAAAACCAGCTTGAACATCTGGAAGTTCACGGTTCACGTATTGCTGAAGCCTGGCTTGGAGAATTTTGAGCATTACTTTACTAGCATGTGAGATGAGTGCAATTGTGTGGTAGTTTGAGCATTCTTTGGTGTTGCCTTTCTTTGGGATTGTAATGAAAACTGACCTTTTCCAGTTCTGTGGCCACTGTTGAGTTTTCCAAATTTGCTGACATATTGAGTGCAGCACTTTCACAGCATCATCTTTCAAGATTTGAAATAGCTCCACTGGAATTCCATCACCTCCACTAGCTTTGTTCGTAGTGATGCTTTCTAAGGCCCACTTGACTTCACATTCCAGGATGTCTGGCTCTAGGTGAGTGATCACACCATCGTGATTATCTGGGTCATGAAGCTCTTTTTTGTACAGTTCTTCTGTGTATTCTTGCCACCTCTTCTTCATATCTTCTGCTTCTGTTAGGTCCATACCATTTCTGTCCTTTATTGAGCCCATCTTTGCATGAAATGTCCCCTTGGTATCTCTCATTTTCTTGACGAGATCTCATCTTTCCCATCCCCATAACATCATAGAAAAACTCAAATTTTTTGGCCAACCCAATATGTGGGCAACTTTCTAGGCACAGACTCTTCTGCTGTTTAATAGCTTTCCTTAAAGGTTTTGCAATGATGATAATAATTGCAAGCACCTATCATGTGCTTAGTAGGAGAATTTTGCACACATTACCTCATGGAATCTTCATGGTATGCTCCATGACATCAAGTCATTTGCCTGAGGTCACGTAGCTTGCAGGTGTAGGAACCAGGATTGGAACAATGGCCGTCTGACTCTAGGGCACTTAACCACTCTGCATTCCTCTTTATAGATCTTGGCATATCCCTAGACATGGACTTCCTGGGTCAGAGAGTTTTACAGTCTTAAATGTTTAATACAAATATCTGCACTGGCCTCCAGTGTATCATGTTACACTCCCATGAGAGTGCACCCGTGTGTCTTCTCAAAATTTCACACATGCTGGTAAGCTTGACAAGTGAAAGAGTCCTTTAACTGATAAATGACCAGGTGGCATGTCTTTACAGAGCTTGTTTAAATTTTATCATTCCTTTGTGAGCCCTATGCCAATATCATATCTGGGACATTTGTCTTTTTCTTATTGAACCATAAGGACTCTTTATATATTAAAGCTCTTAATGCTTTGTCTGCCATACATGTGGTCAAAAACCCAATTTCCTTTGACCTGGGATGACTTTGAAAAGCCACACAAGTCTGTTTGTGTTGCACTTCTGGCCTCAATAAATGTTTCTGTTTTTATTTTATTTATTCTGGGCTGTACTGGGTCTTCGTTGCTACTCGGACTTTTCTCTACTTGTGGTGAGTGAGGGCTACTCTCTAGCTGCAGTGAGCGGGACCTCCTCTCTAGTTGGCATGCAGGGGCTTCTCATTGTGGTGGCCTATCCTGTTGCAGAGCATAGGCTTCAGGGCTCCCAGACTCCAGAGCACAGGCTCAACAGCTGTGGCGCATGAGAGGCCTAGCTGCTACGTGGCATGTATGATCCTCTTGGATCAAGGATCGAACCCGTGTCTCCTGCACTGGCAGGGGGATTCTTCACCACTGAGCCGCCAGTGAAGCTCCAAGGTTTCTTTTCCAACAAGACCTCATAACACGCAGGACTTTATTGGTGATGTCTTCAGAAGCAAAAGTGGGGACCAGTGAGATCTTACAAACCTCAGTCTTTATTCAGACCAACATTTGAAAAACCTCTTGGCTTTTTCCATGGCAAGAAAGTTCAGGCCTAGGAGTCAGGACCCCCAGCTTTTTGTCCAGGTTCTACAGTACAATTTTCAGCTTCTGCTTCTTCCGAGTTTGGAAAGTGTGAAAATCAAAGTGTTAGTCCCTGGGTCACGTCTGACTCTTTGTGACCCCATGGACTGTAGCCCACCAGGCTCCACTGTTGATGGAATTCTCCAGGCAAATATACTGGAGTGGGTTGCCATTTCCTTCTCCAGGGGATCTTCCCGACCCAGGGATCAAATTCATGTCTCCTGCATTGCAGGCAGATGCTTTACCGCCTGGGCCCCGAGTGATTGGTAAATCCAGCCACACCCACCTCTCCACCAAGCCACGCCCATTGAACTCGAAGTCTCCCTCTTCAGCCACGCCCATCTCCTCTAGTAGAGAGGAAGCAGCAGATAAACAGAAATGGGTGCTAGGTCTGCGACCCCATGGACTGTAGCCCACCAGGCTCCTCTGCCCATGGGATTCTCCAGGCAAGAATACTGGAATGGGTTAACATGCCCTCCTCCAGAGGATTTTCCCCACCCAGGGATCGAACCCACGTCTCTTAAGTCTCCTGTATTGGGAGTCAGGTTCTTTACCACTAGCACCACCTGGGAAGCCCCAAAATAGAAATGGCTGTCCCTCAAACATAGTTACGGGAAAACTGTACAGGGAGGGAGGCAGGCAGGAAGGGTCCCTTGACCTTGATGGCAGTCAATCTCTTGGTGCCCCCAGCAAACATCTGGTTAAGGAAGAAAGAATGGCCTTGGCTGCTTGAACTGACCACTCTTCAATATAGTCTTATCAGGGCCTATTGTTTCTCCTTGCCTCTTTTGTTTTGTTTTTTAATATTTATTTGGCTGCACCAGGTCTTAGCTGCATCATGCGGGTCTGTCATTGTGGCATACCCTGCGGCATGTGGGATCCTAGTTACCTGACGGGGATCGAACCCACCTCCCCTCCCTTGCAAGACATGTTCTTAAACACTGGACCACTGGGGAAGTCCCTTTCTGTGCCTCAGTATTGCCATCTGTAAAATGGAGAGAATTTTAAGGATGCTATGAGTTGGCATCTGTAAAGGGATTGGAATGGTGCCTGGCATGTAGTAGGTCTTCAATAAACAACATCACTGTTTCTCAGTTCCACTGTGTTACCACTGAGGATAGTGTTAAAGTGTTAGTCGCTCAGTCGTGTCTGACTCTTTGTGACTCCATGGACTGGAGCCCTCCAGAGTCCTCTGTCCATGGAATTTTCCAGGCAAGGATACTGGAGTGCGTTGCCATTTCCTTCTCCAGGGGATATTCCCGACCCAGGGATCAAACCCCGGTCTCTGGCACTGCAGAGAGATTCTATACTGTCTAGCCACCAGGGAAGCCCACCACTGAGGATAAGGGGCTTGATGGAAAAGCAGGGCCCCAGGGCACCTGGAACCAGCCCCGGGGCAGGTAGGGCTCTGCTTGGTGTCTTTACATGGTGTCACCTGGGAGGACCTTCTGGGAGTGGGGATGGGGTCCCAACTACACCCCTCCACAGCCCCGAGTCCCCCTCATCCACATCTCTGTCTTCAGAGGCCCAGAAAGGGCCCCCTGGGAAGGTGGCACCGTGGGGACTACAGTGCTGCCCAGCACAATTACCGTTTTCATCCTCATTAAACCACATTTTCATTCTAATTAGAGTTTCACCGCCTCCCAGAGAGAAGGGCCGATTACTTTTCACATCATTACCAGCCTCTCCCTCCCTCCCTCCCCACCCTGCCCAGGTGCCTATTCCACACCGGCTTCTCTCCCTCACCCTTTCCCCTCTCTCTCCATCTCCATGGACTAGACAGAATCACAGAACATTTATTAGTCACCTATGGGATGCCGGGAGTTGGTGATGGACAAGGAAGCCTGACATGCTGCAGTCTGTGGGGTCGCAAGAGTCAGACACGACTGAGCAACTGCACCGAACTGATGGGAGGCCGAGCTCGGAGTCAGTAACTTACACCCCCAGCATCCTCGACTTAGCTTTGCTCTACCCCACTGCACCCTCCCCCCTTTCACATTTTATTCATTTATCTGTGGCTGTGCTGGGTCTTCACTGCTGTGCCCCGGCTTTCTCCGGCTGTGTTGGGTGGGGGCTCCTCTCTACTTGCAGTGCAGGCTTCTCATCGCAGTGGCTTGTCTGGTTGCAGAGCATGGGCCCTGGGGCGCAGGCTCGGTAGTTGTGGCTCATGGGCTTGGTTGCCCCGTGGCATGTGGAATCTTCCCAGACCAGTGATCAAACCTGTGTCCCCTGCATCGGCAGGCGAGTTCTTAACCACTGGACCATCAGGAAGGTCCTCATTGCCCCTCTTCTCTCCAACTCATACCCCTCCAAACATGCCCTGTGGTTTACTTGTTCTGTTTATTGTCTGTCTCTGCTCCCTTGGAACATCAGCGCCCACTTGTATCCCCAACGGACTCCCCTTCTGGGCACACTGACCCCACAGCTTCCGACAACCCACCCCTGGCTGCTGCACTATTGCCAGGCTGGGCAGAAGGTGATGGAGAGCAAACGCACTGCTGGACCAGTCCTTGCCCAGTGACGGGGGAAGAGTGGGGGGCAAATACCCCAGCTCCCACGGCCCCCGTGGGGAAACTCAGGTGTGTTCTCCCTGGTGTCTCAGCATTTCCCTGGCAGGACTGAGCCGAAGTTGCCTGCAGTGGAGATTTGGTCACAAAGACACTTTCATTCAATGCCTTCCCTCCCTTATTCGGCCTCTCCCCTAACCTTGCTTCCTAGGGTCACCTTCCAGATCAACGACAATCTGGATCTCCCAACCTCCTTAGGATCCAGGGAAACCAGATCCCGGAGAGAATCACTTCAGTCCTCAGCATCCAGGGGATGGGTGAAGAAAGCTTCAGCAGCTCTCCCTAACACAGAAGCTCTGTTTCCACAAGAATGTGGCATCACTAGGCGGTTTTAGTTTAGTTTAGTTTCCGGTGTGGGCTTCCCTGGTGGCACAGTGGTAGAGAATCCACCTGCCGATGCAGGAGATGCAGGTTAAATCCTTGGGTCGGGAAGATTCCCTGGAGGAGGAAATGACAACCCACTCCAGAAGTCTTCCCTAGAAAAATCCCCATCGACAGAGGAGCCTGGTGGGCTACAGTCCATGGGGTCGCAAAAGAGTCAAACATGATTCAGTGGCTCAACAACAACTTGGAGCATCTTGGGACAGGTAGCCCTTTCCCAGCTCAGGCTGAGAGCACCCATACCAGGGACCCAAGTCAACCTCTAGGTGTCTCAGAGCTTGGGAATCCACAGGCACCACCCTCACCCCACAAGGGGCAATTAATTAATGCTAATTAATATCTGTGTTCACAGAGCCAGCCAGGCCCCTGGGCCTGGAGCATCCAAGGAAGAGAAGTATGAGAAAGCTGGCACCTTTTCAAGCAATGGGGATTTTCAGACTGCCGAGGGCTGGCAGGCAGGGAAGGGTTCATGGTGGCCCGCAGGGAAACAGAGGCGCAGGTGAAGAGCAAGCAGCCCTGGGCAGCTTTAGAAGGGGTTTGCCATTTGCTTTGTTTTCTCTTTTACTTTTTGTCTGCACCCCATGGTACGTAGGATCTTAGTTCCCCCACCAGGAATCAAACCCACACACCCCTGCACTCGAAGGCAGAGTCTTAACCCTTGGATCACCGGGGAAGTCCCTTCATTTGAAAGAATACGACCAGCCTTGGCAAGAGGCCAGGAGCCTCTGGCTTCACGTGAGCTCTGGGTCCCATCCCTTGAGCTTCAGTTTTCTCATCTGCACGTGCGTGCTAAGTCACTTCAATCATGTCCAATTGTTTGTGACCCCATGGACTATAGCCCAGGCTTCTCTGTCCATGGGATTCTCCCAGCAAGAACACTGGAGTGGGTTGCCATTTCCTTCTCCATTTCTCATCTGTAAATGGGGCCAATAGTCCTTTTTTCTTCTACATGCAAGGAGAATCATCAAGAGTGTATGCATGTTGGACTTCCCTGGTGGTGCAGTGAATGAGAACCTTCCTGCCAATGCAGAGGGACACAGGTTCGACCCCTAGTCCAGGAGTATTCCACATGCTCCGGAACAACGAAGCTCCTGCGAGCCCCAACTACTGAAGCTCAACCGCCTAGAGCCTGTGCTTTAGATTAAAAGAAGCGACAGTAATGAGAAGCTAACCAAGGGCAAGGAAGAGTAGCCTCCACCTGCTGCAACCAGAGAAAGCCTGTGCCACAGCGAGGAAGACTCAATGCAGCCAAAAAAAAAAAAAAAAAAAAACTATAAAAGATTTTATGCCTGTAAAATGGTTTGCTTACAAACTTCCTTTCCTTGGCTGCCTAGGGAGAGGATTTCTGCAGCCACGTGCCTCAGTTTCCCCTCTTATGCACACAAAGAGCAGGGAAGATTCCCCTCTGCTGCTCCTCCCTTTAGAAGCCTCCCAGGGTAGGGCCCCACTTCACCGAAGACTCAGAAAGATCGCTTCGGATCGGCCTTAAATTAATATCGCCATCACAAACGTGGCAACGAGACGGTTCCCTGGCCCCTGATTAAAAACAGAAGTCTCCCCCACGTTCGCGGAGATGGAGCAGAAGGGAAAACAAAGACGTCGCACACTCGCCGCCAGATAAATACAGACGCAAACACATGCACGGCAGATAAACACACACTGGCACACCAAATATACACACAGCCGGCTGCCGAACTCGGGGCGGGCTGGCACAGCCTGGCTCCAGTCATCCCACAGCCCACACCCTCCTCCAGGAACGGCCGCACGGGAAGGTAAAGAAACCCCACCCCACCCCCACACAGATGCTGCCAAGCCTGGACCACTTCCAGGCCCCTGACCAGTGCAGTGCTTGTGGCCAGGAGCCAGACGTGCGCCGATGCACGCCCCCAGCAACCAGGCCTTGGTCCAGGCGGAAAGGGGCTTGGCGGATAAATACCTCTGCTCCCTCTCCTCGCAGCTGCCTGGTCCATGGGCCTCCCGGCACCCCTGGAGCATCTGCAAGCCCTGTCTCTCCACCCCTCCCCGCTCTATCCACCCCCTCAAGTTTCCCCCCTCATCTCCTGTCTTCATCTGTTCTGGCTGCTCTAACAAAAATACCTAGACTGGGTGGCTTGTAACAGCAGAAATTTCCTTCTCACAGTTTTGGAAACTGGATGACCGAGATTATGGTGGAGTTCTGGTGAGAGCTCCCTTGGAGGTTCATACAAGGCCAACTTCATGCTCTGTCCTCAGGTGGCAGAAAGAGGAAGAGGGACCTCTCTGGGTGCCTTTTTAAAAACTTTTTATTTTGTATTGGTGTCTAGCCGATGAACAACATTTTGATAGTTTCAGGTGGACAGAAAAGGGACTCAGCCATGCATGTACATGTCTCCATTCTCCCCCAAACTCCCCTCCCACCCAGGCTGCCCCATAACACTGAGCAGAGACCCATGTGCTATATGACAGGCCTTTGTTGGTTATCCATTTTATTTATTTTTTTAACACCAAAAATATTTTGTATTGGGTTATAGCTGATTAACCCCACTCCAGTACTCTTGCCTGGAAAATCCCATGGACAGAGGAGCCTGGTGGGCTGCAGTCCATGGGGTCGCTAAGAGTCAGACACGACTGAGCGACTTCACTTTGACTTTTCACTTTCATGCACTGGAGAAGGAAATGGCAGCCCACTCTGGTATTCTTGCCTGGAGAATCCCAGGGACGGAGAAGCCTGGTGGGCTGCCATCTGCGGGGTCGCACAGAGTCGGACACGACTGAAGCGACTTAGCAGCAGCATAGCTGATTAACAGTGTTGTGATAGTTTCAGGTGAACAGCAAAAGGACTCAGCCATACATGTACATGTCTCCATTCTCCCCCAAACTCCCCACCCATCCAGGATGCCACGTAACACTGAGCAGAGTTCCCTGGGCTCTACGGGAGGCCCTTGTTGGTTATCCATTTTAAATACAGCAGTGTGCTCATGTCCATTCTGAGTCCCTTTTATATGATGGCTCCACCCTCATGACTTAATCCCTCCCAAAGGCCACACCTCCTAATACCATCACATTGAGTATTAGGATTTCAACATAGAAATTTGGCAGAAATACAAGCGTCCATTTTATCTCCCAGACAAGCCCTGTGCCTTCCCCCCTTGTGTCACAGTCTGCTTCTGAGGGAAGCCAGCCCAAGGCACTCACAGAGAAGCAGAAATGTACATCTGTACACTGACTGGGTGGGTGCCTACCAGAAGGATATACAGCTGTAGGTCTCAGTGGGGGTGGTTGTGCCCCTCAGGGGATGTTCAGCAGAGTCTGCAGACATTTTCGGTTGTCGCAACTGAGGAGGTGCTACTGGCATCTAGTGGGTCAAGGCAAATGAAGCTGCTTAACACCCTGCAGTGCACGGGACAGCCCCTCCCCCACAGCAAAGCAGGATCCAGCCCCCTGTGTCAAGAGTGCTGAGACTGAGAAATTCTAGTCTGTGGGAACCCAACTGCCTCGCATACCTTGGCATCCACGTAGAACTGACCTCCATGTAGAAACAGCTGAATGCACGCATATCCAGTGCAGACAGCACGGGGTTCGCAGGCAGCCTCAGACCAGAGATGGACTAGGCACCAGGCCCTCATAGCAGGCAAATAGCAGGAACGTTCAAGAATGGTGTGTTAACCAACAGGATGCACAGGTTCCCTGTGCCTCACCAAAGCGGACCTGCACAGTCTGGACACAGCCCACATGCCAAGCACTGCTCTGAGAGCTTTTCATGGGAATAATCCACTGGACATTCACAGCCATCTGGGGAGATAGGTCAGTGACCATTTAAGCTGGGACTTCCCTGATGTTCAGTGTTTAAGAATCCATCTTCCAGTGCAGGGGACTCAGGTTCAGTTCCTGGTCAGGGAACTAAGGTCTCACATACCATGGGGCAACCAAGCTGATGCACTGCGATGAAGACACAGCTCAGCAAAAAAATAGTAAAACAACCCTCCGACAAAAAAATCCCTGACAATTAAGCCCATTTTACAGGTGAGGAAACTGAGGCCCTGAGAGAGGAGTTTGTGCCCGGGGTCCCAGCTAGAAATCTAGCCCCCCCCCCGCCCCGGTACGTGTAGGCACCTGTGAAGACAGAAAGCAAGGTGCAAGGGAAACTTCCCCATCACCATCTGGGGCCTGAGATGAGGTTCAGGGAAGATTTTGACTTTCTAAACAGATTCCTGTATCCCTGTGGGTAACTAACAAATCCATTCTTTCTTTCTTTATTTTTACCGTCTGATGCTGGAGTTTGGACACACCTAGGGCTCTAACCCCAGCCTCACCATTTTCCGACTCTGTGAACCGGGGCTTCCTGGAGCCTCAGTTTTCCCTTCTGTAAAATGGAGCTTCCTCCATTCAGTATTCCACAAGTAGGCTCTGAGGGCCCACCAAGGCCAAGCACGGGACCCAGATCCAGTTCATAAACGGTTAAGACAGGACAAGCTCAGAGCAAGCACTTCCCCTACCCTCAAGGTACCCTTCCTCAGGCAGGAGGCTGTTTAACTAGTTATGCGTGAGCAACAGCAAACGAGGGGCGGAGCCCTCAGCTCCTCTCAGCCCCACCTTCCCCGTGCCTCCGACACCCCCAGAAGTTGAGACCCCTGGTGGCGTCCAAACTGCGGCCAGGGGCTGACCCCAGGAAGACAGGGGCGGGGATTAAATCAGCAGGTGCCTCTTCAACCACCAAAAGCTCAGGTTTTCCCACCTGTGCTTCCCGCCGCTAAAAGTGCGCGGAGCGAGCGCCACCTGTGGGCCGCCGGAGGGAGGTGCGTGCGACTACCCGGAAAGTGGGTCGCCCCTCCCATCTCTCCCCACCCAGGACCTGTGGGGTGGGAGGCCACTCAACAGTTTTGGATGCAGCCCCTGCCGTCCGTCTACAAAATTCTCCTCCACGTTCCGCTTTTCCCAGCCGCTGTTTCCACATTGTAATCTTGTCGCCCATTTACTTCCCATTACCAACAGTGATCAGCACTTACCTGTACCGGACTCTGTTCTGGGTTCAGAGGACACAGAAGGAACATAATAGATAAAACTCCCTGCTATTCTGAAACATTCAGTCTGGGGAGACGGGGAAGGGGAGAGCCACCCAGGAGCCCGTTCCTGGTTGAGATGAGTGTTCTGAAGGTGAAAGTGAACAGAGGATATAAGAGGACCGGAAGCTTGCTCTGAATAAGCGCAGGAGCCGGGGCTCTCCGGGCGGCAACGTTTGCACTGAGGCCTGAGAGGGATATGGGCTTCTCAGGGGGCTGGCGCTAGTGGTAAAGAACCCGCCTGCCAACGCGGGAGACATAAGACACCTGGGTTCAATCCCCGGGTCGGGAAGATCCCCTGGAGGAGGGCATGACAACCCAGTTGAGGATTCTCATGGACAGGGGAGCCTGGCAGGCTACAGCTCATAGGGTCGCAAAGAGTCAGACACGACCAAAGCAACTAAGCACTCACTGAGAGGGATAAAGCCCCAGCCACCCCAAGACTGGGGCAAGGCATCCCGTGGAGGACATAGCCAGTGCAAAGGTCCTGGGGCAGACAGAAAGGAGCTTGGGGTGTTGGACAAGAAAGGATCAGGGTGGCCAGAGCTGAGCTGTGGAGGGAGAGGTCAGATACTCTTTTGGATACAAATCCAACCCTACACTCCCCATCCCACAGGTCTCCCTGCTTCCATGCCCCTCCTTGAGGTGTCATCTCCTAAGAGCTGGAGAGGAAAAGAATAAACCTCAGACTGAGCCGAAAGCCCTCTATCACCACTCAGCTCCACGTAGATACCATCCTTCCAACCCACCATGAACACCTGCGGGCAAGTGTTCTCCCCACCCCCCTGCACACACCAGAGAAAAAAACCCCAGACCATGTGACCTGCCTTCCTCTCCCAGGCATTTGCCTCTGAGGATATTGACTCCAGTTATACCACCAAAGGGCATGTGTAGTGGAGAGGAATGGGACTCTACGTGGGGACCTAGAGTTGGCCTCTAAAGCTTGCTGAGGGGGACTTCCCTGGTGGTCAAGTGGCTAAGACTCTGTGCTTCCAATGCAGGGGGCCTGGGTTCAATCCCTGGTCAGGGAACCAAGATCCCGCAAGCTGCAATGAAGATCAAATTTCCTGCATGCCACAGCTAAGACCCAGGACAGCTTAAATTCATAATTTTTTTAAAAAGAAGTCTCCTTGGGGGATGTTGGAGGCTAGATAGATGGGCCAGGGGCAAAGCAGGGGGTCTCTGTGGACCTGTGTGTCCCAGGGATCATTGTCCACCAGTTGCCCCACACCAGGAACTCTGCACTGAGGCATGGGATCATCTCTGCTCCTCATCTCCTGTCACCTCCCTGGGAGACCCGGAGAGCACACAACCAGCCTGACTCCTGGGGCCAATGCCTCTTGGACTTGGTGAGCGGGCATCTCCTGTCCTCACTGAGACCCCTAAGACTGACCCCATCCTCCCTGTGGCCAGCCCATGTCCCTGGGGTCCTCACCCCTTTTGAGGTTGGGATCTCTGCTTCGCTCCCCTTGGCCAGAGAGAAAAACCCTTAAGGGTTGTTGCCAGCCCCACACCCCAGGCCCCTTGCCCAGCCCCATCTCCCACAAAAGCAAAATCTCCTTGTGTAGCCTGACAACCCCAAAAGGAAAATGCCTGGGTTCCATGGGCACTGGTCCCTGCATCCCTGCTTTGGGATGGGATGGGATGGGTGGGTGCAGAGGAGGCTGGGAGGCTGTGAGTACCCCTCAACACTGCCAGGGAAAGAGAACCCTGCCCCCAGTCCCAGCTGGCTTCAGCGTTGGGGACTGTCTGCCTCTTGGGGAGGGGGGCGGAGCCTCTTGGAGCTCCTAATTACCGTTTCAGAAGCACAGACTTAATTACTGCCTTGCGAAGGGTTAATTACCCCTAATCGGTTGGGAATCAGGCAATTCTCATGCCTTCAGAGAATCCAAATATTTCCCCTCCCAGAAGCCCCCCCTCTACTTCGAATCTTCTCAATTTCCTTGCATGGAGGTGTGGGGCGGGCTGGGTGGATCGGAGTGGTGGGACAGGGAGGGTCTGAAGCCGCCAGTCTGCTGGCAGAGAATCCACTTTCTGGGCAAAAAAGGGACCCAGCGGGCCCAGAGGGAGCTCCATCAGTGAGGGCTCACTCAGCACCTGGGGCCTCTCTGTTCCTCCCAGAGCCCTCTGCTGGGCTCAGGAGATCAAGAACTGCCCACCTCCCTGCTTTTCTCCTGATGCCCTCCCAGGGCCCTAGACACACCCACTGCTTCCCACTTCAGGCCCTGGCAGGTCCCTCTACCTGGCTTCCTTTCCCCCCACCGCCCCAACCATGATGCTGTGTCTGGGAAGTTCTGACCCCAAAATGTCATCTCTTCCAGGAAACCCTCCCTGACCACTGTCTCCCCAGGCACCACTCCTTTCCCCGGAGTGCTCCAGGCTAGCATGCTTTACTCCTCTGAGAAACTGCCTTGTTTATACGCAGGCTGGGTGACCCGGGGCTCCGTTTCCTCATCTGTAAAGTAGGGGTGATGTCAGCAGTCCCATCAGAGTCTTGGAGCATGACTGTGGTGACCCCCAGGGCTCAGGGTGATTTGCGACATCCTTCTGCAGGGTCCCAGGAGATGAAGATTCTGAGCAATGCTCAAGGGTAGTGAGTTGAGGGCAGGCAAAGTGAAGTTGGGGTGAACAGTTAGAAGTTAGAAAGGAGGCAGACCTGAGGACAATGATCAGGCTGCTTTGCACCTGTTTTACAGGTGGGGAAACTGGGGATTAAGGAGGTGAAGTTACCCAGGGCACAAAGCCCTCTAGTGGGAGAGCTGGATTTCAGACCCACATTTGGCAGAGTCCCATAGGGGCTTCCCTGGTGGTTCAGATGGTAAAGAATCTGCCTGTGATGAGAGAGACCCAGGTTCGATCCCTGGATCAGGAAGATCCTCTGGAGAAGGGAATGGCTACCCACTCCAGTATTCTTGCCTGGAGAATTCCATGAATCGAGGAGCCTGGTGGAGTAGACAGTCCATGGGGTTGCAAAGAACTGGACATGGCTGAGCAACTAACATACAGGCCCTGAATTAGGGAGGGGTGAGGCTGAGGAGGCAGTGATGGGAGGAGGGTTGTTAGGAGGGAAGGTAAAGGAGGGGGGTTGTTAGGAGGGAAGGTAAAGGAGGAGGGTTGTTAGGAGGAAAGGTAAAAAGTGCAGTTTGACTCGGTTGTGTTGGCTGTGTTGCGGGAGGGGTGGCAAGAATGATGGTTTAGACCAGGATGGGGTAAGGATTAAATTAGGGATAGGAGCGAAAAAGGGGAGGGAGAAAGACAGAAAGAGATGGAGGGAGGGAGAGAAAGGTGAAGAAGGGAAGGCAGGAAAAAAGAGGAAAAAAGAAGTGGAGAGGAAAGGAGTGGAAAGAGGGAGCAGGGAGAAGGAGCTGGTCAGAACTATTTCAGTGACAAGTAAACATTCAAACCCAAATTGACTTAAGGACAAAAAATATTAATAATTTAATGGTTCATATAGCTGAAAAGTCTAAGGTGTGTTGGCTTCAGGCACAGCTGGATCCGGGGGCTTAAACAAAGTGATGTTCCCCTCTCAAATGCGTGTGTGTGTATCAGTTGCTCAGTCACGTCCAACTCTTTGTGACCCCACAGACCCTGTCCATGCAATTCTCCAGGCAAGAATGCTGGAGTGGGTTGCCGTTGCCGTCTCCAGAGGATCTTCCCAAACCAGGCATTGAACACCGGTCTCCCACATTGCAGGCAGATTCTTAACTGTCTGAGCCACCAGGGAAGCCCCTCTCTCAAATGAGCTGTCCTCTAGTGAGCTTCACACTCAGACAGCCATTTTCCATGGGGTTTAAATGGCCTCACAATCCCTGGTTTATATCTTATCGGCCCTGGGACTCTAGGGAAGACAGCTACTTTGACAATAGCTCTGGCAAAAGTCCTGGGGCTGCCTGTCCTTGGACAGACTGGGATCCGTGTCATTTAGGAATCAATCACGGTAGTCAGAAAAATTGGAGTGTGTCCACTGACCAGGTCTGATCTTGTGATCGCTCCTGGTGATGGGGGTGGGCCTGGTCCCACCAGGCCTAAGTGGACAAAGGGTGAATGAGAAAGAGACAACTCACTCAACGAATTTATTGAGCACCTACTGTATGCCTGGTTCTGCTTTAGGTGCTGGAAATATACCAGAAACACCCCTTGCACTCATGGAGTTGATACTCCAGGTAAAGACGTGAATTATAATGATAGTAGAAGGTGTGGTATAGAGGGACTTCCCTGGTGATCCAGTGGTCAAGAATCCACTTCCAGTGCAGAGGACGTGGGTTTGATCTCTGGTCGGGCAACTAAAATCCCACATGCCACTAGAGAGCCCGTGCACCACAACAAAGACCCAACACAGCCAAAATAATAATAATATGAATAATAAAGTGTACAGTTTAATAAAGAAAAATAAGGTGTGATAGAGAGAAAATTAAAGCAGGGGGAAAGGATAGAGACATTTGAGGAAAGGGAACTGAGTTGTTTTTTATTTTTTAATATTTATCTGTTCATTTGCCTGCATCAGGTTTTAGTTGAGGCATATGAATCCTTAGTTGGGGCACTTGGGACCTAGTTCCCTGACCAGGGATCAAACCCCAGCCCCTGGCATTGGGAACGAGGAGTCTTAGCCACTGGACAACCAGAGAAGTCCCAAGGAGCTGAGATCTTTTTAAACAGGAGGTGGTATGTGAACAAAGACTTGAAGCAAAAGGAGCAAAGGCAGAGGGAAGGGCCGTGCAAAGGCCCCGAGGCTGGGCTGTGTTGGGCGTGTTTGAGGACCGGTGAGGAGGCCTGTGTGGCTGGAGGAAACGCGTGAGGAGGAGGGTGGGAGGCAATGGGGCCAACTGTTCAGGGCCTTGAGGGCCACGAGGACTTTGGATTTTGGCCTGAGTGAGATGGGGTCCACAGAGGGTTCTGAGCAGAGGAGAGACGGGACCTGACCAGGCTCGGGAATTCACGGAAAGAATAGACGGTCAGACTCACAAAGCAGCTGTCGTAGACACACACACACACACAGGCTGGGTCTTTACCCACCATGATCCCGCTGATCTGCCCGCTACCATCCTCTTCCTGTGTTTCCCTGAGGTTCTGAAACAGGAGGGAAGAAGGCAGGGCAGAACGTTGCAAAGAATGACGTAGCCCAAGACCTCAACATAAACCGATTGGAACCCAGTGGGTCCAAGATGGCAGACAAGTGGACTTCCACTAGACCTTAAACTTCAGGGTATGCTGACTGTAACAGCAAGCTAAGTGACACGCCCACGGGTGCCGCGACACTTCCAAGGCTGATCTTCAAAGACCCAAAACTGGGAGGTGGCCCACTTCGTGGAAGTCGCCACCCCTTTCTCAAAATAGATGAATAATCCTCCCACCAGGTGCCAATGGTAAAGAATCTGCCTGCCAAGAGACTCGGGTTCAATCCCTGGGTCAGGAAGATCCCCTGGAGGAGGAAATGGCAACCCACTCCAGTACTCTTGCCTGGGAAATCTCATGGACAGAGGAGCCTGGCGGGCTACAGTTCATGGGGTCGCAAAGAGTCAGACACGACTGAGCAGCTGAGCACACAGTCTTCCCACTCATTAGCCTGTGAAAGTACCCAGCCCCTGAAAGCTAACCACACCACATTTCGAGGCTGCACTTGCCCTCTGCGACATTCCACATTTTCTCTGTGGAGTGTGTTTCATTCTAAATAAATCAACTTTTTGCCCATCACTTTGTCTCTCACTGAATTCTTTCTACAATGAGACATCAAGGACCTGAGTTCCATTAGGTCCCCAAACGAGCTGTGTGATCTCAATTGGAAGACTGTGCATTTTGGCCAGGTTTGAGCCCCGGCCATGTGGGTTCAGGTCCCAGTCTGAGGTGAATGCTTTCAGTTGGGTTTGTGACCTTCTCCCATGACCCACAGGAAGAGGCACGGGTGGGGTGAAGGGCTGGGAGGACAGTATAATACCTCGGGCTTCTCATTCCCGGAAGCCCCCAGCACCACCCTGATCCAGGGCACTTGGGCAAGACTTCTGGGAAAGTGTTTGCTTTCTGCCTTCTGCAGGTTGGTGGGAACAGGAGTGGCTCGGGTAACAAAGACACATGACCTAGCCTGACTGGAGCAGGGCAAGAAGGAAGGAAGCTGATCACTGAGAAGCCAACAGAACCCAGGAAGTCCTACGGACACAGGGTCTGCCCCCTCGGAGAAGGCATAGGGGTCCGGAGGTTATTTCAGGCTTTGCTGGCACCGGGCTCTGTTTGGATCTCAAGCCAGGGGCTGTAGGAAGGTGGCAAGCTCTGTGGTCTGGCTCGAGTAGAGCTGTTGATAGAAGGGCCGATAAGGACCCTTGAGCTGGATTTCAGCCCTGAGAGGTTAGGCAACATCCTGTTTGGGCATCCTGTCTATGGTTTTCTCTTCTGCAGTCCTGCCCTGACCCTGGTGGGAGAATTTCAGACTGGCAAGCAGGAGCCAAGTACCCACTCAACCAGAAACCAAAATAACCCCTGTTTGAATTTTCCAAAGAATAGGATATACACATGCAAAAGGAAGAGGAAGGAGAAGAAGAGTGGATGAGGGGAAGCTTTTATACTCTATTTCCTGTTCTACACAAAAAGTCATTCTAAATGGACCGGAGCAGGCACGTGCACTCCGTCTTGCCCAACTCTTGGCGACCCCATGGACTGTAGTCCGCCAGGCTCCTCCATACAGGGGGTTTTTCAGGCAAGAATACTGGAGTGGGTTGCCACTTCCTCCTTAGGGCGTCTTCCCACCCAGGGATCAAACCCAAGTCTCCTGCGTCTCCTGCATTGGCAGGCAGGTTCTTTACCACTGAGCCACCTGGGAAATAAACCACAGACCTAAACATAAAACCTAAAACCATAGGGAATTCCTTGGAGATCTAGTAGGCTAGGATGTTCGGTGATTTCACTGTTGGGCCTGATTGGGGACCTAAGATCCCACAAGCTGCACAGTGCAACCCGAACAAACAAACAAAAATTTAAAAAAAATCCAAAAGAAAACAAAAACAAAAATTCCCTTAAACCATAAAAGTTCTGGGAGAAAATAAACGGGGCAATCTTTGTGACCTTGGCTTAGGCAAAAACATTTTAGCACTGTGTCTCCAAAAGCACGTTTTGTAAGAGGAACTATGAATAACTTGGACTTCATTTAAGCAAAGTGTTTGGAAAATGAAAAGACAAGTCACAGGCCAGGAGGAAGTATGTGCAAATCATATATGTGATACAGGACTTGTATCCATAATATGTAAAAAGCTCTCAAAACTCAATAACAAGTCTCAACGGCCACTCACGTTTAAGGCTCTAAACAAGGTAAAAATAGACGAGATTTTCTAAACTCTGATATAAGGTACCTACCGAAACCTCACAGCAAATATCAAACTTAATTGTGAAATAGTGAGAGATTTCCCTCTGAGATTAGAACAAGGAAAAATGGCCGCTATCACCACTTGCCTTCAACATGGCAATAGGGGACCTAGCCAAGGTAATAAAGAAAGAATGTAGACGATTGAAAGATTGAAAAGTGAAAGTGTTAGTTGTGTGTGAGTCTTTGCAAACCCAGGGACTGTAGCCTGCCAGGCTCCTCTGTCCATGGGATTCTCCAGATAAGAACACCGGAGTGGGTAGCCATTCTGTTCTCCAGGGGATCTTCTTGACCCAGGGATCGAACTTGGGTCTCCTGCATTAGCAGGCAGATTCCTTATCATCTGAGCCACCAGGAAGTCCATAAAGATGGAAATGCAGTAACTAAAACCTTCACTGTTACGAATGACGCTATTATGCACATTGCATATATAATAAAATCCACTGCTAGGGGCTTCCCTGGTGGTCCCGCTGCCAAGACTCTGCACGCCCAGTGCAGGGTCCAGGTTCACTCCCGGGTCAGGGAACTAGATCCCACATGTTACCCTGGCACCATGACTAGAGAGGCCTGCGCGCTGCAACAAAGACCCAGCACAGCCCCCAAAAAAGTAAAATAAAAATGCTTAAAAAAAAAAAATCTACTGCTAAACTAATAGAACTGAGCGACTTTAACAAAATCCCTGGATACAAGGTCAATTTTTTTTAATAACTAATTTTTATTGGAGTGAAGGTCAATACTTTAAATTCTATTTCTATATATCAGCCACAAGGTATTGAAAAATAACTTTTTAAAAAACTAAATAATAGGATCCTGTACAACATGGGGAATAGAGGCAAGATTTTATAATAACTAGAAATGTAGTATAACCTTAAAATTATAAATCACTACATAGTATACCTCTAACAAATAATATTGTACAGAAACTATACTTCAATAAAAAACAGAAACAGGGAACTTCCTGGTGATCCAGTGACTAGAACTCAGCAATTTCACAGCTGCAGCTTGGGTTCAATCCCTGGTTGGGGAACTAAGAGTCCATAAACTGTGGAGCATGGCCAAAAACCAAAACCACAACAAAGCCCCCTCCACAAAAAAAAACAGCTCAATAAAAGAATTAAAAACTCAATTAAGGGACTTCTCTGGTGGTTCAGTGGTTGGGACTCCAAGCTTCCAATGCAGAAGATGTGGGTTCAATTCCTGGTCAGGGAACTGGGATCCTACAAGCCCTGCAGCACAGTCAGAAAAAAAAAAAAAAAAAAGTTGCAGCTCTGGGAAACTACTGGATAAAGTGACTAAGAGTAAAAAGGAGAAGAGGGCGACAGCAGATAAGACGGCTGGGTGACATCACTGATGCAATGAACATGAGCTTGGGCAAACTCCAGGAGATGGTGAGGGACAGGGAAGCCTGGCACGCTGCAGTCATGGGCTTGCAAAGAGTCAGACACGACTGGGCAACTGAACAACAACAGGTGGTCCAATGGCGAAGACGCCATGCTCCCAGTGCAGAGAGCCCAGGTTCGGTCCCTGGTCAGGAACTAGACCCCACATCCTGCAACTAAGAGTTCACGTGCTACAGCTAAAGATCTCGAGTGCTGCCACTAAAATGTTACATGCCACAAGAAAGGTAGGAGATCCCGTGTGCTGCGACTAAGACCTAGTACAGCCAAATAAACAAATGTTTCTAAAAACAATTTTCAACGGTTTTAAACAGATAATTCAGCAAAGAGGATATTTGGATAGCAAATAAAAATAGGAGAAGATACTCAAGATCATTAGTGGTTAGAGAAATGCTAGTTAAAACCACCATGAGATACCACCACACGCACCATTTGGAAGAGATAAAATAAGAAAGACTGATAATGCCTAGTATTAGGATATGGAGGTAGTGGAACCCTCAGTTGCTTCTGGTGTTGAAGTAAGATAGTACCATCGCTTTGGAAAACCATCTGGCAGTGTCTTAAAAAGTTAAACATTTGTGTCCCATATGATCCAGAAATGAAAGCAAACTCTGCACAGAACTTGCATACGAGTCTCCAGAGCAGCCTTATCTGTAGTAGCCCAAAGGTGGCAATGACTGAAATGTCTATGAGCTTTGGTAGGCACCTTATATCTGAGTTTAGAAGTTTCCGTCTATTTTTCACCTTGCTTAGAGTTTTAAATATGGGTGGATATTGAGACATCATTGAGTTTTGAGAGCTTTTTATATATTATGGATAGACAACTTTTATCAGATATACAGTCTGATAATGAATTAAAAGAATGTGGTAGATCCATACAGTGGAATACTACTCAGCGATGAAAAAGAACAAAGAATTGATAAACACACCAACATGGATGGATCCCCAACAAGATTACCCCAAGTGAAAGAAGCCAGATACAAAATACTACGTTTTGTATGATGCCATTTTTGAGAAATTTCTAGAAGAGGCAAAGCTAGAAAGACTGAACACAGACCAGTGGTTGCCTAAACCAGGGGGTGGTGGAGACAGACTATGAAGGGGAATGAGAGAGGGACCTTTCCTGGTGGTCCAGTGGCTAAGACTTTGCTCTCCCAATGTACAGGGTCCAATCCCTGGTCTGGGAACTAAGATTTCACGTGCTGCAAGTAAGACCAGGTGTGTGGCCAAATAGATAAAATTTAAGAAAACAAAACAAACCCAAAAGGGAAGGAGAGAATGTTTGAGCTGTCGAAAGTGTTCCCAAACACCCGATTGTGGTGGTGGTTGCATAACACCCTGAATTTACTAAAAATCACCTGACTGCAGATACCAGGTGAATTCAACAAAACATACATTACACTGCAAGAAAGCTAGAAAAAACTCGCCCCAACCATCTTCAGATGGGATTGTCATTATTCAGTCAGTTAGATCAACAAGTAGCTACTCTTCACACTGGGAGCACAGTGGGGAAGAAAACAAACCGAAAAAAAAAAAAAAAAAAAAAAACCCTGCCTGTGTGAAACTGATGTTCTCATGAGGAGATAGGAAGCAAGATTAGAAACGAAAATCTACAGAGTTGTCAGATGCTGATGTGTTATGAAAAATTATGCAATTTTAAGTCGGGGGTCAGGGAAGGCTCTCTGAGGAGGTGATGTCTGAGGCAAGACCTGAAGGAAGTGAAGAGAAAGTCATGCAGAAATCTAGGGTAGAAAGGTACTAGGCAGTGGGAATGGCAGGTGCAAAGGCCCTGTGGTGGGAGCATGCCAGGATCAGTGAAGAAACCAGTGGGGGGCAGAAGGAATAGCCAGGGGGAGAGTGGAGGAGGCGAGGGCAGGGAGGGCACGGGGCAGAGTGTGCAGAGCCTGGAGGTCCTGGGGAAGACTTTGGCTTTTGCTCTGAGTGAAGTGGGAGCCAAGGAGGGTTCCTGAGCAGGGGAGGGTGTCCTCTGGCCACTGTCGGGGGAGCAGCCTAGAGAGAGGTGAGAGTTTGAGTTGGAAGATCCGGGCAGAGGTGATTGCACTGGTCCAAGTGGGAAATGACTGAGGCTGGGAAGGAGGTGAAAGGTGGTTGAATTATGCATAATTGGGAGCTGGTGGTCAGCAACCCCTGGACCACTGGGTTTGCTGATGCAGGAGAGAGAGAGAGAAGGGGGAGATGAGGGAAGGAGGAAGAAGGGGGGTGTGGAGCAAGAAGAAGAAGATGAAAATAGCCCAGAGAGATATGGATGACCTCTAAAATTTTGACCTGAGCCTCTGGGCCACTAAGAGGATAACTGAGGCTCAGAGAGGTATGGGATGGGGCAGGTTGCCCAAGGGTCCAGGGAGGACCTCATCCCCAGGTGAGGCTGATTTGAGAGCCTGGGGGTGTGAGTATCACCGGCAGAGCCAGGCACCTCCCCCCTGCTTCCTCTCATGTCCCCATCCTAGCACCCCTTTGGGCTCCGCTCTCTTCATTTCAGTCTCCTTTCCAGAATTTCTCCTCCCTGGGGAATCCAGTCCGTGTACTTCTGATTCCTTTGTCCTGAACTCATATGGTGTGAGCACCGCCCCCCACCGCCTGCCGCCCCCCAAAAGCCTTATGTGGAAGAGTGTAGAGGCAGTGGCGGGGGAGGGGGCACATTCCTCCCGGGGAGTGGGGGATGGTCAGGGCTGTGTCCAGCAGCCCAGAGGCATCTCCCGGGCGTCCAGAAGTAAAGGAGGCATCTTCCCAGGCTGGGCCAGACCGACTGCCGCCCAGCACATGCTTTCTTTGGGGACTGGCCCACAGCCCCAGCTCCAATTGCTCAGATCTTCCCCCCAGGCCTCCCACGTATTTCCTCCTAAGAGCCATGACTATGGGATTTGGTTCCCCCAACCTCTCCGTCTCTACGCAGCTCTGCCACTTCCCTAGGCCACCTCCCTGGTGGCCGCAGTGGGCCTGGCTCCCCAGCCAGCCCCAAATAGCTGTGGCAGGGCCATTATGTGGCCAGAGCCACAAGGGAGGGGTCACACCCTCCCCCATCTTCTGACCTCTGTGTTCCCTCCTCCTCCCCACCACTTGGGGATCTCTGGTCCCCTCCTCCCTCTCCGTGTCAAAGGCTTTGGAGAGGTTGCTTTAATTCATTGCCCCTTTGCTGACCACTAACCCGCCAAACTGAGCTCTTATAATGGGGGAGACAGACTGGCCGACGCTTAGAAGCTAATACTTGTAAAGAGGGCTTTCTGGCCATTATCAGATCAGCCCATCCATCCCCAAACAACTTTAAGAAAGAGCAAGATGGGTTCCTGTTCCCATTTACACACAGGGAGGAGATGTTGGTTGCCCAGGGTCACAGTGCCAGAAAGCGGCGGAGCTGGGACAATCTCTTGACCACAGATGAGGTCTCGACCTTCCAGGAGCTTCTCAATCCAGGCAAGAGAGACAAGAAATAGCAACTGAACAAGAATATCCTTCAGTGACAAGGGTCATGAAGATCTCAGAGAGGACAGCTGGTTGGGGAATGGAAGCTTGGGTTGGAGATTCCCCGAAGACCACCCTCGGGGGAACTTCCCTGGTGGTCAAGTGGTTAAGAATCCACCTTTCCGGCTTGCCTGGTGGCTCAGTGGTAAAGAATCTGCCTGCCAGTTCAGAAGACACTGTTAATTGATTCCTGATCCAGGAGGATCTCATATGCTGCTGAACAACCAAGCCCGTGTGCCAGCACGATGGAGCTAAAGCTCCAGAGCCCAGGAGCCTCAACTACTGTGCCCAAGCGTCTTAGAGCCCCTGTTCCGCAGCGAAAGAAGCCACTGTAGTGAGAAGTCTGTGTGCAGAACTAGAGAGCGGCCCCGATTCGCCACAACTAGAGAAAGCCTGCGCAGCAATGAAGGCCTAGCGCAGCCAAAAAATAAATAAGTTTCTTTTCAAAAAGAACCCGCCTTGCAATGCTTGGGATGTGAGTTTGATCCCTGCTCAGGGAACTAAGATCCCACATGTCATGGAGCAACTAAGCCCCTGGGCCTTGACTCGAGAATTCACACGCTTCAACAAAAGATCCCACATGACGCAATGCAGATACTGTGTGCGGTAACGAAAACCCAATGCAGCCGGATAAATAAATAAATATTAAACAAAACCAAAAAACAGACCTCTCTTGGAGTAAGTGATTCAGGAGGACTCACAGAGCTCAGAAAAGTTGTTACACTCGCAGTTGCAGCTTATCGCAGGAAAAGAAAGATCGAGATTAACATCAGCAAGAAACAGCGGTGCATGGGTCAGCGTCTCGAGAGACTAGACACAAGTTTCCAGTTGTCCCCTCTGGGTCATGCTGACAGCTCTCAGTGCTGCCAGTAAGGATGTGTGACCACGTGCATGGAGCATTGCCAACCAGGGAAACTCACCCCCGCCTCGGTGTCCGATTCATTGGAAAAGACCCTGGTGCTGGGAAAGACTGAGGGCAGGAGGAGAAGAGGGTGACAGAGGATGAGATGGTTGGATGGCATCACTGACTCCATGGACATGAGTTTGAGCAAGCTCCGCGAGTTGGTGATAAATAGGGAAGCCTGGCACGCTGCGGTCCATGGGTTCGCAAAGCGCTGGACACAACTGAGCAACTGAAAAACAAGCAGCAGTTTCGGCCGGAAGTTAGGAGGGGACCCAGGAATTGCAGTGCTTGCCATGTTGAAAAAAATCATCACTGGCCTCTCCCAGTTGCAGAGCCTGAGAAAGGATTTGAGTGCAGGTGCTTCGTTAGAAGGGGATCCTGGACAGCATGAGTGGAGAAAAAGGGAAGTGAGATGGGGAGGGGCGGACAGGAAATGCTGAAAGTCTGAATGAGCACATTTTTGCTGTGAACACCTGGGACTCAGTCCCTGTGGGGCACCTCTGACAGAGTATGTGGAACACACGCCTTAGTTATCCCAAATGAGGGGTGAGGGGGCTGGCGCACCGATCCACCCACAGTGATGGAGGGTTACTCCCAGGCCCGTTGACGTCCTATCAGTCCAGACCTGTGGTCCATGGAGAAACCCGTGGAGAAAGCTCCCAGGCAGAGCATCCTGGGTGTTTCTCAGGGCTGGGACTAGAGTAAGGTGAGTGAGGTGCACGGGTTGATTTTTCCCTCTTCCTCTCCTCTGGTGGCTTCCTGGTGGCTCAGTGATAAAGAATCCGCCTGCCAATGCAGGGGACTCTGGTTTGATCCTTGGGTTGGAAAGATCCCCTGGAGAAGGAAATGGCAACCCACTCCAGTATTCTTGCCTGGGAAATCCCACGGACAGAGGAGCCTGGTGTGCTACAGTCCATGGGGTTGCAAAAGATTTAGACATGACTTAACAACTAACCAACAACAAGCTTCAATATGTCTCGGCACATCACTTGGACAGATCCCATCTTCACTTAAAATTTTACCTTTTTATTCATCATAAATGTTTTGTATTCATTTCAATTATTCAGAACATTGCATTAAAGTCATATTCACCATGGGACTTCCCTGGTGGTCCAGTGGTTAAGACTCCATGGAGAGGGCCTGGGTTTGATCCCTGGTTAATGCATGCTGCATGGTGCAGCCAAAAGAAAAAATGATAATAATAAAAATAAAGTTATAAAAAATATTCATCTTGACAAGAGAGTTCTTTGTCATCCCCTTACATTTTGCTATCTGTGGTGAAAGCCTCACTTCTCACCCTAGTTCCAGCCCTGGGGTTCATGGTCCAAGGCCATCAGCACACAGAGGAGATGACTCAAATGCCAGTCGCTCTATCAGAGTCAGGGCAACCTCAGTTCTGCTGCAGTAACACGTGAGCCCCACATCTCAGGGATTTAAGACATCACAGATCTTACTTCGCACTTGGCCACCATCAGGCACATTGCAGACTACCCATTGCCGAAGGAAAAGGAAACACAGCAGGGCCAGCCCCCGCTCTTAAAGCTTCCACCATGAAATGACACGTGTCGTAACTGCTCACTTGTCATTGGGCAAAGCAAGTCATATGGCCCCGTAAGTGGGCGGGGCTGCTCCTTCTTCCCTTCCGCCTGAAAGTAGAAAAGCTGGAATGGTAGGGACAGACCCCAGTGGCCACTGCAGCAGCCCCCAGGCGAGACTGAGGAGGAGCTGGGTGTTTGAATCTAGGTTGGAAGGTCCACATGGGAACAGAAACACATGCGGCTTCAGGATATAATTGGTATTGACTCCATAGGGGGTCCCATCATCTGTCCAACAGCCTCATGGGCTGGCGGGTCCAGCCTCAGTCCCATCTTAACCTCCCACCCTGAGATTTTAATTAATGTGATAAAATACACATAACGAAATTTACCATTTTAACCATCTTTCGTGACCAGTTCAGCGGCATTGCGTACATTCACAGTGTTGTACAACCATCATCACTATCCATCTCCAGAAACCTTTGCATCATCCCAAACTGATTTGGTCCCCATTAATAACTCCCTATTCTTCACTCCCAGAGCCCCTGGCATCCACCTTTCTTCTTTCTGCAAGATTTTGACTCTTCTATGTTGCTATGTGCTTCTAGTTGCTTCAGGGAGTGTGGAATCCTCTCGGACCAGAGAGCGAACCCATGGAATCGTAGAGTATTTGTCTTTTTGTGCTAGGCTTATTTCACTCAGCATAATGTCCTCAAGTTTTATCCAAATTGTACTATGTGTTTAAATATCTTTCCTTTTTAAAAAATTTTTAAGTGTTAAAAACACATAAAATTTACCATCATAACCATTTTGTGTACAGTTCAGCAGTGTTAAGTATCATTCAGTGAATGTTAAGTAACATTCACTGTGGTACAATCAGCCACTAGAACTTTTTCATCTTGCAAAAGTGACACTCTGTACCCACTAAACAACTCCCCTCCTCCTCCCCTCAGCCCTTAGCAAGCAGTGACATTCTTCTACAAATCTGACCACTTTATGTGAGTAGAATCATGGGATTTTTGTCCTTTTGTGACCAGCTTATTTCACTTAGTGTTATGTTTTCACCCATGTGTTATAATTTCCTTCCTCTTAAAAGCTGGATATCATTCCATTGCGTGGATGTAGCATGTTTTGTTTCTTCATTCGTCCACTTATAGAAACTGGGTTGCTTCCACTTTGGGACTATTATGAATAATGCTGTTATGAAAACGGATGTACAGTTATCTTTTTGAGACCTTGCTTTCAGTTTGGGGAAGTTATACACCCAGAAGTGGTATGCTAATTCTGTTTAATTTTTTAAGGAACTGCCATACTGTTTTCCACAGCATCTGCGCTATTTTACGTTCCCACTAATAGTACATGAGGGTTCTAACTTCCCCACATCCTTGCCAACACTTGTTATTTTCTGTTTTGATAGTAGTCATCCTAATGGGTGGGAAGTGGTATCTCACTGTGGTTTTGATTCACATTTCCTTGATGATTAGTGATCCTGAGCATCTTTTAATGGCCATTTACCCCACCGGAGCTTTTCTCTTTTTTTTTTGATTGCACTGGGTCTTCATTGCTGCACTTGGGCTTTCTCTAGTGGAGAGCGGAGGCTGCTCTCTTAACTTCAGTGCGCCGGTTTCTCATGGTGGTGGCATCTCTTGTTTTGAAGCATAGGCTCTAGGCGCGGAGGCTTACGCAGCTGCAGCATGTGGGCTCAGTAGTTGTAGCATACGGACTTAATTGCTCTGAGGCATGATCCTCCTGGACCAGGGACGGAACCGGTGTGCATTGGCAGGTGGATTCTTATCCACTGTGCCACCAGAGAAGTCTCCCACCAGGGATTTTAACGAGTCAGTTTCAAAGAAGGCTCAGGGCATGGGTGCCAGTCTCCTTGTCAATGCCAGAGCTTCCCGGTCTCATGGGCATCAGGCAGCCTGTGGGGTGCGCAGGACTGGCTCCTTGAGCCAGACAGAAATTAGGGGCAAGAGGCAGACATTGCAGTGGCATATCCACAAAGCAAGTCCTGCTGAACTTTGTCACTTGACACCCTGGAAGTCCCAGGGACACCCTTGGCCCCAGACACGGGGATGCCAACAGGAAATTATCTCAGAAAAGTCATTTCTCCGACCACTCAGAAAAGTACGCTGTCTGCCTAGAGGGGGCCCTCTGCCCCTCTCTCACCCTGTCTCAGAGTAGCATCACCTACAAGACACTTTTGGCCGAGGCAACATCACTCCTGCACACGGGATCCAGGTCTGCTGCCCCACCCTCGCCTCCTGCAGCATGGAGTTCAGTTCAGTCGCTCAGTCGTGTCCGACTCTTTGCGACCCCATGAATCGCAGCACACCAACTCCCAGAGGTCACTCAAACTCGCGTCCATCGAGTCAGTGATGCCATCCAGCCATCTCATCCTCTGTCGTCCCCTCCTCCTCCTGCCCCCAATCCCTCCCAGCATCAGAGTCTTTTACAATGAGTCAACTCTTTGCATGAGGTGGCCAAAGTACCGGAGTTTCAGCTTTCGCATCATTCCTTCCAAAGAACACCCAGGACTGATCTCCTTCAGAATGGACTGGTTGGATCTCCTTGCAGTCCAAGGGACTCTCAAGAGTCTTCTCCAACACCACAGTTCAAAAGCATCAGTTCTTCCATGCTCAGCTTTCTTCACAGTCCAACTCTCACATCCATACATGACCACTAGAAAAACCATAGCCTTGACTAGACGGACCTTAGTCGGCAAAGTAATGTCTCTGCTTTTGAATATGCTATCTAGTTTGATCATAACTTTTCTTCCAAGGAGTAAGCGTCTTTTAATCTCACGGCTGCAGTCACCATCTGCAGTGATTTTGGAGCCCCAAAAAATAAAGTCTGCCACTGTCTCCACTGCTTCCCCGTCTGTTTGCCAGCTCCCAAACACCATTTATTCCTCTCTCCATTGCCCACAGATTCTTCCTTCAAGCAACTTTTCCTTTTTCAAAATCCTTTTTGAAAGATATTTTTCAAATTAATTTTTTTGTTTGTTTGTTTATTTGGCAGCATTGGGTCTTAGCTGTGGCATGTGGGATCTAGTTTCCTGAACAGGGATCGAACCCAGGCCCCCTGCATTGGGAGCTCAGAGTCTTAGCCATTGGACCACCACCTTTTAAAAATTCTTGAATGAATTTATCTTGAAAGGAAACTTTTGCTGTATAGCAGAAACTAACACAACATTGTAAGTCAACTATGCTCCAATAAAAAATAATTTTAAAGAAAAAGAACCTTTATGCCACTGCCACTAGAGGAAAATAAGGCCATTTTCATAGTGGAGGACAGCAGAGAAAAGAACAACATTGGCAGGGACACTGGAGAGGCCACATTAAATCAGCTAATGCCACTGCCTTCTTAAGACTCAGAGCTGGGAATAGGGTGAGGAGAGTGAGGCACCCAGGAGCAAAATTTAAAAGGTCGCTGGCTCTCAGGGCTCGGCCTCACTCCCAGGGGCCTGAGAGCCTTGACCTCATCCTACAGTCCAGCCGCGAATCAAAGACTATTTCCCTTCTTAAAAAAAAAAAAAAAAAAAAAAAAAGACAATAAAGGAAAATGGAAAGAGATTACTGAAGTGTTGAAAGATGTCAAAAACAGCTCATGCATCTCAAAATCAAAGAACCAAACAATTCAATCAAGAAATGGGTAGAAGATCTAAATAGACATTTCTCCAAAGAAGACATACAGACGGCCCACAGACATGAAAAGATGCTCAGCATCACTAATTATTAGAGAAATGCAAATCAAGATAGCAGCGAGGTACCACCTCATAACAGTCGGAATGGTCATCGTCATCCAAAGCGTACAAACAATAAATTCTGGAGAGGGGGTGGAGGACATGGAGCCTTCCTACACTGTTGGTGGGAATGTTGAGTGGCACAATCACTATAGAGAATAGAACGGAGGTTCCTTGCAAAGCTAACAATAGAGTTACCATACAGCTATCCCATTCCTGGGCATATACCTGGAGAAAACCATAGTTCAAAAGGATACATGCACCCCAGTGTTTATTGCAGCATTATTTACAATAGCCAAGACATGAAACAACTCAAATATCCCTTGACAGCTGAATGAGCACAGATGTGGTGTTTAAATATAGACAGTGGACTATTACTCGGCCATAAAAAAGAAATAGTGGCATTTGCAGCAACGTGGATGGACCTAGAGATGATCACAGTAAGAGAAATAAGCCAGACAGAGGAAAACAAATATCACATGATATCCCTTAATAAAAAATTATACAAATGAGCTTTTTTACAAAACAAAAAACAGACCCACAGACATAGGAAAACAAAATTACGGTTACCTGAGGAGAAAGGGGGAGGCAGAGGGATAAGTTAGGAGTTTGGGATTAACATATACACACTACTGTATCTAAAAGTGGTAAACAGCAAGCACCGACTGTATAGCGCAGAGAACTATACTCACCATTTTATAAGAACCTACAATGGGAAAAAATCTGAAAAAGAATACATGCATAAGTATGTATGCATAACTGACTCACTTTGCTGTATACCCGAAACTAACACAACACTGTAAAGCAAACACGCTTCAATTTTTTAAGAAAGAAAGGGGGAAAAGTGTCAAGATTCAACCACAGTCAATTCAGACATGCACCTTCGTCCTGGCAACCATTACTGAGCACAGCCATGGCGCATGCGCTCTGTGAGATACAGGGACCGCGTGCTGGAGGGACGCGGACAGTGCGTAACGGATACAAGCCATGGAGGATCCCGGTGCCCCCAGGCCCTCAGAGACACAGGAAACAGGAGAGCACCCACACGGGGCTAACTCTGTTCTCACTGGCTGGCCTCCTCCACATCTTGCTAGGTGTTAAAACATATTTTAAATGTCACCTCTGACTTCCTAGCGGCTGCACACAATCTCACCCCGCGCTTTCTCTCTGGCCTTCTCTCCTGCTTCTCCCCGCTGTTCACTCGGCTTCAACCCCACAGGCCTCCTGGCTCTTCCACACCAGCCTCAGGGTCTTTGCACAGGCTCTTCCCTCTGCCTGGAAGGTTCTTCTCCAGATCTCCCCGTAGTTCCGCCCTCCTCACCTCCTTCAAGTCTTTTCTCAAATAACTTCTCTGAAGGGCCTTCTCTGACTGCCCTCTTCAGTTCAGCAACCTCCCCACCACCCAACTCCCTCTCTTTCATTGTTGTTGTTCACTCACTAAGTCATGTCAGACTCTGTGACCCCATGGACTGCAGCACACCAGGCTTCCCTGTCCTTCACCATCTCCCCAAGTTGCTCAAACTTATGCTCACTGAGTCAGTGATGCCATCCAACCATCTCATCCTCTGTCACCCTCTTCTCCTCCTGCCTTCAATCTTTCCCAGCATCAGGGTCTTATCCAAAGAGTCGGCTCTTCACATCAGTTGGCCAAAGTATTGGAGTTTCAGCTTCAGCATCAGTCCTTCCAATGAATATTCAGGGTTGATTTCCTTTAGGATTGACTGGTTTGATCTCCTTGCAGTCCAAGGGATTCTTAAGAGTCTTCTCCAGTACCCACAGCTCGAAAGCATCAACTCTTTGGTGCTCAGCCTTCCTTATGGTCCAACTCTCACATCCGTACATGACTATTGGAAAAACTGTAGCTTTGACTATATGGACCTTTGTCAGGAAAGTAATGTCTCTGCTTTTTAATATGCTGTCTAGGTTGGTCATAGCCTTTCTTCCAAGGAGCAAGCATCTTTTAATTTCATGGCTGCGGTCACTATCCACAGTGATTTTGGAGCTCAAGAAAATAAAATCTGTCGCTGTTTCCATTCCCCCCACCCACATCTATTTGCCGTGAAGCGATGGGACCTCTTTCATTAACTTGCTTAATATTCCCATTCTTAACATTCTCTGCAATGTTCTTATTTATCATATTCACAGGCTTCACCTGCCATGAAATATCAGCCTCATGAGACAGACAGTCCGGCTTGTCCACATCTCCACACCACCACCACCTGTCTCCCCAGTGTTAGAACAGTGACTGGCATGCTGTGTTTTCTTTTTAATTAATTAATTAATCATGTCCCACCACTCGGCTTATGGGATCTTAGTTCCCCGACCAGGGATTGAACCCAGGCCCTCGGCACTGAAAGCATGGAGTCTTAACACTGGACCGCTGGGGAATTCCTGGCACGCTATGTTGGTTGAGTGAATGTATGACTGTCAAATCCATAAAAGGAAGAAAACAATGCCTAACTCATCTCAGGGCAGTGGAAAGATGAAATGAGGGGAGACCTATGAGCCCCAAAGGAGAGTGAAAGGAGAGATGCCCATAGTTGGGTTGGGGGACACTACTGTGACCCACTCAGAATTTTTAAAAATTGGAGTGAGATTCACATGATATAAAGTTAATTATTTGCAAATGATGCTGAAGCTGAAGCTCCAGCACTTTGGCCGCATGATGCAAAGAGCCGGCTCCAGTGGAAGAGACCCTGATGCTGGGGAAAATTGAGGACAGGAGAAGAAGGGGGCAAGAGAGGATGAGATGGTTGGATGGCATCACAGATTCAGTGGACATGAGTTTGAGCGAGTGAAGATAGTGAAGACAGTGAAGGACAGGGAAGCCTGGCGTGCTGCAGTCCATGGGGTCGCAGAGTCCGACATGACTTAGAGACTGAACATCAACAACAATTTGCAAATGAATAACCCAGTGTCATTTAGTACATTCAACAATGTTGTTCGATCACCACCTCCAGTCATGCTGTTGACATCTCAGAAATACATTCTTCTTTATGGCTGAATAATATTCCAGCACGCTGATGGACATTTTGTTTATCCATTTATCTGTCCATGGACACTTGGGTGGTTTCCACCTCTTGGCAGTTTCTAATCACACTGTTATGAATGTGGGTGTCCAAGTGTGTGCTGGAGTTTCTGCTTTCAATTGTTTTTGTGTATTGACCTAAATGAAGAATTGTTTGTTCATAACACAACTCTATATTTAACTTTTTGAGGAACTGCCAGACTATTTTCCACAGCTGTTGAAAGCAGAGCCATGGCTGATAGAATGGGCTTCCCTGGTGGTTCAGTGGTAAAGAACTCTGCCAATCCTGGAAACGTGGGCTCGACCGCTGGGTTGGAAGATCCCCTGGAGAAGGGAACGGCAACCCACTCCAGTACTCTTGCCTGGGAAATCCCATGGACAGAGGAGCCTGGTGGGCTACAGTCCATGGGGTCCCAAAGAGTCAGTGATGACTTAGCGGCTAAACAACAGTCTGATAGAGTCCTGGAGATGGGTTTGTTTCTCCCAAAGCCCCTGGCCCAGAATACAGCACTTCTTTTCTAGCATTGGTCATGATCATCAGCAGCATCCATGGCCTGACTACCCAGGACCCTGGAAACCTGTGATGCAGGCGCCCACATAGGGAAACTGAGGCTGGGGGAGAGATGGACGGGGCCCTCAGCGTAAACCCCTTTCCTTCCCCTCCCCCGCCCCACACTCTGGGACCCCCCTTGCAGAGCCTCTGGAAGGCTGGTGTCCACCCTCACTGGGCATTGTCAGCCCCCAGCTTGGGGCTCCCAGAGTCCTCGCAGAATGGGGAAGAAGCCGAGGGCTGAGAGCAAGAGGCAGAAACACCAGCAGGAGCTGAGCAGCGTTCCCAGCTCTGGACCGCAGAGCTTCCGCTTGGCAGCTGCCAGTTCCCCTTCCCCGACTACTGCCCCCCTCACCAGCTGCGCCCCTTTCCCAGTTGGGTCTCCCCACCTCTGGCCACCTCTGGCCACCTCTGGCCGTCTCTCTTTTCTTTGCTTCCTCTAACTGCTTCTCAAGAAAAAATTTAAATATTTTTCAATTTCATAAAACTGTTGATGGGGCCTAGTTCACAGAAGTGATGAAATGTCATTCTCATGATCACAGGTCTATCCGTGACCGGCTTTACTTTATTCATTAATTAAAAAAATTTTTTTTGCAAGGTATACCCACAAACCCCCCAAAAGAAGTAGGAGATGGCCCTGCTCCCTCCCTCCACCATTCTGAATTCTGTTTCTCTTTCCCTCACTCCTCCTTTATTATTTTTGTTTTCTTACACGTCTGAAAACTTGTTTCATTTTCTGTCTGAGCTTTATGACGCGAGTGGTTTCTGTATAGGCTTTGGGGACTTCTATTTTGCTCAAGATTCAGTTCACCTCAGTTCAGTTGCTCAGTCGTGTCCAACTCTTTGTGACCCCATGGACTGCAGCACACCAGGCCTCCCTGTCCATCACCGACTCCCGGACTTCACCCAAACCCATGTCCATCGAGTCTGTGATGCCATCCAACCATCTCATCCTCTGTCGTCCCCTTCTCCTCCTGCCCTCAATCTTTCCTTGCATCAGAGTCTTTTCAAATGAGTTAGCTCTTCACATCAGATGCCCAAAGTATTGGAGTTTCAGCTTCAACATCAGTTCTTCCAATAAATATTCAGGACTGGTTTCCTTTAGGATTGACTGGTTAGATCTCCTTTCAGTCCAAGGGACTCTCAAGAGTCTTCTCCAACACCACAGTTCAAAAGCATCAATTCTTTGGCGCTCAGCTTTCTTTATAGTCCAACTCTCACATCCATACATGACCACTGGAAAAACCATAGCCCTAACTAGATGGACCTTTGTTGGTAAAGCAATGTCTCTGCTTTTTAATATTTTTTCTACACTGGTGACAGCTTTTCTTCCAAGCTGAAGATCCGACTAGGATCAAATCATCCAGTCATAGGCTTTAAATATATTACAGTTTTGTCAGTCATACCTCAATAAAGCTGGGGGGGCGGGGCGGGCAGGGCTTAAAGATTCTACTGTGAAATCTGTCCAGCTGCAAGTTAAGATCTACATTGCACTCAGAGCCCTGGAGGAGGGCATGGCAGCCTACTCCAGTATTCTTGCCTGGAGAATCCCCATGGACAGAGGAGTGTGGCGGGCTACAGTCCATGGGGTGGCAAAGACTCAGACACGACTGAGCAACTAAGCACAGCACACACAGCCTGGCACACTGCACTCAATTTTTAAAAAGGAAAGAATGTGTTGCCAGGACCCAGCCACCTGGCAGCGAACCCTCTGGGGTTCTTTGTCACAGCTGTCTAATATTCCACTGTTTCTCTGGTTGCTGCTGAGTAAGCATTAATGTTCCATTACAGTCTTTTCTTTCTTTTATTTATTTCTGGTCACTCCACGAGGCATATGGGATTTTAGTTCCCTGATTGGGGACCAAAACGGTGCCTCCTGCTGTGGAATCTCTTAAAAGCCATTGTGATAATGGGCTGCCTTTAATGAACCACTGGCGTTGTTCCTTTTAAGCAACTCGCCCCTCTGTTCCCCCTTCTTCCCCAAATCTTAGGGGTTGCTGGCTGCCGGGGGTGGGGGGTGACATTGGAGACACTTTGGGGTCTAGCTACCCTGAAGAGCGCTCCTGGATCCATGGCCAACCCCTGCCCTGTTGTGCCTGCAGCTGCTTATAAATCAGCTATTTATAGCCCCACCTCCCCCAGCCCACGTCACCAGCCCCTGCCATGCTGGGGCCACCAGTGAGCTCAGGGCTGATGGGGAAGGGGAAGAGGTTGCTAAGCTCTGGGGTTTGTCTCGGGTATGAATGTGCCCCTGCAGTTTCCTGTAGGCCTTCATTTCCTAGAAGCTGAGAACACTGAAGCAACAGCTCAACCACTTTTTGGTTGGGGTGAGAGAGGAGGTGGAACAGGGCGCTGGGAACCCCATGCCCACTCCTGAGCCCCTGACGCGCCTCTCTGAGGCATCACAGCCTCTCGCTTCACCCCTCTTTGGCTTGGAGCTCCTCCACCACATCTGTCCCCCACTCAAATGGGATACAACAGAGTGCCCCTGAGACCCCTCCCCCATACCCCAGTCCCAGGAGACTGAGAGGCCTGGGCAGTCCTGGGGGTCCAGGCTAAAAAGACACACGTGCCATGGCCCCCCCGCCCAACTCTGCCCCAGGGCTGTGGCCCCAAATAGCTCAGCTTCTATATTTAGGGGTTTGCTCAGCAGTCCCAGGGAACTATAAACACAGCCCAGCTCAGCTGCTAGCTCCCAACACCACGGGCTAGGCCGGGTGGGGGACAGGGGTTAGGAGGATGCCAGCTGGGGCTGGCTAGGGTCTGTGCCAGGACTCCCTGGCCAGGTGGATTCTAGAGGGCTGGCCTCAAGGGAACCCAGGTGTCCAGCCTGCAGGAGGAGACAATGGACCCATCGTTGGGCCTTTCTTTCCCCTCGGGTTGAGGGTCAGGGCTGGCCCTCAGCCTTGGCCTCCCACCCTCTTCCCTTGCTCCCTGGGGTTTCCTGGCTCAGGGACAGCTGTCTAGCCTCACAATAGCTGTGCCGCCCTCCTGGAGCCGGCAGCTGGGCTCATCTGTGTGGGGGCTGGCCCGCCCCTTCCTCTGCCATTGTCTCCCTAACAGGGGGCTTCCTGTTATGCCCCTCTCCGCCCAAAGACCCCATCTGACCCCCTGCCTCAGCCCAGGCTTGCAAGTGTGGCTGGGCATGGGCTGGTGACGCCAGAAGCCAGGGGGCAGGATATTGGGGTCCCCCCTCCCTCCCCACCCCAGACAGTACCAAAGAGAAGGGACTCATCCTAACAGATCCTGACGTACTCACTAACTGTATAACCTCGGCTGCTGCTGCTGCCGCTGCTGCCGCTGTTTAGCCACTAAGTCGTGTCTGACTCTTTGCAACCCCGTGGACTGTAGCTGGCCAGGCTCCTTTGTCCATGTGATTCTCAGGGCAAGAATACTGGAGTGGGTTTCCATACCCTCCCCCAGGGGATTTTTCCCAACCCAGGAATGGAACCCTTATCTCCTGCATTGATAGACAGGTTCTTTACCACTGAGCCACCTGGGAAGCCCCTACTGTCAGCTACATCCCTACAATTCACTCACTCTGTTATGATTCCCATCATCCGTGCTGCGAGATTCCGACCATTTCATAGATGGGGAAACTGAGGCCCAGAATGGCCACATCACCCACCCGAGACCACACAGTCGAAAAGCAGAAGAGACTGGGTTCGCCCCGGACCTCCGATAGAACATTGGGGTGCCCTGTGACCGTGCCCATCATTTCCCTCCTCTGTCTGTGGGATTTCCCAGGCAAGAATACTAGGGTAGGTTATCATTTCCAACTCCAGGGGATCTTCCTGACCCAGGGATAGAACCCGCATCTCCTGCCTAGGCAGGCAGGTTCTTTACCACTGAGCCCCACCTGGAAAGCCCAGTGACATGTTACATGGCAGCTACAATACTAAAAATATAATATATACAGCTATCATTCTGATTGGTTGACTAGTCCTGGATCAGTTACTTCTGAGCTGAGGAATCGCAGGCCAGCGGCCCGATCACACCCCACTCCACCTCACCCACATGCTGGTTTTCCAGCTGATCAACAGGGACCCCACACAGTTGTGGACCAGAGGTCATGAGATTGTCCAGGGGCATTGGGGCTGGGACTTCAGGGCAGAGGGTGGGGAACAAACACCGTGATGCCTCAACAGGGGCCAGATCAGGAAGACTGCAGGGGACTTCCTTCAGTGGGGCCCTACTGGGTGCAGGCTCTGCTCTGTATCTTGTTTAGTTGCTAAGTCGACCCCATGGACTGTAACCCACCAGGCTCCTCTATCCATAGGATTTCCCAGGCAAGAATATTGGAGTGGGCTGCCATTTCTTTCTCGAGGGGATCTTCCCCAGCCAGGGATCAAACCTGCATCGGCAGGTGGATTCTTTACCCCTGAGCCACTAGGGAAGCTCTGCTTCTGCAGAAAGGCAAATGAATCAAAGCTCTGCCCTCCAGGCTGACAGTCTAGTGGGGGGTGGGGGTGGGGGTCTGACAGTAGACAAATTAAGTAGGTGGATTTCATGATGGGGGGATGGTGAACAGTGACAGACTCAGAAAGCAGGGAGTATCCAGAGAATTAGATTTATGACATGAAGGCCTGGGTGGAGGTTAGGTCAGGGAACGTTTGGGCAAGGAGAGGAGGAGACAGAGGTTATCTGGTTCTCTGGGTAAGAGTGCTCCAGGCAGAGACAACTGCCTGTGTAAAGGCCCTGCGGTCACACCACACCCAGTGTTTTCCAAAAGAAAAACTTTAGCCAAGTGAGAGTGGGAAAGTGGGAGGATGTGAGGGCAGGGAGGTGGCCCAGCAGAGCAGGCAGGATCTTATGGGCTGAAGGAGGACACGTGGTTTTACTCCGAGGGAAGAGGGAGCCATGGAATGCTCTTGAGCAGAGGAGAGATGAGACCTGACTCAGGCACCCTTGGGCCTCTTGGAGGGGAAAGGAGTGTGGGTTGGCAGGGGTGGGGGGCGTTGCAGAAGCTGGAACGTAGACCCAGGAGATAACATGGCTGGGCCAGGGTGGGGTCCAATAAGAAGGAGAAGTAGAGAGATTCTGGGTCCATCTCAAGGCAGAGCTGTAGGACTTGCTGATTATGCCAGATTATGGACGGGGTGGAGGGGGAGGAGCCAGGGTGGAGGTGGGGGAGTGTAACGTCCCCCTTCGTGCCTTCCCCAAGCCTTGTCTCTCATATCACTGGTTCCTTCCTCAGCATGCTCCGTGAAGCCAGTAGACAGGCATTACAGTCCCATTCTCCAGAAAGGAAAATTGAGTCCCAAGCTGGTTACATCTGCTCCAAGGGCCCAAGACACATCCCTGGGTGGGGGCGGGGGGCAGTGGCTCCCTAGGCTGGAAACCTAGCCCCCACCCACCCCCAGCTTTTGTAAGCACCAGCTGTCAGACTGGTGGGGTGAGGGGAGGATGTCCAGCCCTGGCGTTTCCAGTTTTAAGGGAAAAAAGCCAAAAATCCACTTTGGACCTGGTCTGGCTCCCTCCGTTCCCAGTCTCCTCCCATATCCACTCCCCTCCCCCTGAGGAAACTGAGGCCCAGAGAGGCCCCAGTTTCCCTGATGGGGCCCCCTTCCCATGCCCTGTACAGATCAAAAGGACAGCAAGGGCAGGAATGGGTTAATTTTACAACTGGGGGTGCTCCACCACCCCTGGGATAATGTGCGTCTGTCTTTGGCCGAGGGTGACCTTTTTTTTCCATGACCACAATCCTCCCCTTTTTAGACTATTATGTACTTAATGTTTTATTTAATTGTCTATGCTGTTGCATTCTTGAATCCATTCCTGTAAAAGAATCTTTATTTTGATGTCCTAATTAAAAAACCCTTCTCATTGCCTCAGATAGTCTGTAAGCTTAACAAATACATAATAACACAAGGAACATAAAGCTATGGATTCTAGCTGGAAAAACTTCAGGGCTACCAGGGTGTTAAAGACACATTAGCACCCAACTGAGACTTGCTGCTGGAGCTTGGGCTCCTTGCAGACACTTGGGGACCCTGCTGCCTGCCTGTGGATCTCCGTTTAGCTACTTATGAACTGTGCCTCAACTTTCCCCTTCTGCAAAATGGGAATCGTAGCAACATCTGCCTCAAAGGTATTTTGAGGAATCAGTGAATTAAAATAGATGGATAACTCTAGTTGAATCTACTAAAGGGCTTCCATGATGGCTCAGATAGTAAAGAACCTTCCTGCCATGCAGGAGACCTGGGTTCAATCCCTGGGTCAGGAAGATCCCCTGGAGAAGGGAATGGGCACTCCAGTATTCTTGCCTGGAGAATTCCAGGGACAGAGGATCCTGGCGGGCTATAGCTACACAACTGAGCGACTAACACTTTCACTTTCTCTAGGTGAATCTGGCCTTGCTCAGATTAAGTGCTTTACAAATAATAGTGTGGTTTTTTGTTTCTTTTAAATGATGAGATTGTTTCAGAGACAAGTCAGTGACATGACTAATTAGAAAAGGAAACAACTCTCCTATGATGTGATTTATCTGTTGATTAACGCAGTGTCCATGAATCCCTGAAATATGTTTCCCACCAGGTGAAACGCTGGCCCAGAAAAGGCCAGCTCCTGGACCTCGGACCTCCAAGGCCCTGGGGCCCCGCAGTTCCGCTTTCTTGGCGCCAGCCAGCCTGGCTTCCACGAAGGGCCCCTTTAAAATGCCCCACCCCCCGCACAGCTCTCCTGTGGACTCTGGCCTCTCTGGGCCTCAGTTTCCTCATCTGGAAAACAAAGGAGGAAGTTCCTGTTAGCGCAGAAACTGGCGTTGGAGATTCAGCAAGACAAGGCAGCCAATACAGGGTGGTCCCCGCAACGTGGGAGCCCCGAGTCACTTCTGAGCGCGGCCCCTCCGCAGCCTACACGCCTGCGGCCAGACAAGGCAAGCAGGTCCTGGCAAGACTCCTCCCCGTCCTCTAGCCCCTGGGATCCGCCAGCCGTTTTACACAGGGGCCAGAAAGTGCAGACACCCAAAGGGCAGGTTGCGCCTTAATGTGTGTGTGTGCGCGCGCGTGCGGCGCCCCTGGGTCTGTGTTTTCGCTCCACTTTCCTGTTGGCTTCCAGCTGCCCCGCCAGTTCCGGGGAGGGCCCTGGGCTCGCGGCTGCTCCCCGCCCCCCTGTATAAAGGCCAGGCGGGCCTTCGGAAAGCTTGCACAGCTGCCCAGCTCGGCGACAGAAACAGCCCTGCCCCATCTGCTGCTTCCCCTGCGGCAGCTCGGACCATGGGAGGCCCCCACGGTGGCCCCTTTCTTCTCTTTCACGGTGAGCGCTCTGGGGCCCTGAGGGGTGAGGGCAAGCGGCCAGGGAGCCCCCGCACCCTCTTTTCCCTGGAGAAATGCGAGGTGCAGCTGGCAGTTCTGGGGCCAGCCTGGAAGGGGGCGTGGGGGCGGGTGCTGAGGGGGCCTGGGGCCAGGGGCCAGGCACCCCCACACCGTGGCAGGATCCTCCGGCATTTTCTAGAGCCTGTCCCTGTCTCCCAGAGAAATCGCTGAGCCCTCTGAACTGCTCCCAAAGTGGGAGACAGGTTTGGGAAAGGAGGAGGGGCAAAAAGAGAGTGCTGAGACCCTCTCTGTCTCTCTTTCTCACACACACACACAGGTGGCGGCTCTTAACACGGGTTGTAGGGAGATGCTGGGGGGCTAGAGGACTGGGGGGCGGGACCTCGTCACTGCCAGGTGAGGGTACCCCCAACATGTCCCACACTGTCTCAGTGGCAAAATCAGCCCCAGAGACCCTCATTCTTGCTCCCCCGGATCCAGCTGGGATTCAGCTGCAGGTGGGTGGAAAAGATTTTACAGGCGCTGGTGGCAGGTTTGAACTTTTGCTGTGACTTCCCCAGGGCCTCCCTTCCCGCCCCACCCAGGGTGGCTCTAACGGTTATCTGGGCAGCTGGTTGCCTAAGCAACCAAACAACAAAGAGAATGAAGAAATGGCACTTGGGGTACCAACCAGGGCTTCCCAGGTCGCCCTGGGACGGGATTCCCCGTGCTGGCCCAGGTTGGCAGGCATAAGCTCAGTGGCTCCCAGGCAGGGAAGCTAGAAAGAGGAGTCTGTGTGGGTCACACCTGATGGAGGGGGGGAGCGGTGTGTCACTGGAGCTGAATCTCACTGCCTCTGAGCCTCACTTTGCACATCTGTAAAATGGAGTAAGACCGATCTTCACCTTATTGGGCTGTGTTAAGTGAGTTCCAACGCAAACTATTCCTGGTTCACAGGAAGAATTAAGTAAACATATTTTTATTGGCTCAGCGGTAAAGAATCCACCTGCGATGCAGGAGACATGGGTTGGATCCCTGGGTCAGGAAGATTCCCTGCAGGAGGGCATGGCAACCTACTCCAGTACTCTTGCCTGGAGAATCCCATGGACAGAGGAGCCCGGTGGGCTACAGTCCATAAGGGTTGAAAAGAGTCAGACACAGCTGAAGCAGCTGAGCACACGCACGCTATTATTTCACTGGCGGGTCTTGGGGGAGACTGGCGGGTCTGAGGAGGAGGAGAAAAAGAAGATGCCCGCCTTGCCCCCACCCCAGGAATCTAACCCCTCAGGGCTCGCCAGGGGGAATGCGAACCAGATGGGACTGGGCGCAGATGACCAGCAGCTCCTCTCCCAGCTCCTGTTTGGGTGACTTCCAAGGACCCAGACAGAGAAATCGTGGCCTGGGAGCCTCTGTGGTCGGGGAGCAGAGCCCAACCCCGCCCTGGCGGAGGGCACGGGGCTCAGAAGAGCTGTCCCACCCCCACGCTGGGAAATGGGGTCTGGGAAGCCCGACCCCATTCCACCTTTTAAGTGTTGTCACTGTTTGTTTTTTATTTGTTTTTGGCTCTGCTGGGTCCTCACTGCCGTGAGGACTTTTCTCTAGTCGCTGTCAGCGAGGCTACTGTCTCGTTGCGGTGCACGGGCTTCTCGTTGCAGTGGCCTCTCTTAGAGGCACGCGGGCTCAGTAATGGTGCCTCCCGGGCTCTAGGGCACAAGCTCAGTCGTTGTGGCGCACTTAGTTGCTCCTCGTCATGTGGGATCTTCCCAGTTCGGGGATCAAAACCATGTCTCCTGGACTGGTGGGTGTATTCTTTATCACTGAACCACCAGGGAAGCTCCAGTTCCAACTTTCCCAAGCTCCTCTGTTCACCAGATTCTTCTTGAGCCTTTTCTGGGCTCCAGGCCTCAATTCCATCTGCAGAATGGACACAAGCAGGGCAGTTGTGAGCAGCAAGTTGGGAAATGGGGACGAATCAGCCCAGGCTGCATCTTGCTGCGGTGGTGGGGTGGGGTGAGGGGGGACGGCAGTAATTTTGGGGCTGTCCTGCAAAGAGGAACTGAGTCCCAGCTGAGGGGGGGAGCTAGCCAAGCCCTGTGACCAGAGAGGAGGATGAGAGAAATCCTCAAACGAGGAAGGGGAAGGGCATTCCAACCTCGGTTTACCCTTGCTGAGAGGGGTTCTGGGAGGGACTCTATGCCCACCGCCAACCTGAGGGTATCAAGTTTGGACTTAGGGACTGAGTGGCCAGGGGACCCTCCGGTCTGCTGACCCCTCACAGCCCTTCAAGCGGTGCTCACAATGACAGACCCCAGAATTCCCCTGGAAGCTCCCTCCAGGGGCGACAAGCTGTGAGTCATGCTTTCCCTTGGCCCAGGAAGTGACTCACTCCTGCCCTTCCTCCTGCCCCCATCTGTACGCCCACTGCCCCCTTCTGGGTCTCCCTGGATTGTTGGGGTCTGTGCTGCCTCCTACAGCATTCCCAGGTGGGCAGGGACTGGGTGCCTCCCCCAGGCCCTCCGTGCTTGCCCCTGCGGCTGCACTGTCCTCCTCCTCCCTCCCCCTTTGTTTCCATTCCCCGCCTCCTAATTGTTTGCCTGTCTCGCTCTCAATCTCCACATCTCTGTGTTTCTTTGTCCAATCTGTTTCTCTGTTGCTGAGTTCCCTATTTCTCTGTCTGTCTCTCTCTCGTGGCACAGCCACTAAGTCGTGTCCCACGCTTTGCGACCCCATGGACTGTAGCATGCCAGGTTCCTCTGTCCTCCACAGTCTCCCGGAGTTTGCTCAAATCCATATTCATTGAGTTGGTGATGCTGTCTAACCATCTCATCCTCCGTCACCCCCTTCTCCTGCACTCAGTCTTTCCCAGCAGCAGGGTCTTTTCCGATGAGTCGGCTCTTCCCCTCAAGTGGCCAGAGTTACTGGAGCTTCAGCTTCAGTCCTTCCAACGAGTATGCAAGGTTGATTTCCTTTAGGACTGGCCATCTCTCCCTATCACTGCCTGAACTTCTGCCTGTCTTTCCATCTGTCTCTCCTCATCTCTCTGTCTCCATCTCTCTCTTCCTCCCTCTCTCTCATCTCTATTTTCTCCCCATGTCTTCTTGTCTCTCTCTCTTTGGGGGATTGTAAGGAGATCCCCATCTCTGAAGGCCCTGATGACTTGAAGAGGCCCTGAGAGCGGGGTGCCCCTGGGTGGTAAGTACAGCCAGAGAGGACCCCCTTCCAGCAACATCCCCAGTGTGAACCCACAGCATCTTCCTGTGCGCTGGGGTTGGGGCAGGGGGAGCCCAAGGTGAAATATCGCCACTGGGTCCCAAGACAGCCATCAGGACTGACTGACACGGGTGTGGGGTGGGTGAACCTGTGTCCCTGAGGAAGGGTATGGGAGCTGGAGGATCTTAATTCAGGGTTGGGGGTGGAATCTGAGAAAACTGCCTGATCCAGCCCCCTCCTTATATAAAGAAACATTACCCAGGGAACTCTACTCAACATTCTGTGATAACCTCTATGGGAAAAGAATCTGAAAAAAGAATGAATATATGTACACGTGTAACCGAATCACTTTGCTGTTCACCTGAAATTAACCCAACGCTATAAATCAACTATACTCCAATATAACTTAAAGAAAAGAAACGTTGATGACAGTACACTCTGATGCACCGGGCGATATTTGCAGGCTTAATTCTCACAGTACTCTAGCAAATGGGTCCTGTCATCACCCCCACTCCGCAGAAGGGGAAGCTGAGGCTCTGAGAGATGAGGTTGCCTGACCGCAGTCCAGGATGAGACCTGGGGCCGCCTGGCTCCAGTCTGATTACTGAGCTGCTGCCCACACAGGTCCCCGGGAGCTGGGACCCCTCGGTGCTTGGGACTCTTCCTCATCCCTCAGTTTCTTTCTTTCTCTCTGGCTGTGCTTAGCCTGTTGCTGGGCACAGGCTTTCCCTAGTGGTGGCTCACGGGAACTGCTCTCTGGCTGTGGTTTCTGGGCTTCTCACTGTGGCGGCTTCTCTTGCCATGGAGCACAGGCTCGAGGGTCCTCGGGCTTCCGTAGTGGTGGCACATGGGTTCTTCCTGGACCAGGGATTGAACCCGTGTCTCCTGCACTGGCCGGTGGATTCTTTATCATGAGCCACCAGGGAAGCTTGCCATCCCTCAGTTTCTGAAACCCACCTCCAGGTGACAGGTGGCAGATCCCCTGGCCGTGGGTGTTCATTCGCAGGCAGATGCCACGTACCCACTTTCTCCTTGAGCAACGGACAGAGACAGAGCCCAAGCCTGGGAGGGGCCGAGAGCCCCCTCTTCCTCGTTTGCATTACTCTGGGGACTGCATCTGCCCTTCCCTGCTCCGTGGCCCCTCTGACGCCCCGCCCTCTCTGTTCCAGTGTTGTGCTTCTTGCTGACTGTGTTGGAAGTTGGATCCCAGAACAGCAAGGGTGAGTCTGCTGGGAGCAACTTGGTCCACAGCTGGAGCCTGGGGAAGGGGCCCTAGACTTCCGCCCGCACCCCTCAGCCCAAGCAGGAGACAAACTGATTACAGAGGGAAGGCCAGAGTCACGCCTCCCCAGCACCCCATCTCCTGGAGTTGATCCTGTCCCTGTCCCCAGCCCCTGGCTCAGCCCTCACCTTCTGACCAAGGTCTCCATCCCCACAGCCTGCGCTCTGTGGTGCCCTCCGAACTCCTCATGTGTCAATGGCACCGCCTGCCGCTGCGCTCCAGGATTCATTTCTTTTTCTGGGGAGATCTTCACCGACCCCTTGGAGAGTTGTGACGGTACAGCGGCTTGGGGGTGATGGCGTGACATGCAGAGATTGTGGGGCACGGTCCAGTGTTTCTGGGGGACATGGGTGTTGGTTGGGGGCCTCAGCCTTTGTCCTCAGGTCCAACATCAAGGACAGAAAAAAAGAGAAAGGAAAAGATATGAAGATGGAGAGATGAGACATGAATACACATGGCTTCCTGGAGAGAGGGCAGCTGGGTCTCCAGGAGTCTGGAGTCTGTGCCTCAGTTTGTCCTTTCAGGACTGAGGAGGGGGACACAGGGCTTCTACCCACAGCCCAGTTCAGTGCTTCCCACTGTGTCTAAATCCGGGGTGACAGCCAGAGGGCCAGGAAGAACAGAGCTGACTGCACAAGCTTCAGGAATGGCTTGCTCCAGCCACAGCCCAGTCTCAGCAGTATGGCCGAGAGTCTAATTCTTTCTAAAAAGATAGTGATTAAACTTCAGGCCCAAAGCTGGGGAGTCAGGTAGGGGTTGGGGATCACTGCACTGACCAAACTCGTGCCTTTGGGCGGTGACCCTTTGCCCTGTTGTGCTCCAGACATCAACGAGTGTGGCCCGCCCTCGCCAGTGGACTGTGGAGGCTCAGCAAGCTGCCAGAACACGGAAGGGGGCTACTACTGCACGTGCAGCCCAGGCTATGAGCCTGTTTCTGGGCCAGCGGTCTTCCAGAATGAGAGTGAGAACACATGTCGAGGTAAGAATGAGGCTCCATTTCCCCCCTCTCATCCTTGAGGTCTGGGGCCTCAGATGCTGAGCCCTTCCTGCAGCATCCTGGTTTCAGGGGTGGCACCCAGGTCTGCTTTGGGACAGGTGTACCTATGCCTGTGACGCTTGCACAGAGAGGCAGGGTGGCATGATGAAGCAGGGACCCAGGTCCTGGCTTCGCCCCCTGATCTCTCTGTGTGTGACACTAACCAGGATACTGATTCAGAAATCACTGTTTGGGACCTCCCTGGTGGTCCAGTGGTTAAGAATCCACCTTGCAATACACGGGACATGGGTTCAATCCTTGGCCAGGGAACTAAGATCCCACATGCTGCACAGCTCAGCCAAAAAAAAAAGAAGTCATTAACATGAGATGTGATAATATAATTATGAGTTTATGCTTTAAACAAACAAACAAAAAGAGTGTCTTTTACAGATAACAACAAAAGTAGCTTTGCCTTTTACTAACTGTGTGATCTTGGACAAGTTGCTTCACTGCTCTGTCCCTCAGTTTACCCATCTGTAAAAAGGGGGTGACAATGGTGCTTACCTCATAGAGTTGCTGGGGTATAAATAATAATAATAAGAATAACAAAGCACAAAACAGTGAGGGCCGTTGGCATTTTAAATTATGGTCATCAGGATCTAACTCACTCTCTCCAGGATGGGCATCCCTGGGGGCTGTGCCCCAGGGTGGGTGCTCAGGAGCAGCTGTCCTGTCCACTCCCTCACCAGGGACCCAGGAGGAGCCTGGCCTCCACACATCACTAGGCTTTGCCCCCTTTCCAGTGGGAGAAGATAGGCAGGGGAAGGGGCAGAGGAGACCAGCAGTGGGCAGACAGGACTCCAGAGAGGGCTCCGTGGAGATGGTTAGACCTGAATACAGAGGATGGGGAGGGGAGGAGAGGGAGGGTGGGAGGTGAGAAGGGGGCTGAGCCCAGGATCCAGAGGACTCTGAGGAGGGTCCTTTGACCCACTCTGCTGCCCAGAGAAGAGCCCGCAACCTTGGTCCCAGCCCCTTCCCTCCTGCCCTGCAGATAGAGGGCGGCAGAGCCTCCCTGGTGGGAGGAAAGAGGGGTCCTGCATCTGTGGGGTCTCTGCTGGTTCACAGGGTCCTCTGTGGGTGGATGTTGTGCTTGAAACATGTGGCCTGGCCAGAGCCTTCACGTGAATAGGGAAAAGTTCCCTGTCATCTCACTGAACCGTGTGTTTGGGGAATGGACTGTGAGCTGGTTTTCACCTGCCTCCTTGGCTGGATACCCTTGTGCAGTGATCAGCCTGCACAACAGTACATGGTGGTCATGGATCCCACTCAGTATGCCTGGACTGGTGTGCCGCCCACCCACTGTTGCGAGTTCCTGTAGAGACATGTATGAACAAGAGTGAGTTGGGAGAGGGACCTCCAAGGGGCTCAAGGAGGGTGCCAGGTGGAGAGCAGCCTACTGACTGGGACTCTCCTGCCACCTGAAGACCTAGCTCTCTGGCGGGCTCAGCTGGACTGTCTGTGCCTCCCCCCCCCCCCCGCCGTTTCAGCATTGCAGCCTTTGCTGCACCTGAGCACGTGTCCATCCATGTCCAGGCCGTGGGGTCTGCTATGGGCAGAAGACCTGGGCTGCTCCCTGGCTTCCTCATCCCAGTTTCTCTGGCATCAGAGGGCCGTCCTGTGCATCTGCCTGGTCTCCCAGCCCTTTCTGAACCCCAAGGCTCAGAACCTCTGCAGAGGGGCTCTTCTGAATGTTCAGAACATCCACCCCACTGTCATGTGGCATCTTATTTGCAGAAAACAAAGGAGGGGTGACATTCAAGGTACTCAGTGTGGTCCCAGCACCGTGTGTCCCAGAGCCTTATCTGTCCTCTTGCCATTGTTAATGACTGCTGGGAGGAGACCTGCCCCCACTGGGGCCTCTGACACCTGGGTCGTGGTGGACTCTGGGGACCTGTCTAGAAATACTGAAGGAGGAGATTCAAGGAACAGTCCATTGTCCCTGGCTGGCCATACCCCTGGCCCAGCAACCTGCCTGGAGAAGACGCCTTCTGTCACCCTGACCCCACATCTCAGCTTCTCAGCCTCCATCTATTTCCCCACCCCAGCCAAGGCTCCACCCTGACCCTCCCCAGTAATTCCAGTTCACAGACCTGAGGCAGTTCTGATGACCGAGGCCTGGGAGGATGCTGTGTCAGGGGTGTCCCAGGGTGACATCAACCCCCAACCCGCTGCAAGAGCCAGTTGAACAAAGAGGCTTCCATCTGGACCAGATGATGAGACATCATCGAAGACCACAGCCCCTGGCCTGACCCTTTACTGAGGAGACCAATCCGGGCCCCACAGTGACCCAGACCACGTGGGGACAGAAGTGGAGGCTGAGCCCCACCCAGCAGGATGCACAGGCCTGCATCTCTAGTGGGAGGCCAAGTGCCAAGAGGGCAGAAACACCTGCCACCCTTCACCCAAGGGCACCTGCTCCCTGCTTCAGCCACCCAGCCTTTGCTCATTGTGAACTTCGCTCAGATATGGATTCTTACCACTTCCTGTCAGTCTGTGGGAAGCCTTCATGGGAATCAGAAAAAGGTACCTTCATAGCCCCAAAGCTGCCTGGCCAGACATCAGCCCCACTGTCGAGCACAGCCTGGTGCCCACTGCCTGGGTGTCCCTGACCTTTTTCTGTTATTCTCATATTCCATGCCACTGCCCCAAAACATTGTCCTTGAGCTGCCTGACTGAGGGGTGGATCTTGGTCCATCTTCATGGAGCTGGAGCCTCAGAGTTAGCAAGGACAGGAGAGTGCTTTCTTGCTGGAGTCCGCAGGATCCAAGGAGAACTCAGATGGCAGCACTCGCCCTGGGGGAGTCAGGACAAAGTCCATCACTAGAAGCCAAGATGGGCCCTGCTGAGGGAACGCAGCTGCGCTCAGCTCCCAGGAAGGCCCACCCAGTCCTTCGTCCAAATCCTCAGACTGGGACACAGGCAGCTGTTATGTTCCTATCCAAGCTGGGAGCTTCCCAGGGAGGCTGAGGGAGCCAGAGCCGGCAGACGGGGAGGACTGGGCCACTTCTGGCCACATCTGGACAACAGAACGTCTGGGCCACCATGCTCACCATAGGATGCCTCCATGTGAATGAGGAAAGGCCCCCACTCACCAGGGAAGAGAGAGTGGGCCCTTCTGGATCCTTCTATACCAGAAAACGTGGCCAAACTCCAGGCCTGAAGGCTGTCCACAGCAGCAGGTATCCATCACGCTCTCCTTCCCCTTGCAGACGTGGACGAATGTCAGCACAGACCCCGAGTCTGTAAAGGCCGCAGCATCTGCATCAATACCGAGGGCAGCTACACCTGCCAGTGCCCACCCGGCTTGGAGTTCAACCCAGAGGACCCGAGGCATTGCACAGGTAGAGCCCTCAGCAAGAAAGGGTGAGGCGGGCCTGGAGCAAGGGAAGGAGCCGAGGCAGTTCCCGGAGCCCAAGCAGCAGAGAGAAGAGACTCAGGTTCCTGTGACGACAGGGGTCTGCCAGGGCCCTGCCTCAGGATCGCCTCCCCGAACGGTCCCACCACGGACCAGGGAGACAGCAGAGACTTCGGGCCTCAAACTTGGCTCTGTGAACATCTCCCAGACCTCACCCCTTCCGCATCTGTCACATTCGAGCAGAGGAAGCTCTCACTTCTGGTTCCTAGAAGGGGAACCTTGGTCCAGGGCCCCGGAGGCAAGAACCCTTGGTCTGGAAGTCCAGCCCCTGTGACTCAGTTTCACTCCTAGTTTTTCTGCCTATAAACTGAGGACCATGGCCCCTACCACGCCCATCTTACAGGTGTTTTAAGAGTCCCGTTGAAGGTCACCAGGTGCTGGCACGTGCAGTCACAGTGGGGTCCTTGGTACTGGGCAGTGAGAAGCGGACGTGGCGGTGACGCTAACCCTCTGGCTTTGTCCTCAGATGTGAATGAATGCACCTCGGGGAAAAAGCCATGCCACAACTCCACCCACTGCCTCAACTCCGTGGGCGGCTATGAGTGCCGCTGCCGCCCCGGCTGGAAGCCTATTGCTGGATCCCCCAACGGCCCAAACAACACTGTCTGTGAAGGTTCGGAGCTCAGATGCTACACTCTTGGAGTGTGCATGCATGCTCAAGTCGTCTTGTCCGACTCTGTGACCCCATGGACTATAGTCCATGGCATTGTCCCAGCAAGAATACTGCAGTGAGCGACCATTTGCTCTTCCAGGGGATCTTCCCGACCCAGGGATTAAACCACATCTCCCGGAGCTCCTGCACTGGCAGACAGAGCCTTTACCACTGAGCTACCTGGGAGCCCACACTCAAAACATCTGATCACATATTCACTGGCACCCACACAAACCAAACAGAATGAATGCTGGAGGTGTCCTGCTACGCGAGGCATTTATTCTTGTTAATTAAATGTGATTAATGTGTTAATTAAATGTAAGATCTGGGGGGTCCTGGAGAAGGAGCTGGGGTACGAAGGGGGAAGCTCCCAGGGACTCTAGGCAGCAGCTAACTGTTGTTCAGTTGCTAAGTCCTGTCGGACTCTTTGCCAACCCATGGACTGCAGCACCCCAGGCTGTCCTTCACTGTCACCCAGAGTTTGCTCAAACTCATGTCCATTGAGTAGGTGATGTCATCCTCTGTCGTCCCCTTCTCCTCTTGCTGCATCAGGGTCTTTTCTAATCGCTAGGAAAGATACTTCAGTATTTTCACAACTTGCCTGTCTGTGCGGGGCTCATCTGCTGTGTGTCAGAACTCTGCACACTTCCCATAAATAAGCTTAGTGTTCGCCACTCGAGGATGTGTGGACACTGGTTGGTGTCACCTCCTGGGGGACTAATATGGGAAAAAAGAGGGGCACAAGGAGGACAGGGGCCTCACAAGGCTGGGGCAGAGCCTGAGCTCCTCCTTCTTGTCCCCAGATAAGGACGAGTGCAGCTCCGGGGAGCATCGGTGTCACAACTCCACCATCTGTGTTAACACTGTGGGTTCATACACGTGCCACTGCCGCCAAGGCTGGGTGCCTAGACCTGGATTCCAGGATAAGCAAATGATCACCGTCTGCGAAGGTACCTGTACTGCCCTGATCTAAGACCCGCCCACAGCAAACACAGACACTGCCACACCTAATGAGTTGCTCACCTGTCCCCTGCAGAGATCTTCTTCCCTGCCTGGACGGCTCCCCCTGGAATCAAGAGCCAGGTGAGTGGCCCCAGTGGGGACCAGCAGCAAAAAAATCCCTCCAACCAGCTCACCCTGATCACTCATTTTCCCCGAAGCTCCCCCACCCAGGATGAAACTCTCTGACTTCCCCACCTTTCCCCTGTCTCCAGAGACTCTCTGCCTTCTTCGAAAGAGTCCAGAAAATGAGCAGAGACTTCAAACCAGCCACGGCCAAGAAATCCATGCAGGTAAGGGCAGGACAGTGGGGGGTGGCTGGAGGATGTTTTAGTGTGAGTGCAGATGCCCAAGCAGAGGTCTCTGGTCAAACGGATACATCTGTATACAAAAGTCACAGATTGCTGTTATTTAGTTGCTCAGTCCCTCTAGGCTCCTCTGTCCGTGGAATTCTCCAGGCAAGAAGACTGGAACGGGTTGCCATTTCCTTCTCCAGGGGATCTTCCTGACCCAAGCCGTGTCTTCTGCATTAGCAGGTGGATTCTTTACCACTGATCCACCAGGGAAGCCCATACACACGCACACAAACACACACACACACACACACACACACGTTTGAGAGGAATATAATGTCAGTGGAATGGAGCAGTTGAGAATTCACCTTTGGAGCAAGGCCACAGAGTTCAAATACCACTCATCCCACCCACTGCCAGTTCTTGCTTTGTGACCTCAGGCAAGCGACTCCCCCTCTCTGAGCCTCAGTTGCCTCACTTCATAAATTGTACCTGCTTCATCCAGTTGGGGAAAAGGTTTAAATGAACTAATAGGAGTGAGTCTCAAAGAAAAGTGCCTGGCATACAATATAAATACTATATGTCATATGGGCTTGGCCTGGTAGAAATATTGAGCCTCTAAAAAGATGATAATAATAAATTTTTTAAAAGAGAAATATGTGAGCCCTTTATGTCATTTGAATTTTTCCAGTAGCTGCATTTTTAAAATATAAAGGTAAAGAATAAATTTAAAGAGTAGAAGTATAAATGCTGGAGAGAGTGTGGAGAAAAGGGAACCCTCTTGCACTTTTGGTGGGAATGTAAATTGATACAGCCACTATGGAAGATGGTATGGAGATTCCTTAAAAAACTAGGAATAAAACCACCATATGACCTAGCAATTCCACCCCTAGGCGTATACCCTGAGGAAACCAAAACTGAAAAAGGCACATGTATCCCATTGCTCGCTGCAGCACTGTTTACAATAGCTAGAACACGGAAGCAACCTAGATGCCCACTGACAGATGAATGGATAAGCTGTGGTACATATGCATAATGGAATATTACTCAGCCATAAAAAGGAGCGCATTTGAGTCAGTTCTAATGAGGTGGATGAAACTAGAGCCTATTATACAGAATAAAGTAAGTCAGAAAGAGAAAGATATATATTGTATATTAACATATACGGAATCTAGAAAAACGGTAGGGCAGCCATGGAGAAGCAGACATAGAGAAACTCAAACGGGCTCTGTATCAACCTAGAGGGGTGGGATGTGTAGGGAGATAGGGAGGTTCAAAAGCGAGGGGATATATGTATACCTATGGCTGATTCATGTTGAGGTTTGCTAGAAAACAACTAAATTCTATAAAGCAATTATCCTTCAATTAAAAAATTAATTGTTTAAAAAAGAAGTAAACAAGTGAAATTAATGTGAAAATTGCATTTAACCCCATAGATTAAAACTATTATCATTTCAACGTGGAGCCATATTTCAAGTGACATCTGGGGCTCAGGGCAACTGTTTCGGGCATTGCAGACCTAGAAAGTGCCTGTATGCATGCTCAGTCATACCCAACTCTTTGCGACCCCATGGACTGTAGCCTGCCAGGCTCCTCTGTCTGTGGGATTCTCCAGGCAAGAATACTGAAGTGGGTAGCCATTGCCTTCTTGGGGGAATCTTCCTGACCCAGGGACTGAATCCGCGTCTCCTGCATTGGCACGTGGGTTCTTTACCACCGAGCCACCAGAAAAGCCGCAGACTTTAGAACAGGGCCTGACGTAAAGCCAGTGCGTGGTAACTGTTAAGCGCTGTTGCTGTTGTAACACGTGCACGCAGGCACATGCTCAATCCCCTTACTCATCTTCTGGCCACTGCTGTGTCTTGATGATTCCCCTGGTTCTGTCCCCCAAGCAACCCAGGGGGTTCTCCAGTTGTGGGGGTGGAGTGAGGGGAGGCGAGATACCAGGGTACGTCAGGCAGCCCTTGTGGTGCAGTAACCCAGGAGCTGTCACTCGTCACCCTCAGGACCTCGTCAGGTCAGTGGATGACCTGTTGAAAAACTCAGGAGACCTGGAGTCACTGGGTCAGTCTTCCAAGCACGTCACAGCCACTCACCTGCTCTCAGGCCTCGAAAAGACCCTGAGGACCCTGGCCAAAGCCATACCTAAAGGCTCCTTCACCTACCGTTCGGATGATGACACAGGTGAGACCATGTCCTGCTCCACCCCAGCCCCCCAGGACCCCCTCCCACACCCAGAGCCCCCGATCACTGTACCCTCTCTTCTCAGAGCTGTCCGTGGTGGTCCAGGAGCAGGGGAAAGGAAACGTCACCGTGGGCCAGAGCCATGCACGGATACTGCTGGACTGGGCTGTGGCAGCTGCAGCCGGGGAGTCAGGTAATGGCAGGCACCCAGAGCGGGCACTCCAGGGAAAGGGAGGGAGAAGCTAGGATATGGCTAGGATACAGGAAAGATTGAGGGAAAGAGGAAAGGGGGCGACAGAGGATGAGATGGTTGGATGGCATCACTGACTCAATGGGTGTGAGTTTGAGCAAGCTCCAGAAGATGGTGAAGGACGGGGAAGCCTGGCGTGCTGCAGTCCATGGGGTCGCAAAGAGTCGAACATGCCTGAGGGACTGAACAACACAGCTTCAGAATATACAGCCACAGGAAACCGAGCCTTGGGGCGGGACTCTGGGCATCATGGCAGACGGGCGAGCTTGAATTAGACATCTTCAGAGGAAGGATGGGGCACGGAAGCAAGCAGAGCAGAAGGGAGCCAGCATGTCTGTCCCCTAGGCCCCTCCGTGGTGGGCATCCTCTCCAGTCAGAACATGAAAAAATTGCTGGCCAATGCCTCTTTGAAACTGGACTTGGAGAAGCTGAAAGAGACCTACGAGAGTCCTGTCCGAGGTGCCAAGGTCACGCTTCTCTCAGCGGTCAGCTCTGTCTTTCTGAGCAACCCCAACACTGAGAAACTTGACTCCAATGTCTCCTTTGCCTTCACCCTCCATGTGAGTCCTGGGGTGGGGAGGGCAATCAGCCACACTGCTCACCCCATAGCCAAGGTCCCTGTGGTCTCTCAGCAGCTTTCGTTCCCCCACCCCCACGCACTGTGCTGCTTCCTTACACGTGCCTCAGGGCCTTGACACGTGTCCTCTGCCTGGGACCCCTTTCCGCCACGATTCAGTCCTTAACCTGTCAACTCGTTCACATGTCCCCTACTCTTCTAGGCCTTCCTGGACCTGCTTGTTTAAATTACAATCTGTAATCACACCCCACCTTTCCCCTTTGCTCTTTTCTTTCGCATTCAGCACCTGCTAACACACTATCTAGTTTACTTATTTATTAGGTGTATTATTTTCTGTCTCCCCCACTAGAATGTCAGCCCAGAAGGACGGGATTTCTGTCTCCCCAGTTCACTCCCAGGTCCCCTGGCCTAGCACACACAGTCCTCTTTGGGGTCCACCCAAGCCCAGTACCCACGAGAGGGTTCCAGGCTAACTTCTATGACACCTCTCCCTAGGAACAGCCTGAGCTCAAGCCACGGCAGGAGCTGATCTGTGCCTTCTGGAAGAATGACGGCAACGGGAACGGGTCCTGGGCCACCTCGGGCTGCTGGAAGATGGGCAGCGGCAACGGAAGCATCACCTGCCAGTGCAGCCACCTAAGCAGCTTTGCCATCCTCATGGCCCACTATGACGTGGAGGTGAGCAGACGGGGCCATCCTCAGAAACCCACTGTGGCACGGCTGGCTCAGGCGGGACAGGCAGCTGGCTTCAGTGGAATGGTCCAAAAGGTTCCGCATGGTTGCACAGACCAGATGCAGCCCCTTGCTTGGGACCCCTAGACCTCCACATGACTCAGCAACTAGAGAGAGTGGCCTGGCACCACGGGCCTTACTTCAGCCAGTGCCCCTCTGATGGCCCACCCCCAACAAGTTGTTGTTTAGTCATTAAGTCGTGTCCAATTCTTTCATGACCCCACAGACTGTAGACCGCCAGGCTCCTCTATCCATGAGATTCTCCTGGCAAGAATACTAAAGTGGGTTGCCTTTTCCTCTTCCGGGGGATGTTCCTGACCCAGAGATCAAATCAGCATCTCCTAGTGGATTGGCAGGTGGATTCTTTACTACTGAGCCACTGGGGAGCCTCCATCAAGTTGTTAAATATTGCTAAAAGCTCCTGAGGGATCCATAGATACACTGGGCCATGTGAATACCTGGAATGGGTCAGGCAGAGTAGGGGAGGCTGGTGGTCCAGGCCCAAGGCCCAGGAAGGACACAAATGTGGGGTTTGATGAGCTCATAGTTGCAGCAAGGTGTTGGAGGGGCAAGAGATGAGATGGAGATGAGGGTCAGAGAGGTGGGCTCATCAGTGTAGAGAAAGAAGGTTGCAGCCATTGAGGATACACGGGGGACCGTCTAAGGAGAACGGTCTGGGTGTGTAGTGGGGCACTCATCCAGAAGAACTGGGGATACCTGCTGCACACATGGGTGTGGGGGTGGTGGTATATAGGGTGAGAGATATGGTAGGTTTATTCAGATATTAATGGTAGTGGAGGTGGAGGGAGATGAGTCACCTGATCAGAGTCCTGCAGGCCAGGTCCCAGGTGGGTGTGGGTGGGTGGTGGGGCCCACAAGGAGGGCAGGAAGGCCTCAGGGTGCTGATGGAGTCCCGCCCGCCCGTCCTGATCTAGGACCCGAAGCTGGCCTTGATCACCAAGGTGGGACTGGCGCTGTCGCTGGTCTGCCTGCTGCTGTGCATCCTCACCTTCCTGCTGGTGCGGCCCATCCAGGGCTCGCGCACCACGGTGCACCTGCACCTCTGCATCTGCCTCTTCGTGGGCTCCGCCATCTTCCTGGCGGGCATCGAGAACGAAGGCGGCGAGGTGAGGCCCCGCCCCGTGCAGCGCCCCACTCGCACCTGGGCGCTAGACCTGCGAGGGCCGGGAGTGGAATAGCTCCGCCTACTCCAGCTGGGTGGGGTGGTCGGCCTCCCCTCAGCGGAAGCATATGGTCCCGCCCATTCACTGCTTCTGCGTCGTCCCGGACCCGCCCACCGCTGACGTCACCGCCCCGCCCCTCCGCCCTCCCCCCCGCAGGTGGGGACGCGCTGCCGCCTGGTGGCCGTGCTGCTGCACTACTGCTTCCTAGCCGCCTTCTGCTGGATGAGCCTCGAGGGCGTGGAGCTCTACTTCCTCGTGGTGCGCGTGTTCCAGGGCCAAGGCCTGAGAAAGCTCTGGCTCTGCCTGATCGGTTACGGCGTGCCCTTGATCATCGTGGGCATCTCGGCAGGCGCCTACAGCAAGGGCTATGGCCGCGAGAAATTGTGAGCGGGAGGTGGTGGGAAAGCCAGGGCTTGCGGGTTGCACGGAGCCGTTGCTCCCCTCTGGACTTACTGGGTGCTGACCAGACCCTCCCTTCTTGCCCAGCTGCTGGTTGAATTTCGAGGGTGGCTTCCTCTGGAGCTTTGTGGGACCTGTGACCTTCATCGTTTTGGTAACTGTCTCACCTCGCCCCACCCCACACCCCTGAAAATCTGAAGCACTCAGCTCCACACTGAGCCCCTGTACCAGCTTTCTCCCTGCGAGTTCCAAAGATACCCCCTAATCTGAATTCTTTGCTTCCTGCCCAGGGCAATGCTATCATCTTTGTGATTACTGTCTGGAAACTCACTCAGAAGTTTTCTGAAATCAACCCTGACATAAAGAAATTAAAGAAAGTCAGGTGAGAAGACAGGCAGGGAGGGGGGCCGACAGAAGAGGTGGGTGTGTGAGGTGGGGCCCCCAGCTGCAACTGGCCGCCTCCCGCAGGGTGCTGACCATCACGGCCATCGCCCAGCTCTTCGTGTTGGGCTGCACCTGGGTCTTCGGCCTGCTCCTCTTCGACCCAGAGAGCTGGGTGCTGTCCTACATCTTCAGCATCCTCAACTGCCTGCAGGGCTTCTTCCTCTTCGTGCTGTACTGCCTCCTTAACAAGAAGGTGGGCAGGCCAGGCTGAGGGCGGTGCCGGGCCCCTCCTCCTGTCCTGGGGCCCATCCTCCCCTGACCTGGCCCCTGTGCCCCACAGGTGAGAGAGGAGTACCGCAAGTGGGCCTGCATGGTTGCTGGGAACAGGTACTCCGAGTTCGCCACAACCACCTCTGCGTCTGGCTCTAGCCACAATCAGACTCAGGTAAGGGCTGAGCCTGGGGTAGGGGGTGCAGGACAGATGGCCCCCGGGTCTCTGGGCTCCGTTCTGACGGGGCGCTCCTTTCTCTCCAGGCCCTCAGGCCCTCAGAGTCTGGCATGTGAAGACGCAGTTCTGGCCAAACCAGCAGCTCCTGTGGCCTCAGCAGCTTTTGCACACACAGATGACCTCCTCTCCTCCCTCTTTGCTCTGCTCCCTCCTGCCTCGGGCCCCGCACGCACCATGGAGAGGAGGGTGACAGCCACCGTCTGGTACCGAACCCCTGAACACCCAGCAAGGGTGGAGGGTTGGACCTACTTCCTGCTGCCTCTCAGCTCCACCCTGGTCAGCACCCAGGGTAGGGGCAGCCCCCTCAAGTACACCAGGCCCGGAAAGAATGAGGACTCGTGCCCAGCCTGGCCCTTTCCTGTCATCTGTCTTTGCTACAGAAGAAGAGGCCAAGGTGCTGGGACTTTGCTTCTAGGGTAAGCTAAGACTGAGGCTGGGTGGGAGAGGGGCAGAGCCCTTCTCAGCCCCTTGCCGAACAAGGCTCATGGTACTAAGGCCCATCTGCCCCAGGGCAGAGGGTTCAAACTGATGTGAAGGCTGTGGACATTGTTTTTCTTTTTTAATCTGTATAAACCGTTCAGTGTTGACACTTCAAGAATTAAATCTCATGTTGACACAGAAGGGGGCATGTCTTGCTGGCCAGAGGCTCACTGACCAGGCCATGGGCCCCTGGTGTCCATGAAATGCAGTGAGCTGACAAAAACACACACTGTGGGAGCCAGACTTCCATAATAAAAATGTATTTTTGCACAAATCTACAGCTTTTAAACAGTAAAATGAAAGGCCCAGTGTTGCCTAGAAAGAGGACTTGAAGCAGCAGCACGTGGGAAGTAGAGCGGCTCTGGTCGTCAGGGCATGTGGTTACCGGCTCTGCTCAACTGTGAGACACACACGGGGGACGGGGGAAGCCAGTGAGGAGGGGGCGGTGAGGATAGGCCCCACCACTGTCCCCCCACCCCGGCACCCCAGCCCTGTCTGAGCCACTTACTGTATGTGGAGATGTCAATTTCTTCTGGAAGCTCTGCCACGTTCACTTCAAACCGGTCCTGGACATCATTGAGGATTTTGGCATCGTTCTCGTCAGACACGAAAGTAACGGCCAGGCCTTTGGTACCGAAGCGACCCGCACGGGCCACCTGCAGGGAGACAGGAGCAAGGGTCAGGCTGAGAACAGACAGACAGAGGTCCCCATCCAACACCAACGCTGAGAAAGGAGAAGGAGGGAAGGGACAACCCCGGGGGCCACTCACACGGTGGAGGTAGGTGTCCGAGTCCTCAGGCATGTCATAATTGAAGACGATGTTGACGCGCTCAATGTCCATCCCTCGGCCGAACAGATTGGTGGCCACCAGGATCCGCCGCTGGAAGTCCTTGAACTGCTGATAGCGCGACAGGCTAGGTGCGAGGGGAACAAGGGGTGCCCATCAGACACGGGGACCCTGGGGGGCATCCCCTCCACGGGGCCTGCCAGGGGCTGAGCGCGGCCCGCACTCACCGCTCCTCCTGAGCCATGCCCCTGTGGATGGCAATAGCTGGGAAGTTCTGTTCCACCAGGAGCTGGGCCAAGGCCATGCAGCGCTGCACTGACTTCACAAAGATCACAACCTGAGAGGGAGGGAGGGGCAGACCTGGGTCAGGGCCAGAATCCCTCCCCCAGGCCGAGAACCCCAGCACAGGCCACGGGAGTGCAGAAGCATCACCTGGTTAAACTCCAACACATCCAGGAGGTCGAAGAGCTTGCGGTTCTTCTCACTGTCCTTGAGTTTCACGTAGTACTGCTGTAGCCCGTGCAGCGTGAGCTTGGTCTCGTCGTCCACAAACACCTCCATGGGCTGTGCAGGGAGGAGAGCAGGAAGAGCCAGGCGGGGCTTACTTCTGGGCCTTCTGCCTGCCCAGAACCTTCCAAAAGCGACTCCGTGGCTGCAATACTTCCAAGAGGCCTCTGTACCCCCAACACTTGTCTCCCAATAGCTGGATCTAAGGTCCGGCCTGGTTCAGGTGTAGACCAAGCTCTCAGCTCCCAGTTTGACAAGAGAGGAAGAGGCTCCGCCGGCCTTCCAGCATGCTTGTGCCATGAGGGCAGCGTGGATGTTGGGGAGCGGCGAGAGCCTGCACCCTCGGAGGCCGAAGCTACCGCACTGAGCTCTCCGCCATTACTCACATCTTGCATGAACTTCCTGCACACGGGTCGGATCTCCTTGCTCAAGGTGGCGCTGAACATCATGCACTGCTTCTCGTGGGGGGTCAGGCGGAAGATTTCCTGCACGTCCCGCCGCATATCTGGCAAGAAATGGGGCGTGAGCGCCTGCCAGACCATGACCCCCACCCAAGACCGGATCCAGTCCCTCCCAACCTGTGCCAGGGAGCCGCTGGCCCCATGACAAGGGTGGTGTGAGCGCAGACTGGCCGGAGGAGGGAACCCCAGGTGCCTGAGGGTCTGGACTTAGGGTAATAAGCACAGGCGCGGGAGGAGCGGCAATCCACTTACACGCTGCCAGAGCGGAGCAGCCGTGCCAGCGCGCCTCCAGCCACGCTTCAGGGTGGGGAGCCTGAGGCAGAGACAGCCGCTGGAGTGAGAGCTGCAGCCGCCTCCCAGGCACAAGCCCCAGTTCCCACCAGCCCTGTCAGGGCTCCCTGAGTGCAGGCGGGGGCCTAGAGCTAAACCAGCAGTCGGCAAGGCCACGGTCCTCGGCTAACATGGACATGTGCCCAGACACGGCTTATCTTGGGCCATGTGGTCCCACTCCAAGATCTAGCTCAGAAGCCGCAGTTCACTCTGCCAAATGCCAGGATTTGCCCGCAAATCTGTTTCCAGGAGACCTGACTGCCGGCCACCCACACGACCCCACTCTGGGGAAACCTCTGGCCTGCCCTCTCAGGGCCTGGCTCTGAAGTCTGGGGGATGCTGCAAGGGGCCTCCACAGCCCGCAGACCCAGCGCAGACACTCACCCAGCTGCTCCAGCATCTTGTCGCACTCATCCAACACGAAGTGCTTCACATTCTTCAGGTTGAGGCTCCTATTGCGCACAAGTGCCAGGATCCGGCCCGGCGTCCCCACCACCACGTGGGGACAGTTCCTCTTCAACACCTCCTCATCCTTCTTGATGGACAGGCCCCCAAAGAACACAGACACCTATGCGGGCGGAAAGCTGCTGTCAACCATCTAGTGGCCGAAAGCTCACACCCAACTCTTGTGACTGCGGCCACTCAGTTCACAACCCTGAGAAGCCCCCACCGACACCCCAGACCTGGTGCCTGGGTACAGGAGAGGCCTGAGCCTGGCCCCAGCTCCACTGAAAAGCAGCCCCAGGACTGAGACTGGCACAGGCCTCTGGGGGCCATTCATAATTCATCAGGCTTTTAAGGAGCGTAAACCACCACAGACCTCAGAGGCAGCCGCTGCAGCCAAGCCTGGTTAATGCCGGCTGGGCCAGCGCCGTGGCCAGCAAGGCTACAGAGGACCACGTGATGCCTCACTCGGCCTGGGGACTCACCTTGACGCTGGGCATGTATTTGGAGAAGCGCTCGTACTCCTTGCTGATCTGGAAGGCCAGCTCTCGAGTGTGGCACATCACCAGGACCGTCACCTGTGGGGCAGAGACCCTCAAGGCAATGTCCGAAGTCCTCCCCTGGCCAGAGCCCACCCTGGTGCTGGTCCCCTGGCAGCCCCCACCCCTTTGGGCCACTGGAAGGTCCAGTCCACATGGCCCCATCTTCTCCCAGTCTATCAGCTGCTGCTCACTCCCTGTATCATATTTTTTTCCCTAGCAGGTGATAAGACTTACTGTTTGTTGTTTTTGTTTACTCCCTCAGTCACATCTGACTCTTCGACCCAATGGACTGTAGCCCATCAGGCTCCTCTGTCCATGGTTGCCATTTCCTCCTCTAAGGGATCTTCCTAACCCAGGGACTGAACCTGCATCTCCTGCACTGGAGCCACCAGGAAAGCCCTCCCTACATCTCCTTATAGCTACTCAGATGTGTCCCCCAGGCCAGGGAGACACCTAGCTAACAGCTCCATGCTAACAGCTTCCCGAGCCTGCCCTCTGGCTGGCCTATGACCACCAGGGAGAGGCTACCACACCTTCCTGGCCCACAGTGCCAAGGACTGAGACCACACCACGGCGTCCCATGAAACCCTGCCCTCCGAGACCACCCACCCTAAGGTCAGTAACAAGGGTGCAGGCACTCACACCACCCAGGGAGGTGTGCCCCAGCATGTCAGGAACAGCACACCTGCACGCACCCCAGCTACCCCCTCAGAACAGTGAGCTACAACATTCAAGCACGAGAAGACAACTGTGTCCTGTCGGCAATAAAAGCAGTAACGAAACTGTGCTCAGTGTAAGGACACCTTCCTGTACGTGCACGACCCAGGAAAGCACATGCGCAAGCAACAGCCATCTTGCCGGGTGGTCAGACCGGGCACGTCTCAGTTTTTCCTCTTGGCTTGTCATTTTTGGGGTGATATTGGTTAACAACTAAGTGTGTGTGTGCTAAGTTGCTCACTTGCATCTTACTCTTTGCGACGCCATGGACTGTAGCCTATGAGGTTCCTCTGTTCATGAGATTTTCCAAGCAAGAATACTAGAGTGGGTTGCCATCTCCTATTCCAGTAGAACTAAGTACCGTACTTAATTTTAAAAGTCCACAAAGAGGAGGCAGGAACAAGGATTTTTAACAAGAGGATCCATGATTCCTGCTGCATCAGGAAGCTGGGGCCTAGCAGGGAGGGTGTCCACCCACCTGTCCGTTGACGGGCTCAATCTGCTGCAGAGTGGCCAACACAAAAACCGCTGTCTTGCCCATCCCTGATTTGGCCTGGCACAAGATGTCCATGCCCAGGATGGCTTGCGGAATACACTCGTGCTGGACTGAGGGAAGAGAGCACATGAGCTATCAGAAACCAGACGGACGCTCCCTCCGTGCAGGCCCCTCACCTGAGGGGACCACGCCGAAGTAGTGAGAGGAGAGCCGAGGAAGGGAGGACCCAGGGATGCGTACCCTCTGATGGATGCTCAAAGCCACAGTCCACTATGGCCCTCAGGAGCTCTGGCTTCAACAGAAAGTCCCGGAAGCCAGAGCTGTGGATGGAAACATAGGAACCCTTAACGTCTTTCTTGGGGGGAGGTGGAGCGCTCTCTGGAGGTGCCTGGGGCTCTTCATCTTCCTCATAATCCAGAAGCTCGTTTTCCACATCCTGTTCCGCCATGCTACTGAGAACAGAAGAGGGGGAACAGGGCTCAGAGAAGCAACAACGGTGACTGACGCAGGCAGGAAAATTCCCAGAGTGAGGGGGAAGAGGGAGCCGGCTGCACAGAAGCTGCGAGCTGCTGACACAAGTCTGAGGCGGGTGAGGTCCTGGGGTCAGGTCTGGCCGCCTGGCCACTGAAGCCAAGACCGGACCTCATTCTCCCATCTCTCTCTAACTCACCTCCGCCACTGACTCCAACAGCAGGTCCCACTACTCCAGCTATGTGGCACTTCCCAGCTTCCAACTATTGTGCCCACCTCTCCACCACCCTCCACTGAGCTGCCTCACCTCTCCCTGGGACCCTTCAGGACACAACCACAGGTGTACCAAGTGAAACCCCAATTCCTGTCCACTTGCAACCTCCCTCACTGGCCCCTGCCCACCCCATTCCATGCCACCCCCAGCCTCATTTGGCTGCTGATACTCACTGAGCCTCTAACCCCCTCTCAGGTCACCCAGCCCCACAGGCATGACTCTGCTGCATTACTTCTGGTCTCTGAACAAATAAATGCCTCCTTCTCAGCTTTAAGGTCTCAGCTCTACTGAATAGCCTCAGACCACCTAGTCTCAAGGACTCCCCTCCCCCTTCACTCCCCAAGGACCCCACCCTGAGCCTGGAGATGCAACTGCCAGGATGCTGGAGAGATGGGAGCTTGTGAGCTCGCCAGTGTCTACCCAGCCCCAGCTGCTCCTGCTATTTGTGGTTTGCACAAGGGAATAATTAAGTGCTCTCATGAAAAGACCTCCCATTGGGCCTGGAGCCAGTAAGAATACAGCCAAGATGGTAAAAAGAATTAATACAAAGTGCGATCACTTCCTGGCTTCATTTAATTCAGACACACAGAGCACCTAGTGGGTGCAGGCTACAAGGGACCCAAACATGAGAATACTTTTGTCCTCCCTGTTGCACCCCGGCCTCCAGTCAAGGGGGTGGTTGTTGCTGTCATTTAGTTGCTAAGTCGTTTCTCTTTGTAACCACATGAACTGCAGCTGGCCAGGTTTCTCTGTCCATGGGATTTTCCAGGCAAGAATACTAGAGTGGGTTGCCATGCCCTCCTCCAGGGGATCTTCCCGACCCGGGGACTGAACCCACATCTCCCGCATTGGGAGGCGGGTTCTTTACCATTCAGCCCTCAGGGAAGCCCAGTGTAAGGGGTGGAAGTGCTAAAAATAGTCCCTCTTCCTGAGATGGATCTTGACGGTCCCAGGCCCAATTTGTGGCCCTTTTGCCACTCATCCTCTGTGAGTATGCAGCCCCAGGGCCTTAACCACCTCCGTGCGGCCTTTCTATGGACAACCTCTCCCCTCAACCCGCATCTGAGAAAAGGCAACTCCATTCTCTGAACTGTTCTGTCTTTTCTCTTTTCCTGTCCCACAGCCAATAAAGCCAAGCAGGTCAATCAGGCCACTTCTCACCCCTGCTACGTCACTGGCTCTCAGGCCGCCATCACCTTTCTTTTTATAGAGCAGCTTTATGGAGACATTCACATGCCATACAAGGCACTGTTGAAAAGGCACATTTTATTGGTTTCTTGTGCAGTCGTAAATACTTTCAACTGCTGCCACAATCATCTTTAGCACACATTTCCTCATGTCAATAAGACTGAATCCTTAGGCTACCATCCTGTGCCCCCCCAACTTACTTTGGCAACCACTAATCTACTTTCTTTTTGTGAATCTGCCTCTCTGGAACATTTCATATAATGGAATCATACAACATGTGATAGTCTGACTTCTTTTACTCACATAATATTTCAAGGTTCCTCTACAGTGCGGCCATGTATCAGTACACCATTCCTTTTTGTGGCTGATGAATATTCCTTTTTACTGGAATACTTCAGTTCGTTTTAGCCATTGTCAGCTGATAGCCACTTAGGCACTGTCACCTCTTGCCTGGATTATGCCAAAAGCCACCTTGTTGGGCTCCTTGCTTTCCATCTCCCACTCCCCCCTCAATGCCCCTCAGCTGCTGGAGGGAGCCTAAAAAAGCTAAGTCAGAGAAAGCCGCTCCTCTGCTCAACGCCCTCCACAGGATCCCACTGTGTTCAGAGTACAACAGAGTCTTCACCACAGCCTATCAAGCCCAGCACAACCTGACTCCCTCTATACTCAGTTTGTCGCCCCCGTCACCCTTACACACAGGCCTTGCTGCTGAGCCTCAAACATGCCTCAGCACCTTTCAACTTGCTTTTCCCACTTTTTTCAGACCTCTGTTGTTTCAAAAAGGCGTTTTCCATTGTGTTTAGTCACTCTGTCGTCTCCAACTCTTATTGACACCATGGACTGTGGCCCACCAGGCTCCTCTGTTCTTAGGATTTTTCAGGCAAAAATACTGGAGTGGGTTGCCATTTTCTCCTCCAGGGGATGTTCCTGACCCATGGATCAAGCCCCCATCTCTATGTCTCCTGCAATGCAGGCAGATTCTTTACCCACTGAACATCAGGGAAGCTGTTCTGTTGTTCCAAAAAGGCATATTCCAAAGTTGGGTCCAACTTAAAAAACACCCCCTCCAGTCACGCCAGCCCAGCACCCAGAACAGCACCTAGTACATAACAAGTAAGCACTCAAGAGCAAATGACTGAATGAATGGAATCAGAATCGGGGCCTCAAGGCAGAGTTTAGGGGCTAAGCAAGTATCCTTATGGGATTCTTGAAAGAGGCAATCCGATACAAGTACTGAGGATTCCTACTGGTGAAAACAGGAAGGCTCACTTCAAGCATCAAAGAGAAGAAAAGGCACCAGCAAAGGGCGGTCCAGAAACCACTAGTCTAAACCCTTTCAGGGGTTGGAAAGAACTGGCTGCTTGAAGCAAGAGGCAGAAAACCAAGCTGGTTAGGCCCAGAGCATTCATACTTAATTCGCTGAACAATAAGAAATCGCTGATTAGGTTTTTAGTTGTGACTCAATCAGGATTTGCTCAAGACCAAGTTACTCCAGAGAAGATGGAGTAAGTTAAGGGACCAGCAGCAGGGAAAACCAGACACCAAATCAAAGAGGGTTAACCACGGTGGGAGCACTGTTAGAGAGGGAAAAGAGGGTGGATCACCCTACAGGGAAGGACCAACCCCTGGGGGAGCCTTCGACATAAAAGACGCAACGTCGTCTACTCTGGGCTTAAAACCCGGAAAGAGATGCGCATTCCAAAAAATAAGAGAAGAGTTCGAAGAAACTCTTTTTGTTTTAATGGGGAGACAAATTTAATGACAGACTAAGCTTGACACACAAAAATTTCTAGGACTGGCTAGACAGAACCTAAAAATCAAAACAAATTAGATCAGGACAGGATTTGGCGCTGTTTGCTCCACCCAGAAAAGGTGGCAGAGGCCCCAAGAGCTGATCAACTTGAAAGCTGACAGACGACTAAGTAACAACTCAGAGCCTTTCGCGTACCCTTTTCACCCTGAAGTGCCCCCCAAGAGAATTTTCATTTAAGACTTTGTTCCTTACTGGAACATCACTTTTTGCCCTACATCTCTGGAACCACGAATCCACTCCCCCGAAACGCAAAGCAAGAACGGAGGAAGAGTCTTTCGATCTTGAAGATCGCCACGTCTACCAGCTCCGGCTTCGCGCTCCGCGGCCCCAGACCCCCGCGTCGCCTCCTGACCCCTCCCCAAATCGTCTCGGGCTTCCAAGAACAGGCAGACTCTGCCCCAAGGTGGGGTTTAGCCTGCAGGCGGCCATGACAGCCCCTCCCGGAAGCGGACCCGTACCCGCGCGCCAACGGCCGGTCTGCCCCTCGCGCATGCGCCCTAACGCCCAACGGCCGCCAACGCGCACTCCGGCCACCCCAACCGCCCCGCCTCCCCTTGTCTCGCGCCCGGTCTCCTTCCCTCAACTCCTGGCGTCTCCTATCTCCCGCTCGCCCGCCGATCCGACGTCTCCGCACCGCGGCCCCGCGCCTGGGCCAGCCGCTCACCTGATTCCTCGTTCGCTTCCCCGTGCTGCGAAGAGAACACCCGGCTCCGGTTACCGTTCTCGCGCCCCGACACGCGCTGTTGCGCTTCCTGCCTCCTGGGTCCGACTGCGGCTCAGCTCACTGGACCGCTCGCTTTTCATTCAATAGAGGCGGAAGCGATGATTGGATTCTGCGGAAGGCGTCTGGAGGCTATTGGTGGAGGGGGGAAAAGGGCGTGCCTCATACCTCCGATTCATTGGTCAATCAAAAAGTAGGCGCCGGAGTGGGCTGACCGAAGCGGGCGTCTGCGAGCGTACCGTCACGTGGTCGAGGTTGTAACCCGCTCGTGTGCCACCATATTTAGTACGGGCAACCGAAGCCGTGATGTGAGCCCAGGGTGAGTGTCTCGCCCTTAGGAAATATGGTCTCTATGCTGAGGAAAGAAGTTTTTGAAGTGGTCCTGCAGTGTAGAGGTTCTGAAAGGGTTCTGAGAAGGCTAGGGAGCTTGGAATGATACCAGCCTTTTTATCCTGCCCTGAGTTGAGCGTTCCCATGAGTTCTGATGATTGATACCCGAGTGACAATTGCCCGGTGCAGTTAGAGAACATTTCCGTCACCACAGAAAGTTCTGTTGTGTTCCTCTCAAGTCAGCCACACCCCTTTCCTCCCTCCTGCCCCAACCAGGCAACCACTATGTTTATTTCTATCACTATAATCTTGTCTGTTCTTGAATTTCATACAAACAGAATCATGCAGAAGATTGTCTTTTGTGTCTGGCTTCTGCTCAACAAAATGTTTGGAGATTTTCCACATTGCTGTACATAGCAATATTCCTTCTTTTTTACTCCTGAGTAGTATTCCACTCGGAGAAGGCGATGGCACCCCACTCCAGTACTGTTGCCTGGAAAATCCCATGGACGGAGGAGCCTGGTAGGCTGCAGTCCATGGGGTCGCTAAGAGTCGGACACGACTGAGCGACTTCACTTTCACTTTTCACTTTCATGCATTGGAAAAGGAAATGGCAACCCACTCCAGTGTTCTTGCCTGGAGAATCCTAGGGACGGGGGAGCCTGTTGGGCTGCCGTCTATGGGGTCGCACAGAGTAGGACACGACTGAAGCGACTTAGCAGCACCAGCAGTATTCCACTGTGCGGCTGTTCCACAGTATAGCCAATGTAGTTTCTCCATTCACTTATAGATAGACATTTTTTCTCCAGTGTTTGGCCGTTATTAATAAATCATATACAAACATTTTTGTGAAAACGAATTTACCTCTCTAGGGCAAATAGCTGGGAGTGAAATGGTGAGTGGAAGGTCATGTGAGTGTTCAGCTTTAGTAGATCCTGACAGATTTCTAAGTGGTTGTTCCACTTTACATTCTCACTAGCACCCTGTGAAAGTTCCAGTGATTCTTAATTCTTGCCATACCTGGTAGTGTCAGTCTTTTCTCAGCTATAGGAGATTTGGGGGGTGGGAAGGAGGAAGAAAAGTAAGTAGGGCAAACTCCATAAGCCTGCTCCAGCTTTTCAGTCTCCCTAAGCCCTTGACACAATTAAATCTTTGTCCACAGTTTTCCAAAGAGGTTCAGGCATTTCAGTTTTCATTTAGTATAAAGCTATCGCAGGGTCCGTGTCTGAGACAAATTCAGAGCTAAAGTCATCACAGGTATAACTTCAGTCAAAAAGCCCAATGAAGAGAAACCAGTCAATCCCGAGGGAGGCTTTACATGACATAAGGTAGATATTGTATGTAATAATTACATCAGAACACTTATAGAGCACTTCCTCTATATCCGGAAGTGGGGAAGCGGGGCCAGAATGAGGGTGAGGCATGCAAACTTAAAGGGGGGTACCAACCACCAAAGCAAAAAACTCATGAGACTTCTCTGGTAGTTCAGTGGTTAAGAATCTGCCTTGCAATGTAGGGGACGTGGGTTCCATCCCTGGTCCGAGAAGATCCCACATGCAGTGCAGCAGCTAAGCCTGAGAGCCACAACTACTGAGGCTGAGTGCTGCAACTACTGAACCCCGTGCACCTGGAGCCCGTGCTCCACAACAAGAGAAGCCACTGCAACGAGAAACACGCACAGCGGAGAGTAGCCCCTGCTCTCCGCAACTAGAGAGAGCCCACTCATAGCAACAAAGACCCAGCAGAGCCAAAAATAAAAAAATAATTTTTTTAATCTTAAAAAACTGAGTCATCAAGATAAATAATATTTGAATGCAGTATTTTAAAATTGAAATTAATGCTTAAAATCTCTCTAAAATATCTGATGAGCAAAATATCAAAATTTTAAGTAAAGACAGGGCCAGTAACAGTGCTACGTCAAGCCATATTGGCACCTGAGGCAAAAGGAAACGTTCAGAACTACTGATCCTGTCTTTAAAAAATAATAATAATAACAATTTTATTGATTTATTTATTATTGACTGTGCAGGGTCTACGTTGCTGTCTGGGCAGCGTAGTTGTGGCAAGCAGGGACTGCTCTCTGGTAGTGATGAGAGGGCTTCTCGTTTCATTGGCTCCTCTTGCTGCGGAGCACAGTCTCTAGGGCTTGCGGGCTTCAGTAGTTGCAGCATGTGGGCTCAGTAGTTGTGGCTCTGGGGCTCCAGAGCACAGGCTTAGTAGTCACGGCACTCAGGCTTAGTTGCTCTGAGGTATGCAGGATCTTCGCAGATTAGGGATTGAACCTGTGTCTCCTGCAATGAAAGGTGGATACTTTACCACTGAGCCAGCAGGGAAGCCCTGATCCTGTCTTTATTTGGATTTTTTCCCCATTACTTTTGATTTTTTAAAAATTGCATATTAAAAAAACACATATTTAATTGGGGGGCACCCCCTTAAATGCTGTGTTGGAGGCAAGTGACTCCCCTACTTTTCAGCCCAGTGTCTGTCCTGGTGCTCAGCCTTGTTCTGAGAAATCTAAATATATCAACAGATTAACCCTCACCTGGAATAGATGAGCTGTGTGTATTAGCACATCCATTGTTCATATCTATTGTCAGGTGGTTGACCTGAGCTCCAGAGAGAGTTAGTCTCGGTCCCAAAGTCACACTGCTGGCAGGAATTCAAGCCAAAGCCAGCTCTCTTTATTAGACTTAGCCAAAACCTCTATCTCACAAAGAGTTGGGCACAACTTAGCGATGGAACAACAGAATGTCTATAGGTGGAGATAGAGGCCAAAGCCAGGTAAGTTGGAAACCTGGAGAAAACCAGTTCCTGGGGAAAGAAGAGGAGCTCCAGGAAAGCAGGTGAAAGGTGACCTTGGAGGAATTAGATTATCTGAGATGATGCCGGAGAAGGAGGAGACTGGAGCCAGTTGAGTCCAGTGAAGAAGTCTTGGAAAACAAGGGGGAAAAAAAGAAAAAACAGGGCATTCACCATCTATGCAGCCAGGGGGAGCTTCTACTATTCAAAACAAGCAACAAGAAAGCCGCAAGAAACAAACAAACAAAAATCCTACAAACTTTAAATCCAGAAAAGATTAGAGCCAGCTAAAGTATATCCACCACCCAAGATGAAAAAATGTTCACGTTTGTCATATTGGCCTGATTCATTTCAGAATTATTTTAAGATAGGAAAGATTTTTAAACACCCACCCATATGGCTAAGGAAAGACTCAGGAAAGGAAAAGACTTACAGTGCCGAGGTTGGAGGAGAGACTGTGGAGGAACCAGAAATGAGAAGACCGCTTCAGAAAATGATTTGGCAGTTTGTAATAAGGTTAACTAGGGAACCTCGAGCCCAACACTCTTGACATCTGAGCTGGATCCTTCTTTGCAGTGGGAGCCATCCCATGCCTTGTAGGATGTTTAGGAGTATTCTTGGCCTCTCGATGCCAGTAACACCCGTGCCTCAATGTCTCCAAACCAAAAATGCCTCCAGACATTGCTAATGTCCACCCCCACCCCCCGAAGACAGAAAAAATCATCTCCAATCAGACCCATTGCGTTGAACAGGCACCTATGTCATGACTAAGCAGTCCTCACAACAATGAAACATTAAAAAAAAATTTTTTTTGACATATACACACTGTTATTATTTTTTTTAATTTTTGGCTGCACTGGATCTTCACTGCTGCACGCAGACTTTCTCTAGTTGCGCGAAGTGGGGTCTACTCTCTAGTTGCTGTGTGCAGGCTTCTCGTTGCGGTGGTTTCTCTTGCTTCTGAGCACACGCTCTAGGTGTTCAGGCTTCAGGAGCTGCAGGACAGGAGCTACTGATGAGTAGATCATTAGTTGTGTCTTGCAGGTCTCAGAGCGTGCAGGTTTCGGTAACTGTGGCTCACGGGCTCTAGGGCATGGGCTCAGTAGTTAAGGCGCACAGACACAGTTGCTGCGTGGCATGTGGAATCTTCCCAGACCAGAGGTTGAACCCGTGTCCCCTGCATTGGCAAGTGAATTCTTATCCATTGCACCACCAGAGAAGTCCAGGGAAACATTTTTTTGGTCCACAAAAAGATATGAACGGGACTTCCCTGGTGGTTCAGTGCAATCCCTGGTAGCTCAGATGGTAAAGCGTCTGCCTACAATGCCAGAGACCCAGGTTTGATCCCTGAGTCAGGAAGATCCCCTGGAGAAGGAAATGGCAACCCACTCCAATATTCTGGCCTGGAAAATCCCATGGACTGACGAGCCTGGGGGTCGCAAAGAGTCGGACATGACTGAATGACTTCACTTTTACTTTTTCACTTTCCCTAGTGGTTCAGTGGGTAAGACTCCGTGCTTCCAAGGCAGGGGTTGTGGGCTTGATCCCTGGTCCAGGAACTAAGTTCCCACATGCTGCACGGTGTGGTGAAAAAGTTATCTTTATACATAACAGATCCAGACTGGAAACAACCCAAATGTCCATCAACAAATGAATGAAGAAAGAAACTGTGGTCCATTCACACCGTGGAATACCACTAGAAATAAAAAGGAATGAATGATTGCTATCCACAACATGATGGATAAATATTAAAAACATCATGTTCTTTACAAACATACACTGTACACTGTATAATCCAGTGTATGTTGGATTGTACACTTAAAAAGGGTGAATTTTACATTAACAGAAAACAAAATCAATATTAAGGGAAAGAATCCAGACATTTGGGGACTTCCCTGGTGGTCCAGTGGTTAAGACTTCACCTCCCAATGAAGGGAGTGTGGGTTCAATCCCTGCTTTGGGAGCTAAGATCCCACATGCTGTGGCCAAAAAGCCAAAACATAAAACAGAAATAATATTGTAACAAATTCAATAAAGACTTTAGTCCGTATTAAAAGAGAGAGAGAGAAAAGGAGTCCAGCCATTTTTAAAAATCATAAAATGATTCCATGAAGTATGAAGCTCAAGAACTTCTATGTAAAGTTAATTTACATAGACTCTACACAAGGAGCTTGCCAGAGAAAGGGCACAGGTAAAGTTTATGCAACAGGGGAGTGGAGGCCACAGGGGTAGGTGCGTATATACAAATTCATGTTGCTGCACGCCAAAAGATCTGTGTACCTTACCGTATGTAAGTTGCACCTCAATCAAAACAATCAATAATTTAAAGTAAAAGACATAACATTATTGTTAAAGTGGAAGTCACTTCTATTCACATCCCCAGCTCCATTCCCCTCCCCCACTACAGAAACAGCCTCAGTAAAAATAACTGAACAATCACTGCAGCCCTATTCCGTGCTTTTGGAGTTGGAAACGGCAACCCACTCCAGTATTCTTGCCTGAAAAACCGCATGAACAGAGAAGCCTGGTGGACTACAGCCCAGGAAGATGCCAAGAGTTGGACACGCCTGAGCAGCTGAGCATGCTCACGCATTCTAAGCTTTATGAGAATTAATTCATTTAAGCTTCCCAGCAACCCTATGAGGGAGATGGCACTATGGTCATCCCTTTTTACAGATGAAGAAACTGAGGCTCAGAGCAGTGAAGAAACTTTCCCAGGGACTTCCCTGGTGTCTGAGTGGCTAGGACTCCATGCTCCCAATGCAGAGTTTTTGGGCTCGATCTGGTCAGGGAACTAAGGTTCTATATGCCACAACTAAGACCTGGTACAGCCAAATAAATTCATTCAATAAATAAAAATAATTAAAAAAAAAAAAAAAGAAACTTGCCCAGGGTCTCACCGTCCCTGTGCAGTGGTGCCAGAATTTGGACCCAGATGGCTTCCCAGGTGGCGCCAGTGGTAAAGAATACGCCTGCCAGCGCAGGAGACATGAGAGATGTGAGTTCGATCCCTGGGTAGGGAAGCTCCCCTGGAGAAGTGAATAGCAACCCACTCCAGTATTCTGGCCTGGAGAATCCCATGGACAGAGAAGCCTGGCTGGCTACAGTCCACAGGGTCACAAAAACTGGGATGCAACTGAAGCAATTTAGCACTCATGCAGCCTGGGAAACCTCAGCCAGGATGCCAGGCATATTGCCCACTACTCTGAACTGCTCCACAAACTTGATACATAATATCCCTTTCTGGATTTTTTTGTAATTTATATAAATAATAGCAAACTATCATTTTTCAAACTTGCTTCTTTATCCCCTTGCTCCACATGATGTTTTTGAGTTTAGCCTTGTTGATACATGTAGTTCTTCTGGTGGCAAATGAATCTACTCCTATTTCTTTTCTCAGGCCCCCCTTCTCCCCACTGCTGGTGAAGACTTGCTTTGCAAAGAGCCTTATCTTTTGAGAAAAAATCCTTATTAAGTTCCTCCCCTGCTAAGAATCTACCAGTATTCCCACAGTCCTCAGGGTCAGGTCTGAATTCCACTCCCACTATGGGCAACATCTGGAGTGTTTTCTCTACTATAAGTCCATCAGCAAACAAACAAACAAACACCCAACTCCAGCCATGCTTTCATGATACCTGGTTTGTTCATCTTTTCATCCAACAGCTGTTTTTTGAGTAACTTCTGTGTGCTAATCCCTGTTCTAGAAGCAAGAGTAGTCATGTACAGATGTGAAAGTTGGACCATAAAGAAGGCAGAACACCAAAGAATTGATGCTTTCGAACCGTGGCGCTGGAGAAGACTCTTGAGAGTCCTTTGGACAGCAAGGAGATCAAACCAGTCAATCCTAAAGGAAATCAACCCTGATATTCATTGGAAGGACTGCTGCTGAAGCTGAAGCTCCAATACTTTGGCCACCTGATGGGAAGAGCTGTCTCACTGGAAAAGACCCTGATGCTGGGAAAGATTGAAGGCAGGAGGAGAAGGGGACAACAGAGAATGAAATGACTGGATGGCATCACTAACTCAATGGATGAATTTGAGCAAACTCCAGGAGATGATGAAGGACAGGGAAGCCTGGGGTGCTGCAGTCCATGCGCTCACAAAGAGTCAGTTACCACTTAGGGACTGAAAAACAACAAGGAGCCAGAGACCCAGCAGTGAACAAGACAAAAATCCCTATCCCATTTTGTTGTTGTTTAGTCTCTAGGTTGTGTCCGACTCTTTGCAACTCCGTGGACTGTAGCTGCCAGGCTCCCCTATTCATGGGATTCTCCAGTCAAGAATATTGGAGTGGGTTGCCATTTCCTCTTCCAGGGGACCTTCCCGACCCAGGGATCGAACCCATGTCTCCTGCTTGGCAGGTGGGTTCTTTATCACTGAGCCACTAGGGAAGCCCCTCCTGCCCTCTGGGAACTGACATCTTCCTGGTAAAGTCTGACAAGAAAGAATATAGTCGTCAAATTTATTAAAATTTGCAAGGATGAAAAAAGTATGTGAGGGGTGGAGTTTGGTAGAGATGGGGTGGGCCTTGTTCTGGGTGGAGATGCAGTCAGGGAAGACTTTCTTAAGAAGGTGACATTTAGACAAAGATGGAGATGAAGTGAGAAAGAGAGAATGCCAAGATGAGAAGGAAAAGCATTACAGGCCGTGAGAACAGCCAGTGCAAAGGCCCTGAGGTAAGAATCAGCACGGGTGAGGAGGCTCTGCAGCCAGAGTGGAATGAGTGAGGGGATGTGGGTGGGAGACGAGGGCAGAGGAAGAAGGATATACCAGGTTTTACCTCACCCCGCTCTGGGCCTTTTTGCTTCCGCGGTTCCCTCCACCACACACCCTTTTCTTCTCTATCTATTTGGCAATTTCCTAATTTGTCCCTTAGTGCCAGCCCTTCTGCCTCCTCTACAATGGGGCAGCTGTCCTCCCAAGGCATTCACTGGCTGGGTTACCTTTCTCCTGACAGCTCACACTCAGTGCATTTACTCCTTCCACAAAGACTGAGTGAGCTTAGGCCAGTTACTGGGAAATTTCAGGGATAAGTGATATTTAAAAGAAAGAAAACGGGCTTCCCTGGCGGTTCAGCAGTTAAGACTTCACCTTCCAACGCAGGGGGTTGTGGGTATGATCGGGCAGCTAACATCCCACGTGCCTGGTGGCCAAAAAAACAAAACATAAAACAGAAGCAGTACTGTAAAAAATTCAACAAAGACTTTAAAATGGTCCACATTAAAAAAGAAAAATCTTAAAAAAAAAAGCAGAGCCATGGGCCAGAGATGACAGGCTATGGAGGTGCTCTGGGAAGATTTCTCAGAGGAGATGACATACAAACAGAGACTTAAATGGTCAGAAGAGGCCAGCCTTGGGGAGATGTGAGGGAAGGGCATTACAGATTGGGGAATAGCCAGTGCAAAGGCCCTGTGGTTGGAAGTAAGGTGAGAATATTTAAGGAACAGAAAAAAGGCCAGTTTTGTTAAATGGGGGTGAGGGAAGTGGAGGGGGATGTGGCTGGACAGGTGGGCAGAGGCTGGACTGGACTACCTTGTAGGCCAGATGAGGAGTGGTGTTTTTCCTAAGAGCTCCAGAGTGCCAGAAATAGGTTTTCCAGCAGGCAGAGGTGGATTATGGTGGGGGTGATTTAGGGCTTCTAAAGCCCTGGAGAGGACTGGAAAGAGGCCAGAGGAGGCACAGGGAGGTGTTGGTGCAGTTATCATATTTGGCTGAGTTTATACAATAAGTCCTTGGTGTCCCTATTTCAAGCCCAGAGTGAAATTTTGTTTCCAGTGCTGCCGAAGTCCCCAGTGGTTGCCGATAAATATTCACTGAGTAAATGAATGCCAGAAGGTTGGAGTGAGACTTTGGCAGGGTTCCCCAGCTCTATCCAGGGAAGCAGCCTGGAAACCTGTCAGGCAGCAGAGGGCCCTTCCCTGGATAAGGTGGTGGACTGGCTCTCAGCCTTGCTTGGCCCCATCATCCCCATCTGTAAAATGGGTGGGCTGGAGAATTAGAGGAAGACGCAGCAAGGACCATATACATCTTGACTTTATAATTGGTGCTAAGTCGCTTCAGTCATGTCTGATTCTTCATGACCTTGTGGACTGTAGGCTCCTCTCCCCACTCCTCTGTCCCTGGGATTCTCCAGGCAAGGATACTGGAGTGGGTGGCCATGCCCTCCTCCAGGGGATCTTTCTGACCCAGGCATGGAACCTGCGTCTCTTGTGTCTACTGCATTGACAGTTGGGGGTTCTTTCCCACTAGCACCACCTGGGAAGCTCATTGAGGGTGAGGGGCCTGAGTTTCCTCACATTTAGATCAAAAGCAAAAGAGCTGGCTCAAAGGTTTCTTTAATTCAATGGATAAATATTTGAGGAACTGCCAGGAAACAGGTGTGGCTGCAGAGTGAGCAAGGGGAAAAGGTGGGAGAAGAGGAGAGAAGGAAGGTTGAAGGGCCTTGTGGGTTGCTGATAGGACTTTGGCTTTTCCTCTGGGGAAGCTGGGAGTCAAAGAGGGATCTAGGCAGAGGTGGGACATTACCTGACTTAGACATTCCTAGGCATCCCTGGGTTGTTGTGGGGAAAAGAGACTATGAGGTCAAGGAAGGAACCCAGGGACCTGACAGGAGGCGACTGCACTGGTCCACGTGAACGATGATGAAAATGGACTTGGTGGAGACCATGGAGGGGGAAAGTGGGCGGATTGTGGACTGGTATAATTTCTCTTCCTCCTCTTCCTCTTTCTCTGTTAACCATCACCACCACCACTCAGTTCAGTTCAGTTCAGTCACTCAGTCGTGTCCGACTCTTTGCGACCCCATGAATTGCAGCACACCAGGCCTTCCTGTCCATCACCAACTCCTGGAGTTCACTCAGATTCACGTCCATCAAGTCAGTGATGCCATCCAGCCATCTCATCCTCTGTCATCCCCTTCTCCTCCTGCCCTCAATCCTTCCCAGCATCAAAGTCTTTTCCAATGAGTCAACTCTTTGCATGAGGTGGCCAAAGTACTGGAGTTTCAGCTTTAGCATCATTCCTTCCAAAGAAATCCCAGGGCTGATCTCCTTCAGAATGGACTGGTTGGATCTCCTTGCAGTCCAAGGGACTCTCAAGAGTCTTCTCCAACACCACAGTTCAAAAGCACCAATTGTTCGGCACTCAGCTTTCTTCACAGTCCAACTCTCATATCCATACATGACCACTGGAAAAACCATAGCCTTGACTAGACGAACCTTTGTTGGCAAAGTAATGTCTCTGCTTTTGAATATGCTATCTAGTTTGATCATAACTTTTCTTCCAAGGAGTAAGCGTCTTTTAATTTCATGGCTGCAATCACCATCTGCAGTGATTTTGGAGCCCCCCAAAATAAAGTCTGACACTGTTTCCACTGTTTCCCCATCTATTTGCCATGAAGTGATGGGAGCAGATGCCATGATCTTCGTTTTCTGAATGGTGAGCTTTAAGCCAACTTTTTCACTCTCCTCTTTCACTTTCATCAAGAGGCTTTTTAGTTCCTCTTCACTCTCTGTCATAAGGGTGGTGTCATCTGCATATCTGAGGTGATTGATATTTCTCCCGGCAATCTTGATTCCAGCTTGTGTTTCTTCCAGTCCAGCGTTTCTCATGATGTACTCTGCATAGAAGTTAAATAAGCAGGGTGACAATATACAGCCTTGACGTACCCCTTTTCCTATTTGGAACCAGTCTGTTGTTCCACGTCCAGTTCTAACTGTTGCTTCCTGACCACCACCACTACCCAGCCCCAAAGAGTCGCCCAAAGGGAGAGAGAAAACACCCCGCCCCGATCTCTGGGACCGCGTATACTATGCAAAGCTGCGGGTAACCAAGGTGGCCTCCCGCGCTCTGGAGGGTCCCAGGAAGGCGCCAAGGCGGAGGAGCGCTCTCTGCCCCGCGCCCAAGGGACCGCAGCTTGGTTCAGTCACCGAGTTTGAAAGGGAGTGCCCGGTCTGCCACGAGCCAGGCTGCATGCTCCAGGGACTCCGGAGAGCCTGGAGAAGCTCCTCAGAGTTCTTCACCTTCCGCCTCCGACCGGGCACGAGTCTGCACGGTGGAGCGCCACCTGCATGCAGCAGCCCCGAAGAGGCGTGTCCCCATCTTACAGAGGCGAAAACTGAGGATCAGACGCTACAGGGCCCACAGCGAGTCCGTGACGGATTTAGGGGTCAAATCTCTTTACATAACAACGGCAAAAACACTAAAAATCACAGTAGCTAACCTTTGTCCAGCGCTTACTGCGTTCACAGCACTTGGCATGCATTGTCTCATTTCACTTTGTCAACACCTCCAAGGGTGGGTAGGTCAATCCTCTTTCTCTGTCTCTCTCGCTCTCTCTTTTTTTTTTTTTACAGACAAGGGGCTCTTAGGTTTGGGGGACTCCCCCAAGGCATAAGGTGCTGGAATTTGAACACAAGTCTGCTCAGAGCTTGTCTCCAGCCTGTGGGGGAAGCTCCGGTGCCCTTGAATGACAGTTCGTTCTAAGAAAGCCTCAACTTGCAAACACAGGGAGAAAATGAGTTGTTTTTGTTTTTTTGAGAGGAGTTCCAGGGAGGTCCAAAGGCCTCCACCGCTCCCTGCTTTAACGTGGCTCCCTCTTTTTCTCTGGGTTCCCGCGCGCTCAATCGGGTGACCCGTGGGAAAAGGGAGAAATCCGAAAGAAGGAAAGACGAGCGAAACCGACCCGGCAGCTTCCGCTCCGGAGGGGGGCGCACAAGCGGCCGGGACCCCGTAGCCCCGGGGGCCGCCGGGAGCCCCGCCCCCTCGGCCCCGCCCCCTCCCCAGGCGCCGACCTCGGTGGTCACGTGACCGGGCCCGGCGGCCGCTGGGGCCCGAGGGCGCGGCGCGCGGACTCGGCGGCCAGGCCAGGCGCTGCCCGAGCCGAGCAGGCCGGAGCCGGCCCTGCGCCTTGCGGGGGGCGTCGCGCCGCGCCCGCCCCCCGCCCCGCCCCGCGCGGGGCGCACGCGCGCTCCTCTCAGCGCCCCTCCCTCCGCGCGGGGACCCCTGGCGGGCTGCGTGTGGACATGGCCAGCGACGCTGTGCAGGTAGGCGCACCTGCGTTCGCAGCCGCCCAGCGGCCAGCCGGCGCTGGGGACCCCCGCCCGCGCACCGCCGGCGCTCCCGGGATCGGGGCGGCCAGGGCGGGTCCCCACCTCCCCCGAGCGCTAGGCGCCCCCTCCCAGGGCCAGCACCGTGGAGCCAGCGCAGTCTCCTCGGCAGGTGGAGGTACGCACGGGGGAGGGTGGGGGAGCGAGGGGAGTCCTACAACATCCCCAGCTCCGCCCTTCTCTGAGAATTAGAGGGGGCGCAGCGGAGGCTCGACTTCGGGTGTCTGTGGCTAGCTGGGCATCCCGGTGCCAATCGACCCTGCCGCTCGCTCCCTCTCCTCAGCGTTCGGTTCCCCGGCAGGTGCCGCTCCACCTGAGCAGGTGCCTGGCGCGATGCCCCGGGAAGGGCGCAGGCCATTCGCCCCGTTTCCCCCACCCTCCCCCACGCACAACAAAGCTCCGGTGGCGGCACCCCCACCTCCGGACTGAGCTTTACGATGGTCGCGACGCTGCAGATTGGCACCTGTTGGCGGAAGTGCCAGAGTCACCTCTTTAGGTCTGGGGACCAGGGACCCACACAGCCAGCCACTCGGCTGCCAGGTGGAACCTTATCCCAGGATTCCGAGTGGGGAGTGTCCATGTCAATGAACTGGGGATTCTCTTACCTGGAATCCTGCCTGGACTGGGTCACCCCACAACCCACACATCAACACACACAGAGGCACAGGTGACTGACACCGAAGTGCCACCCACCCAGGTTCTCCCTGTGCCACCTTGTGGACATCGCAGCCTGGGACTCACCTGCCCTGCCTGTGGTAAGCAGGGCCAGAGTGACTGCTGAAACCTCTCTGGGTCAGTGACCCAAATCTGAGACATGTCCTGTACCTCCGGTGCCCCCACAGTGCCTCATCAGCTCTCCATCGTCCTGTGGTTGCTGTGTAACTGGGTTCTCATCTCCTTCTGCACCTGCCCCCACATCCCCTTTGTGTCTCCCCCGTGACCCCCTGTCCCCCGCCCCAGTCCTGCTGATGGCCTGCCAGCCTTGCCGAGGAGCTGGGCGTATCTGGTGTTGCCGATCACACAAGGTCAGACCTTGGGGGCTGGGGAGGGCCTGGGTCCCTGCCTCTACCCCATCAGCCCTGGGAGGACAGTGTAGGACTCCGCTGGCACATGCATGCGTTTGGCATGTAGCAGACATGGCCTGGACGGAGACTGTGATTCCTGGACCGAGGCTGGACCTGCGCCCTGGTCCCCTTTCCCGTCTCCTGCCTGCTCTCTTCCCCCTACCCCACCCCCACCCCCACCCTAACCCATCCTGGTCATTCCTCTCTCTCTCGTGGCTGCTTGGGTCTGCTACTCCTGTCCCTCTGTCTGTCCCAGTGTGTGTGCCTGTCTGTTCTGTGTCCGGCAAACGGATGTCCTGTCCGGATTCCAGAAACGCCCAATGCATTGAAATCTCCGGACATGGGGTCTAGATCCCTGGTCACTCTAGGAAGAGGGAATTTCTGAGAAGTGGACCCTCTGGACCTGGGGCAGGGGAGGTGTTTTCTGCTTCTTGGAGGGTGTTGGGGATTCCCCAAGGCCAGGCCAGGCTCCTGATTCATGGGTTCATCTCGTTGGCCCTCAGGTGACCCCTGCCCTGGATAGGAGTGAGTCATCCAAGGAAGGAGAACCCGGGAGGCCCAGCCTCCCTCTCTCCCTCCTTTGCATATTCTCATCCCTCAGCTGCTGGAGGAGGTGGGGCTGAGGGATTCTGCTCCTCCTCCCCCAACCCGGACTCCCCTCATTCAAGCTGGCCCGGCTCCTGGCTGCACCGCTGCTCTGCCTGCTGGGGACAGGGTGGGGCTGGGTGGCCGGTGGGACCTGGTTGATAGCAGGTGGTAGGAGGTGACCCTGGGTGTAAATTCCAGAGCTGCCACTTCGTCACAGTGTGTCCTAGGCCCAGCGCCATTCCCTCTTTGAGCCTTGGTTTCTGCCGTCAAAATTGAAAAAAAAAATGTAGCCAAGAGAGTTTTCACGGTGAGGAAGGATGTAGACCAGGTCAGCCCCTTGCAGGTAGGGCTGCTGTGAAATCCTTACCAGTGGTCATGGCCAGCAGCTCAGGGTGTGAGTCTGTGTCCTTTAATCCAGGGTTTCTAAAGCTCAGCACTATTGACATTTGGGGCTGAATCATTCTTGGAGGTGGAGGCTCTCGTGTTTACAGTGGAATGTCAAGCAGTTTCCATGAACTCAACCCCATAGAGCCTAGTAGCAGCCCCAGTTATGACAACCAACCCAGAATGGCTCTGGATATTGCCAGCTGCCCCTAGAAGTGAGGTGGGAGTGTTGGCAATCCCCTCCGCCATTGAGAACTGCTGCTGCCATCCCTCTGAGGCTCAGTCTCCTCACCTGTAAAGTAGGAGGGGAAATATGGCAGCTGCTCAGGATAAAATTGAGGGGTCAGTAGGATCATGGGAGTGACACTTTAGGCCTGAAGTAAATCTTCTCTGGGGGCAGCTGCCCTTGAAGTTGATCAAGAGTGAACCCTGGCTTTCCTCATCTCTGAAATGGGGTCTCACCGTGGCGGCGGATAATATACGCGGGGCTCTTCCTGCCTGGCTGACAACTAGCTCTGATTCTGGGCACTCTTGTTGGAAATCTTAGTTCTGTCTCCTGCTGGCTATGAGGCTTTGGGCAAGTTAGGTCACAGCCCCAGGCCTCGGTTTCCGCATCCGGAAAACGGAGTGATAGTAGCACCTCCTGGAATGGCATTAGTTGACCTGGCGTGCAGCTTGTAGTAACCACCATGGTTCTTAATCATACTTGAGCTTAAGTGGAGACACTGGCACTCCAGCCCTGCAGAGCTGTCTCCTCATGATGTGGGCCTCAGGGAGGTACCGCAGGGCCGGCCGGGCCCCCAGGCCTCCAAGCTGTGGTCAGCAGCAGCAGGCAACCGAGCTGAGAAGAAGCCGGAAGTTGGGACAGGAAGGGGGCTGGCCCGCCCATGTACGCACTTGTGGGTGTTGGTGTATATAAGTATATACAGGGAGTGGGGGGTGGGCACACACTGGCCAGCCTGTGATGCCTGTAGGTGTATAAGTGTGTTGTAGGGAAGCTGTATATGTGGGGAAGGCTGCTCTTCATGTCCACACTAGCGGGCCCGTGTGTGTGTGCCTGCTGCGTACACCTTGGGCATCCTCAGGACAGGGAGCAGAGGGGCCACCCCTGGGATGACCCCAGAGAAGCAGGCTCAGCCCTCGAGTGGGGGCTGAGAGGAAGGTGCTCTTGATGCCCCAGAGCCCCAGAGCTGGCCTTCGCAGGGGTTACTGGGAGCCAGCAGGAAAGAGGAAGTAGCAGGCGAGAGGCCCTGGCAGGGCTGAGGTTCAGGAAGAGGGCGGGGCCCTCAGCCGGGGCCCAGGATGGCGGAGGCTGATCCCCCTTTGGACCCGGAGCTGGAGGTGGGGGCTGGGGTCCTTGTGGGGGAGGGGCAGCAGAAGAGGACCCCAAGTGGCACAGGCCGGAGGGGCCCTGCCCTCGGTACCGCTTGGTTTTGGACTGAGGAGAGGAGGTGGGATGCTGGCTTTGGAGTTTTCTGTTTGAAAGATGAAACTGTTTGGGGCCCTTTGGGCTTCCAGGTTGGGGGGATAGAGGAGGAAGGGAACAGTGCTCTTTTCTTTGGGGTCCCAGTTGTAGATGACAAAAGGAGGGGAGATGGCGCTTGGCCCCCAGATCTCCAAGTTAGGGGGTACAGCAGGGAATAGACAAAACCCGTCTCCAGGCCCTTCTGGTTTGGGGTTACCACAGGGAATAGACAAGGCCTGGCCCTGGGTCCTCCTAGTTTGGGGTTACAGCAGGGAATAGATGAGGCCTGTCTCTGGGTCCTCTTAGTTTGGAGGTACAGCAGGGAATAGACAAAGCTTGTCTCCACACCCTCCTAGTTTTGGGGTACGGCAGGGAATAGACAAGGCCTGTCCCTGGGTCCTCCTAGTTTGAGGGTACAACAGGAAATAGACAAGGCCTGTCCCTGGGTCCTCCTAGTTCAAGGGTACAGCCAAGAGGAGAAGGAACTTGCTCTTGGAACCCCAACCTTGTGGTCTGGGGGGCATCACAGGCCTGCCCTTGATACTTCCTCATTTGGGGAGCAGCAGAAGGAAGATGAAAGCTGCCCTCAGGCCCTCCTAACGTGGGGCATAAGGGAGCAGAGATGGGGCCTGCCTTTGGGACCTCCTAGTTTAGGGGGGCAGCAGAGGGGAGAGGGGGTCTCCCCTCAGGACCTGGTCATTTGGGGGCAACAGAGGGAGACAAAGCCTGTTCTTGGGCCCCCCTAATTTGGGAGGACAGTGGAAGGAGAGATAGGGCCTGACCTTGGGGACCCCGAGCTGTGGGGACCCAGTGATGGGGCAGTGGAATCTGCCCTGCAGGATCCCACTGCATGAGGACAGTGGGGGGAGACTGAAGTGTACCTATGGTCCTCTTGTCTGAGGTGACAGGCAAGGAGAAGGCCCTGCCCTTGGGACCTCGCAGTTTGGAGGTGTCAGGAAGCAGGCACAGGGCCTTGTCTCACCTCCCAGTTTTGGGGGACTGTCGGAGGACATGGAGCAGGGCCTGTGTCAGGAGTCCCCCCCCAGGAGGAGGCCGGGCCAGGTCAGCTGAATGTGGTCTGCACCCCCAGAGCCGCCCTGGCCCCACTGACCCTGCTCCGTCCCCCGCAGAGTGAGCCACGCAGCTGGTCCCTGCTGGAGCAGCTGGGCCTGGCAGGTGCCGACCTGGCAGCCCCTGGGGTACAGCAGCAGCTGGAGCTGGAGCGGGAGCGTCTGCGGCGGGAGATCCGCAAGGAGCTGAAGCTGAAGGAGGGTGCAGAGAACCTGCGGCGAGCCACCACTGACCTGGGCCGTAACCTCGGCCCCGTGGAGCTGGTGCTGCGCGGCTCCTCACGCAGGCTTGACCTGCTGCACCAGCAGCTGCAGGAGCTGCATGCCCACGTGGTGCTGCCCGACCCCGCGGTGGGCGTGCATGGTAAGCCAGGCTTCCCTGGGCTGGGGGGTGGGGGATGCGGGACTGGGGGCCTCCACTGCCCAGGGCTCACCCACTGTGTCCCAGGGTGCGGCCGGCCAGCCCATTGCCACTGACTCCCAGGGAGACACACTCGGTCACGGCAGCTTCCAACCTGAAAATGCAGGTGGCTGCTATCAGTGCTGACAAGTGCTCAGTTGTGTCCAACTCTGTGTGACCCTGTGGACTGTGGCCCGCCAGGCTCCTCTGTCCAGTGGAATTCCCCAGGCAAGAATGCTGGAGTGGATTGCCATTTCCTTCGCCAGGGCATCTTCACGACCCAGGACTGAACCTGCATCTCTTGCATCTGCTGCATTGGCAGGCGGATTCTTTACCAGTAGTGCCACCTGGGAGGCCCAAATACAGGCAGACAAAAGGCCCAAACCAACACCCAGGGAAAGGTACACACAGTCACACCCACAGCTGGGCAACAACAAAGGCTTACACGGTATCACACCAATATTCAGACTCACAGTCACACCCACACCCGGACACCACCAAAGGGCTTACACGGTATCACACCAATATCCAGAGTCACAGTCACACCCACACCTGGACAACACCAAAGGGTTTACACGGTATCACACAAATATCCACAGTCACAGTCACACCCACACCTAGACAACACCTATAGGCTCCAACTGATTTAAAAAAATTTTTAATTGTGATTAAAAAAACACAACACCTGAAAGTATAACAGCATTGTTAGCTGGCTATTGTTATTGCTTCCGTTTAGACCCCATGTTTGTGACCCCATGGACTGCAGCCTGCTAGGCCCCTCTGTCCATGGGATTTTTCAGCAAGAAGACTGGAGTAGGTTGCCATTTCTTTCTCCAGGGTATCTTCCCAACCCAGGGATTGAACCTGCATCTCCTGCTTAACAGGCAGATTCCTTACCACTGAGCCACCAGGGAAGTCCCTTAATTACCTATATTCCAATATAAAATAAAGCGTTTTGGAAAAAAACACATTACAGGAAATGTATCATTTTTAAGCATACAGCTCAGTGGTGTTGAGTATTTTCATATTTTTGTGCAAGGAATCTGCAGAACTTTTTCATCTTACAACTAAAAGATGTAACACACATCACATCAGTAGCCAGAGACCCTCACACGCAGTCACGCCAGCACCCAGACTACTCTGAGGGCCCACCCTGTGGCTCAGCGGTACAGAATCTGCCTGCAGTGCAGGAGATGTGGGTTCGATCCCTGGGTCGAGAAGATCCCCCGGAGAAGGGAATGGCAACCTGTTCCAGTATTCTTGGCCTGGGAAATCTCATGGACAGAGGAGCCTGGCCATCTACGCTCCATGGGTTGCTAAACAGTCGGACGTGACTGAGTGACTAAACAGTAGCAGCATTATTCTGTGAATACCCAGAGACGTCCATACTGCCAGCCAGTGCCCAGATAAACGCATACGCAATCACACCAACACACACACAAAACCTGAGGACTCACACGCTCACAGCAACCCCCAGAGATTCAGACACACAGAGCCGCTGCCACAGGAGTTTACCAACCCATAAACAGCCTGAGACTTAACACAGTCAACTGGACAAGACCTGAGACTCAGCATCACTTAGCCCAACACCCACACACCTCTTTGGTGTGTCAATAGCTGGAGGTTAACACTATCAGACGGAGAAGGCAATGGCACCCCACTCTAGTACTCTTGCCTGGAAAATCCTATGGATGGAGGAGCCTGGTAGGCTGCAGTCCATGGGGTCGCTAAGAGTCGGACACGACTGAGCGACTTCACTTTCACTTTTCACTTTCATGCCTTGGAGAAGGCAATGGCAACCCACTCCAGTGTTCTTGCCTGGAGAATCCCAGGGACGGAGGACCCTGGTGGGCTGCCGTCTGTGGGGTCGCACAGAGTTGGACACGACTGAAGCAACTTAGCAGCAGCAGCAACACTATTGGATCAACACTTGAAGATAATGAGAGTTCAGCCAACGCTCAAAAACCTCATCCTGTCACAGCTGTACCCAGAGTGCCTCTGATGGTCATACCACTCTCTGGAGATTGACACAGAGCTGTCCAGAGACACACATGTCCAGCTGTCCCAACACTCGGATGCTGTCAGACCAGCGCCAGGAGATCTGAATGCTCAGTTCTGCTAACAGTTGCAGACGTGCACAGAGTCATCCCCATCACCCAGAATCTCACAGAGGCATTCTAACACCTCACATCTCACAGTTACACTAGCACCTGGGGAGACACTCAGTTATGCCAGCACCCTGAAGGTCACAGACTCAACCACAGCCACACCCGCTGACGCCTACACAACCTTGCACATCTTTGGGGTGTATATACCTTCTCTACAAAGGTATACACGATCACACCAACGACTCACACACACCTGTGTTCATTCACACTGGTCCTGCCCCAGGCCTGAAAGGGTTTCCCTATGAGGGCTGGTGGGGAGTGGACCCTGTGGCCCCTGGCCCCCAGCTCTTCCTCCTCACAGGCCCGGGGTGGATCCTCTCAGCTGGCGCAAAAGCACCTGGGCAGTTGGAGAGGAGGGGTGGATGGTGCAAAGTCACTGTGGTGACTTTGCACCATCCACCCCTCCAGATGCCCCCCAGTCCCCTGGCACAGGTGACTCTGCCTGCTCAGCCACCAACTTGAGCCGCGTAGCCGGTCTGGAGAAGCAGCTGGCCATCGAGCTGAAGGTGAAGCAGGGGGCAGAGAACATGATCCAGACGTATAGCAACGGCAGCACCAAGGTGGGAGCAGCGTGCATGCACACCCCTCCATGTGCATGTATCCCTGTGGGTGCATCCCAGGCTGGAGCGTGTGGTGGGGGGCGGGGTGGTGCCTCCATCTGCCCCCCAGGAGGCTGGGGCACTCTGGGTTGGGGACAGAGGGCTGTGGAGTGACTCTGCAGCAGGATTGGAGTGTGGGCAGCTTGGGTGGGGGCAGAGAGGAAACTGGATGACTGTGGGTGATGTCAGATCAACACGTGGCAGAGACTCCCTCACCATACTCAGTTACCCCCGGAGACTGGGCAACATGCAGCCTCTCACTGCTGGTGGCGTCTCTGACGTACACACAGATCAACGCCCAGATGCACACATGTTACCATTTAGCGGCTCAGTCGTGTCTGACTCTTTGCAACTGTATGGACTGTAGCCCACCAGGCTCCTCTGTCCATAGGATTTTTTAGGCAAGAATACTGGAGTGGGTTGTCATTTCCTCCTCCAGGGGATCTTCCCAACCCAGGAATTGAACTCATGTCTCCTGCGTTGATGGGCGGGTTCTTTACCACTGAGCCACCAGAGAAGCCCAGATGTGTATACTATCATCATGATATCTAGAGACATATCCATGGTCATAACAGCTTCTAGAGACACACAGTGGCATATCACCTGAGACACACACACCCACCGTCATAACACCTAGATTCACAGCAGTAACACGTGGAGGAAAACCACCACAGTCACCTCTAGACATGGAGAGATGCTCACCATCATAGAACACCCAGGACACACAGCACAGGCCAACAGGACACCTAGACCCACAGACACACACATCTTCAGTTTTTCACACCCAGAGATCAGAGTTGTCACACAGACATACCCCCAGTTGTACCAACACCAAGTACACAGTCACAGGTTGGCAGCAACACCCAGAGACACTGACACCCACGGGCAGAGTTCGACCTACAGCTAGAGACCCAGAGAGCATCCACACCTGTGAGTGCACACACACACGTGAATACTGCACAGCACACAGACCATGCGGAACTTGTCTCAACCTTTTACTGAGGTGTAACAAATGGACGTCAAGCACAGAAACCTAAGTGTACAGCCAGTGCATTTCTGTCTAGCTACCCACCGCCCTTACCGAACATTTCCTGTCACCCAGAAGTGCCCTCCTGCCCCCTTCAGTCAGTACCCAGTCTTCTTTCGTCACAGATTGGCTGTGCCTGGCTTTCTTAGAATGTATTTTACCTGTTTTTATTTTTGGCTGCTCTGGGACTTCATTGCTGTGCTCAGGCTCTCTGTAGCTGTGGAGTGTAGGGGCCACTCTCTAGCTGCAGGGCATGGGCTTCCCATTGCAGTGGCTTCTCTTGTCATGGAGCACAGCCTCTAGGGTGTGCAGGCTCAGTAGTTGTGGCACATGGGCTTAGTTGCCCTGCTGCATGTGGAATCATCCCGGACCAGGGATCGAACCTGTGTCCCTTGCATTGGCAGGTGGATTCTTAACCACTGGGCCACCAGGGAAGTCTGTCAGTGCCTGGTTTTGAACAGAGCACCAAGTCAATGGAAAAATCCACCACCAGTTCCTGGCACTTACACACACATACCGTCCTTGGCTATGCCCAGTTAACCCTGTAGCTTGAACTGCATACACCAAGAGCAGGACCCTGCTTCCTGCAACTGCCTACAACTGTCTGACACCCAGTCACCCCTGGACTCACCCATGTGGCTACAGGCAAGGCTACGCCCACCATGGGGAACACTCACACACATACGCCATTCTAACAGCTGACACGAATACAGTGCCTGCTGGTGCCAGGCACAGTTCTGAGCCCTACACACAGATTACCTCCTTTAATCCTCAGCCCAGTGGTGGTTGGTGCTGTTAGAACACTCTCCTTCCCGCAGATGAGCAGATGGACCCAGAGCGGTTGAGCAGCTTGTCCAGAGTCACACAGCTGTTAGGTGGCAGCTGTCAGGATTCACATGCCACAGGCTCCATCTCCCTTCAACACCCAGGAACACATTCTGTCATACCCACACATGAATGCTCTGTCACCCAGAGCCTGCCTGGGGTGGGCACCAGGACGGGTAGTCAGACCCCCACCTGCCCAGCCTTCCCCTCACGGCCTGTCTCTGCCATCAGGACCGGAAGCTGCTGCTGACGGCGCAGCAGATGCTGCAAGACAGTAAGACCAAGATAGATATCATCCGCATGCAACTGCGCCGGGCACTGCAGGCCTGCCAGCTGGAGAGCCAGGCGGCCCCAGACGAGGCTCAAGGTGAGTCCCTCCCCCGAGACAGCCTCCCCTGCGTTCCACCTTGCAGAGTTCAGCTCCCAGCCCCACAAGGGGTCCCTTCCTAAGGCAGGGAGGTGGGTGCTGCGACTCACCATGCTAGAAGGCCGTCCTGACCCTCTCTGGGCCCCGGTCTCCCATTCGGTCCCACTCAAGATTTGCATGTGATCAGTTATTGGCAAACTACAGCTTTTGGACCAAATCTGCTGCTGCCTTCTTTTGTGTGTTTGCTTGTTCTGGAAATACTGACAGCCCAGCCAGGCCTGTTCATTTACTGTCACCTACGACTGCTTGTGCATCGTGACAGTGGAGCCAGAAGTGGCAACAGAGCTTGTGGTCCACAAAGGCAAAAATATTTACCCTTTGGCTCTTTTTAAAAGAATAATTCAGTTTGGGCTGTGCTGGGTCTTCGTTGTGTGAAGGCTTCTCACTGCAGTGGCTTCTTGTGTCGAGCATGGGCTCTTGGGCTTCGGTAGCTGCAGCTCACGGGCTCTGGATCGCAGGCTCAGTAGTTGTGCGGCAGGCGTTTAGTTGCCCTGCAGCATATGGAATCTCCCTGGACCAGGGGTTGAATCCACGTCCCCTGTGTTGGCAGGCAGCCTCTTAACCACTAGACCACCAGGGAGGTCCTACCCTTTGGCTCTTGATGGAAAAAATGTGTGGACCCCTGGGCTAGGCAGTTGCCTTGCCGTGTTGGCCCCAGTAATATGAAACTGGGTGTCCACAGCATGTGTGCGTTTCCTGTGTATCTCAGTGTCTGAATACCTGAGGGCGTCTCAACCCAACTGTCGTCCTGAATTTGAGACAGGCTGTGTTGTATGCCTCAGTTCTCCAGGTATCTCGTACAAGGGGTGACTGTACTAGCGACGTTTGTCAGTGTCAGCGTGGTATTAGCTGTGGGGACCAGAGTCTGTACACATGCCCCATGACTCTGAGAGTTCCTGTGTCGCCATGAGAGTATGTCAGCTGTGGGTGGGTGTTAGTGTGTTTGGGCTGCTCCACCACAACACCACAGACTGGGGATGAGGGGCACGTAAACAGCAGACATTTATCTCCCACTGTGCTGGGGGCTGAAAGTCCAAGATCAAGGTGCTGGCAGATACGGCGTCTGGTGAGAGCCCTCTTCCAGATTCATAGATGGCTGCCTCCTTACTGTGCCCTCGCATTGTAACTTTTGGTGACAGCCTAATCTTGTCCCTATAAGTGTAAAAGTCTTGACGACCATCTGGGCACATAGGACAAACGTCTTGGTGGGTGCCGCACAGCTGTGGGCGAGTGTGACTGTAGGAATGCTTGAGACCGCAAGACTGTCCTTGAAATCTACAGCCGTGGATAAGCATGACTGTGACCTTGTGTCTGTGGGTGACAGGTCTCCTGCGCCTAGGTGCCAGTGTGTCCTTGTGCCTACTCCCTGTTCCATTGGGTGACTGTGGCTGTGTCCTCTGTTGGGCTGTGGCCACATCCCTGGGACTGCACTCTGAGCGTGAAGCCAGCCTGTTTCCCTGTGACATTGGGTCTCTGTGTCTATGATTATTGCTCATGCTCCCCTGACTGTATGACATCATGACAGCATTTCTTTTAAAGATTTTCTTTCATTGTGGACCATTTTTTTGTTGTTGTTCTTAAAAAAAAACTTTTATTTTTAATTGGAGGATAATTGCTTTACCATATTGTATTGGTTTCTGCCATATATCAGCGTGAATCAGCCATAAGCATATGCATATGTCTTCTCCCTCTTGAACCTTCCCTCCCACCCCATCCCACCCCTCTAGGCTGTCACAGAGCACTGGTTTGAGTTGCCTGCGCCATACGGCAAATCCCCCCTGGCTGGCTGTGCCCCACGTGCCGGCGTATATATGGCAGTGCTCCTCTCTCTATCCGTCCCACTCTCCTTCCCCCACTGTGTCCACAAGGCCTCACTGAATTTGCTGCAACACTGCCTCCATTCCATGCCTTGATTCCCCGGCTGTGAGGCACGTGGGACCCTCACCCCCCCAACCAGGGAGCAAATCTGTACTGCCTGCCCTGGAAGGTGAAGTCCTAACCACTGGACCACCAGGGAGGTCCCGTGCGGGCATTTCTTTGCCTGTCCCTGTGCCTTATCTGTGTGGCAGTGTGCCTGTGTTGCCGTGATCCTCCCTGGGCTGGAATTGGAGCCCTGGGAGTTTTGCCATTGTGTAACTCTGTCCCGACTCAATGGATGTGAGTTTGGGTGAACTCCAGGAGTTGGTGATGGACAGGGAGGCCTGGCATGCTGCGGTTCATGAGGTCGCAAAGAGTCGGACACGACTGAGCGACTGAACTGACTGACTGTCCCATTAGGGTGTTTATGTTTTGTGACTTTCCCTCTGTCCCTGTGACACTGTCCTTTTGCTGGGAGTTGACAAGGTGTATAGAGCTTCCTGGAGAAGGCAATGGCACCCCATTCCAGTACTCTTGGCTGGAAAATCCCATGGATGGAGGAGCCTGGGGGGCTGCAGTCCATGGGGTTGCTAAGAGTCGGACATGACTGAGTGACTTCACTTTCACTTTTCACTTTCATGTACTGGAGAAGGAAATGGCAACCCACTCCAGTGTTCTTGCCTGGAGAATCCCAGGGATGAGGGAGCCTGGCTGCCGTCTCGGGGGTCGCACAGAGTCGGACATGACTGAAGCGACTTAGCAGCAGCAGCAGCAGCAGCAGCTGCATAGGGCTTCCCAGGTGGCGCTAGTGGTAAAGAACCCACCTGCCAATGTGGAAGACGTAAGAACTGCAGGTTCGATTCCTGGGTTGGGAAGATCCCCTGGAGAAGGGAATGGCACCCTACTCTGGTATTCTTGCCTGGAGAATCCCATGGACAGAGGAGCGTGGTGGGCTACAGTCCATGGGGTTGCACAGAGTCGGACACGACTGAAACGATAGCACATAGCGCAGCACAGACAAGGTATATGCCTGTGTCTATAATATCAGTCTTACCCGTGTGTGGCAGTGTGACGGCATCTCTGTAAGAGTGTGTGGGCATGTGTGTTCCAAGGCCTACACTAGTGACAAAGTGACAATGCCATTGTCACCCTCTAAGTGACAGTCTGATGACATCTGTCTGACACCATTCCTGTTCCTCCAGCTACGTTGTATTTCGTGGTGTGGGTGGTCACCATTCATTCACTCAGACCCCTACTAGAGAAAGTGAGGTATCTTCCAATGTTTTGCTCTTAAAAAAAAAAAAAAGGCTATGAATAACCACGTATAATACATATATCAAGGGAAATTTCCTGGCAATCTAGTGGTTAGGACTCTGCACTTCCACTGCAGGGGAGGTGGGGGTGCAATTCAGTTCCTAGTCAGGGAACTAAAGATCCCATATGCTGCATGGTATGGCCAAACAAAAACAAAAACAACATGTATCAAGTGCAAAGTTGTTTCTATGGGATAAAGTACCTGAACTGGGATTGCTAAATCAAAAGGTAGATACATTTATAATTCTGACAGAAATCACCAAGCTGTCTCCATTGGTTGGAAAGCAACTTGTATTCCCATCAGCAACGTATCTGTTCTTAAATGTGTGTTTTATTTTTATTTATTTATTTGGCTGCATTGAGTCTTAGTTGGGGCACACAGGATCTTCATTGCATCATGTGGGGTGTTTCCTTGCGGTGCACAGACTCTCCAGTTGTGGTGCGCAGGCTCAGTAGTTGCAGGGACATGGGCTTAGTTGCTCTGGAGCATGTGGGATCTTAGTCCCCTCACCAGGGATCGAACCTTCATCCATTGCAGTGGAAGGCAGATTCTTAACTGCTGGACCACCAGGGAAGTTCCCTAAGTATGTGTTGTGTGTCTGTATATAAGACTGCCCCTGGGTGGCAGCTTAACTACATCCCTGGGACTGGCTGTGTGGGGGATGGTGTCTGGATAAAAGAGTGACAGCATCCGGGTGCATGTGTGGCTGTCTGCCCACGGGTGACAGTGTGACTGTCCCCATGACCCCCTATCTTGGGAGGGAGTGATGCTTGTTGACGGCTATCTGTCCCTGGCCAGTGCCTGTACTACAGATGGCTGCATGTCTCTAGAACCAGGATGGTTGGAGACAGCCCGGGGCTCAGGCTGGCCTCACTGCCTCGTGTCTCACGCCCACAGGGAGTCCGGACCTGGGGGCAGTGGAGCTGCGCATCGAGGAGCTGCGTCACCACTTCCGAGTGGAGCATGCGGTGGCCGAGGGCGCCAAGAACGTGCTGCGCCTGCTCAGCGCCGCCAAGACTCCGGACCGCAAAGCCATCAGCGAGGTGAGGGGCGGGGCGTCGACCCGGAGAGGTGGGGCTTCAGCAAGGGATGGGGACTCCTGTTTCAAGTCGGACCCAGATGATTTGAGGGCTGGGGCTTCCGGGGAGGAGCTCCAGGTGGGACTTAGCGGGCCTGGGGGAGGGGCGCGCCGGATCCCGTCCCCAGCCCGGCCAGGCTTCTCCCACCTCAGGCCCAGGAGAAGCTGACCGAGTCCAACCAGAAGCTGGGGCTGCTTCGGGAGGCGCTGGAGCGGCGGCTTGGGGAGCTACCCGCTGACCACCCGAAGGGGCGGCTGCTGCGCGAGGAGCTCGCCGCGGCTTCCTCCGCAGCCTTTAGCGCCCGCCTGGCCGGGCCGTTCCCCCCCACGCACTACAGCACCCTGAGCAAGCCTGCGCCACTCACAGGTGGGTCCCTACACCTCCCGCGTCCTCGCCGCTTCCGCCCCAAATCAGGACCCCACCCCCCTAGCTCTAGACTCCTGCCCCTCTAAGCCCCCAGCCCCAAACCTGCAACTGGGATCTTCATTCTCCCCAGTCCTGGACTCCCATCCCACTGTCCCCTCCCTTCTCCATTCACCCCAACCCTGTAGCCCTGGGCCCCATTCCCCACGCCAAACAGACCCTTGGACCCTAGACTTCCAACCCCACCTTGCCCTCCCAGAGACTCTTGCCCTTGTCTCCCCATCCTTGATCCCTGGGTGGGAAGATTCCCTGGAGATGGAAATGGCAACCCACTCTAGTATTCTTGCCTGGGAAATTCCATGGACAGAGGAGCCTGGTAGTCTGTAGTCCATGAGGTCGCAAAAGAGTCAGACACAGCTGAGTGACTAAACAACAGCAACAACAGTCCCATCCTCACTTTCCCCACCCCACCGTGAAGGGGCAGCTGTCTGCTCTCTCCAGCCAGAGTCCTCGATTTCAGTCTCATAGTCCCTCACTCTCAGAATCCTCAGTCCTGAACCTCTGACCCCCCCACCCCCAGACTAGCCAGCCCCTCCCTTCTTAGATCCCTCAGCCACTACCTCCCCAGACCAGTCCTATCATAGACCCCAGCCCCAGTGTCAGATCTCAGACTAGCCTACTGAATCCTACCCTGGACCCCCCCAGTCCTACCTGGCTCACCACCGCCTGGACTTCCGGCCTGCGCTCTGAACTGCTCTTCTGTCACTAAACCTCAGCATCTAGAGCCCGTCCCCAGACTGCCCCACCCCTCCCCCTTGTCCCCTGTTTCTCTCTTCTGGACACAGCCATCTCTGCAGCAGACCCCCTGCCTCACCCCGATTGTCCCTCACCAACTCCTCCTTGCACGCTGGCCACTTCTGCTCATGCCCACTGCACCTGCAACCTTTGTCCTGCCCCAGATGTAACCCACCCCATGAGCCTGCCCCTCTCTCAGGGACCCTGGAGGTGCGTGTGGTGGGCTGCAGAGACCTTCCAGAGACCATCCCTTGGAACCCTTCACCTTCGGTGGGGGGGCCTGGGACCCCTGACAGCCGCACCCCCTTCCTGAGCCGCCCAGCCCGAGGTCTTTACAGCCGAACAGGAAGTCTCAGTGGCAGGAGCAGCCTCAAAGCTGAAGCCGAGAACACCAGTGAGTGGCACTGATGTCCGGGAGGGATGAGGTGGGGTAGGCTGGGGGTGGTTCCTGATTTCCCACATCGGTAACATTCTGAAAAAGTCGTTCATCACACTCATTAGGATGGATACTGTAAAATAGAACAAGATGAAGTAACAGGTGTTAGGGAGGATGTGGAGAAGCTGGAAGGCTTCTGCACTGTTGGTGGGAATGTAAAATTGTGTGGCCACCGTGGAAAGCAGCATGGCAGGTCCTCACATAATGAAACATAGAACTGCCATAGATCTAATATTCCTGCTCAAAAGAGTTGGAAGCCGGATCTCAAAGAGATTTTGGTATACACCCATGTTCATAGCAGCGTTATTCACAGTGGTCAAAAGGCAGAAGCAACCCAGTGTCTGTTGATGGATGAATGGATAAACAAATTGTGGTCCATCCACACAGTGGATTCCAGAGAAGTCTATTCTATAGAAATGGATTCTATTCTAGACATATATATCTATAACGATGGTAAATTTTATGTTACGAGTTTTACCACAGTGTGAAAAGAAGTGAATACACACGTTTAAAAGTATGAGTAAGAGAAGAATAACACTAAAGTAACTGTCCATGTTACCACTACCCAGGTCAAGAAATAGGATTCTCTGGATTTTTCAGCCTTAAAAGAGGACATTCTGAAACATGCCACAACATGGATGAACTTGAGTACATCAGTGAAATAAACCAGCTGTAAAATGACAAGTGGGCGTCCCCGGTGGCTCAGTGGTAAAGAATCCGCCTGCCAGTGTAGGAGACCCGAGTTTGATCCCGGAGTTGGGGAGATTCCCCCGAGAAGAAAATGACAACCCACTCCAGTATCCTTGCCTGGGAAATCCCATGGACAGAGAAGCCTGGTGGGCTACAGTCCATGGGGTCACAAAAGAGTCGGATATGACTTAGCAGCTGAGCATGAGGGATACTTCTTGTCTTTTTGTTGTTGTTTAGTCCCTAAGTTGTGTCCGACTCTTTTGCGACCCCATGAACTGTAACCCGCCAGACTCCTCTGTCCGTGGGATTTCCCAGTCAAGAAAGCTGGAGCAAGGTGCCATTTCCTTCTCCGAGGGATCTTCCCAACCCAGGGAGTGAACCCCTGTGTTCAACCCATGTGCCTGCGCCTCCTGCATTGGCAGGCAGATTCTTCACCACTGAGCCACCTGGGAAGCCGACAAGTAGTGTAGGATTCTACTTACACGAAGTATCTACGTTGGTTACATTCATAGGGATGGAAAGAACAGTGGTTGCTAGTGGTTGAGGGGGAGGGGAAATGCAGAGTTATTGTTTACCGGGGACAGAGTTTCATGGGAAAGACGAAGAGTTCTGGAGATGACGGTGGTGATGATTACACAACAGTATAAACGTACTTGGTACCACTGAGCTGTATGCTTGATAATGATGGTAAATTTCATGTGAGTTTTACCACAATGTGAAAAGAAACGATGCACACGTGTAAAAGTATGAATAAAAGAAGAATAACAGTAGAGTAACCGCCTGTGTTACCACCACCCAGGTCGAGAGATAGAATTCTCTGGAAGCCCTCTCATGCCCCCTCCTCAATTCCAGCCCCTTCCTCTGTCCTAGAGGTAGCTACTCTCCTCACTCTTATCGCTGTCATCGCCTCGCTTTTCTTTGTAGTCTTAGCGCCCATGTACCATCTCAAAGCAATGCAGTTTAATTTGCCTGTGTTTGAACTGCACATATGTGGAATCATACAGAATGTATTCCATGGAAACGGCTTCTTTTATTCAACATTGTGTGGGAGATTTATTCATACCGTTGCATGAAATTATACTTCATTCATTTTTAGCCCGGTTTAATTGTGTTAGACTGAGCCATATCAGATTGCTGTCTTTTTTTTTTTTTTTTTAGGTAAAAAATAGTTGAATATAAGAGATTTCATGGTTTAGCTAATAACCCTATATTACCATGTATATGTTAATTCATAGGCAGATGTTCTAGTTTAGGGCTGTTACGTAAGCATTATATCTATGCATTTCCCAGTGTATACTTGCTGGCATTTTTTTAGATTGAATACTTAGGAATATATTGCTGGAATTTATATATAGAATAAAAGTGAATTTGGATCCCTGCCTCACACCACACACCAAAATCAACTGGAGATGGATTGAAGGGCTTAATGTGAAAGGCAGGACTGTAGAGCTTGGTCAGATAACATAGCAGAATATTATAGGGGAAGAGAGGATTTCTTTATTAATAAGATATAAGAGATTACCCTCCTCTCCAGAATCTCCTGACACCCTCCCCCCACCCCTGTTCCAGATGAGGTGAGCACTGTGCTCAAGCTGGATAACACAGTGGTGGGACAGACATCCTGGAAGCCATGTGGCCCCAACGCCTGGGACCAGAGCTTTACCCTGGAACTGGAGAGGGTGAGTTAGGTGGGCGAGTGAGAGGGCTGGGAGGAGGAGGGGCCTGGGGCCACAGGCACCGCAAGTGACAGCCCTCTTCTTCCCTGAGGCACGGGAATTGGAGTTGGCTGTGTTCTGGCGGGACCAGCGGGGCCTGTGTGCCCTCAAATTCCTGAAGTTGGAGGATTTCCTGGACAACGAGAGGCATGAGGTGCAGTTGGACATGGAACCTCAGGGCTGCCTGCTGGCTGAGGTACAGCCTGACCCCCGCCCTGAGAAAATGCTTTTTTTTTTTTTTTGGCTGTGCTGGGTCTTCATTGCTGCTCAGGCTAGTCTTGAGTTGCAGCGCAGGTGGGTTTCTAAATGCATTGGCTTTTCTTGTGGAACACGGGTTCTAGGGTGCATGGCCTTCAGTAATTGCAGGATACGGGCTCAATAGTTACCGCTCCTGGGCTCCAGAGCACAGGCTTAGCAGTGGTACATGGGCCTAGTTGCTCTGCGGCATGTGGGATCTTCCCGGACCAGGGATCGAACACGTCTCCTGCCTTGGCAGGCGGATTCTTCACTGCCAAGCCACCAGGAAAGCCCAGAAAAATGCTTTTTGTGTCTCTTTCTCCTGGTTTTCTAGAAGGGGAAGATGTGTTTTCCCCTTAGTCTCTGAACCTTGATAGGAAAGTACATTTAATTAGTCCCATGATGCATGACTAAAGTTGGGATTGGTTTCATTCTGAAACAAGAAATTAAAAAAAGAATAGCAAAATGTTGTCAAGCCAGAAAAGAAAAGCAAAACCAAGCAATGTAAGATGGGGATTGCTATGAGAGCCACAGTTGAGCAGAGAGATTCCTTCCCCAGTGCTGTTGGGTTAGGGTCCTCATCAGGGGAGCCCGCCCCCGCCCCTTGGCACTATGGACATTTGGGCTGGATAAGTCTTGGTTGCAGGACTGCTCTATGTACTGTAGGGTGCTGAGTGCTGAGTCACATCCCTGGTCCCCACCCACGGGATGCCAGTAGCAACCCTGCACAAGTTGTGACAATTAAAAATGCCTCCAGACATGGCCAGCGGCCCCTCATTGAGAGCCCATAGTCTAAATGACATTCCCAGCTGACCCCTTGTCGCATGGCCAAGCCCTTTCCTAAGTGCTCTGCTGGCACTGACTTATAAATCCTCACCAAGAACCCGTGCAGGAGGGACCGTTACTAGTTACGTTTGACAGAGGAGGAAACTGAGACACAGAAAGAAACTCACTGGACCCTTCATTTAACCAGAATTATTCTAGAAATTCTTTAAATTTGCCCTTAAAATGCTAATGTACCCTATTTTATGTATTGGGCTGAACAGGAAGTTCGTTTGGGTTTTCTCATAAGATCTTATAGAAACTCAAAAAAACTTTTTGGCCAACACACACACAGACAGACAGACAGACAGACAGACACACACACACACACACACACACACACACACTGCTTCCCTGATAGCTCTGATGAAAAAGAATCCGCCTGTAATGCGCACACACACACACACACACACACACACACACACACACACACACACACACACACACACACACACACTGCTTCCCTGATAGCTCTGATGAAAAAGAATCCGCCTGTAATGCGCACACACACACACACACACACACACACACACACACTGCTTCCCTGATAGCTCTGATGAAAAAGAATCCGCCTGTAATGCGCACACACACACACACACACACACACACACACACACACACACACACACACACACACTGCTTCCCTGATAGCTCTGATAATAAAGAATCCGCCTGTAATGCAGGAGACCTGGGTTCAATCCCTGGGTTGGAAAGATCCCCTGGAGAAAAAAATGGCAACCCATTCCAGTACTCTAGCCTGGAGAGTTCTATGGGCAGAGGAGCCTTGTGGACTACAGTCCATGGGGTCACAAAGACTCAGACACAACTGAGTAACTAACACTTTGATTTCACGTGTGTGTGTGTGTATACATATATGTATGTATTTATGTATAGATTTATCTCCCCATGTCCTTAACCCTAGGGGAAAAGTCTTTTTTTTTTCATTTTGCTGCTTGCTTAGTTTTTTTTAAAGTTTATTATTTATTTTGGCTTTGCTGGGTCTTCATTGCAGCTTTCTGGCTTCTCTAGTTGTGGTGCCTGGGCTCTAGAGTGCTTGGGTTCAGTCGTTGTAACTTGTAGACTTGATTGCCATCTGTGGGATCTTTGTTTCCTGACCAGGGATCGAACCTGGGCCCCCTGCATTGAGAGTGTGGAGTCTTATCCATTGGACCACCAGGAAAGTCTCCACCACTTGCTTAGTTTTTTAAATACCAGTTTTCTTTGCAAAAAGATCAGACCATGTGAAAAAGAAAGAGAATTCCCAGTGTATGCATGCTAAGTCGCTTCAGTCATATCCTACTGTTTGCGATGCTATGGACTCAAGCCCACCAGGCTCCTCTGTCCATGGGATTCTCCAGCCGAGAATACTGGAGTGTGTTGCCATGCCCTCCTCCAGAGAATCTTCCTGACCTGGGGATCAAACCTGCAGCTCTTATGTCTCTGGCATTGGCAGACGGGTTCTTTACCATTAGCTCAACCTGGGAAACCCTAGTATAAAAAATTCCCAGTGCACAGTATTAAAAAAAAAAACAACGGCTGTATTATTAACTCTGTTTTCAGGAATGGGATAAATATCAAGAGAGTCATTGGGTTCAAGTGAGTTTAAAGATTAACCTGAAAGAAGCTTTTCCTTGGCTGTGAAAGTCGTTCACTTGTGTCTGACTCTCTGCGACCCCATGGACTATATAGTCCATGGAATTCTCCAGGCCAGAATACTGGAGTGGGTAGCCTGTCCCTTCTCCAGTGAATCTTCCCGACCCAGGAGTCGAACCAAGGTCTCCTGCCTTGCAGGTGGATTTTTTACCAGCTGAGCTACCAGGGAAGCCTCTAGATACCAAAAGTCTACATTGTTCTAAGTTTTCACTAGAAAATGCTTTCAAAATTTTAAAACATTAGTCACTTTTCAGTAATTTCTAACTAATTCACTAATTCCTAAAAATATCTAGAAAAATTCTTGAAATAGTCAAGGGCTATCTTACTATCTGGGTGAAAATTCTTACATAATCTCGTAATCCAGGACCACAGAAGGAAAGGCGCAGAGAAGAGCTGACTTCACACGGCAGGGCCATGAAATTATTCTTCTGTTAGGAAGACTGTCCAAAACCCAAGTGGATAATAGTGGTGGGTGGCCAGGGGTAAGAGTTCTGAGGCAGTCCTGCTTGTCTTCAAGATTTACTTACTATTTTTTTTTAAGAAAGATTGTTGTTTCTTTTTAAAAAAAATGTTACTTATTTTCATTTTTGTCTTGGCTGAGTCTTTGTTGCTGCTCGGGCTCTTCTCTAGTTGTGGCAGGCGGGCTTCTCATCGCCGTGGCTTCACTAGTGACCGAGCACGGGCTCTGGAGCACCGGCTCAGTAGTTGTGGCTCACGGGCTTAGCTGCTCGGCGGCAAGTGGGATCTGCCTGGATCAGCAATTGAATGTCTCCTGCATTGGCAGGCGGATTCTTTACCACGGGAGAAGCCCCCAAGGTTTACTTAGAACATTCTCTTTTGTTCTCCCCAAAGCACCATCCTGTAGAACCTTCTGCAGTTCTGTTGTCTCTGAGCCTACAATAGTTGAGTTCTGTCATAGATGGAATTGTTCCGTGTCTGTGTCCTCCCATATAGTAGCCGATAGCCTCTTGAAGTCCGGCTAGTGTGACGGGGGACTGACATTTTCAGTCAGCTTACATTTTACTTCATTTCAGTAGCCACACGTGGCTAGAGGTGACCAGATCAGGGACACCCATAAAGTCACACGGTTCTATGACTTCAACACCTTCCAGAAGATGTGATGCAGCTGGGAGAATTCCACGAGACCAGTGGTTTCCCCACATGAGTGGACACCAGCATCATCACCTGGAAGGCTTGCTAGAACACACACTGCTGGGCTCCACCCCCAGGGTTTCTGATTCAGTGGGTCCAGGGTGGGTGGAGGTGCTGAGAATCTCCCTTTCCAGCAGGTTCCCAGGTGATGCTGGTAATGCTGGTCTGTGAGCACAGGTGGGGAGGCGGGACGCTAAAGGAAGGGTAGTTCCCATTTGCCGGAGTCGTCCGTAGGTCTTGTTGGATCAGAGCTGCTCCCCACCCCTAGAAGAGGGCCTGCTTGCCTGCCTGCTTCTTGCTTTTCCAGGGTGGCTTTCAAGAGGTGGTCCTGTCAAAGGATGGATTGGCTTTGTGACCCCTTAATACGCTGCATGGTACTCTGTGGTTGGATGCGATGCCACAGTGACTGGAACCCTGGAAACGTACGGGTGTGCACGCCTATGACCCTGAGGCTTCCCCCAGCGAGATGCTAGAGGAGGGCCAGGGTCCTCACACCAGCCCCTCCCCTCAGGTCACCTTCCGCAACCCTGTCATTGAGAGGATCCCCCGGCTCCGACGACAGAAGAAGATCTTCTCCAAGCAGCAAGGTGAGGGGATGAACTGGAGCAGGGCAGAGACCAGGGTTGCCGTGCGTGTCATGGAGGCTAACGTCCACCCCCACGCCGCCCTTCCCCAGGGAAGGCATTTCAGCGTGCTAGGCAGATGAACATCGACGTCGCCACCTGGGTACGGCTGCTCCGCAGGCTCATCCCCAACGCCACAGCCACTGGTACCTTCAGCCCGGGGGCTTCACCAGGACCTGAGGCTCGGTCCACAGGGTAAGCGGGGGGCGGGGCCCTGGGAGGCCCGCTGCCCCGGCTGCTTTCCCGGGTGCCAGGTCTTAGATGCGCCCTCCTTCCTTGTGCCGCAGTGACGTATCTGTGGAGAAGCTGAACCTTGGGGTTGAGACAGACAGCTCACCCCAGAAGAGCCCTCTGGGTCCTCCTTCCAGCCCATCCAGTCTGGTGAGCACCCCACCTTGGCCCAGCTCGAGTTCCAAGCTCTCACCAGGAACTTCCTTGGTCACACAGCTTATCTCTGCCAGAGCTAGGGTCTCATTTTCTATCCCAGACAAACACATGAGCTTGGGAGCCAGGCCACCTGGGCCCCACTCCTTCTCTGTTGCCTCCTGTCTGTGTGACCCATGCCAGGCCGCTTCACCTCTTCACGCTTAGCGCACCACTGTGTAAAACGATCAAGTTTAAAACTCATGTCGATGACAGGAGTCAGGTTAGTGGTTTCCTCCGGGCAGTTTGTTGACAGGAGAACGGACTCAGGAGAGCCTGCCAGCATGATGAAAATGTTCTGAAGCTTGATCTAGGTCAGAGGGCAAGTACACTGTTTCTGGAAAGGACCATATCGTCAGTATCTTCAGCTTTGTGGGTCAGATGGGTCACAGTGATGACTCGTCAGTACTGCTCCCATAGAAAGCAGCAACGTGATACAGACACGAAGGGGTTTGACTGTGCACTGGGAAGGCCTTGTGTCGTATCCCTTTCAGGAATCATGAGCTACTCTTCTTCTTTTGATTTTTCTCAACCCTTTAAAAACATAAAAATGATTCTTAGCTTACAGACTGTACGAAACACGGAGTTTACCAACCCCTGGTCTAGTTCACAGGCATCTGGTTAGACACATGTGTAAGAGCTGGTCCCATTACCCACCCCACTGAATGCATTTTATACCTCATTTTCTAAAAAATGGCAGCAATAATAATATATGCTTCATGGCATTAAATGAGATCATTAAATAGATGAATTTGGCAAAAAAAAAAAAAATCCAAAAGTTGAATAACACTGAATGCTGGGGAGGATGCGGGAGAACAGGCAGGCAGGCAGTGGGAGGCATGTGAATCACTACATCTTCTTGGGAGGGCAAGCTGGTTGAGTTAAAAATGGGTGTTGTCTTGACCTAGATGTTCCACTCCTGGACATCTGTGATGGCCATTCACATACATGCACACAAAAAATGCTTGAATGAGTATGAAATACAGCTAGAAAGGTACCCATGACATCATTAACAGCAGCTGGCTCTGGGGAGAGCAGCTGGGGCAGGAAAAACTGCGTTTCCTACTGTATACGTGTTTGCACTGGTTGAACTTTTAAAACTATATAATGGGGAATGATGGACCAGTAGGTAAATTTTCTCCAACTTAAACTTTTAATTTTGATGCTTCATTATATATTCATATGATGTAAAGAATTAGGTGGTTCCATAAGGCTGTTAGCAATAAAGGCAGTAAGTTAGAAGTATTGGAGCTTCAGCAACAGTCCTCCCAATGACTGTTCAGGGTTGATTTCCTTTAGGATTGACTGATTTGATCTCCTTGCTGTCCAGGGGACTCTCAAGAGTCTTTCCTAGCACAATTCAAAGGCATCGGTTATTCAGCCCTCAGCCTTCCTTATGGTCCAGGTCTCACATCTGTACATGACTCTTGGAAAACCCATAGTTTTGACTATACAGACACGAGAGGTCAGATTGGAGATGGGTCATATCCATTGAGGTTATGGGTTATTGTACTCTGACCTCCTCCCTCTGTCACAGAGTTCTCCGATCCAGGCAACTACGACCACTCCCGAGCTGCCTTCGGAGACCCAGGAGACGCCAGGCCCCACGCTGTGCAGGTGACACCCCTCCCCTGGCCACCACCCACCACCCCTGCCCACTGTCCCTTCCCCACCAGTCCCATCTTTCTGCAGCCCTCTGAGGAAGTCACCCCTGACCCTCGAGGATTTCAAGTTCCTGGCAGTGCTGGGCCGAGGTCACTTTGGGAAGGTGAGGTATGGGGGCTAAGGAGTTAGGGGGCTGGAGGTCCACACCCCCAGGTCCTTAGACTGGCCACTAAGGGCACCCCTGTGACCACTGTGGTTTCAGGTGCTGCTCTCTGAATTCCGGCCCAGTGGGGAGCTGTTCGCCATCAAGGCTTTGAAGAAAGGGGACATTGTGGCCCGAGACGAGGTGGAGAGGTGGGGAGCCTGCTCATGCCCTCTGAGAACATCAGTCTTCTCTTCCGGGAAGTGGGAGACCAAGCACTCCCTTCCTGGGAGCTGCTGTGAGAATGATTCATAACGATCATTCCTGCTTATTAAGCTAGTTGTCGCTGAGTTGCTAAGTCGTGTCTGACTCTTTTGCAACCCCGTGTAGCCCACCAGGCTCCTCTGTCCATGGGATTTCCCAGGCAAGGATACTGGAGTGGGTTGCCACTTCCTTCTCCAGGGGATCTTCCCGACCCAGGGATCGAATGCGGGTCTCCTGCATCGCAGGTAGTCTCTTGCATTCAGGCATATTCTTTCACCGACTGAGCCACCAGTATTTCGTGACTATTAGCAAGCACCCATCATGTCCTTTACATTCCTCTGAGAAGTCAACACTGTTATGGTCCCAGTTCTGATGGCACAGAGAAATTGGGCAAATTGCCCAAGGTCACATAGCCAGTAAGCAGCAGGTCTGGGATTTGAACTTAGGGACTTGGGTTCTGAAGCCTGTGCTGTTAGTGGTGCCATGTACCGTTTGGGGTCAGGACCCTGAGTTCAAGTCCTGCCTCTGCTACAGATGTGCATAGAAACCTTAGAGTGTTCACTTTGCCCTCTGAACCTCAGCCTCCCCATCTATAAAAGGGGAGTAAGCCTTCCTTGCAGGGTTGCTGGGTGGATTGAATGGGAGGATGCCTCTAAATCATTCTGCAGAGCCTAGTAGAAGCACTGAGATAGTCCTAGTCCTCTTGACATCCTTTTATTAACCAGGAATCCGACTTAAATAGGCTTAAGCAAATAGAAGAATTTATTGCTCTGGATCAGAAAAGTCCAGGGGTGGACTACCTTCAGGCATGGCTGTATCCAGGTGCTGAGTTGACGTCTCTCACTTCCGCTTTTATCTGTGTGGTCTTTGCTTGTACTCCTCTCATAGGGTCAGAGATATCTCCTACTTTAGCACTTTAAGGCTCATCTGCCAGCTTTGGCCCTTCTCCCATATTTATCCAGCAGAAATCTTGAGTTTGAATCCATTGGCTTGGCTTGCCCATTCATGAACCAATTCCTGGCCTGGGAGATGGGGTGCTCTGAAGGGAAGTAACAGTTCCCCTGGTGGTTTCCCAAAAGGAAGTCAGGGACTATTACTAGGACAATGCATGGATTCTGGGTGCCTCTTGAGCAGGTTCAGACGCATTAAGCAACTTGCCCAAGTGTGCACAGCCATTCAAGGCCCTTGAGCAAACATCTGATGATTGAAGACTAGGGAATGACGGGAGTCAGGGATAGTGAGCTGCTGCCTTCTCTGACCACGCCCCCTCCCCGCTGCCCTGCCCAGCCTGATGTGTGAGAAGCGGATCTTGGCAGCTGTGACCAACGCGGGACACCCTTTTCTGGTGAACCTGTTTGGCTGTTTCCAGACACCGGAGCATGTATGCTTTGTGATGGAGTACTCGGCTGGCGGGGACCTGATGCTGCACATCCACAGTGATGTGTTCTCTGAGCCCCGTGCTGTGTGAGCCTGGCACCCTGCCTCCCCACACCTGGAGTTGCGGGGGACTGTGGGGGCGGGGTTGATGATGTGGGAGTCTTCTGTGACCCTCCTACCTTGCCTGGAGACCCGGTTCCCTCATACCAGCCTCTTTCTGCAGCTTTTATTCGGCCTGTGTGGTGCTGGGGCTGCAGTTTCTCCACGAACACAAGATTGTCTACAGGTGTGTGTGCGCGTGTGTGTGTGCGCGTGCGCGTTCACGCCTGTGGGCTCGTGCATACATGCACTTACCCGCTCTGCCCACTGGGGGGCCCTCAGGCTTCAGGCAGAACCCACATCCCACTCATCCCTCCTTACATTCTTCCACCCCCTCTCACAGGGACCTGAAGTTGGACAATTTGCTTCTGGACACCGAGGGCTATGTCAAGATTGCAGACTTTGGTCTCTGCAAGGAGGGTGAGGGGGCGGTTTGGATCTGCGGGGCTGACATCTGGGGTTCAGACAGAGGGGAGGTAATGGAGCCCCCCCAGCCCCACCTGGCTTACCCCTGCTGGGTTCTTAGGGCTGGCTGTCTAGACCACCCCATGCTGGGCTGGGCTAGAGCTGTGACTTCCCCCATAACCTTACGTGGCCTTGCTGATCCCCCAGGGATGGGCTATGGGGACCGGACCAGCACTTTCTGTGGGACCCCAGAGTTCCTGGCGCCTGAGGTGCTGACGGACACGTCGTACACTCGGGCTGTGGACTGGTGGGGACTGGGCGTGTTGCTCTATGAGATGCTGGTTGGTGAGGTGAGATCCCAGGCGGCTCCACCCTGCCTGTCCCTGGTAACCTGCGTGTGTGCTGGTGAGGTGGGCGGGTTGTTTAATCACTAAGTCATGCCCAACTCTTTGTGACACTGTGGACTGTAGCCTGCCAAGTTCCTCTGCCCATGGGATTTTCCAGGCAAGGACACAGGAGTGGGTTGCCATTTCCTTCTCCAGAGAATCTTCTGACCCAGAGATCAAACCCGCGTCTCCTGCATTGGCAGGCGGGTTCTTTGCCGCTGATCCAGTAGGGGGAGGTTGTCAGATTCACCCTCCACTGTGGGCTGTCTGATTGAGGACAGGTAGCTCTGCCTCCTTGGCCTCAGTTTCTGCATCTGTAAATTGGGGTCCTTCCCCTCCCAAGTGAGCCGTGTCAAAGTACAGCTGGAGCCCTGGGTGAATGGAACCAGGTGCGGTATGGTCAGAGGGGCCTAATTCATCCAATCTCTCCTTGTCCCAGTCCCCATTCCCAGGGGACGATGAGGAGGAGGTATTTGACAGTATCGTCAACGATGAGGTTCGCTACCCCCGCTTCCTGTCAGCTGAAGCCATTGGCATCATGCGCAGGGTAAGGACCCCTGCCCAACTCGGGGTGAGCCAAGGGAAGTGACTCGGGCTGGGAAGGGGAACACTGACACGGAACTCCCTCCACCCAGCTGCTGCGGAGGAATCCAGAGCGCAGGTTGGGATCCAGCGAGAGGGACGCTGAGGATGTGAAAAAACAGCCTTTCTTCAGGGTGAAGTCTCCCACCCCCAGGACCCATTCCCCCATGCCCAAGACCTAGTGGCTTCACTTCCAACGTTGTTACCTCCCCTCAACACCCACCTGCCTTTGCTTCCTCACATTTACCCCCACTGACCTTCCTACACCCACCCAAGTTAACTGCAGGCTGGCCTGTTGGGGAGCGCTGCTCTGTGTATGAGCCCAGCCGCCCCGCCTCCCCATACACTCATACTGTAACCCTTCCTGAGCCCCCAGGATGCCCCCCACCCCTACCTCTGTCGTGTGACTCTATGTTGATTCTCAAAAAACCAGACTCAGGTCGCAAGGAGCAGACCCTCCTGTGGTCTGCCCAATGCCTCCTCTGGTGACCTCTCCCTCTCCTCGCCCTGCAGACCCTGGGCTGGGATGCCCTGCTGGCCCGGCGCCTGCCGCCGCCTTTCGTACCCACGCTGGCCGGCCGCACTGATGTCAGCAACTTCGACGAGGAATTCACAGGGGAGGCCCCCACGCTGAGCCCACCCCGCGACGCACGGCCCCTCACGGCCACGGAACAGGCGGCCTTCCGGGACTTCGACTTTGTGGCCGGGAGCTGCTAGCCCCCTCCCCTGCCCCTGCCCTCACCGAGCTGTTAGTTTTTAAAAAGGCCTTTGGGGTTTGCCCCATCCATGCATCCTGTTTTCTTTTTGCGCACAGTGATGATGGGGGCGGGGCGGAGTGCTTGGAGGTGGGAAGAGTTGGGAAGGGAAGCAGTGGGTGACTGGGGTGTAGGAGTGATGGGGAGATGCCCTGGTCGGGGGTCATATGAAGAGGGGCCAAGGGATGGTGGAGACTCAGGCCTGTAACTGGTGGGGAGCCTAGGTGGGCTGCAATGGGAGAGGGTTCAGAGTTGTGTAGAGGCCCGTGGTGGGGCGTGGCTTGTGGGTAGGGACTTGGGGTTGTGTTGGGGGAGCTCAGGGCCACGATGAGCGAATGGTTGTGCGAGTCACTCCTGATGGCGGCAGGGGCGACTAGCGTCCCCAGACCCTCTTGCTCTGCTCCCAGCGGAGCTCCCCAGGACTGCGACCATGGCTTTTTGCGCATGCTCCCGAGACTCCCGCTCTGCGTCTCTATGCCCCCGCGTGGCAAGTTCAAGAACTGCACACCCTGGAGGCGTACGCAGCGCCTCTGCCGCCTCCGTGAGGCTACCAGGGTGCTGCAGCCCGGACAGGACCCACCGCCCTGGGCTTGTCCGGAAAAACATTTCATTCCCCGAAGTCTCTGCGCTGCGGACCTGAGGCCGGTCCCGGGTGGTCTGGCTTAGAAGCCGGATGTGCCTAAAAGGAACTGAGGCCACTGTGCCGAGAACTGCGCAGCGAGCTGGCCTCCCAAGTGCTCCTGGTTAGGCCCAGCCCTCCATGGCTGCCCTTGGCGCCTGCCCTTGAAGGCAGCAGGCGAAGCAGTTGGCGAAGCACTGCTTGGCGCAGCAAGATGTACACCCAGGGGTCCAGAATCTGGTTCCACGAGGCGAGGCGCACGGCCAAAAACAGCGGCCGCTGCAGGGAGCTGGAACCCCAGCCTGCGACAGCCAGCACCACCACCACCTGCAGGAAAAGGTGGTGTGAGCGGTGGGGCGGTGTAAGAAAAGGGGTCTAGGGAAGGGTAGGGTTGGGATGGGTGGGAGCGTGCCTGGGAAGTAAGGGGGCTGTGAGGAGGGACGCAATGTAAAAGTAAGTTCGAGTCTTCATTGGGAAGGAGCTGTGGAGGTGGGGCGGGAAGCGGGACCTTACAGAGGATGGCAGAAGCAAAGGCATTCATTGGGTGTGCGCTCAGGCGAGAAAGAAGCCCCAGATATCCCAAAGGACAGAGGATGGAAGAAAAGGCTTCCTTGGTGCCTCAGTGGTAGAGAATCTGCTTGCCAGTGCAGGAAACGCAGGTTTGATCCCTGGTCTGGAAAGATTTCCCACATGCCAGCTGGGAGGCTGAGCCAGAGCACCGCAGCTGCTGAGCCTGGGCTCTGGAGCCTGGAAGCTGCAACTGTTGAGCCCACATGCCTCTACTACTGAAGACTATGCATCCTAGAGCCCGCACTGGACAAAAAGACACTGGGCAAAAGAGAAGCCTGCGCACCAGGACGATAGGAAAAGCCCGAGAAGCAACTAACACCCAGCACGGCCAAAAATAAAATTATAGGGAAACAAAGGAAAGAGGTGGTGATGCTAGAAGGGAGCTAGGGAGTGAAGGCACTTAGGAGGGTGGGCTTGGAAGGGGAGGCTTGCCTGGATCCGGTGACCTATACAGAGCCCAGGAAGGAGTAAGACAAGGGGCCCGGGAAGAGGGGGATGTCAGAGGGAGAGAACAAAGGGTGGACTCTGGCAGGTGGGGGCAAGAGGGCACAGTCCTAGTTGGGTAAGGGAGAAAGGACTTCGGATGGAAAAGGGTGGGAGGCGTCATGGAGGGCGTGGGAAGGAGCAGGGTTGGAGTGGACCTGTGCGCCTCTCACCAGCAAGGGACTCCAGCAGATACACGACACCACCATGATGCCTACGAGCTGGCCCACCATCTCCACGTCGTGTGCGCGGGCTCTGCGCGAGGAGCCACGGCCCGGAGAGCCGCCCGGGGCGGCGGAGGCCGAAGCAACGGACGAGGCGGACGAAGCGGAGGCCGAGCGGGGTCCGCGCCCTCCCCAGTGACGGCGGCTGTCGGGGCCTCCTCCGGCTGGGAACTGCCGTCGAGAGCGGCGGCGCCGCCAACGGGCGCGCAGCAGGGCCAGGCCGCTGAGCGTGTTGCACAGGAGCGCGGCGAGCAACGAAGCCAAGCCAAGGCCCGCGAAGAGGCCGGCGAGGAGCGCCTGGCGCCAGCCTCCCGCCGGGCCCAGCCCGATGAAGCACCACGTGCCGGGGTACTGCAGCTCATAGCGGCCTACGCGCGCCAGCGGCAGCAGAGCCACGGCCAAGGCCACGGCGGCCAGCGCTGCCAGAGCCAGCCGCGCACGGGCCACCGAGACGCGGGCTGCGTGCAACAGCGGCCGCGTGACGCCCACCCAGCGCTCCACGGCCATGCCGCAGCCCAGCAGCAGCGGGCACAGGCCGAAGAAGACCATGCAGCCGCCCAGGAAGTGGCAGGCGCCGCCGGCAGGCGCGCGCCCCGCCGCGTACAGGCGCAGCACCAGCGCCCCGGGGATCACGTGGCCCGCCAGGTCAGTGGCCAGCAGGCTGGCGACGAACAGCAGGAAAGTGGCTGCTGAGCGACGGCGCCGCAGGCGGCCCGCGGCCTGCGCCAGAAGCCCCAGTGCCAGCACGTTGGACACAGCGCCCAGCGTCATGGAGAAGATGGGCAGCGCGGGCGATGCGCCCGCCAGGCCCAACGGTGGTCCGGCGGACGCGTTGGGGGCCCCGGGTGCCGTGCACGTGGTCGCCTCGCCCGCCAGGCTCAGGTTGAGGGGCCCGCAGGGGCTCATGTCAGGTGCTGGGGGTGGGGCTGGGAAGAGGAGAGGAGGGGAAGGTGAAGTCCCGCCGGGTTGGCCTGGACCAGCTGGTTTTCCCCTCCCAGATCATCCCGACCCATTTGGCTTCCTAAGAGTTCTCTTAGGGACCCTGTACCCATGGCAACTCTAAATGACTCTGGCTGCCCCAGCCTGATTCAGTTCTCCTCCGCTGCCCCCAGTCGGCCGATCTCTCACTCCCGGCCCCAGTCGGCCCACACTGCACCCCTTCTCTGATCATCAGGGGTCACCTGGCTTCAATTCACCTGTCTCCAACCCCACTTCTGAGCCTTCCCCACCCACCTGACACCCACCCTCCGTTTTGACACCACCACAAATTCCTGGGCCCCCAGCCCTCTCTGATAACCATTAACCCATTTCTGATCCCAGGGGCCCACCTGACCTCATTGCCCCATCTCTAACCATCACCCTTTACTCTGGCCCCACCCCACATGCTCACAGCCCACCTCTCCCACCATGGGCACATCGCTTCCCCCCACACTTTCCCCGGGCCATATCCCTGTCCCCTCAGCCCCCATCTTTGTCCCCATCACTCCATTTCTGTCCTCAAGGCCCCATCTCTGTGCCCACAGACCTGCCCCTTCGGCACCTCTCGCCTGTCCTCAGAGCCCCAGCCCTGCGCCCCACACTCCCATCTCCAAGCTCCCCTGCTGTCTCCCGCCCAGGCCCTACCTCTGACCACTGCTGCCACCCCCTGGATGCCCAGCTTCCTCTTGCTGGCTCCCTGCCCCCTGCCCCAGAGGCCTCAAGGCTGACCCATCACCATCCATTCCTTGATACCCCCTGGTGAGGGCTGAGAGGGCAGAACTGCTAGGTCTTCTGGAGAGGCTGGACAGAGGATAAGATCAACTGGGACAGACAGACAGGCTGAGAGTCAACACAGGAAGCACAGGCTTGGGGAGCCGCATCCTTCCATGCCTGCCTCCCCCACTGACGGTCTTTGGGCCCAAGCCTTCTTACCCGGTGCTGCCTCGGATGCAGGGTCCCCATTGCCTGCCGTTTGGCCCCTGCTGCCCCGCTGCTCCGCTGCCCAGCTGCACCCCAGCCTGCTGCGCCCGAGCTCTCCGGCAGGCCGCTCCCTCCCCCCTCCCTCCCTCCCGGGGCGGCTCCTCCGCTCCCTGCCTCCTCCCGCTGCCCACTCCAGCCTCCAGGGGCCGTTCCACTCAGTGTATGCCTTCGGGGGACCTGGGTTGGCAGGGACCACCACCCCCCCACACACACTCCTGGCAATGGTTAGGGACCACTCCCAGACCTTAGCTCCCCTCCTGAGGAAGTGGGGGCCTCCAGGAAGTTGGCCTGTCCTCCCTGCCCCGTGACCCTCTTCCCCTGGTGGGACGGGAGCAGCCCCCTTCCCCGCCCCCCAGGCGTGGGCCTCTTGCCTGCCTCATTAATAAAGCGGATAAAATCTAAACACTGGAAAATGTGAGTGTCGCCCAGGGCAGGCGGGGGCGGCTTAGGGGGGCTGCCGCTACCCCCAGCAGGGCTGCGAGGTGGGAAAGCAAGCCCTGAGTGGGGCCAGCAGCAGCCCCTTGCCCTGCCAGAGCCTTCCTGGATGCTGGGTGGGTGGTGGTGGGCAGAGCCTTGGGTGGACCAGCTTGGATCAGGTCCAGCCAGCCTAGGAGATCCGCCCATTATTTACACAGGGGCTTAAAGCCCAGGCGTGCAGCCAGTCATCCCCCAGGAAGGGAGAGGGAGGAGGAGGCTGAAGCGGGGGCAGGGGGACCAGGAGGTGTGGTGACCGGTAGGCCGCCTCCTAGATCCTGCTTTAGGACATGGTCCCAAGTCACACACAGCCACACCTGTGGGCACACAGCTGCATCCTCACTTCCTGCCCCAAGAAGTAGAATCACATCCCTCAGGGGCGCATGTGTGCGTGCACGCGCACGCAGACGCACGCACACACACATGGTCTCACACCCAAACATACACAATTGTATCCCTTAACATTCCAAGACCCTGCCACCATCATGGCCTGTTTCCCAGCCCAGCAGCAGCCACATTCCTCAGACCCTTGGCGTCAGCCACTGTCACCCGAGACAGTGTCACCCCCAACACCAGACACACCCATAGTTACAGACTCCAACAGCCTGAAATACAGGCCCCTGAGAAAGGGACCATCACACCCCTTGTTCCTGAGTCACTAAGTTGTGTCTGACTCTTTTGCAACCCCATGGACTGTAGCCCGCCAGGCTCCTCTGACCATGGGATTCCCAGGCAAGAATACATGAATGGGTTGCCACTTCTTTCTCCATGGCATCTTCCGGACTCAGGGATCGAACCCCCCTCTCCTATACTGGAGGTGGATTCTTTACTGAGCCACCTGGGAAGTCCATCACTCTTCAGTGCCATCAAATAGTCTGACCCAGCACCTTGAGCAGTGAACACAACCGCTAACACTGACAGAGCCCCCCAGCCACACCCCAAATCACCCAGAGATGCCCCCTAACAGTCCAAGACAGGCCCCACAGGTACACACTGCATATGCCTGAGACATAGGGAGTGGTAACCCCCTAGATACTCCAAGATCTAGCCGGTCACACCCCTCGTAACAGCAACACCCAGAGAAACCTGCTCACGGCACTGGACACCCCAAGATGCAATCACACAGCCACACTCCACACAGAAGCCCCGCCAGTCACAAGCACCCTGGAATGCAGACAGCTGTCACACCTCATTCCCTCAACACAGTCACAAACCACCACCGAGAGAGACAGTCCTACCCCTCTCAACACCCAGACTCATGGCCTCACCCCTTCACAACCTGAGCGATTAACACAGACACGCAAAGTGCGCACAGGTGCCCAGGGAATCCTGGAGTAACCCGTCCCTGCGCCCCTCCCAGGACCCACTACCTGCATGTTGGAAATGGGGAGCAGCCAGGCTCACACCTTGCCTCTCAGCTTGCCCCCAGACATTCCTGTGGGGACCTCTGGCTGGGTTCCCCTTGCTTCAATCCTTGCTCTTCCCTCCAGGTCTGGCGAGGGTCCCACCCACTCCTGCCATCGTTCCCCCTCAATCCTCAAGGATGAAGTGGGTTGTCAAAACAAGCACTCCAGGTTTATTACATCCAGCACCGAAGTATGGTGTGCCCTGGACGCTGGCAGACCCCACACATCCAGAGTCAGCCTGGGCGGAGCAGGGGGCATGGGTGGGTGAGGGTGCATCGTGACTGCTCCCCCAAAAACGCTGAGCCTTGGGGTGGGTTCCTCTCTATCAGCACTGACTGGGGCAGGCTGAGATCCCATCTGAAGCCCACCCCATCTTTCTTTCTCCATGCCTTCCGGCCCAGACAGCAAAGAATCTGCCTACAATGCAGAAGACTGGGGTTCGATCCCTGGGTCGGCAACCCACTCCAGTATCCCTGCCTGGGGAATTCCATGGGCAGAAGAGCCTGGCAGGCTATACAGTCCACGGGGTCGCAACGAGTCAGACAGGACTGAGCGAGTAACACTTTCACTTTCTGGCCTGGGGGCTCTCGGGGCCACTGGGTCGGAACAGACAAGGGCCCACTGCCTCTTGCCCACTGTTCACATCAGGCCAGAGGGTGGCGGGAAGCTTTGTTCGAAAGGGAGCAAGATTTGCACCCTGAGTAGGCGAAGAAGCTCCGGCCTTGCCTGGAAGCCTGGTGGCTTGCAGCCAAGAGCCTCATCAGGCGGAACGGGTGGGAGGGGGCGGGTGGCTGGGGCCAGCTCTTAATTCAATTTGGAGCCCGAAGAGGATGGATTTCAGCTGCTACATTCTTTCCCAGCCCTGACCCACCCTCCTCTCCCACCCCGAAGCCAACACACAGATCCAACAGCAGATAGATTCTTTATGTTCCAGACAGCAAATTCAGGTACAAAAGCCCACCACCATCATCCCTCCCTCCTGCCCCTTCAGTCTGGGGCTGAGCTGAGGGAGACACGAGCGGGGCTGGGGAGGGAGGGAGTTTGGGGGGGTTTCACAGCAGACTAGTGTTTCAAATGCGGAGGTAACAGACTCCACAGTGAGGGGGCTCCTCTGGGGAGATGGGGGGGTGGTGGTGGAAGAGGAGGGCATTATTGCATTTGCTGAGGGGGGGGGACACACCCCCCTCCTGTATTCCCTGCATCAGGAAACTAGGGAGGTCACGACCCCCAAACAGAACCCGAGGCCCCAGGGAGATAGGAGGGACCAGTTTGGCAGCTGAGGCGGAAAGTATTGGGGGCAGGGAGGTGGGGGTGGCCACCCAATCTGGCTGGTCCCTCTCCACCGCTGTGCCTGACCCTGGCTGAGGTAGGTGGGGAGGAGGGCGGGGGTAGGGGGCTGGGCACCCCAGCCAGGCTGGGAACTGGCGAGGGGGTGGTACCGACTGGAGGAGGGGCAGAGGCCCAGCCCCACCTCCGCTCCGCATCATCTCCAGGCTACTGAGCTGGGCCAGAGCCAGACACTGGGGTCCAGGCTACGGTGTCTCCGCCTCAGAGGCTCCCACCAGGCCTGGCCCAAGTCATCTCGAGGTCCAGCGGAAGGCCTAGTAGCGGCCAACCTTGGCGTCCCCGATGGCCCCCCAGACGTCAAAGACAAACTCATCCGGGAAGGCGAAGTCACCCAGCCGTTCATCCAGGGCCTCAGCCAGCTCATCCGGGTTCCTTTTGTCCTTTCCGAGCTCCACCATGGTGGCCGCTGGAGGGGGAAGGACAGGGGAGCAGAATGGAGGCACAGATGACAGAGGGGCTCAGGGCAGACTTGGCCCCACAGGACCTGCAAGCCCCTTTCTCCCACACTCCCACCCATCCCCAGACCCTGATGACCCCCTCCTCACTTACCCAACTCTGTGTCCCTGATGCCCATGTAACTCTCCAACAGGTCATCCACCTTCTCAATGGCCTTCTCCTCAAAGGCTGAAGGCTGGGGGCGGGAAGAGGGAAGACGACATTATAATAATGTGAATATACCTGTAATTATACTGAACGCTGGGTGCAAATTTTTTTTTACACCACTTTTGGTATAGAAACCCACGGTTCTTCCTCATGACAACCCCAAAAGTGGCAGTATTATTAGCCCCATTTCACAGATTAGGAAACTGAGGTCCACTTGCCTAAGGAAGGTCCCAGAGCTGGGAGGTGGCAGAGGTGGATGGACATCCAGTGCCCAGAGGCCCTCAGCTAAGAGTGATGCTGCCACCTATGAATTTCACAGGAAAGTGGTGGTGGGGGGTGGAGCGGGGAGGGACTTAGGCTCGGCTGGTACACTCACCAGATCCTCTACTGTGGCTGGACCCCGGGATCGGAGCCGGAGGGTCCCTCGGCCGGTACCCAGCTGGGGACCGGAGCCAGGGCGGCCACCCCCTGAACGCACGCTGATCATGTCTGTGGGAGATAGGGGGAAGGGGTGAGGACTGGAGAAGCCCAGTTCCAGCATGTTCTGGGCAGAAACCCAGACATCCCGGCCTCAGACCACCCTCCACCTTCTCCAAGCTTCTGTAGGCTTTGGGGGCACTGGGGGTGGAGGTGACCCCAGGAGGGCAGGTCTCCTGACTCTGGCTTGGCGGGGTGTAGCAGGCACAGCCAGGGGCTAGGATTGGAAAAGGGCTGGGAGGCTGGAGGGGACCACTCCTGTCCCCAGGGCCGGAGGGACAGGAAGGGGATGGGTCCTGGGTCTCTATCTACTTTCCCCAAGGCCAAGGGGGTTTAGCTGCTGGGCAGCAGACCAACCCTATCTGCCTGGGGAAGTGTTTTAGACCAACCCTATCTGCCTGGGGAAGTGTTTTAGAGTCCCCCTCCCCCACGCCAGGGACCTTGAGCCCATTCCGGAGAGTTAATGAAGCTGGACAAAAAAGTAGGGGGCCTGGCACAGGGCAGCCAAGCCTGGCTTCTTGGGGCTAGGGGGTTGGCCAGGTTGGGGGCGCTTGGCTAGGCTAATGGCTCCTGGAAGCTGGGTGTGGGGGCAACTTCCTCCTTGCCTCCATCCTCCACCTGAGCTGGGCAGAGAGCCAACACCCTCTCCCAGCAGAAGGGTGGGGCTGCCCCACCCCCTTTTCCACCCGTTACCACCAGCTGGCCTTGGGCACCACCTGCTGGTGGCCTTTGGTACTGCAGGCGGGAGCTGGGGGCTGGGAGGGTGGTGGCTGCTGGCATGGGGCAGGGATAGGCGGCAGCCCCTCACCAAAGGCTTTTCGAGGCTCTGTGAGCTTCAGTGTGAAGGTGCGGCCTCGGGGTAGCTCCTTGAGCAGCCGGGCCACCTCGTAGTGCCGGCAGCCCAGCAGGCTCTGTCCGTTGATGGCCTCGATCATGTCACCCACACTGATGAGCTGGATGTGGTCAATCACACTGCCCTCCTTAATGCGCTGTGGGGAAAGGAGCTGTCAGCCCGTGTGGCTCCACCCTTGGGTTCTACCATCATAGGCTAGGCCTTACCCTTCAGACTCTGGGTGCCCCACCCCCAGGTACCTTGATGAAGGCATAGCCAGCCCCATTGTCTGTGATGGTAAGCCCCAACGCCTCCTCCGACTTGAACACCTCCACTTCCTTGCGCTGCCCCTTGACGTGGGCAAAGATGAAGTCCTCCAGTCCGATCTGCCCCCCCAGGAGCTTGTCCATGTCCACTTTGTGGGTGTTGAGGGTGCAGAACATCACCTGCAGGAGTGGGAGACATTCAACCCTCACCTCTCTCCCATGCCCTTTGCCAACTGCTACCTGAGGGGGAAGGAAGGAACACTGGGAAGGGCCTGGAGGTATGCCCCCAGTGCTTGACCAGCCTAGAGCTCGGTCAAGGCCCCCACTAGGGTGTCAGCTCTGCTAGGGCTGGGTTTCTGTCCTAGAAAAAAACTCCCTACTGGTTCCAGGACATAGAGCCTGGCATGCAGTGGTGATCAGAAAATGCTTTTGGAATGAATGAAGGGGCACAGATACCCATCCTGCCTACTGAGACCCCTGCATCTATTTCCTGCAAGATCCCACTGTCACCCTCCTTGCTTCCTCCATTCCTTTGGCCCCTGAAATCCTTAGGGTTGGACCTCCCAATGAATCACAGTGGGGTGAATCTTGCATCTGACCTCCAGCTCCCAAAATCCCCTGGGCTACAAACCCCTCAATGTAAGATGGGAATATAGCATCCAGCCCTGGCTGTCCATTCCCACAATCCACTGGGGCTGAGGCCTCTCCCAGTGCTGACGGGAACTCAGCACCCAGTCCTGGTCTCCAGTTACCCACAATACACTGGGCTGCAGGTCTCCTAATGCATGCCTGACTGGAACTCAGTATCCAGCTGTGGCCACCAGCCCCCATAATCCACTGCGGCACAGGCCTCCCAGTGCCTGATGAAACTCAGCATTCAGCCCTGCCTCCAGTTCCCCATAATTCACTGGGGTAAAGCCTCAGTATTTGCAGCTTCAGCACCTGAGTCATAGCTCACAAACAGGATGCACGCTCCAGCCTCTCTCTAGCTCACCATTAGGGAACCCCGGTGCCCGGCTCCCCAGTGGGTACCTCGGCAGCTGGCAGTCGGAAGGCCTCGGCAATCTTGCCATACAGCTCCTTGACGTTGGTGAATCCCTCGATGCGGCCAGTGGGACTGCCATGGGCCAGCTGGGTGTGGAACACGAGGCGGGGCCGCAGGGCGGGGGGAGGGGGTGGCAAGCCCATTTGGGGGCCCCCCGCCCCACCTCCGCCCAGGGGCCCCGGCTCCCCCACGCCCAGCCCACCACGGCCTGGCTCAGCCTCCTCATTTTCCACCAGAGGTGGCGCCTTTTTCCGCCGCCCCAGTCCTAGTGGCATGAGCAGTGAGAAGAGGGGGCGCGCCCAGGAAATCTGCAGGACAGGAAAAGGCGCTCAGGGTCTGCGTTGTAGCCTCAGGCTGCCTTGCCCCTACAGGCCCAATGAAATTATTCAGAGAACAGGCCTCAGTTCAAAATCGGGTCCCAGCTCAGAGTCAGGCAATCACCCAGCCAGATGACTGGCCAAAGGGAACCTGGGAAAAATGCCTCATATAAGTGATTCAAACTACCACGAGGGCATGACACTCTCTCTAAGTCCCTCATGTGTGTCTATTCACACTCTTCTTCCTCCTAATAAACACTGTTTCACTTAAAAAAAAAAAAAAAAAACAACCTGGTCCTAGCACTTACACACCTGATATAATATCAGTCAATATTTACCATAACTGCTAACTGCTCTGTGATCTTACTTTATCCTCACATCATATCATGGGGACCATATTATTGTCCCGATGTGATTACATGATGTACCATAATATGTGATTATGCCCGTTTAACAGATGAGAAAATGGAGGCTCATGGCCTACGTTTCTCTATTTTTCTATTGGTTGCAATCATTAGTGCTGTGCACAAAAAATTTCTGACTCTTCCCTTTCAAAGTATGTAAGCAGATGGCATTCCTGGCCTCTTCATGACTGGGTAAGCATATGACCAGTTCTGGACAATGAGTTGTGAGAGGAAGTGACACGTGACATTTCTGGGCTGAAGCATTTAATTACTGGAGCAAGAACCTCCACAGATCTAATTTTCCCGGTAGGGTCACCAGCCACATCTGATGTGGTGGCAGCCCCATCAGGCCAGGCTCTGAGTGACTACAATGAATGAAACCCCCCTGCTAAGCTGCAATGGACATGTAGCAGGAACAAAAAATAAACCACTGTAGAGTATAACTGCTAAGATTCTGGGGGATGTTTGTTACTGCAGCAAAACCTATCCTGACTGATACAGTTTTTTTCTATCCTCTCCTTCCACTCTATTTTTCTACCTCTCTTCCTCCCTCCCTCCCTCCCTCCCTCCCTTCAAACAAATATGTTTTGGGTACTAACTATATTCCATGCACCATTGTAGATATTGCCTTCAATAAGACAAGCAAGGTCCCACATTTCCTTACCCAGAGTAAATAAGGAGCATGTGATGAAGGGTTAATGGATGAAGAAAACAATCTTATATGGATAAATTCTAAGAGTTTACAAATATACATACATATGTATGTGTGTGTGCGTGTGTGTGTGTATATATATATATATACACACACACATACACCATGGGTGTATGTGTTTAAGTGGATACATGCATGTGTGTTTTTAAAAGCTTTAATTACGCCAGTCTATGTCTGACGCAGGACACAGCATGCTTGGGGCTGGTGCACGGTGATGACCCAGAGAGATGTTATGGGGAGGAAGGTGGGAGGGGGGTTCATGTTTGGGAACACATGTACACCCATGGTGGATTCAAGTCAATGTATGGCAAAACCAATACAGTATTGTAAAGTAAAATAAAAATTTTAAAATTAATTAATTAATTAATTAAAAAATTAAAAGCTTTAATTAGGGAATTCCCTGGCGGTCCAGTGGTTAAGACCCAGCATGGGTTCAACCCCTGGTTGGGTAACTAAGATCCCACAAGCATGTGGTGCAGTTAAAAAAAAGAAAAGCTTTATTTAATAATTCAAAGCTGTAATTAATAATTTCATAAAATTGCTAAACAGTGTACCTGTGAAGGTAAGAGAAAATCTCTGTGAATAACTCAAGCACATTACTGAACCACTGAGCAAAATGTATGCTGCAAATATTAAAATAACTTCAGTTATTAAAAAAAAAAAAAGACAAGCAGTAAGGTCCCTGAGTAGGGCCATCATGAGCAGTTACACAGCTTGTTCACTGTGCAAAAGCACCAGACCCAGGGTTGCATTTTTCGAATTCACTCCTAGTTGCTGCAGAGGTTAGCTAGCTGGGGCTCTGTCCATGCTGTCCAGAAGCATACGGTTCAGAGAAGATGTACAGTGAGCAAGCAAATGTGTAAATATTCAATATAATTTCTAAGACTGCTATAAAGACAATAAGACAAGTTTTACAGACAAGTTCACAGAGGACCTGCCTCTCTGAGGAGGCAAAGCTGAGGCTTGAAAGACAGAAGCAAATATCCATAGGAGGATATGAGGCAAGAACATTAAGGCAGAGAACAGCTAGTGCAAAGGCCCTGAAGTGGGGATTTACTTGACATGTCTGAGGATCAGCAAGGAGGCCTGTGTGGTTGGATCCCCAAGTAAGAGGGACAGTGGGAAAAGGTGAGGGCAGAGACGTAAAAAGCAGAGACATTACTTTGCCAACAAAGGTCCGTCTCGTCAAGGCTATGGTTTTTCCAGTAGTCATGTATGGATGTGAGAGTTGGACTATAAAGAAAGCTGAGTGCCGAAGAATTGATGCTTTTGAACTGTGGTGTTGGAGAAGACTCTTGAGAGTCCGTTGGACTGCAAGGAGATCAGACCAGTCAACCCTAAAGGGAATCAGTCCTGAATATTCACTGGAAAGACTGATGCTGAAGCTGAAACTCCAATACTTTGGCCACCTGATGCAAAGAACTGACTCACTGGAAAAGACCCTGATGCTGGGAAACACTGAAGGCAGGGGGAGAAGGGACGACAGAGGATGAGATGGTTAGATGGCATCACCAACTCGATGGACATGAGCTTCAGTAAGCTCTGGGAGCTGGTGATGGACAGGGAAGCCTGGCATGCTGCAGTCCATGGGGTTGCAAAGAGTCGGAGACAACTGAGCGACTGAACTGAACTGAACTGAGAGAGGTAACAGGCAGATTGTGCAGGGCCCTGTGGGCCAGAGGCTGAACTTGGGCTTTTGATCTGAGTGAAATGGCAGTCATGGGAGATTCTGAGCAGATTCACAATTAAGCTAGCGACCAGTGTGGCTAGAGCGGAGTGAGCAATGGACGAATACAAAGAGGGCATGTAAAAGAGGTGATGAAGGGGGACTTCCCTGGTGGTCCAGTGGCTAAGACTTCATGCTCCCAATGCAGGGGGCCCAGGTTCGATCCCCAGTCAGGCAAATAGATTCCACAGGCTGCAACTAAGAGCTTGCATGCCAAAACTAGAGATCCTGAGTGCTGCAACTAAGACCTGATACAGCCAAACGAATAAATATTAGAAAAGAAAAAAAAAAGTGATAGAGGTCAACTGTATAGGCCTTCATAGACTAGGAAAGAGTTCACGTTTAAGTCATATGTCCGAAGTCACAGAAACTGGCCCCAACCCCCAGGTCTGACTCCCAAGCCCAAGTTCATCACTGTGATTCAGTCTCCCTGGGCCTCAGATGTCTGACCTGTAAATGGGGACCTTCCATCCACCTGGCCAGGTTGTGGGAAGGATCAGATTACGAAAAATTACATTTTACTATGTAAGGGGGACTTCTTGCTCCCTCCTTTCAGATCACCTGTTCCCCAGGGCTTTTCTGGCTTCAGTAGCGCCCCTGAGCTGTACCCGTTTTCATTCATTCATCTGTTCTCCAACACCTCCTCTAACATCACCTGGTCCAATCCCATCAACACTCACCTAGAGCTTCTCAGGTGGCTCAGCGGTAAAGAAGTTCCCTGCCAATGCAGGATACGTGGGTTTGATCCCTGGGCTCAGAAGATCCCACATGCCACGGAGCACCTCAGCCCATGTGTCCCAACTACTGAGCCCATACGCCGCAACTGCTGCAGCCCACGTGTCCTAGAGCCCACGGTCCACAACAACAGAAAACACTGCAACGAGAAGCCTGCACACCACAACTAGAGAAGGCCCCAGCGCAGCAAGGAGACCCGCAGCGACCATAAACGAATCAATCTTAAAGACAAAAACAACTTACCTAGACGACTGCAGCTGCCTTCTCTGAGTCTCCCAGCTTCTGCCCTTGCCCCTAATGGTCTCTCAACACAGCAGCCAGAGTGATCCTATAAAACATGTCAGGCCACATATGTCCTCGCTCCAACCCCTCCCAGGGCTCCTACCTCACTTGGAGTAAAAGTCAATGTCCTCCCCTTGGTCCATGGGCCCCAAATGACCAGCCCATATCACCCATATGCCCTCACCCCCTGCCTCTGTCCCCCTTGCTCATTCCCTACAGACACAAGGGCCTTCTCCCTGTGTTCTTTCAACACACTGGATGAAGTTCAACCTCAGGGCCCTTGCACTGGCTGTGCCCTCTGGTAGCCACACAACTCAGTCTCTTAACCTCTTTCAAGTGGAAGCCATACTTCATTCATTTAGCTTGTTCATTGTCTGTTTTCCGAAAAGGGCAGGGAACTTGGCCTGTCTTACTCATTCCTCTATTAGCTCAGACAACACAAGGCCTGGCACAGGGCAGCTGCTTACTAAATACTTGTGGAATTAATGAATGGATGAATTAATGAAACTAATAGTCACCAGCCCACTGGCCTCTGTGCCCAGTCCTGGGGAGACAAAGAAGCACAGGCCATAGCATCTGCCCTCAGTAGGATCCTGTCTCCCCAGCAACAGTGTAAGTCCTACCTCTGGGGTCCCTTATTCCTTGCTTCCCAGAATAATTCTGGACACAAAGTAGGTGCTTCATCTAACCATGAAGACACTAAGATTTTGTTTTTCACTCCCCTTCTATTCAGTGATACTAAACAACCTTTAAAACATTTGAAACCATTTGAATTTGCCCTTTTGTAAACTGTCTACTCAAGTCTTTGCCCATTTTTAAAAACCACATTCTTTTTTTCTTGCCATGCCACGTGGCTCATGGGATCTTAGTTCCCTGACCAGAGATTGAATTCTGGCCCTTAACAGCGAATGAGCAGAGTCCTAATCACTGAACCACCAGCGAATTCTCTAAAATTGCATGGTTTGTTTTTAATTGCAATGTCTAGTCTTTTTTCTTATTGATTTGTGGGAACTCTTTACATATTCTAAATACTAGAAATAAAATACATTCTGAATGAAGAAACCGGTACTGCTCTGTCAAATTATTTCACTATACTCCCTTAACGATGCTTCCAAAAACAACAAAAAACCCCACATCACCACCTCCCCTGGCTTCCCTCCTGCCACTCCCCATACATCTTAGCAGAATGCAAAGAACATAAATATTAAACCTGGATTTGCCACTTATTAGTTGTGCAACCTTGGGCAAATGTCTTAACCTTTCTGAGTTCCAAAGAAATCATACATGTGTTTGGAACAGTTCCTGGCACCCAGTAAAGTGAAAGTGAAGTCACTCAGTTGTGTCCGACTCTTTGCGACCCCGTGGACTGTAGCCCGCCAGGCTCCTCTGTCCATGGGATTCTCCAGGCAAGAGTACTGGAGTGGGTTGCCATTTCCTTCTCCAGTAAGAGTTCCACAAATGCTGGTGACAATTACTACTATTTCTATCTGTATCATCTTTAGTCAGCTGCCAAGATTCACACTCCCTCCTTTTTCTAGGGCCCCTACATCCTGCTCACCAACTCCCAACTTCCTTAGTCTGCCTACACTTGATGCCCTGGTTCAGGCTGGCTGCATGTCTTACCCAGGACAGGGAAATAATGGTGGTAAGGAAAGTGGGTGGTTTATGAATTTGTTTTCCAGGCCAGAAGAGGCAGAGTGGCCTGGGTTCAAATCCCACCCCTGTCACTTACCAGCTGAGTGGCTGTGGGCAAGTCACTTCACTTGATGGCACTTCAGTTTCCTCATCTGAAAAATGGGCAGAATTACTGTCTCTCAGAGTGCTTATGGGAATCCAAAGAGTTTATGCAAGTAACTCAATTAGCACTTTGCCTGACATTTGATTTAAGAAAATTGTTACTCTCACTGTTATTACTGCCTCTTCCCTTGCCCTGCCCAGGGAGTCCCCTCTGCCTGTCAAGGCCTACTCCTGGCCACCTCCTCGAAGCAGCCTCCTCGGCTTGTCCCTGCCTGTTACAACCACCCCTGTGGTCTAGACAACTCAGGCCCACGGACTTAATTACATGCTGTTCTGGCAGAACCCTTGTCTTCCAGTCTTAGGCTGTTATTTCACTTCATGTCTCTATTTTAAAACATAAACCAGATCGTGTTGCTCCCCAGCCTCAAATCTTACATCAGTTTCCCACGTGATAGAAGAAAAGCTCTAAACTCCTTAATGTGACCCACAGATCCCCACAGAATCACACTGTGGGTTCTCTCCTGCCCCAGCCATACCATGCCAAGCTTGGCCCAGCCTCAGAGTCTTTGCCTTGGCTGTGCCCCCTACCTGGTCCTTACAAAGCTGGCTTCTTTTTGTCATTCAGATCTTGGCTCCAAAGTTACCTCCTCTGAGATCCCCCTTTCTTACAGATTCTACCATGCCACTCCCTCATATTTTATTCATAGCATTTATCAACCTCTTCCAAGTGTTTTCTTTATTTACTTGTTATTAACAACCTGTTTCCCCCCCCCCACCCCCATTAGAATGGTAGCTGCCCAAGAGCAGGGATTTCTGTTGTGGTCACTACTGTATCCTCTATGCCAGGAACAGTACCTGGCCTGTGGTGGTGGTGGTGGTTTAGTTGCTAAGTTGTGTCCAACTCTTGCGATGGCCACCAGGCTCCTCTGTCCATGGGATTTCCAGGCAAGAATACTGGAGTGGGTTGCCATTTCCTCCTCCAGGGGATCTTCTCGACCCAGGGATCAAACCTGTGTCTCCTGCACTGGTGGGAGGATTCTTTACCACTGAGCCACCAGGGAAGCCCACCTGGCACATAGTAGGTACTTAATTAATATGTACAGAACGAATGAATAATGTGTCTTATGCCCTCATTCTGACTACTCTCTGAGCCCCTCTAGCCTCAGAACATGCCTACTGTACCGTTTCAAACTGCCACCTCCCCACCACACTCCCAGTCTCCTCTTAAACTTGAACACAGGTATGGAGAAAATGAGCTTCAATTCAGCTAGTGGCACTGAGCAGGTTGGCTGGAATCCCGCATCCCTACCCTCTCTTCACTGGGAGGGCCCGGAACTTAACAAGCCTACAGCTACACAGAGTTGCAATGGGAGGAGCAGGAAATGGGAAGGGGGTTCCTGAGAGCTCACACAAGCTGGGAAGGGGACACCACGCCCATGCTCCCCTTTTTGGCAGTGCATTGCTTGGAAGAGGAGGGCAGGAGGCCTCTGAATCAGTCTTGAAAAACCGGCTCATGGGTGTTTCCAGGGAGAATGCCTACTGTCCGGGGCCCAGGCCTCCCTAGGGGCCCAGCAGCCACAGGACCCCAATGGTCCCCACCACCCACCTATCTCTCCCACAGATGTCTCTCTCTTCTTAGCACCCAGTAGTCTGGCCTTGCTTTTCCAGCTTTGGGGAAAAGGGACATGGGGGCAGCTTCCTGTCTGAGCAGCTGGTGAAAACGAAGACCAGCAGGTGTGCCCCAGATGGCTGCCTGGTTGGAGGGAATGAAGTGGGAGGAGCTGGTCAGAAACACCTGAGCCCTGAAGCCACTGGATACCTAGTCTAGTGGCGGAGATTCCAGTTCTGGACTCTGAAGCATGGGTTTGAGTCCCAGATCTGCCACTTACTCGCTGTGTGACCTTAGGCAAGACACTCCACCTCTCTGGGTCTGCTGCTTCACCTCTGAAAGAAGTAACAGCAACTTCCATGAGGGGTGATTCAATGATCCGCATGGTAAATACCTGACACGGAAGTGTTCAATGAATGCTAGCCCGGGTGATTTTTTTCATTATTACAATCGGGACCTCGATCCTCCCAAGGCGCACCCCATCCCCTCGCCAGGCCCTGGACGAGTGGGACAAGGCCAGCTTCTGGGACAAGGCCAGCTTCGGGGACTTGTCAAAAATACCGACTCTGCGCCTGTCCCCACCGGGAGGGGAACTCTCCAGAGGTGCAGGGGGCTGGGGTGCGGCTGGAGACGCCATCCCGGCGCCGGGAGGCGTTCACCCCTGACCTTAGAGGGAAGGCAGGCGGCCCTCCGGGAAGGGGACTCGGACGTTTCCCCCCACCCCGTCCCGCCCCTCCACCCCACTCAGCCTAGACCTCCAGCCGCGTCCGTGGGGCCGGCCCCACCCCGCAGGATAGGCCGAATCTCCGCGGGTTCGCGATCTCGCGGGTCTGCTCCGGGGTCCCCTCGAGCGGCCGCGATGGACCACCCCCTCCCCCCTGCCTTGCCGGGTATACTCACCTGAGCCTCCTTAGCCGCCGCCCAGCTCGCCCAGCTCGGCCCTCCGCAAACTCTGGCCCGGGCCTCTCCCGCAGCCACCGCCAGGGGGCGGGGCTGGCGCCCGTATCTGGCCAATCAGAAACGGCCGCCCGGCGCTCGCGGCCAATCCACTCCACGCCGCCCCCCTGCGGGTGGAACCCGAAGGAAACATTCCAGAGGGATCCCTGCGCTTCACGCGATTCTTCACGACACCTCCCCCGCCGCGGAGCGTTGGACCTTCCCACCCCTCCTAAGCCGCGGCGGCTTGTACCACCGCGAGGCGGCGGAAGGGGGAGCTGAGGCCGAGCCCGAGCCAATCTCTGGGAGGAAGGAGGCCAGCGGCCAATGGGAAGCTGGGGCCCCCGGACCACGTGTTCTTGGCTAAGTGTCCGTGTGGGGTGCTGTGGGTGCTAAGAGGCGGGGGACTAGTCGTGGAAGTCAGGTGACCGATACTGAGTTTGGGGGTGGGGAGGGGGAAAGGATACAAACTTCCAAAGTCCAGAAAAGGGAACCCTTTAGGATACCCGGAGGGGGCCAAGGACGGTCCCTTAATCAGTCCTCCACTTGGCCTGCCCATGTCTCAGCTCGGCCACCCTCAGGGCGGATAAAAAGATGTATTCATTCTGGGCGGGAGGGCGGGGGACTGAGATGAATAGGGAGGGTCCCGCGTGTCCAGCGTCCTGGATGGACAATGGACAAGGGCATTCATTCATTCATTTACTCATCAAATATTTAAGGCGCTCCTGCTCCGTGCCAGGCTCTGTCCTATCTCAACAGATACGTCTACGAGTAAGCTGAATGAATATGCTCTTGGTAAAGGGAACAGGGCACGCAAAGGCTTGGAGGGCGGACAGAGATACAGCACACTTTAGGAGAGTGCAATAGCGAAGGAGCTTGCAAAGCAGCTAGCAAAGCATCTTTAGGTTGCAGTGGTACGAAAGACAAGGGCAAAACGGTCTGTTCGCTTGCTGGTTGACCAGTGGATATTTATTGAGCACATATTATGTGCTAGATTACAAAGGATACCCAGCCAACCCAAGTCTCAGCCCTGAGGGAGCTGACATTCACGAGTCTGTCTCCATCTCTGTTCCCTCTCTGTCCCCCACCCTCCAGTCCTGAGAATGGCACAGAGCAGGGTTTCAGTATACATATGTGGATGAAAGAACTAGGTAATCTCACCATCTCCAGGTCTGGCTTGTAACTGAGATTTCTTAGGCAGAAGCAGGTACAAGAAACAAAGACACAAATGCACCCTTCCCAGGCCAGGACAAACCTAGACAGCATATTTTAAAAAAGCGAAGACATCACTTTGCCAACAGAAGTCTGTATAGTCAAAGCTGTGGTTTTTCCAGTTGTCATGTAGAGATGTCAAAGTTGGGCCATAAAGAAGGCTGAGCACCGAATAAGTGACGTTTTCAAACTGTGGTGCTGGAGAAGACTCTTGAGAGTCCATTGAATAGCAAGGAGATCGAACCAGTCAATTCTAAAGGAAATCAACCCTGGATACTCATTGCAAGGACTGATACTGAAGCCCCAGCTTTGGCCACCTGATGCGAACAGCCGATTCACTGGAAAAAACCCTGATGCTGGGGAAGACTGAGGGCAGGAGGAGAAGGGAGCGACAGAACGTGAGATGGTTAGATAGCATCACCAACTCAGTGGACATGATTTTGATTATCTCACTATTGGGAGAGAGTGAAGGACGGGGAAGCCTGGCATGCTGCAGTTCATGGGGTTGCAAGGAGTCAGCTACTATTTAGTGACTGAACAACAGGCCAGGAGAGTCAATTCTCAGGACAGATGAGAGTTCCTTGTTCTAGGAACAACCCAGCCACTCAGACAGCTGGGGCTTCAGCTGTTCAAGCCTCATGGAATGAGCCTTTGCAGTTCCCTGGTTGAGCTGCTGCATATTCCAGCTGGGCTAGGGCCTGCAGAGCAGTAAAGTGAAGGGGAGAGTGGGCCCTGGGCTGTTGCTGAGGGCTGCCCGGCCAGCCCCACCCAGCTGGCAAATACTGAAACTGCTGTGGCAGCGGGCACAGCTATTGTCCTTCTCTTCCTGTTCTGCTGACCTCTGCCACCCCCACTGAGCTATCGATTGCCTCTGGCTAAGCCAGTGCCCTCTGTGGGCCTGTCTCCACTGTGTTGCTTGTGCCTGGCATCTGAGCTGCTTCCTTCTACACACCTGGAGAGACGGTATGTGAGACATGGGGACAACAGTGTCCTGAACAGAATCCACCTGAAGCCACCTGTTGACTGATGAGGAAGTGCCCAGGGAGGGGTGAGCAGGCTGCCCAAGGGCACAGAGCAACACTGGGTATCTCCTTCCTTCTTGATTTTATAGCTCAAGAGGTTGGGAGGCCTAACTGATGAGGAGCTCAGATTTTTTTTAAATATTTATTTTAAATTGGAGGATAATTGCTTTACAATGTTGTGTTGGTTTCTGCTGTCCAACAATCAGCCGTAAGTATACATATATCCTCTCCCTCTGAGCCTCCCTCCCACCCTCACCCCCATCCCACCCATCGAGGTCATCACAGAGCCCTGAGCTGAGTTCCCTGTGCTATACAGCTGCTTCCCACTGGCTGTCTGTTTTACACATGATAGTGTATATGTGTCCGTGTTTCTCTCTCAATTCGTCCCCCATGCCCCTGTCAGGAGCTCAGATTTGAATGCTACCTCTACCCTTGTGTGTGGGGAGTTGGGGGTGGAGGAGTTCTGGAATGCCATCTAATAGATGCAGAAGGAAAGATCAGGTTAGAAAAGCACCGTTTTTCATCCACCGGAAGAATGATTGATTCAGACAGTTCTTTGTTAAATGGGACAGTAGATATTCACTGTCAAAGAACCAGCCCACATATCACTTGTTAATTTCAGTGGAGAAAAAGTTACCTTGGAAAAGGTGCAGTGGAGAAAGCTGGCAGTCACCACCTTAACCAAGTGATAAAGAGATATGACTACTGATGGAATAGGCTGTCCTCACTATTACTGTTGTGCTGTATTGCTCAGAAAGACACATCACCTTTGAAGAACTTGGTCCTGCCCGAAGTGTTTAATCTGAATCTGATTGTTGTTGCTCAGTTGTGTCCGACTCTTTGCAACTCCCTGGACTGTAGCACGCCAGGCTTCCCTGTCCTTCTCCTTCTCCCGGAGTTTGCTCAAATTAATTACTAGGAAAAAACAACAACAGACACAACCTGATGAAGGGAAGGAATGGAAGGCATGAAAGGGATAATAATAAATCAGAGAAATACCTGAATCATTTTGGTCTAGTTTTCCAAGGGGAAAAAATGAGAGAAAAGCCCAAGATTACTGAGGAAGCCTCATTCTTTAAAAAACAAAACCAAAATGGTCTGGACTCTTCAAAACAGATCCATGTCATGAAAGGCAAAATCAATCCATTAATTAAATGAATAAATGAGTGGTAAATGGCTCTAGATCAAAGGAGACAAAAGATAGAAGACAACAAAAATCAGTCTTTGAGTCTTGATTGGATCCTTGATAAAAATTTCAAAGAATAGTAAAAGAGCTATGATGGATATTCTTGGGATAATCTAGGATATTTGAATGTTGCCTAAATATTAGATAGTAATGCCATATCCACGTTAAATTTCCTAAGTGTGAGTGTTGTGTTGTGGTTACACAAGAGAATATTCTTGTTCTTAGGACATACACACTGATTTGCTTGTGTGCTAAATTGCTTCAGTTGTGTCCAACTCTTGCAACCCCATCAACTGTGGCCCGCTAGGCTGCTCTGTCCATGGGATTCTCCAGGCAAGAATAGTTGAGTGAATTTCCATGCCCTCCTCCAGGAGATCTTCCCGACCCAGGGATTGAAACTGGGTCTCTTACATCTCCTTCATCAGCAGGCAGATTCTGTAGCTAGCACCACCTGGGAAGTCCAAACACTGAATTACTAAGTGTTAAATTCATGATGCCTGCAACGGTCACAAGGTTCAGGAAAAATTATACAGGTATAAAACATTTTGTATACAATATTATAATATTGTATACATCCCTATGAACATATAGGGAGATAGAGAAAACAAGTGTAACAAACTAGTAACAATTGCTACTGAATCCAGGAGAGTGGAATATGGGTATCACTTTACTATTCCTGTAAGTTTTCTAAGCTTTGAAATTTAAAAAAAAAAAAAAAAAATATATATATTTATTTTTGGCTGCACTGGGTCTTGTTGCTGTGCACGGGCTTTCTCTAGTTGTGGCAGGTGGGGGCTACTCTATTTGTGATATTCAGGCTTCAGTCCATGGGGTTGCAAAGAACCAGACACGACTGAGCGAATAAACACGGCACAGGCTTCTCATTGCAGTGGCCTCTCTTGTTGTGGGCTTCAGTAGTTGTGGCTTGAGGGCTCTAGAGTGCAGGCTTAGTTGCTGTGGTCCACGAGCTTAGTTGCCCGTCAGCATTTGGGATCTTCCTGGATTGGGGATCAAACTGTCATCCCTTGCATTGCAAGGCAGATTCTTAACCACTAGACCACTGGGAAGCCCTAGCTTTGAAATTTTTAAAATAAATACCTGAAACGAATACTCCTACTCCCCTCCCATCCCCAAAGGCAAACTTCCAATGGGTTTATAAATAACTATTTTAGAAATAAACGACAACTCCTAAAATAGTAGGGCTACTTTCTGGAGGGACAATGGGCAGGTCTCCTTTCAAAATACATCTTCAAGCGCTACCCACCACTTCCTTGGCCCCAACCTGGTCCAGCCCCAACCAAGTTCTCCCTGATTTCCCAGCTTCACCCTGGATCACCGCCGCCCCCCTCCAATCTGTTCCCCCTATGGCAGCCAGAGGGCACCTGTGAGCACCCAAGTCTGAGCGCATTCTTTTGCTGCTGATGACCCCCCACACCAAGAGGCCATTTGCCCTTGAAACACTTCAGTGAAATATTTCATCTGGAGTCTGGCCTAGCCACACTGATGTCCAGCATAATTTTCCCAAGGAAAGTTGGCCCCTCATTGAGGCAAACCACCCAGACCTCAACTCCAATTTCTGGGTAAAAGCAGATCATGCCATGTCCCTCCTGACTTAAACTCTTTCAACTGGCTTCTCCTCTGCCTCAGGCATGTGGGCCTGTCTCAGCAGGGCCCTGACTCTGGGCCTGTCTCATTCCTGGGCACACCCCACATTACTCTCTCCTGCTGTCTCTGCTCCACCCACACCAGGCCTCCAAGGTTCTTCAGTTCAGACCTGCTTTATGCATGCCCCTGGTCTTCCTTGGAGCTTTATCCATGGGGCTGCTGCTCCAATGGCCTATCTCTGAGCCCTGACAAGTTCCTGTACCTTGGATGGTGTGCCCAGGACCTGCCACGCATGAGTCCTCTCTCCAAGCTCTCTGGTGATGGGAAGTACAATACTTTTCCCACGACAGCTGGTTGCATAGTGGACCCTTGAAAGATATGCCCGTGTGCCTGAATCTGTGACTATAACCTTATTTGGCATCAGGGTCTTGCAGAAGTAATTTAAAAAATTGAGGATTTCAAGATGAGATCATCCTGGATTTAAATGGGCCCTGAATCCAATGTGTTCTTTCAAAGAGACAGAAAAGAAGATACAGAGGACTTTCCTGGTGGTCCAGTGGTTAGGAGTCTGCCTGCCAATGCAGAGGACACGGGTTCAATCCCTGGTTTGGGAATATTCCACATGCCGAGGAGCAACTAAGCCTGCATGTCCCAAAGTTTGAGCTCCACAAGAGAAGTCACTGCAATGGAAAGCCCATGCTTGCTGCAACTAGAGAAAGTCCATGAGCAGCAATGAAGACTCAGAGCAGCTGCAAATAAATAAAATTTAAAAAAAAGAAAGCACAGATACAGGAAGGGGAGATGGCTTCTTGTGAAGATAGAGGCAGAGATTGGAGTGATGTAGCCATAAGCTAAGGAAGGCCAAGGATTGTTGGCAGCCCCCGGAAACTGGGAGAGGTGCGTGGAACTCACTTTAGGCTCCTTCAGAGCCTAAAGCAGGAGCCAACCCTACTGGGACCTTAGTTTTGGCTCTGTGGTTGCCTGAACTGCAAGAGAATAAATCCTGTTTTAGGCCTCCCAGTTTGTTGTACTTTGTCACAGCAGCCACAGGAAACTAAAACAGAAGTCTCTGTTTCCTGGAAGGCTATGAGCTCCATGAGTTCCCCACCAACTGCTTTGTTTGCCTCTTGCTGGATCCCCCAGGGCTAGTGAGCTGGCCCTTAGGAACTGTGCCCAATGACTAATGCATGAATCGTGTTGTAGGAATAGGATCCTAGGAAAGAGGGGTTTTCCTGGAGCCAGACAGAATATCCATTTCTTCCAGGTAGGAGTTGGAGGCAGTGGGGTGTGGGGGATCCCTTTCTTGGAGGAACCACCAGCAGACCTCAGGGCTGGGTTCTTCCTTGACACACTCCCTGACATGAGCGGTGACGGGGCAAATGTTGCAGGTCCTCTTGTCTGAATCACTTTGTCACTCAATTACTCTTTCAACAAACATTCAGAGGGGCAGCTCTGGGTCAAGTGCTACCCTGGATATCAGTGATATGACAATTATTAGGGCATAGTAGGTGACCTTGGACTTTCCAGGTGTCTCAGTGGTAAAGAATTCTACCTGTAAATGCAGAAGACATGGGTTTGATCCCTGGGTAGGGATGATGTTCTGGAGAAGGAAATGGCAACCCACTCCAGTATCCTTTCCTGGAAAAACCCCAGAGGAGCCTGGCAGTCACAAAGAGTGACTTCTTTGGGGTCACAAAGAGTCAGATACAGTGACCTCTAGGAAACCGGGGTTGCTCAGGAGGAGAATCTTCTGAAGTGTTCCTGAGGCTCTCTCCTCTCTTCATGACAAAGACGGAAATCATCTGAGTCATCAAGAGAGTTTCAGAACTCAGAAGAAATCAGACACCACCATGCTCCTCTCCACCACCAAGCATGGAATCAGCAGACTGTGAAAGAATTCTCAGGTTTGTGTGGGGGGAACATGTACTTTAAGGAGTAGATTTTAATAGAAAATAGATGCTTATTGCTTGTGCTATGCTAGTTGGAAATAGGTTGATGCGTGGAAATTTCAAGAGACTGATCATATATATAGCTCAGGTACTTTTAGTTGTTATATAATCAAATGACTCTCTCCCCTTCCCACCCCCACCTCCGGAAGGAATATTAAGACAGAACAAAACCCCAAATCTTTGCAAGCTCCTCCCTCCTTTAGGAAAGGTCAGAAGTCTCCAGTGGCCCACGGGCCCTGTACTGTCTGCCTTTGCCTCCCACTCACCCCTCATTTACTCTGGTCCAGCCTCATTGGACTTCTGGCTGTTCCTTTAAAAAAAATAAAAATTATTTGGCTGTGCAGGATCTTAGTCGCAGCATGTGGGATCTTTTGTTGTTGTTGTTGTCGTGGTATGTGGGATCTAATTCCCTCACCAGGGATGGAACCCAGACCCCCTGCATTGGGAGTCCCCTGGCTGTTCCTTAAACTCAGGCTCCTGCTTCAGCGCCTTTGCACAGGCTGTCTCCTCTGCCTGGAAAGTCCTTCCCTCAGTACTCACGTGGCTCTCCTCTTATTTCCTTCAACTCTTTGTTCAAATGTTGCCTTCAGGGTGAGGCATTCACTGGCCGTGTCACTTAAAACTGCACCCAGCACCCATGGACAGAGGAGCCTAGTGGGCTGCAGTCCATGGGGTCACAAAGGGTCAGACACAACTGAGCAACTAAGCACACAGCACAGCACTCTCTACCTGCTTGTTCCATGTTTCTCCAGCACTCCCTGCTGCTGCTCAGTCGTGTCCAACTCTTCGTGACCCCATGGATGGCTCAGTAGGCTCCTCCATCCATGGGATTACCCAGGCAAGAATACTGGAGTATGTTGCCATTTCCTCCTAGAGGGGATCTTCCTGACCCAGTGATCGAACCCCGGTCTCCCACACTGCAGGCAGATTCTTTACTGTCTGAGCCACCAGGGAAGCCCTCTTTACCACTAGCACCACCATTTATTTTTGGTTTTATTCTTTCTCACCCCACAGGACTGTCAGCTCTGCAAAGGCAGTAATTTTTGCCAGTTTTGTCTAATACTGTCTCCTCAGCATCAGGAGCAGGACTGGACAGGGACTTCCCTAGTGGTCCAGTGGTTGGGAACCCACCTCCCATTGCAGGGGGTGCAGGTTCAATCCCCAGTTGGGGTAAAAAGGTCCCACATGCCTCAGGGTGTGGCCAAAAATAAAAAATAATAAAAAAAGAACAGGACTGGCCACACTGGAGGCATTCAATAAATGTTTATTGAATGGACAATGCCTATTATGTATCAGGCATTATACTGTGTTTTTCAATAATTAACAGCTAATGAGAATAACCAATATTTAAGGAGACCTGGGGCAAATTTTTCCCAAAGTTCCTTAGTATTTCCTCCTGTTAATTCACAATTGTCCTGTGCTGGGCCTGTGTCAAATTCTCAGGGGTTAGCTGTCTAAGTTGCGGCCCTAGGGTTGTGAGAAGGTGGGAGTGGCTATGCTTAGTCTTGTCTCACATAAGAGGAAACAGTGGCTGAGAGGTTTCTCATTTGTCCAGGGGAATGCAGTGAGCAGAACTTGAACTCAGCACGGTCACCGTTCAGAAGCCAAGTTCTTTGTTTAAATATTTATTTGTCTGCACCTGGTCTTGTCACATGTGGGATCTAGTTCCCTGACCAGGGATGGAACCCAGGCCCCCTCAATTGGGAGTTCAGTCTTAGCCACTAGACTACCAGGATGTCCCAGGAAACCAAGTTCTTAAGGCCATGTTCTTTTGCCTCCCCAGTGCCCTACCTTGCCCAGTTTTCACAATACCTCTATGAAGTCTGTAACTTCAGTAGCTGTTTTCAAAGGTGACCACTGAGACTCAGAGAAGCGAAATCACTTGCCCAAGAACACACACAGCAGCTGACTGACAGAGCTGGGACTCAAACCCACTCTGCTCAGTCCTAGGGCCTGATGTTCCACTGCTGGTGTCAAGTGAGCAGGTTGTGACCAAACAGCATGGGAGTGAGCCTGCTTTTTCTTTTTGGCTGCTTTGCATGGCTTGTGGCATTTTAGTTCTGAACAGGTATTGAACCCAGGTCCTTGGCAGTGCGAGCACAGAGCCCAAACCACCGGGCCAGCAGAGAATTCCTGGAGTGAGCCTTCTCAAGTGGGATGAAGGCCAGGGTGGAGTTGTGGGTCTCAGGGGCTTGCCTGGGGATTTGGTTCCTGGAGCTTAGCCAAGAGTACAGACCCAAAAGACCGTGGACACGACACACCTCAGAGGTTTGTTTGGAGTGGGCTGAGGAACGTTTTCCCATTAGGGTACAGTAACTGACGCACAGCACTTGCTCTGTGTCAGGCTCTGTTGTGTGCGTCTATGTATCTATACCTGAAAATCCTCACAACCGTAGAAGTACGATTTTTTGTGCTTCTTCTACAGTTGAAAAAACTGAGGCACAGAGAAGTCGTGTCACTTGCTCAAGGTCCCACAGCTACAAAGTGGTTGAGTTGCGATTCAAACCTGGAAGCAGGAGCAATGATAGAGAGATAGGAGCCTCCAAACGTGAAACTAGATCTTCACACCCACCTGCACGTGTCTGGTAGAATCAACATATGGAAAAACAGAAGACAAAGAAGCTATTTCCATATGTGAGAGGGAAAAAAAGGCGGGGGGATGGGGGGGCACAGAGCGTACAGTATGTACCATCTGTGTAAAAAAAGAACAATGTCTTCATGCACATCGCAGAAGGAAAGGCACAGGAGAAAACTGGGAAAATTTTTGTGGACCCAAAAGCAGCATGGGAAGAATTTTAACTCTATATGCCCTTACAAATTCAGTACTGTGATTACATAGCCGAAAATCAAAACTGAAAATTTACAAATTATGTTTATGCTTATATAAGCAGATTGACTCTAGGAGGCTGCATAAAATTTTTTTTTAAAGAGGGGAAAAAAAAAATTTCTAATGCCATGGCTTGTCTACAGTGGTCCTGAGGAAGGAGGGAACTTGACTACTCACCACAGGCTGAATGTGAATTTTTGTTTTCTACTGTTTGAATCAGGGAAAAATGCAGCACTCCTGGTGTGATGGATAAAGATACTGTGCTTAGTCACTCGGTCGTGTCCAGCTCTTTGCGACCCCACGAGGTGGGTGCAAAACAGAGGCAGCTCCCCTCACACTGTTGTGGAAGGAGCAAACTCCGAAATGTGGCCAGACAGACATCGTGGGAAAATAAATTCTTTAGAGGGAAGCTAAGGGAGCGAGGGGAGAAGCCAGCTTGCAGACAAACCGAACACCTGACACACACGTGCCGTCAGGTCCAGTGTGGGCCAAGGCTGTGCATCCGAGGGACAGGCCTGTTTACTAGGGTCCTTGTCCTTTTCCTGAAGAGTGGCACTGTCCCATCCACTACCACAGGAAGGTTATTTCTCCAAGTTACCAGGATTGCGTGTGACACACTGAAGCTTTGTCCACGTCTGTGCCCACAGCCCTTGGATAAGAACCCCATACAGACCAGCTATGTTAATGAGGGAGGCTGGGGCAGGTGGATGGCAGCTCAAGGGGGGTCTGTGACCCCAGTTGAGGCCAGGGCCAATTCTGCAATAAATATCATTCCTCATCCTGGAAGTGGTGATAGGGTCCCTTTTGGCTCTAATACTCCAGGGGTCACCTCCGAACGAGGATGGCCTCTCTGGGCTCGAAGCAGCTACTCCTCCAAGAGACCCATGGCTTAGGTTTGGGTGGAAAGCCCTCTAAGATCTGTGCTGTCCAATAATCACTGCTAGCCACCAAGATGGGTGCTGAGCACTTGAAATGTACCTGTAGCTACTAAGCAACTTTGTTCTGTTGAATCTTAAAGAATTTGTCTTAAAAAGAACATTTCCATGGCTGAAGAAGGTTCTCTGGGACAGCACTGCCCTTAGATTGCTTCCAGTGGTTAAACTGTTTCAGTGGGAAGGGAAAGCCCTCCAAGGTTATGTTAAATATGGTTATTTAAGTTTCTACACCCAGATATCTTGTAGCAAAATAGCAATGCGGGTTTTTGGCCTGTGTAATTACTTACCTTATAATAAAACTAGTTCCTTAAAAAAAGTTACAAAGTAAAAGCAGTTTCAGTGGCCTGCAAATAAAGGGAGGGCAGGAAACAGGTCCTAACCAGGGTGGGGTGGCCCTGGGCTGGAATCCTAATCTGGTTTGGCCAGGGCCTGTCTGACACCAGCTTGTTCTAGCAAGAAAGCAGGGGTTGGGGGGGTCGGGTGGAGATTAAGAGAGTAGGGCACACACTTCTTGGCCCCAGCAACCAGATCTTGCAAGACTGGGAAAGGATCTGTTTAACTTTGGCCCCAACCTTCACCAAAAAACAAGCTCGGAATCCACTGGGCTCTTCTGATGCCCAGATCCAGTCCAGCGGGTTTCTCTTGTTCACCCCACATTTAGCTCAGGAGGGCAACTTCTCTCCCTTGCAGAGGACTCCTACCTCCTGCCTGCCCCTCCCTCCCACCCACCCTGGCTGCCTCTGGAGGGCTGCCCCGACCCCACCCCATCCCATCAACAGAACCCTGAAACAGAGTCGCAGGACCGCTCCCCTGAGGTTTAGCATCAGTCTTTAATGCTGTCACGCTGCACATTGACAAGTCACACGCTTTGGTCTTGTGTTGGCAGTGGCAACTTACAATGAGTCTAAAAGTCTGAGCACCAGACTGACCTGCAAGGAACAAACACTTGTTCCAACACCCCCCTGCCCCCCACCTCCCATCAGGTTCTTTCTCAGTTCCATCATGGCCCTTTACAGAGAGCAGCAGCTGCTGTGGACCGGTTTCGTCTGACTGCACACCAACTTTACACAGAATTATAAAAACATATTTACAGGCGTTCCACAGTGCTCCTGTAATCAGAAGCAAAGACCCTTTTATCAAAAGGGATTATAGCTAGGGCTGTGCAAAATTCAAAAGGATCAGATCCTTTTGAGAGAGTCCAGAGTCCATTGAACAAAAAAAATGACCTGGGTCACGGGGAAATCCCAGGTGTGCCAATAGATTGCCTCACAGCAAAGGAAGGTGAAGACCTGGGTCTGGGAGCCTGGGGTCAAGACTCCAGCCAAGGTCCCCCACCCTTGAGGGAGAGGCAGCTGCACAAGTTACTCACTCAGTGAAGGCCGGCTCCCTTGGTCCTGCTGGAACAAGGGAGGTATTGCTTGTGGGAGCTGGCCAGGCAGTTCAACAACCAGAGTTGAGATTCTCAATTTGAGATGGCAAAAGAGAAGACGGGGTTTCTTAGGGGAAGGGCAAGATGGGGGAGACAAATACAGAATAAAACACGAACTGATCACACAATAGAAACTCAGGAGTGTACAGGGTCTGGTAACCATGAAGGCAGGTCCACACCCCACGATGTCTGCAAGCGGAGGGACTACAACAGGGGGATCAAGTCCAGCTGTGGGTCCGCGGTCTGCCTCTCCCCCTGGGCAGGGCCTGGAGAGGGAGGAGGGGGGTGCTGCCCACCCAGGAGGGCTGCAAGGACCCAGTGGGGCAGACTGCACTGCCTTTGCCTGCTGTCCCCGCCACCTGCCGCCCTACCGCTCGAAAAACAACTTTAGTCTAGTGCACGACTTTGAAAGATTGTAATATATTCTCTGGAAAACATTCAGCAGTATGAAAGCCCTCCCTGGGCCCTCCCGCCCTCTCGCGGGTCCACAGCTGGTGGAACGGTCAGGAAATCCTTGAGCTCTGGAAAGGTCCCTGGTCAGTCCTTGGGGAACACGGATTGACTATATCGGAAGAACCTGCTCAAGAACGGTTCTTGACGTCTGGGGAATCCTTTCAGGGAAGATCACTTCAAACTCAATAATGAGGTCCCCGCGTTTCTCGGGCGTTTTCGGGAGAGGGAGGCCTTCTCCAGGAACTTTTCGCCGCATGCCAGGCCTGATGACATCTTTGAACACAACGGGTATGGTCCTGCCGTCCAGAGTGGGGACATTCACTGTACAGCCACACAGAGCCTTGGAAAGCAAAGGGACAGCATTAGAAAGAGTAGCTTAAGAAGCTCACATCTTGCCCAGAGGCTGCTGACTGGAGGGTAAGCACCATCAGACCTCTGCAGCTAAGACCCTGCCTTAAGATCTACCCAGGTCACCAGCACAGAAGCTCTGGAAAACAGAGCCCTGGACAGTCTTGTCGCCATTGCACTGTCCAAGCCTGGCCGCACCAAGTGCCCAGAAACATCTTTCAAGTAAACACTGAACAGCATCACAAAGCAGCTTCTCTCTCCCCAGATGCTGCCCTGCCTAGTGCCTTACCTCCCGAAGGCTGATCCTGGCTGGATAAATGACATCAGAGCCATCTCTCTTAAAGATATTGTGTGGCTTGTCCTTTAAAACAAAGACAATATCGGCTGGAATGTTGTTTGAAGTCTGGTCTCCTTCCTTGGGGAAGGTGATTTTGGTCCCTTCTTTCCACCCCCGCTTCACTTCGATGGTCAAGATTTTGTCTTCATTGCGAATGCTCTTTCCGTCGGGGTTCAGCCGCTTATGAGAGATTTTCATTTTCTTGGTACAGCCGCTGTAGATCTCTTCAAGTGAGACCCTAAGGTCATGGGTGACGGGGGGATCTTGTTTCTTTCGGGTGGGCTCTTGGGCAGGGCGGGAGCGGCCAAAGTTCATGTTGGTGAAGCCACCCATGCCCATGGGGAAGCCAGAGAACGGGTCATCGATGTCCATGCCTTCCTCCCCGTTGCGCTGCCCAAAAAAGTTGTCAAAGGGATTTCGGCCACCGAAGAACTCAGCAAACATGGCATGAGGGTCTCCATGGAATGTGTAACTGAAGGAGGTACCGTTAGTACCACCGCTGCTCCCGCCGCTGGGACCACTGCCCTTCAGGCCTGAAACGCCAAAGCAGAAGAAATCAGATGGCGAGCTAGGAACTTAACTCTCCAGGAACTTTCCTTCAAGGAAAAAAGCTTAGGAGCCATTGGGGGAGGAATTTTTTTCAGCCTGTCAGGGAAGAACAAGGAAGAACTCCAAGCTTTTACCTCCCACTTGCAGCAGCAAAACAGAACCCCCACCCACTTATGGCAGTTAGTCCACTGTGGCAAGACAGTGGTGAAGGGTTCAAGGTTTCACATGGGCATCTCTTGGGGCCACCCAGGTCCTCACATCTGAGTAACTCATTTCCCTTGCACTGTTACAATGAGTACGGAAAACTAAGAGATCCAATGAAAAATGCTTACCCCGGATCAGTTTTCACTAAATGCTTACTCTTAGATTCCCTACAGCTAGAGACGTGTGGAGAGTAGTAAAAGGAACGTGAAACTGCAAATGCAGACTTTCAAATTCTCGCACCCTAGCACTAACTGCCCCCATTCTCATGTAATTAGCCACTTCTTCCTGAGGACCGAGCCCAGCAACCTGCCTGAGTCATCAATGGAAGACGGAACAAGAAAGCTTTCTTTTCCCCTGAAGAGGGCTGGCCCCACTGTTCCCTGCACCTTGACGGCCGACTAGGTAAGCACTTTACAAGGATTACCTCACTCCACCCTCGGAGGCGCGGGAGGTCGCTCGGCGCCAATTGGCACCTCATTTGCAGGCTCACTACTCGCAGCCTGTGCCCAGGGCTCAGCCAGAGGTCCTGCCCTGAACCCCGGGGTGGCAGAGCCTCCCACCTCGCACAGGTGAGCCCAGGCCCGCAGCGCCAGCAGCCAAGCTAGGTCTCCGAACCCTCTCTTTCTGCACCCGCACCCCCGGACGTGGGTGGAGGCGAGAGCCCAGGGAGGGGCAGCCCCAGACATACTAGAAGCTTCTGAACAAGCAGCGCGGCCAGGGCCCCTCCTCCCATCGGGCGGCCGCCAATCCGAGGGCGGAGGCCCTTGTGGCCAGAGGGCCGGGGCTGCTTCAACCCCTGCGGCCGGAGCACCCCCCGGAGATGCTGCAGCGAGGCCACCCTGCCTCGGTTTCTCCGCCTGTCAAACGGCGAGGGCGCGCCCCCGGCTGCGCGCGCGCACGCACCTTCCTCCCCGTAGCGGTCGAAGATCTCGCGCTTGCGCGGGTCGCTGAGCACGTCGTAGGCCTCGGCGATCTCCTTGAACTTCTCCTCAGCGCCGGGCTCCTTGTTCTTGTCCGGGTGGTAACGCAGCGCCTGACGGCGGTAGGCCCTCTTGATCTCCTCGTCCGACGCACCGCGGGCCAGGCCCAGCGTCTGGTAATAGTCCTTTCCCATTGCCCCCGCCTGCGGCCCGCCACCCAGCTGTCGCCGTCCCCCGGCTCCGCCACCGCCCCGTCCCGGACTCTATATACCCGTCCGGCGGAAGCTTCCAGAGCCCGCCAGCCCCCTCCAGAACCTTCCGCCCCGCCCCTCACGCGGCTTTGGCCAATCCCCGTCGTCCAGGCTGCGACGCGCGACATCCGGGGCGGGGCCGCGCCGCCAACGGCCTCCTGCGCGCGGCCCCGCCCCATCCTGGGCAACGCTTCTCAGCGGCACGCGCCCCGGGCGACGGAGGCCCCGCCCACCCTCCGCGGGCACCAATAGCGACCCATGTTTTATTGCTTCCTGCAGCCAGGCCGGCCTTGCGGCCCGCCTCCTGTCTGGGTCAATAGGTTACGACGCGCTACTCTAGGAAGGGGCGGATCTGGGGAAGACACCTCCCCTTCACAGTTCAGTTCAGCCTCTCATTCGTCTCCCACTCTGTGTGACCTCACTGCAGCACGCCAGCTTTCCCTGTCCATCACCAACTCCCGAAGCTTGCTCTAACTCACGTCCCAACGAGTGGTTGATGCCATCCAACCATCTCATTCTCCGTTGTCCCCATCTCCTCCTGCCTTCAATCTTTCCCAGCATCAGGGTCTTTTCCAGTGGTCAGTTCTTCGCATCAGGTGGCCAAAGTATTGGAGCTTGAGCTTCAGTATCAGTCCTTCCGGTGAATATTCAGGACTGATTTTCTTTAGGATTTACTGGTTTGATCTTGCAGTCCAAGGGAGTCTCGAGCTTTCTCCAACACCACAGTTCAAAAGCATCAGTTCTTCCGTGCTCAACTTTATGGTCCAACTCTCACATCCATACATGACTATTGGAAAAACCATAGTTTTGAATAGATGGACCTTTGTCGGCAAAGTAATGTGTCTGCTTTTTAATGTGCTGTCTAGGTTGGTCATAGCTTTTTTTCCAAGGAGCAAGTGTCTTTTAATTTCATGGCTGCCATCACCATTTGCAGTGATTTTTAGAGACCAAGAAAATAAAGTCTCTCACTGTTTCCATTGTTTTCCCATCTATTAGCCCCTTCACTAGCAGATGCAAATATGCCCGCCCCTATCTCACAGGGCCAGGAATGAGTTCCTGCCAGGTGTCTCTGGGCGGTGTGAGTTGCCTAATTTTCCCCAGCCCCAGACACCCGCTTCCTTCTGGAAATAAAAATAGTCACCCGCCCTGTTCTACCAGCTGTGTGTGCATGCTCAGTCATATCCAACTCTTTGCGAGCAGAATGCAGGTGGGAGCTCCAGTACTATCTGCGTCCTCAATCATAAAGGACCCTGCAAAGCGAGGTGAGCACCGGGAGCCAAAGTTCACCTCCCTGCAGAGGTCTTCTCAGTCCAGCCCTTCAAGCCTCTCATTTTACCATTTTCTCAAGGACACCCGCCACTGAAATCTGAAATTGTTCCTTGGTTTTCATGTTAAATGTCTCCCCCGCTCCTAGCCTGGAATCAGCGTAAAGTCAGGGACTGGGTCCTGTCAGTGCTGAGTCTCCAGTGCCAGGAAGTGTCTGGAACCAAAGCTTCGTAAATATTCCTGGCTGTTTTTATTTTTATTTATTTATTTTCATATGCATGGTTAGTGTTTTATTCTTTGAAGAATGGTTCTGAAACATCACGCTGTCAGGTTGAAAGGAAAAGTTTAAAATAGTTTTGTACGGATATAACATGTACTGACTGTTCACTCTACAAAATCTTGATCATAGAGCTTATGATACACCTAGTTTGCAGTAGCACCCTGGTTTTCCAGATAGTCATTATTTCTCTCTTGTTTGCATAGACTTCTTATCATTGGCTGCCTTCTGCTTTTGTTGCATGATCTCAGAGTCCCGCTGCTTCCTCTGAGAGGTAGTCAGGCTATCCTCTTTTCTTTTTCCTTTACTAGTTTCCTGGGATTTCTTCATGTTTTTCTGGTAAGGAAGTTCTCATTGATTTCCACCTGCCCGACCTTTCAGGCGGGGCCAGACTCAATTGCCCCTCTCCCTCTGCGGACTAAAAAGTCCTGGCAGTTTTTAATGCATCTGGTTCTTTACCCCCACCCCACTACCTTCATGATGTGGGGGAGACATGGGCATGCAATACACCTCTCAGGGCCTCAGTATCTTCATCTCTGAGCAACATGATCCCTTTTGGCTCCTACAGTCTGGGGTGTGTGTGGTCAAGGACAGGGCTGACGCGGAAAGGAGGCTCAGAAAGAGGCACCACCTGAAAAGGGAAGAGGGGAGTAGGTGGAGGTGGCCTACAGAGGGGAAAGGTTCTTGGAAGAACTGCTTGGGAAGTCTGGGTGGTGTGACACTGGTGCTGGAGCCAGATAGTCACGTTTCATTCTTGGTTCCAGCACTTTCTGGCTGTGTGATCTTGGGCTGGTTACTGAGCCTTCCAGGGCCTTTAGCTTCCTCATCTGTACAATGAGGGTAGTAGTTGTACCAGCCTTATAGGGCTTTGAAGTTGACATTGAGTCAACATTTGTCAAGTGCCTGGGACAGACCTAGCTTAGAGGAAGTTCTGTAAAAGGGGTGACTAACTGGTTGAATGGTGGGCTGCTGAGGATCCCCCTTCCTGGCAGGACCACAGCAAAACATTTCTGGTAACCACTGCCCTTGTGCAAGCTGGAACTCTTGAGAAAGACGCCATGGCCTTACGGCCATCCCTGGCCACTCCCTGACCTCAGTGTAACTGTGTCAGTAAGGGATTCCCTGGTAGCTCAGTTGGTAAAGAATCTGCCTGCAGTGCAGGAGAACTGGGTTCGATCCCTGGGTCAGGAAGATCTCCTGGAGAAGGGAATGGCAACCCACTCCAGTACTCTTGCTTGGAAAATCCTATGGACAGAGGATCCTGGTGGGCTACAGTCCATAGGGTTGAAAACAGTCAGACAGAACTTAGCGACTAAACCACCACCATCAAAGGACTCTGGACTAAGCCACACACACCAGCCAACATGGGAGGATGAGTCTAGGCTGGATACCCAGGGGCACAGCACTGTAGGGGTCCCGAACCAATCATGGAGGAGAGGGAGTTTGATTTTTTTTTTTTTTATACATAAAGAGATAGTGGGAGAGTCATCATGGGGGGAAAAACCCAGAGCTTCTGGATTTCTTCACACATATAAATTTAAGGGTTACAGATGTGGGGACTTCCTTGGCAGTCCAGTTGTTAGGATTCTGCTTCTAATGCAGGGGGAATGGGTTCAGTACTTGGTCAGGGAACTAAGATCCCACATGCTGTGTGGCCAAAAATTAAAAAAAACAAGGGCGTTACAGATGTGGGGACTTTTCTGGCGGTCCAGTGGTTAAGGCTCCCTGCTTCCACTGCAGGGGGTGTGGGTTTGATCCCTAGTCGGGGAACTAAGATCCCACATGCCACTTATAAACCCACCCTAAAAAAAATGTTAACAGATGTGGAGGCCTCTAAAGGTCTTCACATAGCCCTGGTAGACCAGAAACATCATGCAAGGGGTGTCCTTGTGTTTGGGGGCAACCTTAGGGCTGGGAAATCTCCCTTCCTTGAGTAAGCCTGGGTCATATTCAGGAGGTTTTAACTGTTTAAGCTCCCCCCCCCCCAAAAAAAAGAGCCCTAACTCAACTGCTCTTATTATGTTCTTTGACCTGGACACATACTCACAGGGCACTGTTTTTTTTTTTTGTTTCCCAGCCAGGCTGAGTGGCCTGTGGAATCTTAGTTCCCCAACCAGGGATTGAGCCTGCACCCTGGGCAATGAAAGTGCAGAGTCCTCGCCACTGGACTTCCAGGGAATTCCCTCACCAGGCACGTTGGAATGTTACTGGAAGAGTGACTTTCACAGAAACTTAGCAGAGGTTTGAGCTATCAACTCAGAGAACAGGAGACAATGTGATGGGTAGTTATATGCATAGACTTGGCTAGGCAATAGTACCCAGTTATTCAACTAAACACTAATCTAAGTGCTGCTGTGAAGGGGTTTTGCAGATGTGGTTAGGTTAACATCTATAATCAGTTGGCTTTAAGTACAGGAGATGACCCTTGATTTTGTGGGTAGACCTCATTCAGTCACTTGAAAGGCTTTAAAAGCAAACACTGAAAGACCTTAAAAGCAAATATGGAGGTCTGCCTGAGAATGAAGCATTAGTTCCTGGCCAAGACCTGCTGGTCTGCCCTACAGATTTCACACTTGCCTTGCCAGCCCTCACAACTGTGAGAGCCAATGCCTGAAACAAGTCTGTTAATACACAGACACACTCACAAACACATATATCCTATTGCTTCCGTTTCACTGGTAGAACTAAGAACTAAGAATATAGGAACTAAGCAGGTCAGTCTGGAGTCAGTCAGCCTTAGTTGAGAACCTGGACCTGCTGTTTGCTTATTTACTGCCCATGTGATCTTGCCCAACTTATTCTCTGTAATTGCTAACTATGTCCTCCATAAAACTGGGATAAGAGTAGATCTTACCTCCCAGGGTTGCTATGTGAATTTGAGAGGGCCAGGCAATAAAACTTATAATAATAGCTAACACTGACAAGGTCCTACTCTGTGTCAAATCGGTTCCAAACACTCAATGTGTATGAACTCATTTCATCCTGACAATAATCCTGTGAGGGGCTTCCCTGGTAGTCCAGTGGTTAAGAATCTGCTTGCCAGTGTAGGGAATATGGGTTCCATCCCTGGTCCGGGAAGATCTCACGTGCCGTGGGGCAACTAAGCCCCACGGCCGTAACTACTGAAGCCTTGTGCCTAAAGCCCATGCTCTGCAACAAGAGAAGCCACCACAATGCAAAGCCAAAGCTCTGCAACTAGAGACAGCCCGAGTGGAGCAATGAAGACCCAGCACCGCCAAAAAGAACTTCATTAAAAAAGATAATCCTATGAAGTTGGATTACCTCATTACCTCTGTTTTACAGGTAGGGAAGCCAAGGCTCTGAGAGGTTACGTGACTTGCCTGAGGTCACCTAGTGAATAAAATGCTGAGGTGTAAACTGTTTAGCATATTGAGTGTTTATGGTAAGCACTCAGCTTGTGTAAGATGTGATTCAGATGATGATAAAGCCTTAATTTTTTTTGAAAAAAAGCATCACCACTCTTTTCAACTCTTCTTCATCAAAAAGAACTTCAAAAGCATTACAGTCATCTAAGCTAACAATCTGCCCTGGTGGAATGCCCATGTGAAATAAAAACCTATGTTCACATAAAAACCAGTGAGCAAATACTTACCAAGGCTTTATTTGTCATTACCAACAGCCATTAAAACCTGAATGTCTTTCTGTGGGTGAAATGTAAACAAACTGAATACTATTCAGTCATAAAAAAGGATTGAGCTATTGACACAGGAAGCAACGCAGAGGAACCTCAAATGCATTATGTTAAGAAGCCAGTTTCAAAAGTCTGTGCACTGTGTGATTCCATTTTAAGGAGCTTCTGGGAAAGGTAAAAGTATTGATGCAGAAACTGGATCAGTGGTTGCCAGGGGCTGGGATCTTTGACAAAGGGAGACGGGAATTTGGGGAGATGATGGAAATGTTCCATATCTTGACTGTGATGGTGGTTACATGACTGTATTTATTCAGAACTATACAGCAGAAAAGGTGATTTTTACTGAATGTAAACTATATCTCAACAAAAAGAAAATACATCCCACGAATTTAAAAACTCAAAAGGCAGAAAGGTTGGGAAACTTCTCTCCGGTGTTCCTGACACAGTGGAAAGTTGCAAATCAGCCCTGGCTTGTCTGCTGTAGGCTCTACCTTCCCTCACACAGCTCTGAAGCAGTTTGATCACACACCCCGAAACAAGCTAAGCCAGGTTAAGAATTAAGATCCTATCTTACTTGCACCTGGGAAATAGAAAAAGAGCTTGTCTCGGTGCTCTGTGATGGCCTAGAGGGCTGGGATAGGGGTTGCAGGGGGAGGCTCAAGAAGGAGGCGATATATGTATACTTTCAGCTGATTCACATTGTTGTACAGCAGAAACCAGCACAGCACTGTAAAGCAATTACTCTGGAATTAAAAAAAAGAAAACTTGTGAGACTGACACAACCAAACACACCAGATCTTCCAGGTCCAAACGATCACGGGTTCGCCTGAATCTGAGACCCAAGGAGGCCCTGCTCACCCTTCAACAGTGCCACAGCGTAAGACCTTTCTGGAATCCCCCCTTTGGAAACTGCTTTAAGGGGCTGGTTACATTTGGCTCAGCAAATACCAAACGTATTTACTTGTCACCATTAGGAATCAGCCAATGTCCTGGGGAAACTAGCTGTCCCTATCAACAGGTACAGACAGAGCCATGGTATAGTGTCCCGGTGGCTTGAACAAAGTGGCCAGCCTTTGTTCCGAGGATGAATTCTGTTTGTGCTGGCAGCCTGCTTACTGCAAACCAGATGAGGCCACCAAGGGGTCCTCACACTTGTGTTCAGTAACTCAGTCGTGTCTGACTCTTTATGAGGCCATGGACTGTAGCCCACCAGGCTCCTCTGTCCATGGGATTTCCCAGCTAAGAAAACTGGAGTGGGTTGCCATTTCCTCCTCTGGGGATCTTCCCGACCCAAGGATTGAACCTGAGTTTCCTATGTCTCCTGCACTGACAGGCAGATTCTTTACCACTGAGCCACCTGGGAAATCCACCTCTCCACCTGTAATACCCATCAAAACCAAAGAGGACTTCCCCTCTGCAGGCTGGATCATGCCTTTCTATCAGTTTCTTGTAGGTGAGGAGGTGGGTGGAAGTTATTTGTATGCCCCAGCTGGCACACAGCATATTACGTTCACAAAATTATTTGGTGCCTGTTGAATGAGTTCAGGGCTCAGGAAAGCAGCCTCCAAAGGGAAATTCCAGAATGTCCCAAGCCTGTAGGAATGTGTGTGGGATCTCCAAAAATGACATCCCTTTGGACACCATATGCCTTACCTAGCTGGAACCCAGCAGTAGGGAAGACACACCTACTTAGACCACACTGGAGAACCTGGAAATTGCTAGCAAAACATGGCTAGATTTTAGAGGTTCAACCCTACCCCCTTAGCATCTCAGAAGTAGATGCTTCAGGTAACTCAACCTGGTAGGATTTTAACTTGTGGCTTGTTCCTTTTTTAAAAATATTTATTTATTTGGTTGCACTGGGCCTTAGTTGCAGTATATAAGATCTAGGTCCCTGACCAGGGATTGGAACCCAGGTCCCCTGCATTGGAAGCATGGAGTCTTAGCCACTGGACCACCAGGGAAGTCGCTAAACTTGTGGCTTCTGAGTGAGTAATCTACCCTCCTCCATGAAGCCAGGAAACAAGCCCTGTTGGTACACAAAGGCTCTCAGGTACACAACAGGCACTATGAGCTCCACAACTGCCAACAGGAAAAGATCTGTGCTTTGGAAAGTACAAGTATAAAACACTTCATGGGACTTCGCACAGTGGAAAGAATCCCCCTGCCAATGCAGGGGACAGGGGTTTGATCCCTGGTCAGAGAAGCTCCCACATGCTTCAGGGCTCTAAGTCCGTGCACCACAACTACAGAGCCTGTGTGCCACAGCTACCAAAGCCCATGCACCTAGAGCCCATGCCCCACAACGAGAAGCTATCACAGTGAGAAGCCTGAGCACCACAACAAAGAGCAGCCCCGACTCACTGCAGCTAGAGAGAGCCCGCACAAAGCAACGGAGACCCACGCAGCCAAGACAAAAAAAACCTTCTCTTTTGCCCAGATAGGCCTGAGGAAAAAGGTAATTAATTTCTTTGGGGTCTTATTTCAGTAACCAGGGATTGAACCCTGGGCCCCCTGCAGTGGAAGCAGAGTGTCTTAACCACTGGACCACCAGGTAGGTCCTGAAAAAGGTAATGACTTAGCTTCCTTTATTCTGAGACAGGGGTCCCCAAAAGTTGTAGCTTCAGAAATTTCTAGAGCCTAACCTGGATGAATAAGTGCTGAGCACTGACTCACCTTCCCCCCGCCCTGCTCTCCTGTGAACCAACAATCTGTCTTGAGGACTTCTCACCACGTCTCTGATGCCAGGCCTCTGAGTTCTGGAGTGCTCAACAGTTGAAGGCTCAGGGGTGGGGTCTGGAACCAGGAGAAAGGAGATAAGGTAAGGGCGGGTGCCAAGTCCTGTTTTAACTGTCTGCTTGAGTCTGTATGTGTGTGTAGTGGCAACCAACCTCCCCAGCCTGCTCGTAACAATCAATGGAACAAAAGCATGACATGACCCCAAACCAGCACTGTCCAGTGTGAGACACACAACTGCCAGGCCAGCCACATCCAAGCTGTCTGATTTTAAATGTTCCAATAGGCATATCGAAGAAGTAAAAAAAAAACAGGAATTTAATTTTAATAATATATTTGTACCCAATATATCCCAAATAATATTTCAGCATACCATTAATTACATAACTAATAATATTATTGTTGATAATATCATCAATAATAATAGCACTAATCAACATACAAGTTGATTAATGAGGTGTGTTTTTTTTTTACATCTTCCTTTTCATACTAAGTCTCTGAAATCCCCCTGTGTTTCACTTTTACCGCACATCTCAATTTTGATCAGCCACGTTTCAAGGACTCAGTAGCCACATGCGGCCAGCGGTGACCATACCGGGCAGTACAGGTAGAGACAAAAGTGGGCGGGGACGTGCATTACAAAGGGCAGTAAAGACACCCCCAGAATAGTGAGAGAGCTCAGGTTACAAGTTGCGGGGTGTGTGCCTGAGAGCTTTTCCCCACCTCTTTCCCCTTTACTTTCCTCCCATTCGTTGACAGGGGTTCCCTCGCCGGAGCAGCCTCTCCATCCAGGTGCCCCAGCCCATGCCCCCAACCCCTTGCCCTCTCCCGTTGCTCCTCGGTACTCCCCGGGGGCCGCCCACCTCCGAATTCACCCAGTCGAGCTGCCGGCCATGTGGATGTTGCCTTCCCTGTCACTCAACTGCTAGCTCCCTCCCCCCGCCTTGCAATAACCGTCGCTTCTCTTGGTTTCCACAGAGACGCCACCAAGGGGCGCGGCAACGGGCTCGCGCGACCGGAGGCCCTCTTTGATTGGTGGATAGCCAAGACCCTTCTTTTTCCTCCATCCTCCTCCCTCTTGCCCGTGCTCCGCCCCCCACGATGGGTCCCGGAATCTGATTGGCTAGCTCCGTGGCGAGAGCGGCTAGTTCCTGCGCAGACCGGCTCTGCGGGGCGGGGAAGAAGGTGGGCGCCTTGCGCACTGATTGGCTGGAGGGGCGCGAGCGGCGGGGCAGATGTGGGTCCGTGGTTAGTCTCGCGCGGCGGTGGTCACCGCGTGATATACTCTGTGGTGTATCGCGCGCAGGTAGCAGGAGTAGCAGCCGCCGTGCGGGGGAGCCATGAAGCACTATGAGGTAAGAAACGAGAAAACGGGGATTGAGCGGCTTTCTTTTTCGTGAGACAGTCGGTCCCCCTTTTACGTCCTGTGCCCAGAAAAGAGAGCCGGACGGCGCAAGCGCAGTAGGCGCGCGTTGTGCCCAGGTCCACTCGTAAATCTCAGTGCGCATGTGCGGGGGAGGTATTTATAATTCTGCAACCCTGGCTGTTTTTGGGGTGCCTTTTCTTGGGGTCTCTGCAGGACCCGGGAAGCTTGCAGGTTCCTCGCCGCTCCCCCTGCGGGATGAATTGTAGATTTCGGTAGGGGAGGAACGAGGGTGTGGAACCCTTGTTCTCACTCTTGAGGGTATCTTGCACAAACCTTGCACCAGGCCTCCGCCTCGGGCTTAGAAAGGGGTTTGCAGTCAGCCCTCTCTGGCATGACCTTTGGACCCCTTCCCTAGCCCGGGACGGCTCCCTGAGCGGCTTAGGCGGTGAAGAAGGTGTAGCTGCTGTGCTGGCTTCTGCTGAACAGCAAAGCCGATCTTTGCTTTCTGTTAATCTAAGAGATCATCTCCGTCAAGCCCTGCGTGTCACCGAGGAGAAATCTCACACCCACAGTCACTTTAGAAGTTCAGGGCTTCTGACTCCTAACTGGGGCCTCTTTTACACTTAAAACGAAGTGTTCTGATGAACTTATCAACCTAGCTGATAATATAATATTAATAACTTAATTATTGCTGGCTTATAAGTAGCATTGGGCTTCCCTGGTGGCTCAGAGGTTAAAGCATCTGCCTGCAATGCAGGAGACCCGGGTTCGATCCCTGGCTTGGGAAGATCCCCTGGAGAAGGAAATGGCGACCCACTCCAGTATTCTTGCCAGGAGAATCCCATGGAGGGAGGAGCCTGGTGGGCTACAGTCCATGGGGTCGCAAAGAGTCGGACACGACTGAGCTACTTCACTTCACTATAAGTAGCATTAAATGATTAATTTATTATTAACGTTCATAATAATAATTTAGAGAGTGTTACGTTTCTGCCAGTGAGAGTCTGTTACCTTGTTTTCTTAGCCTCACAGCCTTGTGAGATAGGAGACTATTATTATTGTTGTTTCTGTATATGAAGAAACAGTCTCAGAGATGTCAAATGACTTGCTCAAAGGTCCCCAGCTAGTTAGTAAATTCAGGACAGAGAGAAACTCAGGACTCCAGAGTGTCAGTTGCTAACCACTTTGCCATACTGGTACCCAAATGAAAATTAGCCAGTTGAGAGACTTTTTTTCCCCCCTTCCCGGGTTTAAAAAAGTGTGTTAAAATACAGATAAAATTTACCGTCTTAATCATTTTTAAGGGTGCAGTTCAGTGGCATTAAGTGCATTCACACTGTTGTGCCACCGTGACCACCATCCACATCCACCTCCAGAACTCTGTTCTTTTTAACAGAAACCCTGTATCCATTAAACTCTAACCCCCTTCTCTCCTTTGCCCAGCCCCTGGCAACTGTCATTCTACTTTCTGTCTCTTTGAATTTGATCATGTTAGGTGGTTCATACAAGTGTAAGGAGACAGTCTGATTTTTGTTTGTTAGTGAAATACCACTGCTTCTGCCCAGTCCCTTCACTGCTGCTGCTATTACTATTATTATTTTCTGTGGTAATCTACCCAGAATCTTTTGAAACCTTTAATCTAGAAGTCGTTAATGATTTTTGACGTGGCACAAAAATGAGGAGGTAGAATTTAGTAATCTCTTATGCCTCTTTCAACTTTGACTGTAGAGTGAAATTCTTCTAATACAGTTCTAATACAGTTTTACCTTTCGAAGCCTCTCTGTAACCCTAGAGAAAAAAACCACATTCAGTATGAAAGATGGAGGATGGGAGATACATGTGGCCTTTGACAAAATGGAGTTAGTTTTGGTAGTTGGCAGGCAGATAAGGTAGGCCCCTGAGGATCCTTGGGGTGGACACTTCTGTTCTGCAAGCTTGTCACAGCCTTAGGGTAATGGCTTGATCGAGAGGACACTCAAACCCTGTCCCTCCTGAAAGTAGAAGCTTCAAACCCACTGTTCAAAATGACCTTGGAGGAAAAAAATAAAGTTGTTATATTTCCATGTTCTGTGTTATCATTCTCTGCTGACATTTGCCACGTAAGCACTGAGGTGGTAGCTCCAGGCTTTCTGTACAGGAGTGAAATATCTCTCAGCCCAGTTTGCACAGCAGGCTGATCAACTCTATTACAGGTGTTTGTTGCAGATCAGTAAAAATAGCAGAGATTCTTTCCTTCACATTTAACACCTTGAGAAAGACTGTATTTCTATTTGGGACTAAGTCTGTTCTTCCACATCCCTCCACCTGCCCTCCCCTGGCCCCAAAGCAACCCCTAAACCACTGGGTGATTAACACCCCCCAGAAAGACCTTTTTGACTGGGAGAGAGACCTTGGAGATTATGGAGTGTAATTTACGAGAGAGAGAGATGATGCTCAGAAAGGTGCGGGGCTCGCTCAGTGACACAGTGAAGTGAATGAGGGTTGATATCTGATATTTGAGGCAGGTAGGATTCCGGCTGGAGGGGCGATTTTTGCTGCTGTTTCGGTAACAGTTTGCTGACACTGCCATTCTTGGTTCTGTGGTCTCAGAGGAAAATGTGACTCTTCAGCGGCCTTACTGAGACGAGGCAGGTAGGACAGGTATTCTTGGGCCTTTTCCCAAGGAGGTCTTCGGAAGGCAGAGCAGGCCTTGGGATTGTCTTGGGGTCAGAGCAAGGTCATCAAGAGAACTGCTTATCCAAAGCTATATGAAATTTTTTCTTTTTTTTTAAAATTTTGTTTTGCCATTGCAGATGAGAGGTCCAGGTAATGATCCCAGTAGCAGCTCAGCTCTTATCTTGTAAAGGAATATGCTGATTCCTGGGAAGATGAGTCCATCTCAGCTTCCTTGAGCCTGAGTCACTGCCCGTTTCCCATAGCTGGAGCCTCGGAGGCAAGGCAGCCTCTTCCTCCTGGGGTCCGCAATAGGATCTTCCATTTAGGGTCCCATTTAGGTCCCCATTTAGAATCTTCTGCTCTTCACGCCTCCCCTCAAAAGGGTAGCTTTGTTGGTGCTCATCTTGTTAATAATATAATTCTTGCTTCAGCTTCCTCCACAGGAGTAAGTATGTGAAAGTTCTGGAAGTAGAGTTCTGCTGAAGAGGCAATTGTTTGAGCCAGAGAACTGGGTAGGAAGGGGGAAGTAAAGGAGAATGTGGACCCATGTATAATGGTGTCAGAGGTGCTTGGGCCTTATATGGGCCTGGCTCTGCCACTCACTAAATAACTAGCCTAGGGCAGATTACTTAATCTCTCTGAGCTCCTTGGAGCAAAATAATTGTGACAGCAAAGGCCAGTAATAACATTATGAAATTGCTGGAACTACATCATAAGGGGTATTTATAAAAGAGGAGGTGCTGCGCGCAGCTCTGGTTCATTTATTTTAACTGTTGTGCGTGATTTCTTCATATGAAAAGCAATTTAGTTTGATTTACTTGGTCCTTTAATAAATCTCCAGACATCATGTTGAGTAGAAAAAAGCAAATAGCAAAAGGTTTTTTAAATTAAAACAAAAATACCAAATGAGATTTATATGTGTTTTTTTGTGGATAGACACCTAATTAAAGGATAAATTGTAATATGAGGTTAGAAATGTATGGGAATTACACAGTAAGAGGAACCATTGCTTGGGGAGGGATGGAACGGGAGGAAAAGGCCTAGTGAGGGCTTCAGCTATGTCTTTTTTTTTTTTTTAAGGAATCTGTTGTAATAAATAGAGTAAAATATAAATCTGTTTAACCTGGGAGGTGGGATCTTAAGTGTCTGCTGTCTCATGTACTTTTTTCCTTCTGAACCCTTGGGTCCCTTTGAAGTAGAAGGTGAGGGATAATTTGGGTTTTTGTAGCCATCAAGCACTGTGTTAACATGCGGGTTTCTGACTTCTGCACATTAAATTTGGTTCCTGTTTGCGGGAAGGTATTGTGTTTTGACGGAGAAGGCAGTGGCAACCCACGCCAGTACTCTTGCCTGGAGAATCCCAAGGACAGAGGAGCCTGGTGGGCTGCTGTCTATGGGACACGACTGAAGCGACTTAGCAGCAGCAGCAGCAGCAGCAGCAGCATTGTGTTCTGAGATGGGGCCTGCTTGATCTCTTCACTCACACCCTGCTGTGTGCTGCATCCAGCAGGCCTTCTGAAAACGCTTTTGGGATTGATTGTTTATTTACAGACAGGGTGCGAGCCTGGTTATGATCCCCCTCCTTCTGGGTCACTTTTGTTTCCTTTTTATTTGGCTGTGCTGGGTCTTCATTGCTCCTCACAGACTTTCTCTAGTTGCGGCCCACAGGCTTCTCATTGCAGTGGCTTCTCTTGTGGCAGAACAGAGGCTCTGCCTGGCTTCAGTAGTTGTAGCATACCGGCGCAACGGGTGTTCCAACGCATGTGAAATCCTCCCAGACCAGGGATCAAACTTGTGTCCCCTGTGTTGGCAGGTGGATTCTTTACCACGGAGCCACCAGGGAAACCCCTGGGCTTTTTGTTGCTGGATACCAGGGGCAGGTCACATTTCTTGTGTCCTTGCAAAAACTCGAGTTGGATATTCCTCCTTCCTCCATTTTGTGGATAAAGAAGAACCTGAGGCTCGGAAAGGTGAAGGAGCTTGTCCAAGGTCACATCGTGGTAGAGACAGGATCCAGACCTAGGTCTGTCTGTAGAAGAGCCAGAGCCACGGTAATGTTGGGGATGCTGGCAGTGCTGGTAGTAACAGCCACCGGTGGTTACTGAGGCCTGTGAGCACCTGATCAGGTGGGCATCAGGGTTACTTGTACTTAACAGGGAAGGAACCTGAGGCCCAGAGACGTCAGTTAAGTTGCTCAAGGTCATAGAACCAGCAAGCAGTGGTGCTGGGCCTTGGTCTCTCGTTGGCCTGACTCCAGTTTCTGTCCCTGTAACGACTCCCTGCTGACGCTAGTTGGGTTGGTGGCTGTGCTGTGCTGCTCTGAGCACCCAGCATCCCTGGAGGGAGGGAGGGGCCCTCTGGGCCTGTGTGGCCTCCGACAGACCGAGCCCCTCTGCCCTCACATGGGATGGGCTGCCCCTTGGAGTTCCGGAGGTGAACTAGATTGGGATGCAGCAGCCTCAAAGCATGGTGCGCTTTTGGGACCTTTCTTGTGTTGGCGTGTGTCAGACCAGGAGGCTGTGGGGTTGGGGTGGTTTTTAGGCTTTTCTATGCCCTGCAGGCTCTGAGCAGGTGGTGGCTCACATTGGCTATTCTCCTGGCAAGCCCCTTTCTCTGACCCTTAGAATTGGGGCTCTACACTTCAGCCAGTCACCCCCTTGCTTCTTGGAATCTCATTGCCCCCAGGCCTCAGTGAGTTCTAGAACTGTCAGATAAGGGGTGCTTCCCCAGAGCCACACAGTCAGGGCCCCTTTGGGTGGGGTGGTATCCTCCCTGGAAGACAGAAAAGCTTACCAAGCTTTGGGTCAGAGCTAGGTTCAGATCCATAACTGCCCAGCACAAAGTATGGAGCCCATAGGTTCTGTAACCTCTCGAGCCAATTTTCTCATCTATAAAGTGGGGATCCTGGTGGGGGTGTGGCCTCAGTGGCTGACTTTGGCTTGTCTTCCCAAGCTTGCCTTCAGGGACATCAGGTTGATAAGCCTGAAATCAGCAGAGGGCGTGGGCAGGGGTTGTATTTACACCATGGACTGAGGCAGATGCTTCAGGCAGGCCCTCCCTCTTCCCCAATCCCAAGTTACTCATGACCTGCACACCGCCGGGCACAGTGGGCCCTACCTCACAGGTTATCCCCTCAAGGAATTACTGCTCTGGTGAGCATTAGATGGGTGCAGCACAGCAGCTAACATTTGACTAGTTCTGCTGAACTATACCGGAAAAAGCAATGGCACCCCACTCCAGTACTCTTGCCAGGAAAATCCCCTGGATGGAGGAGCCTGGTAGGGTGCAGGCCATGGGGTCGCTAAGAGTCGGACACGACTGAGCGACTTCACTTTCACTTTTCACTTTCATGCATTGGAAAAGGAAATGGCAACCCACTCCAGTGTTCTTGCCTGGAGAATCCCAGGGACGGGGGAGCCTAGTGGGCTGCCATCCATGGGGTTGCACAGAGTTGGACACGACTGAAGCGACTTAGCAGCAGCAGCTGCTGCAGCAGCTGAACTACACCGTGATCCTGAGGCCTGAGAGAGGGAGTGGAGGCGGGGCCTGGGTGGAGGAGGCGGGGCCTGGGTGGAGGAGGCGGGGCTGAGGTGAGGAGGTGGGTGGGAAGAACCAAAGTGGTAAGGTTGGCAGTACGGGTGGTGGTGGGTGGGCGGCTGGACGGCTGGGCGCAGGGTGGGACAGCTGTTGGAGAGACTGGTGAGGGGCTCGAGTGGGGGTGGGGAACCCTGAGCCTGGCAGAGCCTCTTGAGTAACTGGTTCCTGAGCTGTGAGAATGGTGGAGAGTTGACAGCGCTGAGTGTGGTAACGCTGTTAACGCAATTGAGTTTGGTTGGGAAACCCTGTACTTTCACTGACAGGCTTGGCTGGATGAGAAAGGCCCAGAGACCTTGGGCTGGTTGGTCAAGTTCAAGCTAGATCTTAACACCCTCCTGCTGATATTGACAGTGGCAGCTGAGAGTGTTTTAATACCTGGCCACAGCCAGAGCATTGTGACGAAAGTCACTACTGATACAGTGCTCACTCTAAGTGCTTTTTATTTACCAACTCCTCAGAATGAACGTGTGAAGCTGGTACTCTTATCCTTACTTGAGAGATGGGGAAACTGGGACCCAGAGTAGGGAAGCAGCATGAATTCACAGCTGGTGAATGGCAGGGCCCGGATTTTACTAGACCCAAAGTGGGCTTTGCTGTGGGTGGGCCCAAGCGACCACGTGCTGCGGAAGGACTGAAGTGTGGCTCAGTGGCCGTGTCCTTTAAAGGCAGGCCACCAGCTCTACCCTCAGGACAGTTACTTGACTGTCTTGGGACGTTTCAGTTGTCTCATCCGTGAAGCCAGGGTAAAGACACCTGTCTTGGGACTTCCCTGGTGGTCCAGTGGGTAAGACTCCATGCTTCCAATGCAGGGGGCCTGGGTTCCATCCCTGGTCTGGAGCTAGATCCTACCTGCTGTAACCAAAGATTCCGCGTGCCGCAACAAAGATCATCAATCCTGTGACTGCAACTAAGACCCAGAATGGCTAAATAAATAAATAATTCCCCCCCCCCCCTAAAAAGACACCTGTCTCATGGAGCCCCTGGGCCATCTGAAGTGCCAGCACACTGTTTGGTCCGGGGTCAAGGTCCAGATCATTAGGTGGTCAAGGACAGCTGTATCAGTGAGGCCACCTGGAATACTTTCTGCATGTGTTCTCTCTAGAACATCTCCAGATGTGTTAATGAACAAGACCCGGCGGGCTCCTGGAGATGGAGTTGTGCCAAACAGTATGCCCAGAGATGGAGGAAGAAGCCCAGAAGCCCATGATGGTTCTGATGTCACACACCCTGAAGCCACATTTTGGAATGAGCTGTTCTATCCTTCTCTGTGGGACTGTCAGCGAAGTCACAGCGCAGTCAGAACCCACTTTCTAACATCGTGAGAAAGAACCATTCCTGGAAACACGTGCCCAGAGTGGGCCTGGTCCTCTGATGGGACCTCCTTCCTTACAGGCGCACCACTGTGTCTGTTCTTGGCCCTCACCCAGCTGCAGCCAGAGGGTCTCTGGGGAGGGAGGATCGTAGCACTCCGCACCTCAGAACACCCCCCTCAGAGCTTCTTGTCCCCCTCTGCCCCCTGCTGACCTCACTCATTGCTGGGCTGGTTTCATCTCGAGCATCCGCCGGCACATTCCTGCCTTGCACATAAGCCCTTCCCCCAGCCAGAAATGCTCTTCTCTATTGTTCCTGTGCCTGCTTCTCATTGAGAGCTTAGCTTCATTTCATCTTAGAGGCCTTCCTTGACTGTCCTGCTGGGAAGGGACCGCTGCAGCCTGTTCCTCTCCTCTGGCCCTTCCTGGGCTGTGGTTGTGTTTTCCTTTGGGAACCTGATGGTCTTCCTGCCTGGACAGAGTGAGCTCCGTGAGGGGAGGGGCTCTTGGTGTCTTGTTCCTGCAGCTTCCCTGGCACCTGGACGGTTGAGGGAGGTTTGTGAATGGGTGGGTGAATGTATCTTCTGCCTGGGGTCAGGCCTACGGGATGTAGAAGGGTGAGTGCCGTCCTGCTGCAGTGACCTTCTGCCTGGGGTCAGGCCCCCCGGGTGTAGAAGGGTGAGCGGGGTCTTGCTGCACTGGATGAGTCCAGTGTTGCATGTGTTGGGCTGAGGTGGCCCCATGTGACCCATCCTTAATGGTCCTGACCTAGGGAAGTCCGCTTTACAGGTGGTTTTAAGCCCTGGGTCCACCCTGGCCACTGTTCCCTGTTGTCCCCCTCCTCCTGGAACCTGGGCACGATGAGCCCAGGAGCCGCCAAGCCCGCCTGTGGGCCTGCTCCTCGTCTTGGCAGGTTGCTAGCAGCTCCTGCTGGTCTGGACACTTTTCTGTGGCAGGCTCCAGTTACCTGTTCTCCAGCCCATCTCCCATTTTTTGTCCCCTTGGCTGTCCTGGGTCTTTGTTGTGGCACCCGGGCTGTCTAGATGCAGTGAGTGGGCTTGGTTGCTCCGAGCCATGTGGGATCTTACTTTCTGAACCCAGGTCCCTGGCATTGGAAAGTGGATACTTAACCAGTGGACCAGCAGAGAAGTCCTCCATTGTCTATTTACTAGTTCATTCCTTCTGACTTCTTTTTTTCTTCTTCTCGGTATCTGTTGTTTGCCAGGAAAGTGGACTGAATGAACCTTCAGCCTCTACCTTCAGGGTCTCCTCATCTGAGCGGAAGCCTGAACGAAGTCTTCGGGGAAGGGAGGAGCTCAGCTTGGGCAGAGGTCTGGAGGCCAGGCTGAGTGGTTGTGTGATGAGTGATGGGGCTGATCAGGCCCGGCTTTGCAGCGACGTCTGTGGACTCACTGGCGATGGAGGTCCTTCTTCCTGTGGATGTTGCCCAGAAGCTTAACTTTGAGAGAGCAGTTTATTGAGTCCTTGGCGAGTGTTCGCACTGTGGTGTGTGTGACAAACGCGTGAGAGCGGTTGTTCCTTAGTACTGACAACCGTGTTGTGGGTGGTATTCGGCACTCCCTGCGCCCGCCCCCAGTCCAGTGGTTAGAGATGGGCCACGAGCCTCTCAGATCTGTGGGGGACAAAGGGCCTCACAGTAGCTTGCGGTGACTGGCAGGCCGGCACAGCTCTGCCCCTGTCCCTGCTTGAACCAGTCTCTTATATAAGCAGAGCTCATGGGCCATTCAGGTAGCCCGGGAGACTGCAGAGTTCTTGCAGTCTCGGGGCCTTCTGAATTCTTGTTTTCCTCTTTAAAAGGACCAGGGAGCAATGGCTGGGGACCATGCCCATTGTGTGAGGGGCCTGAGGGAACGGTGCCTGTCCTTTGGGTGGGAGTGGGTCTTTCAAGCTGCTGGGGAGAGCAGTGGTAAACAGTCTGCTCGCCAATCACATGGAAGACGCAGATTCGATCCCTGAATTGGGAAGATCTGGAGGAGGAAATGGCAAGCCCCTCTGGTATTCTTGCCTGGAGAATCTCATGGACTGAGGAACCTGGTGGGCTGCAGTCCATGGGGTTGAAAAGAGTCAGACTGAGGACACACACACAGTTTAACCCTAGCATCTGGGGCTTCATAGAGCAACTGGAAGCAGGTTGAACTTGAGGGGTCCAAGAGCTGTAGCTTCTGGTCTTCTTGTTAGGAGAAGCGGTCTCCCAGGACACCTCAAGAAGCTAATCTAGAAGAAGAGGGGTGGGTTGGAGGAGTTGCCGAATTGATGCTTTTCAACTCCAAGTTGCTTGAACCCTGAGTGTTCATGTAAGGATGACATGGAAATTCTACAGAAAGCACTAACTTTGACGGGCAGGCCCCAGTAATATCCCTGCGGTTTGCAGAGCCTGTCCGGTGGGGTGGTGTGAGGGTAACGGCAGAATTCTTGGGAAGATACGTATAGCCTGAAACAGTGTGTTGTTGAGTCCACTCCGGAGGATCAGATCTCCTGCAGTCTCCTGGCTGGAGGTGGTATCCAGAGAGGGACAGGCTGGGGTTGAGCCGGGAAATCCCAGTGCTGGCCAGATTCCGGAGAGTCAGCTCGCCATCCTCAGATCCAGCCATTCAGGTCTCAGCTTGAATGTCACTTCCTCCGAAAGGCTCCCTCTGGGCCACCCAGGCCACACTTGTCACCTTCTCAGCGCTCCTGTTTTGGTTCTCCGGGTGGCACTTAGCACCTTCAGAGAGCTGTTAGTGTGAGGCTGTCCTCTGTCACCCCCGCTGTGGATCAAGTGATTGTGTCCCTGCCTGTTGGAGACCCACGAGAACAGGCTGGGCGGGCTCAGGCAGTTAGCTGCATCGTCCATGTCTCCCCCCAAACTGTCGCACACCCAGCGATCAGGAGGACCCTCCAGCTTGCGGGGTGCCTGGCGGTTCCCTGGAACTGGTGGATTTAACTGAGAGCACTTGTAGCTCCGGTGCGTTAGCATGGGGGCCTGCTTACCTTTTGGTACTTTGGAGCTTGGCCGTTTCCGCCCCCCTGTTTTTGACTCCAAGTTGCTTGAACCCTGAGTGTTCATGTAAGGATGACATGGAAATTCTACAGGAAGCACTGACCTTGACGGGCTGGCCCCAGTAATGTTTCCTGCCAGGCTCCTCCAGGCGCCATCTGAGAAGTGGGCCCTGTGACTGGACGCATTCTGAGCACTGCATCCTGGCTCCCTGGGGCCTCGGTGGATGGCAGCATTTCCCGTCTCCTGGGAACCTGCCCCATCCGGGGAGAAAGCGTGGGGAGGGGTGTCTGTGTGAAGACTCCGGGGCTCATTTCCTCTTGCTTCATTTCACTCTCTCTGCTGGAGCCGAGCTGGCTGAGCCCTGTGGGGTTGGGGGAGGCTCTGAGGGTCTTGACCTGTGAAGCTGCTCACAGGTGACACTGGACAGGGGGCAGGCAGCCAAGGGCAGCTTCCAGCGCCCCTCCTGCAATAGCTGTAGCTGAGCATTTTCTCTTAAACTACCTTCCCCTTTATGGACACGGCTAGGCCTGTTCAGTATTCCAGAAACCCTGCCCTCCTCCATCAGAGTCGTCTTTCACTTGTTAATTACTGTCCTCTCTTTGTCCCACGCTGTACATCTCTCCCCTTCAGCATGTTCATGTTCCTGAAGTTGGGATGCATCTTACAATTTGTATCTGTCCACCCATTTATCTAATGTTGGCATATGTGTCCCCCCTCAAAAAAAAAAAAAAGACTTGGCAGCTTGTTTTGAATCAGTGACCCTTCAGGATCCAGGAATTAGTGCGTCTTTCTCAGTGCTTGCCACCTTCATGCTCTCATCAAAGCCCCCAGGGTCTCTGGCCTGGGTTGTCTGCAAGACTGTCACTGCTTCCACGCTTGTCCCGAGCAGCAAGAGGGTTCCTTCTCAGACCAAACTGGGTTGCGGCAGTCTGCAACCGCCCGTCCCTGGACTCACACCTGGGACTCGTCTCGGCCTCGGTTCCGAGCCTGCTCCGCAGCTGCGCGCCTTTGAGCACGTGGTGCTGCAGCCGGTCTTCTGGTGTTCCTGAGCCCTTCCAACCTGTGTGCTGCCCTGGGGCCTTTGCAGTTTCTTCCGGGAGCCTCATGCTGGCCATCACTTTGGCTTAAGTCGCATATCCTTAGAGAAGCCTTTCCTGACCGCCTCCTGAAGTCCTCTGGGCTCCCTGCCCAGCTCTTCTCTTCCCAACAGCGGGTTCATCCTGACCTCGTGTTACGTAATAGATTCTTTGCCCGTGTTCCCCTTGAGCCTGAGCAGACCCAGTGGGCTGGGGCGGGGGGTGGGTGGTCGCTTGGCCATGGTGCCCCAGCGTCTGGGCCAGTGCCCGGCATGCTGCACACAGGCCTTTCTGTCCATCATCGAGCTCAGCACCCTGCACAGGCCTGGCACAGCGAGGGGCTCAGTCAGTGTTGCCTGAGCAGATGAAGAACGGGAACTTCTCAGCCAGCAGAAGGGGTTCTTGGGGGTTTGAGATGCCCTCCGTGTGTGGCTGAGCCCTTCGCAGGTCCCTGTGTAGGAACCCCTTCCTGGCTCTGCTTGGGCACTGGACACAGTGCCCAGGGCTCTGTGGGCTCCCTGGCGTGGGCCAGGCGTCTGCAAGGAGCACAGGGAGCAGGATCGCTGTGGGGCAGAGCCCTCTGGCTTATGTACAGGAAGGCTTGATGGGCTTGCTCGGAGCTCCTCTGGGCCACGTATTGCCTGGGAGCCTGGCAGCCCCTGGGGCTGAGACTGGACTGGGATACAGACTTCTCTCACACCCTGACTGGGCAGTGTCTGCTGTACTGCGCGTTCCTGGGGACCTGTGCAGGGCTGAGAAAGTGAGCAATGCCAGGCCCTGGGGCCAGGTCACGAGTCACTGCTTTCAGAAAAACAGTGGAATGGTGCCTAATGGTAGCTGGAAGACCTTACAGATATTTCTGAGACTAGGTCCCCATGAGACTTTGGGCCAGTAACTCAGAAGGAGTTCACAGAATTGGGGACTTTTTGCTTTAACAAGACCCTGCCTTTACTCATCTGCTTATTTATGTGAATATGGCTTCTTAGTGTTTACTTGAATAAAGAGATGTCAGAATAAAAGCTCTGTCTCATTCTAGCAATAAGAAATAGTCACCTTGGCTATATGAACTGATTGGGAAAATGGTATATCCATGCCATCTAGAGAGGCAGTGCTGTTAACCTACTGTTGATGGTTAATGTTTAATGATGGTTGTTGATGGTTCATAGTTTATGTTTAGCTGATAATGTAATGATAACTCATCCTGAAGGATTTTCTCTTTACACTTAGAGCCTTAAAGTGAAAGTGAAAGAAAGTGAAGTCGCTCAGTCGTGCCCGACTCTTGGCTACCCCATGGACAGTAGCCTGCACCAAGCTCCTCCGTCCTTGGGATTTTCAAAGCAAGAGTACTGGAGTGGGTTGCCATTTCCTTCTCCAGGGAATTTTCCCAACCCAGGGTTCGAACCCAGGTCTCTCGCATTGTAGACAGACAATTTACCGTCCAGCCTTAGGTCATAAAAATGTTTTTAAGAAATTTAATTTTGATTTGAGCAGTAGATATGATGCTCAGTAATAACCTTCAATCGGGGACTTCCCTGGTGATCCAGTGGTTAAGAATCAGCCTGCCAGATTCGATCCCTGGTCCGGGAATATCCCACATGCCTTGGGGGCAAGGACGCGCATGTGCCGCAACTACTGAAGCCCACGCGCTCTAGAGCCCGTGTTCCGCAACACGAGGAGCCGCTGCAGTGAGAAGCCCGAGCACCACCACAAAGCGTAGCCGCTGTGCTCTGCAACTGGAGATAACTGGTGAGTCACAACGAAGACCCAGCATAGCCAAGAAGAAAACACCCCACAAACCTGCAATCGTGATCCTGTATTTGAATAAAATTCAATGCAGGAGAGTAGCGAATAGAATTCAACTTCAAGGCAAAAAAGGAGCAAATATTAAGGAGCTTGTTTATAGCCTTTTTTTTTTTTTTTAAGTGGAATGATGGTAGAGAGGAAGCTACTTAGGTATTTAGACCCTGGTGAGATTTAACAGAGCCCCATAAATTTCATATAGAATTTGCAATATCTGCAGTAGGCTGGAAATGACATCTTTTGCAGCTGTTCAAGCTCAGGTGAAAAAGTATTGTCAACTTAAAAACGTGTTGGGGAATGCCTTCAATTAGCAAAGTTATTTTAGGGATATGTATGCGTGCTCATGTACTCAGTCATAGTCTGACTCTTTTTCGACCCCATGAACTGTAGCCTGCCAGGCTCCTCTGTCCATGGAATTTTCCCAGGCAAGAATACTGGAATGGGTTGCCATTTCTTCCAGGGGATCTTCCCAACCCAGCAGTCGAACCCACCTCTTCTGGGACTCCTGCATTGGCAGGCGGGTTCTTTACCACTGAGCCACCTGGGAAGCCCCATACATGACCAGAGTTCATAGAGCGCCCAGTTTGCTCACAGAAGCTTCCATGTGATTACAGGAAGGAGGAGTGGGGTTTCTCAGTGAGCCGGATCTCTTTGGGGTGTTCAGTCAGCATTTCAGACTTAACATGTCCAAAACTGAGCCTGGATTCCCCCCACCCCTCAGCCCAACCTCAGCCTGCATATTCTGCGTGCCTCCCACTTCCCCACACCCACCCCTGCCAGTTAATGGCAGTTCCAGGCTTCTCATCATCAGGCCCCAGGCTGTTTGACTCAGCTCTTTCCCTCATGCCTCATGTCCAGGAGTCGGCAAATCATGTCTCTCTGCCTTGGGAATACCTGTGGAATATAACTGCTTCTCATCAGCTCTGCTGCCATCATGAGGCCCAGGCCAGGGATTGGCAGACTCTACCTGGGAAGGGCCAGATGGTAAATGCCCTAGGCTTTTCCAGCCATACCGCCTCTCGACGGCTTCTCAACCCTGCGGCTGTCACAGAAGCAGCCCTGGATGATCCGTCAACCAGCGAGCATGGCTGCGTTCCAGTGAACTTTGTGGATACTGAAATTTGAATTTCATATAATTCCCATGTGCCATGAAATAGGCTTCTGAGTTTTTTCTTAACCACTTAAAAGTGTAGAAATCGTCTTAGCTTGTACAAAAACAGGTGGTGGGCCAGAATTAATCTGTGGGCCATAGTTTGCTGGCCCCTTGGTTTAAGCCATCCTTTATCTTGATAACTTCTTTCTTACTGGTCTTCCGGGTTCCATCCTTATTCCCCCACATATAGTCCAGAGGGGTCCTTTAAGAACTCATCAGGTCACATCCCTCCGCTGCCCAGAACCCCCATGGCTTCCACTTCAGTCAGAGTAGAAGCCACAGTCCTCACGGGGCCTGGGCGACCCTGCATGAGCCATCCGCTCCGTGTCCCCACCTCCTCGCCTCCCCCTGCTACCCCGATCCCCAGCCACAGGAGCCTTGGCTCTGCTGCGTTAGCACACTGAGCAGGCGGCGCCTCGGGGCCTTAGCACAGGGCACCCCTCTGCTGGGAGGCTCTCCTCCAGTCTCTAAGCTGCCCTTTCCTTAACCGCCTTCAGGGCTTGGCTCAGCATCTTTTCGGGGAGATCTTTCTTGACCACTTTATGTGAGACTGCCGGCTCCCTTCACCTGCCACTCCCTGTCCCGTTTTATTTATTTACTGATGTGCTATGCAGCATGTAGGATCCTAGTTCCCTTACCAGGGATCAAACCCATGTCTCCTACAGTGTATGCATGGAGTCTAAACGTCTGGAGGCCAAGGAAGTCCCTTTAACTATTTTATGGTCTGTGTTCCCTGCTAAAATGTCAGTTCCACATGGGCAAGGATTCCTGGCTGTCCTTCCAGGGCTGAACCCCCAGAGCCCCTGACAGTGCCTGGCATGTAGTAGGTATTTAGTCACTATTCAGTCACTGCTTTTACAGTGAGTGAGTCTCAGTGTCCTCACCTGGAAGAGGGGAGTCATAGTAAAGGAGATAATTTGTGTCAGGACCTGCCTCCCCACCTGCACGTTGTGAGTATACAGGAGGTGTTAGCTGTTGCTGCTGCTGTGGGCATTAAGGCCGGCCACGTGGGTCTCAGACTGGGCTGTCGCGCAAAACTGACCTGCCTGCTGCACCTGGGGCTGGGCGTGTTGGGTGCAGGTCGGGAGTCAGCCTGGACGAGCGCCCCCTGCTGGTCAGCGTGTTGTTAGCCTGCGTCCACAGGGCTCCAGCGTCTCCTCCTCTTCCAGCTCCCTGGCCCGACCGCGCCTTCCTGCTGGAGATGCAGAGACCAGATGCGGTCACCAACCTTGACATGGCCAGGGTGTGCAGGGTTGCAGATCTGGGCCATCCTCCCAGGGTTTGGGGCCAGGGACAGTTCTGGAGGATGAGCATTCAGTTCTAAGGAGCAAAAACAGGTGGGGCCCTGTCCCTGGAGCCTGTGACTCCTGAGCCTCTGCTGCCCTGTCTGTAAAGTGGGGTGACAAGGCCAGCTTGAGCTGGTGGAGGCTGGGTGCTGGCACCCTGCCTGACGGCTGAGGGAGGGGGCGGGGACTGGGTAGGGAGCGATTGGAGGGGTTGGCTGAGAGTTTCGAGGGCATGTCAGTCAGTCAGGCCGTCTGTCTGTTGTGATAAGGGTTTGGGGCATCGTCCAAAGGGCAAGAGCCTGTTTGAGGCAGCCCAGGGTGAGTTGGCCACCTCCACCTGTCGCTGGGAACTTTGGAAGCGGTGGGTGCCTGACTCTCCATCAGTGGTCCCTATTTTCTCATCTGCATTGTCCAGGTCAGGGCTCTTGAGGTGGGCTCTGTAGGTGGGCAGGATTCAGGGTCACTGAGCGGGGCCCTTTGCCACACCTGCCATGGGGACGCGCTCTGTCAGGCCCTCTTGCGAGCATTCCCGTGTCAGGGCGCAGGCAGGAACGGAGGCTGGTCTGCCTGTGGTCTCTGCAGCTTCCCCACCCCCACGGCACTGGTTTTCCAAGCTCATTGGTGGCTTTAGCCTGTGGCAGAAAACTGCAAAACAGCTGCTGACCCTGCCTGTGCCCCTCTGGGTGGTGTTGGGGTGACAGGCCCTTTGCCCTTGGCATCTCCTGGCTAAGCAGGGGCCCGGAGTCGAACAGATCAGCCTCCCAGGGACTCTTCCTGGGGAGGTGACTTGTTCTGCAGAATCCAGACCTCTGGAACTTAATGTCAGCAAGGAGCAAGGTGCTTTCCAGATAATCAGGTCCAGGCTTTGCTCTCCCTTTCTTTAGCATTTAGTCCTGCTCTCCAGAATGCAAGTGGTTTCTTTTTTGTGTGTGAGGGTGGGCAGTGGGATTCTTTGGGCCCAAGTTGGCTGGCTCTTACCTAGTTCTGTGCCTCAGGCAAGAGCACCCCCTTTTCCCAGCCCTGGTTTTCTGGGCTGCTTCGCTGGGGTTACAGTCTTTAGTGTACAGGCCCAGGTGATTGTGCAGGTAAAGATCTCAGCACAAGGTAAGCAAGCATCTGATAGACCATACCAGAGGCGGCACTGCCAATGAAATGGGCCCTCACAGTGCAGCTCTGTCCAGGACAGCGCCCTCTGGAGGCCCCGGAGGCCTGTAACTGCCCCCGGAAGGGGTCTGAGCTGTGGGCACCAGTGGGCTGCTGGTCAAAGAGTGTGGTGGCCCTCTCGGGCCCCAGACCCAGAGTCTCGCTGTGTTGCTCCAGTTCCTTCATCTTGGGCCTTCTATGGTCATAGCAACCAGCCAGGGCACCTGGGCACCCAGAGAATGCCCTGCAAGGCTGGCTACTACTGGGCTATGGGGGCCTCCGCCAGCTTCTGGCCTTGGATCCCAGAGCCCAGGGACATTGGCATTCAGACCCTGCCATTAATCGTCTGGCCAGCAGGGGCGGGAGGCAGGAGCTGGCCGCTTGAGGCCCTGGGAGTGGGGGTCAGTCTCTCTGCCCTTCCTACTCTGGGTGACATTCCCCACCTCCCCACTGCAGCACTTCAGGGAGGCTGTGCGGTGCCCCCAGGCACCTCAGAGAAATGGGGTCAGGAGCCGAAGCCACTGGGGAAGGAGGTATTTCTGGCCCAGCAGGTGCGTTGGCAGCTGAGCCCAAGGTCTTCTCAGCTGCTCTGGCAGGAATAGTGTGACTTCGATATTTCTGGAAAGTGGAAGGGAGAGGGAGCCGAAAGCGCTGAGCCGCCGAGTCTAGGTGAACGTGTTCAAGACTCTGCGTTAGTGAATGGGATAAGCTGGTCTGGCCCACGCTGCTCAGGGCCAGGCCTCCATCCATCCTTTGAGTGTGGTCTCGCCCTTGTGCCCTGTGTGGGGCCTGTGGGGCTGGGAGAGCCCAGGTTAGTGGCTCTGCCCACGGAGCCCTCTGCCCCTTTACCTGGAGTCGAGGCTGCACTGAGCAGGGCTTGCGCCCACCGCAGGCCCCTTGTGCCCCGGCCTCGGGAGCCTCCCTCCACCCCCCCGACAGTCCTGCCTGCAGCGCTGGCACTGGCTGGGATGTGCCAGGCTGCCCAGTACAAGGCGGCCTGGTCGAAGGGCCCTTCTCCAGCAGGCAGCCCCTGTGGGGTCGCCGAGAGCCTGCTCTAGACAGGGGGCCTGTGCCATTGCTGCCTGGGGGTCTCCCCAGGGCATGTGCCTGCTGGGGGCACAGCTCCAGAAGTCTGTGTGGTGGGCAGTCTGGGGTCAGTTTACTGCTGCACGAGCTGGGAGCACCCCTCGGAACTCGGCTTCCCCATCTGTGAGATGGAGTTAATGGCGCCTGCTCCCTCGGCTGCCCTGGGGACTATAAAGGGGGGTGAGGAGAGGTGTCTGGATAGCAGCTCAGTTCTTACTCCTGTCGGGAGGGTTCCCTTGTGGGACACACGGAGCTGGGAGGTGATGAGGGTGACCTGGAGTCCACGCTGACTCTAAGGCCTGGGCCTGGGATGTAGACTGCCTTGAGGTCCCCGGGTCTTGTTTACATCCGGGAGGGGCCAGAGGGACACTGGGCCCAGCTGTGTTAATGAAAATGGGGAAACAGAAGCTAGAGTGGGGCCTGGCTTCTGGCTCAAGAGCCCTCCTGCGCACTGGCGCCTGGGCCGTGTGCCCCGCCCTGGGTGGCAGCTCCCACGGGGTAAAGCAGCAGTTGCAGACTCGTCCAGCCCGGGCTTAGGTGGTGCCTCCCCTTCCTGCCACCCTCCTGCTTGGTGCTTCTCCCTTCTGAGGCCCAGGTCAGAACCTCAGAGTCCCTCCTTTCTCACCCCCACATCCAGACCCTCAGCACATGTGGTCACTCCGTCTTTGTGGCTTGTCCACTTCTTACTCCCTCCATGGTCACCTCCCTGCTGCTGCCCCCATTGGTGCCTCTGAACAAGTGAATCAGGTCACACCCCTCCCCTGCTCAAGACCTCTCCGTGGCTCCCACCTGCGTCGCTAATAGCCAGAGTCCCTCCTGTGGCCCGCAGTGCCAGCGCCTTCGCTCCCCCCGCTGTGATCAGGCCCCTCACTCCCCATTCGTGCCTTCCTGCTCTCCCCTCCCGACTCTGCTTCTGCCACACCGGCTCTGCTGCTTGCATTATGCTGGTCAGGGACCTATTAATACAGCTTTTGTTGCCGGTTATTGATCAGAGACAGATGAGTATCACTTACATAACAGGTCACCAGCCACAGGCGTTAGTTTCTGCAAAAACCCCTCGGTCAGCAATGAGTTAGACATGCGGGTGCAGTCTCAGGGCCTTTGCACTTGCTGTTCCCTCTGCCTGGAACGCTTGACTACGTGGCCGTGTGTGTTCCCACTTCCACTGGCTGGCCTCCTGACAACTCTGAAGTGGCTATCCTCCCCGCTCCTGGCTCCCCCACGCCACCCCCGTTCTCTGTTTTTCTCCACAACTCTTGGTTTAAAACATGGCACTGTTGATCATCTGTCTCCCTGTCCCCTGCCCTCGCCAGAACGCATGCAGCTCCTGTGAAGGCAGGGACTCGGTTTTGGTCATGGCACTGCCCGTGGGAGGTGGGGAGGCAGGATGGGGTACGCGAACGAAGGGATGAGCGTGAGGTAGTGGCTCCCCGAGGCCGCCTGGCTGGTGAGTGGAGAACAGTTAGTGCACATTCTGATCTCATCCTGCCGTGGACGGAGGTCCCCGGGTCATTCACCTGGAGTGCCGGCTGCTGTGCGCACCCTTCGGGCCGCGGCCGCAAGGGGGCAGTGGAGAGCGCGGCGGCGTCCGCAGCTGCTGACTCTGGAGCGCTGGTGCTGAGCTAGAGCAGCCGCGCTTGCGGCCGCCCCGCCTCCGCCATCCGCACGTGTCTTGCTATTGTTAGGGTTCGGGCTCAATGTCACCAGCTCCTCGCACCACCCCTCTGACCTTGGTGTGGTCGGGCCCCTTCAGGGTCATCGTCAGGTTTTGGAGGAAAGAGGCGTGGCACCCCGTGTGTCTGCTGCTTGTATTTTGGTCGTATCGGCCTGATGACGTTTACTTTTCTGGGAGAGTTATTCTAGACTGGACATGTTTATGTGCTTTCTCAGGGAGGCCTTCCCTGCCCACTCTGTCTAAAATGGCTGTCCTCCCCACTCCGGGTCCCCCGTTCTCTGGTTTCCCCTCATCTCTCGGTATAGAGTTCCCACTGTTCTCTGTTCCTGCCCGCCCCCCGTCCCCCCAAGCACATGCAGACTAGAATGGTGGTGGTGATTACCTGTAAGCCTTAGAGTAACCCTGTGAGATAGCAGGTGAGGGCGGCCCACTTGGTAGCTGAGAAGATGGAGGCTCAGAGAGGTTGGGTAACTTTCCCAGCGCCACACAGCCCGAAAATAGGTGAGTCTTTCTGACTTCAGCGCCTCCTTGTGAGGGGCTGCTGGGCCTGTGGTGCTGCCTGCAGGCAGGGTGTGTGGAACCTATCAGCGGGGAGCTCCTGTGTTGGGGGTGCTGGTGAAGGAAAATAGAGGGTTCCCTTGGAGCCAGAGCAGGCTCATTGCTGACCCTTTCCTTCAGTCAGTGGTGCCCCAGAGCCTGGGAGGAGGGTCTGGCCGCCAGAATGCTGGGCCCCGCAGGAGCTGGGTGGTGTCCTGCAGGCCTCACAGAGGCCTCCTTGGAATGAGGCTGGGGAAAGCTCCCTGCAGCAGCTCCTGCTCTGGGGTCTGGTGTGGTGGGCAGGCCCCCCTTCTCCCAAGTGTGGTGATGGAGGGGTGAGGGAAAGGCCTTGGCTCAGAGGCTGGTGGGGAAGGGGCTTTAAGCCCCAGCTCCGTGGCCTTGGGCAGGGGGCCTCCCACAGGTGTTTCCAGAGCACAGCTCTTCCCAGGCTGTGTTCTAGGTGCCGGGGAAGGGCTGAGGACAGGACAGTCTCCGCCCCCTGGAGCTGACCATCCAGTAGGAGGCAGATGGTAAATGTCTGCGTTGCTATTTTAAGTTGATTGTCAGGAGGGGCCTTGCTGAGGTTGCGAGGGAGAGCCCCATGGGGTCTGGGGGAGAGCTGCGCTGGTCCTGAGAGCTGCATGTGCAAAGGCCGCGAGCCTGTCCTGCTCTCAAGCCTGGTTTCCTCATCTGCCACGTGGGGATCACCCCGGCAGCCTTGCTCCCCTGAGGCTCTGGCCCTCGAGCTAGCTTGAAACAGGTGTTCAGGGAGTGGGTGCCCCTCTTTCTACAATGGCAGCCTTGATCAGCGGCATCTGCCCATTTCCACGAAGGCGGGGAAAATGGCGGGCCCCACTGCCTGGCAGTGTCTCTGGGTACTCCCCTGGGGTAGGGCAAGTCTGCAGCCTCCCCCCCCGCCGGCTCCCCAACCCTCCTACAGGGTGGGCAGCACCCTGCCCCTTGTCCGACAGTCCCCTCTCACCAGCCCTGACCTTGTGCTCCCACTAGTTGCTGTTGGCTGGAACCCAGAGCCTGGGGCCTCTGAGTGAGAATTCCTCCCAGGCTGGGTGACGCCATCGCTGAGCTTGTCCCCTGTGCCCCAGGCCAGACTCCTGCTGTGCCCTTGTCCTCTGCCTGGCCATAGTGCCGGAGGCTTTGGGGCCACACCCCCTGCCTCACCAGTGCCCAGACTTCACATCAGCCCGATGGGCTTTGTTTCATTCATCCTTCAAGCTCTCACCCTGCTCAATGTCCCCCCAGCCCCTTCCCTCCATGGGGACGGGAGGAGATGCCCCCCTTCAGGAACTTCTGCCACCCACTTCTCCCTGCCCCTCACCTGCCTTCTCCCTTGGCGAGGGCGTCCTGAGCCGGCTGCCTTCTCTTCTGTGCTCAGGATCTCTGCTCAGCAGCCGCCTGGGCCACCTCACCCCAGTCCTGGGCCCCCACCCAGGCTGGCTTCAGGCCCGGGCACAGGGGTGTGTATGTGACAGGCATGGGGGTGAGCGCGTGCTTGGCACAGAGCAGAGGGTGGGGAGAGGTGCAGTGGGGGGTAACTCAGGAGCTGAAGATTGGAAGTGCATGGTGGGGTTCCCCGCATTTAGGCCCTCAATCTGGGTGGGGTGGGGTCGTGGGGAGACTTTGCTGCTCCTTGCCTCTTACCTTTTCTTTTTCCGGGTAATTAAAACTGGTTTATACGCCCACCCCCCAAAAAACCCTACTTTATTGAGGTGAATTTCGCATAACATGCAGTTAACCATTAAAAAAGAAGTGATTCGGCAGCATTCAGTGCCTTCACAGTGTCGGGCAGCCTCTGTCTCGCTCCACAGCCGCCTTGTCACCCCAGAAGGAGACAGGGCCCCATTAGCTGACATTCCCCTCCCCTCCCGCCATGCTGTGCTGTTGTGTGTCTGCTTCCGTTTACCTGTTCTGGACATTTGACAGGAACAGGCGACCCCTTTGTGTCTGGCTTTCTTCACCTGGCATACGTGTGTGTGTGTGTGTGTGTTTGTGTGTGTGTGTGTGTGTTCTCCTACCTGGCTTGAAGTAATTGCAGAGGCACAGACAGTTACAAAATAGGTCCCCCCATCCCCCGCCCCGCCCGCCCTCCCAGAGCCTTGCAGACCTCTCTGGGGTGGAGGTTTGGGGACAGGACATGAGAAAGGAGGACGCAACCAGCCACAGTGGCCCTGAGCTGGGGCCGCCCCCTCCCCAGCAGGCCAGGGGCTTTGCATGCTGCACCCCCCCTCCCTGACCCCGCCCCGGGCGGGCTTACCTCCGCGAGGGCGCCGCTGCTCCTTGCAGCCTGGGTGCGGCCGCGGCAGTGGCAGCCGCTGGGAGGGGTGGCCTCTGTCCCCGCTGCCCCCTCCCGCCGCCCCGCTTCCTTTCCCAGCAGCCAGTCGGGGCTCCTAGGGCCCACTGTCTGCTCCTGGGTCCTGGTCTGGTGCCCAGCTTGGGGGAGAGGGTAGGATTTCAGCCCTCCCCCAGCAGCTGGCCGGCCGGGAGAGGGGCTGGTTGTATTTTAAGCTGTTGAGTGGTTCAGCAGGAACTCGGAGGCCTGCTCTCCCAGTAGAGGCGGTGCAGCCCTCCTGCAGACCACACGGGTCCCGAAGACATGTGGGTGTTGCCACCGGGGACCCGGCAACTATTAATATGCCTGCAGCCACGGGGCCGCAGGCCCTCTGCCCGCTCAGGGACCTGCTGTCATTGCCCTTTCTGGCACATTTCGCCTGTGCCCCTCCCCTCTCCCGGGAGTGCCCTGGGTGGGGCTAGTTGCTTGGGGGGCACAACCAGCCCCCTCCTCCTGGCCCTTCTGTCTGACTGTGTCATCTGTGTGACTCCGAGGCGTTCAGTAACCTGCCCCAGGTGATGGCAGGCTCCTGCTCTAGCATGGTAACAGGAACGCTGGCCAGCAGTTCTTGGGCTCTGGACTCTCCTGCCCTCGGTCGGTGATGAGGGACAGGTGGAGCATGGATGGACACACAGGCCTACAGCCACCCCTGGCTGGTGCGGGGAGCCAGGATCTGAACCCAGGCCCATCCCCTTTCCCTCTTTGCAGGCCCTCGGGGTCTCCTCACATCCTGACGTTTTGGGGTACGTCTGGTCTGTTAGGCACCATGCCAGCCCCTCAAGGTACACAGCTTCCTACCTGCCCCCAGGGTGGGACTGAGAGAGAAGCCTGGGATCAGTCCTGTGTGCCGCCTGCTGAGCCCCTGCCTCTCCTACTGGCAGTAGGGGGTGTCAGAGAGGAACCCTTTCCCTGGGGCGGGGGCGGGGGGGGGGGTCCCTGGCTGGGTGGGTGTGCCTTCAGAGAGCCTTGTTCAGGGCCCTGCCTTGGGTTCCACGTTCTCCTTTTGTCCATGCTGCCTCCGATGAGGGCCTACCAGGCGGGAAGGGCCTACTTGGGGTCAGACCCAGTCCTGCCTGGGTGTCTGATAAGATCCGCATCAAGCCCTGCCCCAGGGCCCTTAGACCTTTCATGACAGGCTGGGGCTGCTAGGCCTCGCTCCAGCTCCCCCAAGTTAGCACCTTTCACTGCTGGCTGGCATGCCTTCTGTCTGCCTGCTTAGGGTGGGTGGGTCAGACCCCCCTCGGAGCCCTGCCCCTCCCAGCATTGCCCCCGTGCTCCCCTGACTGGGGCTCAGAGACTGGGGGGTGCCTGGGATGTCTGCTCTGGGCTCTGGGGGCTCAGAGCCTGGACACAGATGTTGTGCTGGGCTGGTGTGGTGGAAGGACTGCCCTGGTGGTGGCCTTGAACAAGGCCTGGGTGGGCCTGATGAGAAGCAGGCGGAGAGGGGGCCATGGAGGTGGGGGCCAAGGTCTCAGGATTGGTTGAGGGTGCTTGGTGGAAGTTTCTCCATTTCCAGACCCTTTCCACACTTAGAGCGAGGCTCTCCGCGCTGGGAACCCCGGAATCTGTCACCTTCCCTGGGAACACGAACGCACGAGGAAACTAATCCAGAGTGTCCCTTGCAGCTCAGAAGGGGAAATGAATGATCTATCTCACGGATTCTCAGAATAGCTGGGATTTCTCCAAGCCCAGGGAGCTTTGAGGGCTGCGCTGGGCCCTGGGCTGCCCGCTGACCTCTCCCCCTCCTCCTGGTGGACTGGCCCTTGCTCTGCACTGGGCTGGGACCCGCCTCTGTGCCCATCCTGGGCATCTCCCTGCCGTGCTGTTGGGGGTCCACGTCTACTGGAAAGCCTTACAGTTGGAACCCCCCAGGCCTGGGGGTGCTGCTCCCAGGTGCCCCCCGCCCCGGGAGGTCTGTGGCATGGCTCCTGGGGGACTCCGGTGGGGCAGTTTTATATTTAGCTGGGTCGTGGCTGCTGGGCCACTCAGGTTACATCTGCACAGAAGCTGGCAGTGCCAGGGCAGGCACGGGCTTCCTTCCAGCACCGCGGCAGAATTTGATCGCGCCGGCCCGACCCAGAGCGCCTCGCGTGGGGAGGTCTGTGGTGGGGGCTGACGGCCGGCAGCTGGGGACTCTGGCCGCTGCGGGCAGAGCAGGGAGGCATGGACCTGAGCGTGAGCCTGGTGGCCCGGGACAGCAGCCAGGGGCTCGGCCCCGGCTTTGGCCTCAACGGCCTCCCCCGGCCTGCGCCCCCCAAAGCGACCAAGAGACCTAAAAAAGCCGTTCTCTTCTTCGAGGTGGAGATTCTGGACGCCAAGACCCGGGAGAAGCTGTGCTTCCTGGACAAGGTAGGACCGGCCGTGGCGCCAGCTTTGTGGGCCCGAGGGTGCTGGGCCTGGGACTCCTCCTTCTCTGGGGTCTTGGCCCCTGGGGAGATGGATATGCCCCTCCAGCTGTGTCCTGACAGCCACCCCCTGCCCTTCAGGGTGTGCAGGACGGGTGTGTCCCTGCGCCTGCCCCTGCCACTCAGCCCCTTGGGGCACAGCGTCCTGTTCCCTGGGTGTGGTCTGGAGCTGGCCTCATGGTGCATGAGGAGGCCGCGCAGCTTCAGTGGACCCTGCAGGGCTCTGGTGCCTGGGAGGGAGGTGGGGTCCTGAGACCTGCCCCCTTCTGAGGCCAGGCCAGGGGATTGGGGTGGTCCCATCCCAGGGAGGTCTGGAAAAGACTGAGGGCCTTCACTCGGGGAGGAGCTGTGGGTGGGGTGGAGAGGAGGGGCAAAGCAGGCTTGGCTTCCGTGCTTACACCATCCCCCAGCTGGTCCAGAGGCGTCCTGGCTGCCTGGTTAAAATGGCCTTCCGGCCCATGGTTGTGGTGTCGGCTGGATGAGTTGGGGGGCCTGGTCTCCAACCCTCCCCCTCCCATAGCAGTTGCCTAGGACCCCAGTCCATCCCACCTCCCCAAGAGAGACCCTGGGCCCCTGGCCCTCCAAACTCTGCCACAACTGACTTGTCTCCGGCCTGTGCTTCCCCCAGGTGGAGCCCCAAGCCACCATTGCTGAGATCAAGAACCTTTTCACCAAGACTCGTAAGTCCAGGGCTCAGACACACGGCTCCCTGTGACCCCTCTGGGCAGGGGCCTCTAGGTGGGACCCCATCCTGCCTGCCTCTCCCTCAAGGGCCTGCAGAGATGCCCCTGGTGTGGCCCAAGCCTCTCGGGGCTGGCCTGGGGCCGCCGCCCCCGTGTGGCCACCCGCAGGAACGCTCTTGCAGGGCTTCCGGAAGGACAACATCCCCCTCTTGCTGTGTTTCCGTTCCGTGTCTGGGAGCCACACCGGGGCCCGTAGGAGCCCACTTGGCCGTGTGCCATGACACCCTACTCTCCCTACAGACCCACAGTGGTACCCCGCCCGCCAGTCCCTCCGCCTGGACCCCAGTGAGTACAGCTGTCTGCTGGGCTGCCCCCGGGCTCCAGGGTGGCCGTGGGCTTAGGCCCAGCAGCCCCTGAGCCCTGGCCCGACTCTCCTCAGAGGGCAAGTCCCTGAAGGATGAGGATGTCCTGCAGAAGCTGCCCGTGGGCACCACGGCCACACTCTACTTCCGGGACCTGGGGGCCCAGATCAGCTGGGTGACGGTGAGTGCCGAGCCCTCCTCCCCTGCAGTCTCGCCTCCTCGTGCCCCCTGGGTGACTCGCCAGCCCCTCCCCAGGTCTTCCTGACAGAGTACGCCGGGCCCCTCTTCATCTACCTGCTCTTCTACTTCCGGGTGCCCTTCATCTACGGCCACAAATACGACTTCACGTCCAGTCGGCACACGGTGGTGCAGTGAGTGGGGCCGGCTGGGAGGAGGAGTGGGGTGGGGGGCCCGCCGGACCCGCCCCCGCTGAGCTGGCTCCCCGCCCCCAGCCTCGCCTGCATCTGCCACTCATTCCACTACATCAAGCGGCTGCTGGAGACGCTCTTCGTGCACCGCTTCTCCCACGGCACCATGCCCTTGCGAAACATCTTCAAGGTGAGCCCCCAGCTGCCCATCGGCCCAGGCCCTTCTGCCCCGCCCTCCCTGGTGCCCCTCACCCGGGTCCTGCCCTCCACGGGGCCTCCATCCCGCCCCATTCTTTCAGAACTGCACCTACTACTGGGGCTTCGCTGCGTGGATGGCCTATTACATCAACCACCCTCTCTACACACCCCCCAGTAAGTGGGCAGGGACCCTGCTCCCCCTGTGAACACCCCGCAACCCAGGCTCTCCCCTCACGGGCCTCTCCTCTCGGCTTCCTTTTCAGCCTACGGAGCTCAGCAGGTTAAATTGGCGCTCGCCATCTTTGTGGTAAGCAGGCCAGGATGGACAGCGGGGATGGGGGAGTCCGGGGGGACGGGGGTGGACTCCGAGCTGACCCGGCCTCTCTCGCAGATCTGTCAGCTCGGTAACTTCTCCATCCACATGGCTCTGCGGGACCTGCGGCCGGCTGGTGAGTGGCCCGCGCGGGCAGGGGTGGCTGCTGGAGCAGGCTGGCGCGGGGTGCTCACTGCTCCTGCCTCGTCCTCCCAGGCTCTAAGACCAGGAAGATCCCGTACCCCACCAAGAACCCCTTCACCTGGCTCTTCCTGCTGGTGTCCTGCCCCAACTATACCTATGAGGTGAGGGTCTGTGCTGGGCTTGGGGTCCCCTGGGGAGGGCTAGCTTTGGTGGGGGGCATGGTGCCTGACTCTATAGCTGCTTTTGCAGTTTGAACTTTAACATTTGGCAAGGGAGATTTTGGCCTTTTGGGGGCCTAGGGTGGGCGGTTGTCAGGCTGAGCAGCTTCACCATGCAGCCCCCACTTCACTCCTGGCTGCTCCAGCACTGGAGGTCGGTTGCCATCCCCTTCCTAGCAAGTGGTCCTGAGGGTGGGCGAGGCCTCAACAGAACACCCCTGCCCGCCCTCACCTGGCTGTGCTGCCCACAGGTGGGGTCCTGGATCGGCTTTGCCATCATGACCCAGTGTCTCCCAGGTGAGCCTGTGGCCCCTTCCTTCCCTGGGGAGAGCGGGGAGGGCCCGCTGGTCCCTGCCGCGTGCAGCCCGCTCTTCCTGACTCCCCGGTTCCGCCCCACAGTGGCCCTCTTCTCCCTGGTGGGCTTCACCCAGATGACCATCTGGGCTAAAGGCAAGCACCGCAGCTACCTGAAGGAGTTCCGGGACTACCCGCCCCTGCGCATGCCCATTATCCCCTTCCTGCTCTGAACAGGCTCCCCACACCTGGGCTCAGCCAGGTCCGGCTCCCGTCCCACCCCCCACTCCTGGAGGAAGAGTGGGGACCACTGCTCTCCAGGGTCTGGAATAAAACCTGCCTGCCTGGCTGGACTCAGACTCGGCCGTGTTTCTTTGGGGGGTTTGTTCAGGGACCAGCACACCACAGGCAGGCGGAACTTGGGCCGAGGGGCCTGGAGGCTTTTATTTCTTGACTGGTCCACAGAGTGGTGGGCTGGTTCGCTACAGGGCCACCTCGGGGGCCACCTCGCCGGGCCCCAGGCCTTTGGCCACGTCCGCCTCCCTCTGCTCCCGTCTCTTCTTCCGCTGGAGCAGCCGCCGCTCCCGCTCAAACTCCTTCATGCGCTTCACATAGCTGCAGGCAGAGCACAAGGAGGGGTGTCAGGACACAACTGTCCTGTGGTCCGGGAGCTGATGGGCCTGGGGAGGTGGTCTCCCCAAGTAGGGAAGACCCGTGTGCCTGTGGTTTAGGTCTGGGGTCCGCCCCCTACCTTGACACCACTGAGCCAAGAGCAAGGACTGGGCTCCCACCTGGAACCGGGCTGGGCCACTCCTCCAGGCCCGCCCACCCAACAGCCCCTCGGCCGCCTCTATCTACTAAGGGGGGCCTGGCTAGAATCTCGGTGTGAGCTCACGGCCCTCTGCCTCTGGAGCGATGGGCCCAGGGCCCCGCGGGGGGGATGTGGGGCGGGCTGGGGCTCACTCGAGGTGCTCGCAGTAGTCCCAGTCGTGCTGCTCGTGCTTGCAGGCCAGGAAGTTGGGGAAGCTGTCGCGCTTGCACTTGAGAAACCGGATGAGGTAGTGGGCGCAGTAGTCCCGTTGCTGGAGCACCAGCTGGGCGTCGTTCATCTCCTGCTGAGTGGCCACCATCTCTGCGGGTGGAGGGAGAACCGGGGAGGCTCAGCCAGGGTGGGAGGATCCTTCTGATTTGTACAAAAGCAACAAGGGCAGAGTCCCTCTCCTGCCGTCAGCACCCACGCGAGATTCTTGCCGCTCCATCCCCGGGGTCACTCTGCAGACAGTCCTACCAGCAGAGCAGGAGCTGGGGCTGGTTTGGGGCCTAAGAAACGGTAGGCGCACACCCCAGCCTGTGCCCGGTGTGCTGGTGATCCTGAGCTCTGCGCCCTCTGGCAGGGGGCGCTCAGGACCAGCCTTCCTGCATCAAGGGAACCACTCTCCCAGCTTACACCAGCATCGTTCTTGTCCCAGAAGGTCCTCACAAGTAGCATCACAAAGTGTCTATTGCTGCTGCTGCTGCTAAGTCGCTTCAGTTGTGTCTGACTCTGTGCGACCCCAAAGACAGCAGCCCACCAGGCTCCCCTGTCCCTGGGATTTCCAGGCAAGAACACTGGAGTGGGTTGCCATTTCCTTCTCCCGTGCATAAAAGTGAAAGTGAAGTCACTCAGTCGTGTCCGATCTTTGCGACCCCATGGACTGCAGCCTACCAGGCTCCTCCGTCCATGGGATTTTCCAGGCAAGAGTACTGGAGTGGGGTGCCATCGCCTTCTCCACTGCTTACCTGCAATCCACTTCCACTGGTTCCTCTCCTCTCTGCTTCCCAGCTGAGTTTCTGTCTCACTCTGGCCCAGGGTCTGCAACTCACCACTGTCCACACCCCACCCCAGCAATGCCCACATGCTGGCTCTTTCCAGAGCCACTCGGGACCCCAGGGCACCGTGCTTCCTCAGCCTCTTGCTTCTTTCTCGAACGTTCTTTTCCCATGGCCCTCATCTCCACCATACTCTCCCCAGGTTTCCTCCCATCTCTATGGCTGTCCATACATTTTCTGCCCAAACCTGAAGCAATGGCTTCTGGTAGTTCCTGCTAAGAGCTCTCTGCTCATTCTAATTTGTGGCTTTGGTCTCCAATCTGTAGCCTAGACCCCATCTTGGGCCCTCCACCCTCAACTCGTCTGAGCCCCAGGCCTCGTGTCCATCTGCAGCCCTGGGCGGTTCCATGTCCGTGTGCTGCCGCTCATACCAGATGCTTCAGCATAGTCGGCCAGCAGCCAGAATTTCTGGAGCACCCACTGGGTGCTAGGTGCCGGGGACCCACAGGGGAACACGCTGTGCAAGAATGGGCCCCTGCTGGGAGGGACACACTGAAAAACAGGTAGAGCGGAACGCTGTGAGATGCTCGGCAATGCTCAGTATTGCACGTGCGCAGGCATGCCCGGTTGCGTCTGATTGTGACCCCAAGGACTCCTCCGTCCATGGGATTCTCCATGCAAGAATACGGGAGCCGGCTGCCATGCCCCCTTCCAGGGGTCTTCCCAGGGGTTGGTAGTAACCCATTTCTCTCATGTCTCCTGCATTGGCAGGCAGGTTCTTTACCACCAGTGCCATCTGGGTTGCCTGGACATAGGTACGCTTATGGCTGATTCATGTTATACAGCAGAAACCAACACTGTAAAGCAATTATCCTCCAATTAAAAACAAAGCAAAAACTCCAGCCCTGGCTCACAAAAGCCCTTTGAAACCAGGGGATGAACAGAGACCCCCAGGGTGGGGTGAGAGTGAGTGGAGACAGAAGGCAGTGTGGATTAACACTGGGCATTTACAAGGCAGGGAGTTGGGAGGGAGTTGTTGGATCTTGGAACCATGTGAAGAGGAGCCCCCAGGAAGGGCTGTGTCTGCTGCCGCTGTAATGGAGTTAAAACTAAGAATCTGACAATGGGGTTTTGCAACACAGCAGAGTGGGGGTGGGGAGGAAGCCTGACCAGAGCCCTGTCAGTGAAGTGGGGGGAGACAGCTAGATGGGGAGGCGGAGCAGGAGAATATTTTAAAAACAGGAGAAATAAGAGTGTATTTGCATGCTGATGGGAAAACCAATGTCCAATGAGGAGAGACTGGTTGGGACAGTGCTTGGGTGGGTGAGAGGATGGGATGAAGGGCATCAGAGAGTTCAACTGGAGCAGAGGTTTAGCTGAAGCAAGGGCAGATTGAGTAACGGGAGAGAAGGTGGAGTCCAGCAGGAAGCAGGGAAGAAGGGAGCCCAAGAGAGTTTTGGCTGCATCTGTTTTCTTAAAATTTTTTGGCTATGCCTTGTGGCATGTGGGATCTTAGTTCCCCAACCAGGGACTGAACCTTCGTTCCCTGCATTAGAAGTGCAGAGTCTTAACTGCTGGCATGTCAGAGAAGTCCCTGCATCTGTTTTCTCAAGAGGATGTCAAGTGACAAGCTGAAAGGAGATGCTGGAGTCTGAGAGAGATGGCCTGACGTTGTGGTCAAGGGGGGAGCAAGAGAGAGCAAAGGCCAGGGAATGTGACAAGAAAACCAGTAGCGCGAGGGGACGAGTCGCGGAGCAATCATGAGACCAGTCAGGGAGAATGGGTGCTTTTCTCCCATGATGTTCAGCTGCGCAGGGACAGGAGAGCTGGCCTTATCCAGGGCTCTTGTTAAGCCAGAGAGAGGGGGCAGGGTGGGGGTGGCTCTGGGTGTCTGCAAAACACTAAGGGAAAAGAAGGGTGTATGGAGCAGTGGGAAAGACTGACATGGAGGTGGGCGTACTGATGGACTACAGGTTCCGGTGGGCCTGAAGGGACTACCAGGAATCGAGACACTAGAGGAGTGTACCCTTCAACGTTGTCCTAAATCCAAACCTCTCTGCACCACCCCCGTTCCCTTAGGGGTCTCCCTGTCTCCCAAGTCATCGCCCACCTGGCAGCTAACAACGTGACCTTTTGACATGGCAAATCTGGTCGCGTGGCTCCTCGACTTAGAAGCACTAAGGGGAGAGCCCCTCTCCTTAGTCTGGGTGTGGTCAGCTCTTCTGCAACCCCCTCACGTCTCGCTTCCAGTTACAACCCCCTGGAAGCCCGCCTTGATACTCCCAGGCAACATCATGAAGACCCGCCAGGTTCCACGGTCTCCCCTACACGACAGTGAGTTCTCTTTAGTCAGTGCCTGCTGTATCCTCGGTGCCCAAACTGGCTTGGTCCAGGATCGGCGCTCAGTATGTCTGTGATATTAACTCATTAAAACAGGCAAAGTGCAGGAGAGCTTGTGCGGCGTGAGTCCCCCCGCCCCCCGCTTGTGTTTTCCCGGGCGTACCTAACAAGAGCAGTGGCATCTACCCAGAGGTACAGTGAGCACATCTCTTCCGTGATAAACTCTGCCGTAGCTCCCCACTCAATCCAGGACTAAGCCCAGGTTCCATCGCCTCATTACGCCGCATCACTGCTCTCTTGCCCCCTACGCTCTTTGTTCAAACAAAAAGACCCTCTGCCTGCAATGCCTCCACACTCCGGCAAGGTCACGAACGTCCTCTGAATTCCTCCGGGCCGAGGTCAGGGCTGAACCCAGACACAGCGCACGATGCTCGAGCCCAGCAGTGGAGACTCCGAGGTTCAGGGGTTCCCGCACCCGTGCCCCACTCCCGCCGGCCGCTCCTGCGCACTGGGCCTCACCGCGTTCCTTGCGCTCGGGGAAGCCGTAGTCGGGCGGGAAAGTGGGCATCCGCAGGGGATCGGGCTCCACCGAGGCATCGCCCAGGTATCTCCGGGCCAGGTGAGCCCCCATGGCTGCTGTCACCGCAGGTTCCAGCGGTAGCCGGGGTCACCTAATTCCTACCCGGAAGCATTCCCCCTAGGCCAGCTATGGCTTCCGGGTTGCTTGCGCCGCCGCAGGGATCGTAGAGATGAATGACTCCAGAGGAGTTCAGGTAACTCTGGGGCCTCCTAGCGGCCGGGAGGGGACAGCAAGGCACTCACCCCCTACTCTGGCTACCGCCAGAGGGAGCCTCCCGGCCTCGGAAAATATATCTGGGCTGGGGGAGGGTTGACGACAGGAGCCTGGGGTCTCCTCTCACCCTCCCTGGGCTCCACTGGTCTACTGCAGCTAGAGTACAAAGGAAAAATATATTTTATATCATAATTTTAAAAAGTTTTATTCTAAAACATTCAAAGTTTTCATAAGCGCTTGCACAGTTGCTGATGATATAATTAGTGAATATAAAAGGTTTAAATAAAATTACTTAAATATTTTAATTTAAATAAGCAAATAAAAGTTATTTATCAATACACTATAAACTGAGTTTTTAAAAAAAATACTTTTATTTATTTGGCTGTGCCAGGTCCTAGTTGCAGCATGCGGGATCTAGTTCCCTGACCACGGAACAAACCCAGGGCCCCTGCATTGGGAACACAGAATCTTAGCCACTGGACCATCAGGGAAGTTCCTATTAAACTGAGCTTTTAAATAAATCCTACTAAATACTTTGTAAAAATGAAGCAAGTTGTGATTCTAGTATTCTTCTACTTGCCACTGTAAAGAATTGGTATTACATTTCACATCTGTTAGGTTAGCGCTTCTATATGTGTGTATATTTAAAAGTATTTTAAATATACACACATATATTTTTTGTATATATATTATATATATATACACACACACGTACATATTGCTTAATACTTCTTGGCCAAATACTGCCTCCATGTGCAGCTGTAACAAATGCAAATGATGTGTTAATTTGTTACTATCTCTGGACTCTCAGTGCAGGATTGGAACACAAAAGAAAAAATTTTCACTGGATGCATGTCAGTGTTGGAAAATGATACTTGGCCGTGCAAGATTACATTTCATTTGACAAGGTGCTGTGAGTTGAACTATCTTCCACCCTCTGATCCCCCACCTCCCGCCAAAATATATGTTGAAGTCTTAACCATGGGGAAGCTGCGGATATGATCTTACTTGAAAACAGGGTTTTGCAGATGTAATCAACTTAAGATGTGGTCATGACAGACTTGGGTGGGTCCTAATCTAATGACTGATGCCCTTCTTATAAAAGGGAAATGTTTTAAACTGCAAGTTTATGTATTTATTTCTGGCTGTGCAGGGTCTTCCTTGCTGCAGGCCTTTTCTCTAGTTGCAGCAGTTGTGGCGCACCGACTTCTCACTGCAGTGGCTTCTCTCGTTTCAGAGCACAGGCTGTAGGGGGCACGGGCTTCAGTAGTTGCAGCTCTAAGCCTCTGGAGCACAGGTTCAGTAGTTGTGGCATGTGGGCTTCGTTGTTCCTCAGCATGTGGGATCTTCCTGGACCAGGGATCGAACCCACGTCTCCTGCTTGACAGGGGGATTCTTTACTACTGAGCCACCAGGGAAGCCCTAAGAGTGAAATGTGGAAGCAGACACACACCCGGGACATCGTCTGATGCTGGAGGCAGAGGCTGGAACACCAAGGATCCCACGCCGGGAAGGCTCTTCCCCCGGAGCCTTGTGAGTGAGCACGGCCCTGCTCACACCTTGTTTTGGACTTTCAGCCTCCAGAACTGTGCGACTATACTTTTTTCTTGTTTTAAGTCACCTGCTTTGTGGTACCTTGTTATGGCAGCCTTAGGACATGGAGACACACAATCATTTGTCTTTTCTCTTACCTAAACTTGATTCGTTGGTTTAGTTGCTAAGTCATGTCTGACTCTTGCAACCCCATGGACTGTAGCCCACCAGGCGCCTCTGGTCCTGGGATTCTCCAGGCAAGAATACTAGAGTGGGTTGCATCTTCCTTTACCAGGGCATCTTCCTGACCCGGGGGTCGAACCCACTGCTCTTGCATTGCAGGCAGATTCTCTACCAACTGAGCCATCAGGGAAACTTAACACCTAAACTTGTCTAATGCCTAAATCCGCCTCACATTCCTAAGCAGCCTGTTTCCAGCGTTGGCAGATGTACACCCACACTCACACCCAAGAGGGCCCTCCTGGGGCCTGAGTGACATTGATACCAAGACACGTCATGTGCTTTTTGTTTGTTTGTTTTGTTTCGTGGCCACACCGAGGCATGCAGGGTCTTAGTTCCTTGACCAGGGATCGAACCTGTGTCCCATGCAGTGGAAGCACAGAGTCTTAACTACTGGACCATCAGGGAATTCCCATAGATGTCATGTTTAGAGTTTTGGTTGTTCTATGCAGGTTCCTTTGCAAGGTCTCAGGTGACAGCGGCATCATGCATCCTTCAGTAAATTTACTTTGTGTTTGTAACATGTGTGATTCTCTAATGCAAGCCAGATCCCTCCACTTGGGCTAAGGGGGTTTCCTCTATTTGAGAGAACAGGTGTCCTGGATTGGAATGCTAGTTGTGTGGCCTGGGTGAGTTTATTTAGCCTTTTTGTGAGATGAAGTATCAATTTTTATGTTGCAACATTAAATGTGTTAATTATGTGAAGTACTTACAGCAGTTCTTGGCATGTTGTTTAGTTGCTCAGTTGTGTCCGACTCTTTTGCAATCCCGTGGACTGTAGCCTGCCAGGCTCCTCTGTCCATGGGATTTCCCAGGCAAGAATACTGGAGTGGGTTGCCTTTCCTTCTCCAGGGGATCTTCCCCTCCCAGGGATCAAACCTGCGTCTCCTGCTTTGGCAGGCAGATTCTTTACCGTTGAGCTGCGAGGGAAGCCCAGTTCTTGGCAAAGCATTAGATAAGTGTTACTTATTACAACTACATCTTTCTTTTATGAACAGCTGCATCAGACCTTGAGGACACAGAGGTGAACAGGAAGATCAGAGTGGGGCTGGATGGCGTCTGTCTCCATGCACACTTAGTCCCATGTGGGGCTTTAAATACGACCTTCAGCAGATTGAATCATGGTCCCTCCAAAGGTATGTCCATACCATAATCTTGGAAACCTGTGAATGTGATCTTATTTGGAAAACATTCTTTTGCAAATGTAATTAAGTGTCTTGAGATGAGATTGTCTTGGATTAATTTAATTTAATTCTTTGGCTCCAGGGACTTCCCTGGTGGTCCAGTGGCTAAGAGTCTGTGCTCCCAATGCAGGGGGCCTGGGTTCCATCTCTGGTCAAGCAACTAGATCCCACATGCCACAAATGAGGGTTCATATGGCCTCAACTAAGACCAAGTACAACCAGATAAATAAATAAATATGAAAAAAATCTCAGATCACTTCTCCCTTGTTCCCCAAGCCTCAGCTGTTTCTTATAAATATTCTGAACCCCTCACCTTCAGGGAGGTGGGTTTGAGATTTGCTCCCCCTTCTTCTTGCTTGGCTGCCTTGTGAGTAAACCCTTTCTCTGCTATAAATCTTGGTGTTTCAGGCTTGGCTTGCTGTGTGTCAGGCAAACAAACCTAGTACAATAACACAAGCTAGAGAGGACAGTCCAGTGGGTGACTGAGGCTTCCTTTCCAGGGCTACCTGTGACCTGTCTCCAGAACATGGCACAGATTTGTGATTCTGTGCACTTCCTGACTCCAGGGGGCAGCCTTCACACTCTGGTCTTCGTGAATGGCACTCCTGGAGTTGTGCAGTGCGCAGCCTCCACAGCTGGACCAGGCTGTCCTGTTCTGTGTGTCTCCTCTGACTCCTTTTCTCTGTGTATCAGCTGCTCATTCAGAGGCCAGAGCAGGAAGGAGACCCAGATAGGCAAATCACGTGCCCAGCTCACTCTCCCTGTGTGACCTTGGGAAGTGATTTCCCTTTCAAAGATGCAGTTTACTCACCTGAAAAATGGATCCCTACTAAATAGCTCCTCCCCACTTCATGATTAATTTCCTTGTGAGCACTTAACACCCTCTACCCTGAGATCCATTTCTGCTTTATTGACTATGCCAAAGCCTTTGACTGTGTGGATCACAATAAACTGTGGAAAATTCTGAAAGAGATGGGAATACCAGACCACCTGACCTGCCTCTTGAGAAACCTATATGCAGGTCAGGAAGCAACAGTTAGAACTGGACATGGAACAACAGACTGGTTCCAAATAGGAAAAGGAGTACATCAAGGTTGTATATTGTCACCCTGCTTTTTTAACTTATATGCAGAGTACATCATGAGAAACGCTGGGCTGGAAGAAGCACAAGCTGGAATCAAGATTGTGGAAAGAAATATCAATAACCTCAGATATGCAGATGACACCACCCTTATGGCAGAAAGTGAAGAGGAACTAAAAAGCCTCTTGATGAAAGTGAAAGTGGAGAGTAAAAAGTTGGCTTAAAGCTCAACATTCAGAAAACGAAGATCATGGCATCCCGTCCCATCACTTCATGGGAAATAGATGAGGAAACAGTGGAAACACTGTCAGACTTTATTTTTTTCGGGCTCCAAAATCACTGCAGATGGTGATTGCAGCCATGAAATTAAAAGACGCTTACTCCTTGGAAGAAAAGTTATGACCAACCTAGTTAGCATATTGAAAAGCAGAGACATTACTTTGCCAACAAAGGTCCATCTAGTCAAGGCTATGGTTTTTCCAGTGGTCATGTAGGGATGTGAGAGTTGGACTGTGAAGAAAGCTGAGCGCTGAAGAATTGATGCTTAAGAACTGTGGTGTTGGAGAAGACTCTTGAGAGTCCCTTCGTCTGCAAGGAGATCCAACCAGTCCATTCTGAAGGAGATCAGCCCTGGGATTTCTTTGGAGAGAATGATGCTGAAGCTGAAACTCCAGTACTTTGGCCACCTCATGTGAAGAGTTGACTCATTGGAAAAGACTCTGATGCTGGGAGGGATTGGGGCAGGAGGAGAAGGGGACGACAGACGATGAGATGGCTGGATGCATCACTGACTCGATGGATGTGAGTCTGAGTGAACTCCCAGAGTTGGTGATGGACAGGGAGGCCTGGCGTGCTGCGATTCATGGGGTCGCAAATAGTGGGACACGACTGAGCGACTGAACTGAACTGAACCTGAGATCCATTTGACTTATTTATTTTGTTTCCTGTTGGTTTCTTCTCTTGAATAGCCGCTCTGAGGAGCAGGGAATTTTATCTGATTTGTTCACTGCTATATTCCTGGAACACAGGAATGGAACTGACGCACAGTAGGTGCTTAGTAAGCAGTTGTCAAAACCAACATAGGAATAAATGAGCAGGGTGGTATGGAGGAGTCAGTTTGATGGCTGTGTGAAAAGTTTCCTGTCAGGCACCTAGGATGAGTTACTGGAGTTTCAGCTAATTACTATTATCTATCAAAGTGTTTATTAACTATTTCTATTTAAAACTTTTTTTTTTTTTTTGGTCTAAGCGCACTCCCCCCCTCCCCGCGTTGGAAGTGCGGAGTCTTAACCACTGGACCTCCAGGGAAGTTCCATCACTCTTACTATTTTAATCTGGCGCTCACTCTCTAACTAAAAGGCCCCCCAGAGGGGGCTCCCACGATCGGTCGTCTCACTAGAGAATGAAGAGGTCCAAGTGAGGCGGTGGGAAAGGTGGGAGGGGCGGTGACTGGACCATTCTGCCCTGCAGTCCCAGGACTCAAGTGTTTCAGGCTGGTCTGTCTAGACGCAGAGTTGGAGACCTGGGGGGGATCATATTACAGTGACTTTGGTATTAAGGGGTGAGGGAGGGGCCGGGCCTCAGTCACCCGTGCCCCACAGCCTTCCTGTTATTTTTTCTCTACCAGCCATCTGACGAGGAGAGTTCCGGTGTCCCTCGCCCGCGTTCCCTGCATCACGGCGCACAGCTTCCCCGCCCCTCCTGCCTCCTTCCCCGGCTGCGCCGGCCGCCCCGCCCGCTCGGCCCCAGGCAGGGCTGTATTAGAATTGTGGGCAGGCCGGCCTCAGAGGCCCCAACTGGGGCCAAACATGGGGAGAAAATCCTGGGTGGAGTCTCAGCCTCGCCTCGGTCCGCTGGATGGGAGATCGGAAGCTCTGGGTAATTCAGTTCCGGAGGAGGAGGCGAAATAAGTGAGCGTGTCCTAGACAGTCCCTGGGGAAGACCTCGCCTCAGTTTGATGGGTGCGTGAAGAGCGCTTCCTGCCGGGCACCGAGGACACGCCCAAGACCGACCAGATGGGCGCCTGTAATTGTAGCCAAATAAGGGCAGAGCATCCGGTCCCATCGCTCCCCATCACTTCATGGCAAATAGACGGGGAAAAAGTGGAAACAGTGACAGATTTTACTTGGGCTCCAAGTAAATCTTGGGCTCCAAAATCACTGTGGATGGTGACTGCAACCACAGAATTAAAAGACACTTGCTCCTTGGAAGAAAAGCTATGACAAACCTAGACAGCGTATTTAATGCAGAGACATCACTTTGTTGACAACAATCCATGTAGTCAAAGCTATTGTTTTTCCAGTAGTCATGTATGGATGTGAGAATTGGACAATAAAGAAGGCTGAACGCTGAAAAATTGATGCTTTCGAACTGTGGTGCTGGAGAAGACTCTTGAGGGGGCCTTGGACAGCAAGGAAACCAAACCAGTCAGTCCTAAAGGAAATCAACCCTGAATATTCGTTGGAAGGACTGATGCTGAAGCTGAAACTCCAATACTTTGGCCACCTGATTCGAAGAGCCAACTCAGTGGAAAAGACCCTGATGCTGGGGAAGATTGAGGGAAGGAGGAGAAGAGGGAGAATGAGGATGAGGTGGTAGGATGACATCACTGACTCAGTGAGCATGGGTTTGAGCAAACTCCGGCAGACAGTGGAGGACAGAGGAGCCTGGCGTGCTACAGTCCATGGGGTTGCAAAGAGTCAGACACGGCTTAGGGACTGAACATCGACAACAGCTGTAGCATGAGCTGCCCTGGGATTCTGTTGCCTACGTGAAAGGAGGCTGGCTGGTAGTGGAGGAGTCAGTGAGCCTGGAGGGGCCTGACTTTAGTCAGGGCTTGGTAGGCTGCACGGTCACTCATGCATTCAACAGTCATCTTATTGGACACCTAGTGTGTGACAAGATGGTGATAACTGTTGAGGAAAAACAATGAATGGAGTGTATGGAAAAGGGCAGTCTTGGAACTTGAGTTTTATAAAGTCTCACTGAGAAGGAGACATTGGCTCTCATACTTCCAGTTTCTGCAAGACACCAGAAGCTTGCTGTCCTCAGGGCCTTTGCAGGATTAGAATGCTTTTTCTCCAAATATTTACAGGGCCTTCCCCCCACCTCCTTCTGTGGATTTCAATTGTCAGGGGTTTCCTGATCACCTTCTCTTCCCCTCCTCCTCACCACTTCCTTCTCCTCTTTCTCCTCCCCCTTCTCCTTTATAAATTGAGATATAATTGACATGGGCTTCCCAGGTGGTGAAGTGGTGAAGAATCTGCCTGCCATTGCCGGAGACACAGGAGACAGGGATTCGATCCCTCACTTGGGAAGCTCACCTAGAGAAGGAAATGGCAACCCCCTCCAGTATTCTTGCCTGGGATAATCCCATGGACAGAGGAGCCTGGTGGGCTATAGTCTGTGGGGTCTTAAAGAGTCCAACAAGACTTAGGGATTGAGCATACACATGTAATTGACATATGATAGTATATTAGTTTTTTGTATAAACATAATGGTGTGATATTTGTATATACTGTGAAATGGTCACTGCATAAAGTCTAATTAACATCCATCCATAACAGCACATCGCTACGCTTCTTATTTTCTTGTAATGAGAACTTTTAAGAACTGCTTACTCAATGAAAGTGATATTATTTCAAAGCATGGATGTGCTATAACGTAATACACGTAGGAGGTGTTTATAGACACATAAAAAATGTGGTTCTAAGAGTGCTAATTGTTCAGCAAGATTAGAAGGGCGTTACATCAGTAAATGATGTGCTGACTATTTTTTATTGCATGGAGAAAGAAAGTGAAAGAAAATGTTAGTCACTCGTCATGCCTGACTCTTTGAGACCCCATGGACTGTAGCCCACCGGGCTCCTCTGTCCATGGAATTTTCTAGGCAAGAATACTGGAGTGGGTAGCCATTCCCTTCTCCAGTGGATCTTCCTGTCACAGGGATCAAACCCAGGTCTCCTGCGTTGCAGATGGATTCTTTATCTTCTGAGCCACCAGGGAAGCCCATTCATTGCTTGTAGAAGTATATTTCAAAACTCATGTATAAAAATGTATTTGGGGGGACTTTCCTGGTGGACTAGTGGTTAAGACTGCAAACTTCCAATGCAGGAGGCACAAGTTCGATCCCTGGTAGGGGAACTAAGATCCCACATGCCACATGGTGTGTCTAAAAACAAAGAATCAAAAACCATGCTTTTTGAGTGTTCCTTGCTCATCCAGTTGTGAACAGTTTTACTTCAGTGAATGGATATGTAGATATATCTATAATGCATGTAGAGAAATGTCTAGAAACGCAGGTGAAAAAAGATGCTCCTATGAGTGTTACTTGAGGAAAAAAAGAAAAGAAAAAACATCTGCTCTCTTACCAACTTTCAGATATACCCAATCACCACCTTCTACTTCTTTCTTCTTCTCCTTCTTTCTATGCCATGCACCTTGCGGGATCTTTATTCCCTGACTAGGGATTGAACTTCGGCCATGGCAGCTGGAGTCCTAACCAGCCACTGGACTGCCAGGGAACGCCCCCGATTAAGGAGGAACACTTTCTTAAATATGTGTTTAATTCCCTGCCTTTCCCTTAGCACCGCTTTAGTTACACCCCACATACTTTGGTATGGTATGTTTTCACTTTTATTTAATTAAAGATATTTTCAGGTTTTGACTTTCTCTTTGACTCTGTGGGTGAGACTGAATTTCCAACTACTTGTGGATTTTCCAGTTCTTGTTCTGTGATTTCTAGTATAGTTTGGTTCTGGTCCAAGACCATGTTTTGTGTGATCTGTATTCTGTGATCTTCTTTACTATTGCCATGCGCCCCACCGCTATGCACACTCGATTCCTCTTGCCTGCTTTATTTTCCTTCTTTTTTCTGCTTATGTCTATCTAACAACATTTCTAAGATACAATTTTTATTGAAGTATAGTTGGTTCCCAGTATTATACTAGTTTCATGTGCACAACATAGTGACTCAACGTTTTTATAGATTATACTCCATTTAAAGTTATAACAGAACTTCCCTGGTGGTCCAGTGGCTAAGAATGTGCCTACCAATGCCGGGGACATAGGTTCGATCCCTGGTCTGGTAAGATCCCACATGCCTTGGGGCCACTAAGCCTGTGTGCCACAACTACTGAGCCTGAGCTCTAGAGCCCTTGAGCTGCCGCTCCTGAGCCCAGGCGCTGCAACTACTGAAGTCCATGCGCCTACAACCTATGCGTCACAAGAGAAGTCACTGCAATGAGAAGCCTGGGAAGCACAAGGAAGAGTAGCCCCTGCTCGCTGTCATTAGAGAAGAGTTCAAGCAACAACAAAGATTCAGTGCAGCCAAAAAAAAAAAAAAAAATTACAAAATATTGGCTGTATTTCCTGATGCTGTACAATATATATTTGTTGCTTATTTATTTTATTCATAGTAGTTTATATCTCTTAATCGCCTACCCCTGTCTTGACCTTCTTCTTTTCCCTCTCCCTGCTGGTGACCATTAGTTTGTTCTCGATACAAGATATCTTATTAATTTATTTTATTCAGTATCTCTACTCCCAAGACTCTTTCCCTTGGACTGCAAGGAGATCAAACCAATCAGTCCCCAAAGAAATCAACCCTGAATATTCATTGGAAGGACTGGTGCTGAAGCTGAAACTCCAATACTTTGGCCACATGATTTGAAGGGCTGACTCATTAATTTATGACTCCCAGCATAAGTCAGCGAGCTGACTCACTGACATGCTGGGAAAGGTTGAAGGCAGGAAGAGAAGGGGGCGGCAGAGGATGAGACAGTTGGGTGGCATCACTGAAGGAAAGTTACGTGGCTTGAAATAGCCTGGAGCTGAAACTTCCCTCCAGGTCCTCCCCACCATTCTAAGCAAAACAAAGAACTCTTTCACCTGAAGGAAAAAAAAAAAAAAAAAGGACATTAAGGTTGATTACGCCCAGCTCCCAGCCAGTCCAGCCTCTGGCCAATGTCCAGAATTCCTTGCCCCAGCCCTTTAAAAGATAACTACTCTGAACAACCTTGGAGAAGAACAGGCTCCCTTAAGACAGTAGCTTTCGCATATATGCCTATATATACTTACTCTTTTCTTGGGTTAGTGCAGCAGCTCGCTAATCGGACTGCTGCCCCTTCTCGCCTCATTAAAGGTGATCTATTCCCATAAAGTGCCAATCTCATTCTTTTTCTGAACCTCGCCTTCTCTAACTCCCCTACCCCACATTTACCAACTCAATGGACATGAGCTTGAGCAAACTCTGGGAGATAGAGAAGGACAGGGAAGCCTGGCGTCCTACAGTCCATGGGGTCGCAAAGAGTCAGACACAACTTAGCGACTGAACAACTCCTCCCAAGGGTAGGGATTTTTGTTGTTATTGTTGTTCACCAATGTCTCCCTAGTTCCTAGAAGAGTCTAACATGTAGTAGGTGGTCAATACACATCTGTTGAATGGATAAGTGTTCCCAGTTTCCATTGGACATATCAGGAGACCTTTACTCAGACATGTTCTGCTCCCCTGAAGCCACACAGCAAGAGGGACAGAGCTGGTCGGCCTGAGCCCATGGCTTTACATTATACCCAGCTGATGGGACTGGATTTCACTACCAGTTCCTGCATACCTGCTGTGTGTCAAGTCTCAAGGCAGGACCTTGGCTGTGTGGACATCACCCTCGCCTAGTGAGACCATCCGGCCTTCACCTTATTTACCTTCCCCAGGCTCACACACCTTAAAGGATGCCCTTGATGGCCAGAGATTCTCTCCGTCCTCTTGGCTGGTACCTCCAGCCCATCCCTTCCTTACCCCTCCACCCCGACCCCCCATATCCATCTGGAATCTGATTCTCATTGCTCAGTGGGTATTTGCTGGGCAGACAGGGTCTTCCTTCTCAGGTGGACCTCTATTTCCCCATCTGTAGAATGGGAACAGCCCACCTTTACCTCAGGTAGATGGGAGAGGTTCTGTGTGTGACATCATGGCAACAGGGGAAAGTCCAGCCCCTGGGGTGAGCTTTATCTGGAGACGGGAGCTGGTCGGCTGCCGCCCTCCCACCTCAAGTAGGGCTGGGGCCATCCCCCCGTGCGTGTGCTGGTGAAGAGTTTCCGCTGGCGGAGACTATGAATTGCTTATTCTGAGACTGTGAGGTGAGAAGTAAATTCCACCTCATTTAAGTCACTCTTGTTCTGAATCTCTGTTATGACCACCCAGCCCAATATTCTAACATGTACAAGGATGTGACCGACGGGGTTTCCTTATTGTTTAAGCCAATCTGAGTTGCATTTCCTTTAACTTTTAATGGAAAGCCCCTCAAAAGAGGAATTGGGGTCTTGCCCTCTGGGGTATGCAGTACGCTATGCCTACTGAAACAAATAATCACAAATGTGGTGGTTTAAAACAATGAAAATGAAAAAAATTATTTATTTTAGGCTGTGTTGGGTCTTCATTGCTGTGCTGGACTTTCTCTAGTTGTGGCAAATGGAGGGTATCCTAGTTGCTGTTCAAGGGTTTCTCTTGTTGTGGAGCTTGGGCTCTAGGGCATGCAGGCTCAGTAGGTTTGGTACACAGGCTTAGTTGCTCCACATCACATAGGATCTTCTCGGACCAAGGATTGAACCTGTGTCTCCTGCATTGGCAGGTGGATTCCACTGAGTCGCCAGGGGAGCCCTGTCATGAAGTTTAGGGGGTTATGTCTTATGTAGTGATAGGGAGCCTAGAACTTCACTGTGGAATGTGGGAGTACTTAGCACTGATCACTTCAACATCTTGTTGCAAATGTCATTGCTTCCAGGAGGCCTTCCCTGATCACTTCTCTACATTAGCCCCCATCCCATCCCTTTACCCTGTTTTATCTTATTTTAAAATAATACTTTGTTACTACTGGAAATAAAATGAAAAAAACAGACTGTATTGCTTATTTCTGTATTTCTTTACAGGTGTATCGTCTTTCCTGTCTCAACTGATGGCTCTGTGAAGAAAGGAGCTTCTCCATCTTTTTCACCCAGGGCTTGATGCTCTGTGGGAACTCAAATGCAGGGGCTGTTGTCATTGTCACTTCTATGCATGAATTCAAACTGGGGGGAAATACAAGTGTGTGTGTGTGTGTGTGTCTGTGTGTGTGGTCTGGGGTGTTTCCCTCCAGATGGATTTGCATGTTCTTGACTATTAAAGAAAAAGAAAAAAGGAACTGAGAAAAGCCCCAGACACCTGAGCTGGGGACACAAGGAGCAGAAGCTGTCAGGCTCTGCCTGCTCCGTCTAGGCTCCTGGCGCCAGCTGCAGCCATGTGCGCCCTGTATACTAACGCCGGGTACCGGGACCTGCCGGGTAGGGCCCTGGCCAGGCGTGGAGTGGGGGCCGGGGGTGGGCAGGACCCAGGTTGCAGTGTCCCCACCTTGTGGCTGGAGACCAGGGTATGAGGGACAGAAGAGAGGGTAGGCTGGGCTCTCACTTGCCTTTCCTCTAGAAGGGTCCAAGGAAGAGGATGATGACGACGACTATGAGAACATGACGCCACCCTACAAGGACCTTCCTCCCAAGCCAGGTAAGAGGACCTCTCTGAGGCTGGGTGAAGAGATGTGCAGCCTGAGGGATGAAGGGTGGGGAGCAGACTCCCCAGGAGGAATTAGCTGGGCATAGCAGACACACACGGTCAGCCTGCTCACGCTGGGCACCGTAATGGTGGGAGTATCCATGCCTCCATCTTGAGGGTCTCTCAGTCTGACGGGGGAAGCAGTTCTGTGCACAGGGGCCTCCCTGGTGGCTCAGATGGTAAAGAATCTGCCTGCAATGCGGGAGACCTGGGTTCTATTCCTGGGCGAGGAAGATCCCCTGAAGAAGGGAATGGCAACCCACTCCGGTATTCTTGCCTGGAGAATTCCATGGACAGAGGAGGCTGGTGGGCTACAGTCCACGGGGTCGCTGAGAGTCAGACACGACTGAGCAACTAACACACACACACTCAGTTCTGTGTACAGTCTTGGGTGAGCAAGTCAGAGAGGGGAGGGAGTAGGAAATTGGGGAAATCCTGAGGGTAATTGAGGGCTCTGCCTGCATTAGTGGGAGGATTGGGGGTCAGACGAGGGTCATTGGAATGAGACTTGAGGAGTGAATAGGAGTTTGTTAAGGAAAGAAGCTCCCAAATGAACTGGTGGATGCAAAGCCCTGAGACATGCGTGCCAGGGTTTTAGAAGCTGGGGAGGGACCAGTGTTTCTCCAATCTCTTTGCATTCGCACCCAGGACCCAAATTAGACTTGGGGTCCCCACACCTGGCTGGGGATTCAACAAGAGTCTGATCAGCTCAGTTCAGTTCAGTCACTCAGTCGTGTCCGACTCTTTGCGACCCCATGAATCGCAGCACGCCATGCCTCCCTGTCCATCACCAACTCCCGGAGTTCACTCAGATTCACGTCCATCGAGTCAGTGAGCCATCCAGCCATCTCATCCTCTGTCATCCCCTTCTCCTCCTGCCCTCAATCCCTCTCAGCATCAAAGTCTTTTCCAATGGGTCAACTCTTTGCATGAGGTGGCCAAAGTACTGGAGTTTCAGCTTTAGCATCATTCCTTCCAAAGAAATCCCAGGGCTGATCTCCTTCAGAATGGACTGGCTGGATCTTCTTGCAGTCCAAGGGACTCTCAAGAGTCTTCTCCAACACCACAGTTCAAAAGCATCAATTCTTCGGTGCTCAGCCTTCTTCACAGTCCAACTCTCACATCCGTACATAAGTGGAGGCTTTAGGAGTTCCCTGGCGGTCTGGTGGTTAGGACTGGGTGCTTTGGCCTGGGTTCAATTCCTGGTTGGGGAACTAAGATCCTAAAAGCTATGCATACGTGTGCTCAGTCTTGCCTGACTCTGTGCAGCCCCACAGGCTGTAGCCTGCCAGGCTCCTCTGTCCATGTATTTTCCCAGGCAAGACTGCTGAGGAGGGTTGCCGTTTCCTTCTCTAAGGTATCTTCCCAACTCAGGGACTGAACCTGAATCTCCTGCTTTGGCAGATGAACTCTTTACCAATGAGCCACCAGGGAAACCCTGAAGGGTACGTGGTTCAGCCAAAACAAAAAAAAAAAAAAGAAGTGGAGGCTTTGAGGTTTCCCTGAACCAACTCCCACCAGGGCACCTAAACGTCCTTGGATGGGGTGGGGGGGACTGCATTCCAGGTGGATCCACGTCCCCTACTTGTGAGTCCAGAGGGGAGTCAGCCTGGGAGGTCCCAGAGCACCGTGGGCTCAGTAGGAGTTGGGAGGTGCCTTGGGCTTGGCTCTTTACTGTCTGTCTTCAACTCCAACCTGGTCCCAAGATGATCCTCAAGCCCAAATCCATGCCCCCCACCCCATACCTGTCTTTTTTAAATTAAAAAATGCATTTATTTGTTTTGGGGGTCTTAGTTCCCTGACCAGGGATTGAACCTTCACCCTCTGCAGTGGAAGTGCAGAATCTCAGTCAATGGACTGCCAGGGAAGTCCCCCATCCTTGTCTTCAAGGTCACCTCTTCCCCAAATTTAGACCCCACCATCTCCAAATTCAGGCCTGGCTCTGTCCCATCTCTATGTCCAGATCCAGAGCTGTCACCAAGCCCCACACAACTACAAACCAGCCTCAGCTTCTCCCCCACCCCCAAATGCAGCTACAACCGCATTCTTCCCCCCAACCACATCCTGAATCATCACCCTACACCCATGAGCCTTCTTTCAGCCCCATCCTCATTTCAATCCAAACCCTCATCTCAATCCTAACTTTTTTTTAAAAATTAATTTATTTGGCCAAGTTGGGTCTTAGTTGAGGCATGTGGGTCTCTTTCTTGTGGTGCTCAGGCTCTAGAGTTTGTGGGCTTAGCTGCCCCATGTGGGATCTCAGTTCCCCGACCAGGGATCTAACCTGTATCCCCTGCATTGGGAGGCGGATTCTCAACCACTGGACCTCCAGGAAAGTCCCCTAACCTTAAAAAAAAAATTATCTATTTGGCTGCAGCAGGTCTTAGTTGCAGCACATGGGATCTTTAGTTCTGGCATGTGAACATTTAGATGTGGCATGCAGGATCTAGTTCCCAGACCAGGGATTGAACCTTGGCCCCCTGTTCTAGGAGCATGGTGTCTTAGCTGTTGGACCACCAAAGAAGACCCCCAGCCTTAACCTTACTCTATTCCCATATTCAACCTCACTTGTGTCTTTAACTTAGAGTAATCAACTGTCTCAGTTTATCCAGGGATGAAAGATTTTCTGGAATCTGGGACTTCCAGCTCTAAAATTAGGAACGTCCTAGTAATTCAAGATGGCTGGTCATTGTATCTTTCTTTTTTTTTTTTGGCTCCACCAGGTCTTAATTGTGGCACAGGGGATCTTTTTTTAGTTTCAGCAAGCCGAGTCTTTGTGGGTTCCCCTGGTGTCTCAGACAGTAAAGAATTCGCCTTCAATGTAGGAGACCTGAGTTCAATCCCTTGATCAGGAAGATCCCCTTGAGAAGGGGGTGGCTACCCACTCCAGTATTCTTGCCTGGAGAATTCCATGGACAGAGGAGCCTGGTGGGCTACAGTCCATGGGGTCTCAGAGTCGGACATGACTGATTGACTAACATTTTCACCTTTTTCTTTCTTTTATGAGATCTAGTTCCCTGACCAGGAATCGAACCTGGGTCCCCTGCATTGGGAGGACCAGCAGGGAAGTCCCTGGTCACTGCATCTTAACCCTGTCCCCATCACTAAGTCCAGTTCCATTCTCATGCACAACCCCATCCCTAACCCTCCACTGCAATCTCACTCCTGTTTGCATCACTGGCTTCCACCCCATTCCCATCCTTGGACGAGCCCTGACTCTGAGCTTCTCTTCTCCAGGTTGGATGGCTCCACCAAGACCTCCCAGGGCAGGTGAGCTGGGGCTGGGGGTATCAGAGACCCAGTGCTGGCTTGGTCCTGCTCTGAGCCTGAGCAACCGTTCCTCCCTCCTCAGGAAAGAAAACGGAGAGACCCCCACTTCCCTGTAAGCTCCCGAAGAACACGGGTGAGGATCTCGGGCCAGGAGCATCCTGTTCCCTTGGCTGAGGTCCTGCTATGCCTGACTGCTGTCTTTCTGATCCCTTCCAGGCCTGAACGTCAGCCCCGTCACCAGCTTGACTCCTCAGCTGGGTGAGCCATAGGAATACCCATTATGACGTCCTGGAGGGGCACTTGGAAGTCCTTACTCCAGCCCCCAATTCTGACCAGAGAACAGATCAGAGGGCTTAGGGGGAGGCTGTTGATCTTGGAAGACAGAGTCTTTCAGCTGGGTCTTCTTTGCTGCCAGGCTTTTCTCTAGTTGCGGCACACGGGCGCTGCTCTCTAGTTGAGACGGGTGGGCTTCTCTTGTTGCGGAGCGTGGGCTCCAGGGTGCATGGGCTTTGGGAGCTGGCACGCTCGGACTCAATAGTTGTGGCTCCTGGGGTGTAGAGCACAGGCTCAGTAGTTGCAGTGCACGGGCTTAGTCGCTCCGAGGCATGTGGGATCTTCCCAGACCAGGGATAGAACCCACGTCCCCGGCATTGGCAGCTGGATTCTCTACCACTGTGCCCCCAGGGAAGTCCCCTCCATTCCCCAGTTCTAACCAGAGGGCAAATCAGAGGGGGGGGAGGTTGTTGATCTTGGGAGACAAAGTCTTCCAGTGACTTCTGACTAAACGTCTCTGGCCTTTCTCCCAGGCACTGATCTGACGCACCCTGCATCCCAGCCGCCTGAAGCCAGTAAGTCCTTTGGGTGTGCCTTTGTCTCCCCTCCCACGGTGGCCAGCGTGTGTGAGCTGTGGAGTTAGACCCTGGGAGAGAAACAGTTCCTCTCTGAAGCTCCGCCTTTTTGAGTCTAGACCAGACCCCTAGGAACCCAGGATGGCTACCAGTTACTCCTCAAGCCCTACCCCCTGTTTGCATGTAAGTTAGGGGATGCAAGTGTCCATAGTTTGGGCCCCTGTGGAGCAAGTTGGGTGGGGGGGGGCTGCTGGAGCATAAAAGACGAGACATCCTAAATGTTAAAGAGAAGAGGTGGGTGCTATTTACAATAGCCAGGACATGGGAGCAACCTAAATGTCCATCAACAGATGAATGGATAATGCAGGTGGTACATATATATCCTGGAATATTACTCAGCCATAAAAAGGAATGAAACTGGGTCATCTGCAGTGATGTGGATGGAGCTAGGGTCTGTCATACAGAGTGAAGTAAGTCAGAAAGAGAAGAACAAACACTGCATATTAGCACATATACATGGAATCTAGAAAAATGGTACAGATATATGCAGGGCAGGAATAAAGGCGCGGGCGGAGAAAATGGACACGTGGGCACAGTGGAGGAGGGAGAGGGTGGGACGAATAGAGAGAGTAGCGTTGCCGTGTATATGCTACCCTGTGTAAAATAGATAGCTAGTGGGAAGCTGCTGAGTAGCACAGGGAACTCGGCCTGGTGCTCTGTGATGACCTAGAGGGGTGGGAATGGGGGTGGGGGGAGGCTCAAGAGAGCGGAGATGTATATACTATACATATACTGATATGTGTGTATAGCTGATTCACTTCACTGTACAGCAGAAACTAACAACACTGTAAAGCAGTTATACCTCAATTAAAAAAAAAGGATATAAAAGAAAAGAACTGGGTCCAGGTTATGCACAACCTCTCTAAGCCTTCAGTTTACTTATTTGCAAAATGGGAACAGTTAAACCTATGTCATAAGGATGAGGATTCAAGAAGATAATAAGGGTGAGACACAATGCTGGGCACATAGGTTGTATTCCACAAATGTTCTGGGCGTCTTCAGGGTTTGCTCTGTTTGGCATTCTCTTGCTGACCCCACCGGATGATATAGTCACGACCTTAATCCTTTGCCCCGCGCCACCCCATCCCCACTCTTGGAGAAAAGCTCAAGCGTCCTTGCCTCACTGTCTGAAGCACCAGTGTCCGTGTTGCTGTCCCCGTCTCCACCCCCCAGCAACTCCAGTGCCCTGGATCAGTCAGAAGTTCGGAGGTCTTAGGCGTGACCAGGAGAGACTGATGGTGTGCCTACTCCTGCTGGTGGTGGTGTCACTGCTCATGGGCTGCACTGGTCTGGTTGTGACCCTGATCAAGTGTGAGTAAGGCAAGAAAGGGGCTTGCAGAGAAACTGGGAAAGGGGTATGGGAGGACTTGGGGGCCACAGCCCATGGGGTCACAAAAGAGTCGGAGGCGACTTAGTGACTAAACAAGAACAACAGCAACAAATGGGAGGATATATAGTCCAGCTTGGGCTCAAGTTGGACTCCTTCTCATAGACCAGGAGGTGGTGGAAGAACTGAGGATGTTGACCTTTCAGCAGATGGCATGGCGAGCGAATGGTGAGTGGTGTCAATCATCCCTTCAAGCCATGTTGAGCACCAACATGATTGTCAAATCCAGCTTCATCACCAACCGCAACCCCGTGTTTGCCAGGTGCTGTGCTAGGTCCCAGGGTGGGGGATGAGTGCTTAGGAGAGTGAACACAACAGAGTCCCTGTCCCTGTGGTGTGTGTGTGTGTGCGCATACATGCGTGTATCTAGACCTCCGCTGTTTTCCAATATGGTGGCCAAGAGTCACTGTGGTTGTCGAGCGCTGGAAATGTGGTCATTTTTCTAGGGGGTGGTTGCAAAGAAACATGGATTTTATTTCCTCCCAGCGTTGTCACTTATTGTCCCAGCAAATCTACAAGGAAGGAATTCAGAACAGCTCAGCATGGCACATCCACTCTTTGTGGGGTGCGCTGGGGTCATTGGGTAGTTGGGCTGGGCTGGAAGTTCCCAGAAGCTTCACTCACATGGCTGGTGCCTGGGTGAGCCTCTGTCCACATGTGTAACTTGAGCTTCCTCATAGCATGGTGGTGTTAGGGCTCAGCTTCAGAAATTACACAGCCACAGGTGCACTGCACTCTGTTGGTCAGAACTAGTCACTGGACCAGCCTAGATTCAGAAGGAGGGTAGGTAATCCTGCTACTCCCTGGGGGAAGGGCAAAGAATTTGCAGCCCTCTTTAACTTACCATAGCGAGGGCAGCCTTTCCATGCCTCCAGTTGAGGCTCAGACCCTGTTATGGTCTCTCCTTGCCTCTTGAATTTCTGTTTCATGACATTTATCATAAGTTAGCTATGTGATGAACTGTCTGCTTCATCAGGAACCTTATGGCCAGTGAGGGCAGGGAATGCAGTGAATCTGTTAGACTCAGGAAACGTGGAATTAACTAGGTAAGGAGTTGAGAATCTCAGGCATGTGCAGAGGCCCTGTGGTAGGAGGCAACATTTAAATACAAGGAAGGAGGATGGGTAGTTGAGAGAGAATGGTTGCTTAGCTGAGGGTTGTGGCTGTGGGGTTGAAGAGAAGTAGGCAGAGTAGAAAGGTTTAGGAGGTAAAATTGACTGACCCTGGGGATGGGTGAGTGGGAATGGTGGTGAGTGAGAGGAAAGAGTGTCAGGGATAACATATATGTTATCTGTCTGTCTGTCTGTCTACCATTATCTATCTGTCAATCATCTATCTATTACCTACTTATCAATCGTCTATCATCTTCCTATCTAGTTTTCTATCTTCAATTATCTATTTCTTCATCAATCATTTATCTATTACCTATTTATCAATCATCTATATATCATCTATCTACCTACCTATCTATTGAGTTTTCTTTCTAATATTTCTATTTTGTCTAATTGAAGTGTCTTCTGTTGATGACCCTGGGGAGTATTGGCAGAGGGCCAATGTGTGTGAGAGTAGCGGGAACACATTAGTTGCAGAAGAAGCCTTCACTATGATTGGTGATATCTGAAAATTGCTCCATTCTACACACCCTCACCCCACACTTCAGACCAAGCCACTCTTACACTCAAAAACCATCAGCTTCTCACCGCCCAGAGTCCAGCGCAAAACTTTTGGCTTGGCATTCAAGGACCCAGATGCCAGACCTCATCCCACTTGGAGCTCAGGCTCCTGTGAGATTCTCCTTGACTTTTACTGCCCGAGCCTTTCCCAACATGCTTGCCTCTGGATCTTTGCTTCCAAGGTGGCAAGGTGACCCCTGACTATTGAGCCTCCTCACTAGTGCAGAACCACCATTTCCCTTTAAAACCCACCTGCTCCAGGAAGTCCACCATCTCTACTCTCCCTCAAGCCTCAAGGATTATTCTCTCCTCTGAGTAACTCTAGGACTCCTCCTGGGCACTGACCATGTTGTTTTTGAGTTTCACTATCACCCACTGGAACATGGGTATGGTGGGGAGCACAACTCTTGCCTCTGTCTGGTGTGTCTGCAGTCAGTGATTGGTAGGTGGGTAGATGGGCGTTTGGGTCTCTAACTGTTCAGCCTGTTCCTGCTAACAGTGACTGGCATGATGGGGTTAGCTGGCCTGAAGAAGGACATTGAGCGCATAAGAGCTGACACCAACCAGTCCCTGCTGGAACTTCGGGGCTTGTTAGGTAAGTGGGACTTGGGGAACTTCCCTGAGTTGGGGGAGCGCATGGTGGAGCCAGTACAGAGCACAAATCCTTGGGAGTGATCCTCAGTGCAATCTATGTGAATGGTTCCCTCCCAGCCCCAGCTAGAGTTGAGCAGTGCCCAGCCTGAACACCTGTACATGGCATACCATGTACATTACTCTGGTTCTGGGGCTACTCTGACAGAATCCTATCCTGTCCCCAGACTGTACCAGGGTCACCTGCCCTGAAGGCTGGCTCCCTTTTCAGGGTAAGTGTTACTACTTCTCTCCAAGCACCAAGTCATGGGATGAAGCCCGGAAGTTCTGCCAGGAGAATTACTCTCACTTGGTCATCATCAGTAACTCTGATGAACAGGTGAGCTGTCCCTTCCACACCCTTGAGAACCAGCAGGGCCAGCCCGCCTCTCTCCTAGGATTTACACATCCTTCCCTGGCCTGAATGTAAAGAAACTGGAATTGCTTTTGAGTCACTCAGTTCAGTTCAGTTCAGTTACTCGCTCAGTCGTGTCTGACTCTTTGCGACCCCATGAATCACAGCACGCCAGGCCTCCCTGTCCATCACCAACTCCCGGAGTTCACTCAGACTCACGTCCATTGAGTCAGTGATGCCATCCAGCCATCTCATCCTCTGTCGTCTCCTTCTCCTCCTGCCCCCAATCCCTCCCAGCATCAAGGTCTTTCCCAATGAGTCAACTTTTCGCATGAGGTGGCCGATATTCAGGTTACTGCTTGAGTTCAAATTCCGGTTGTGCTGACTTATCCAATCGGAGCCTCAGTTTCCTCTCTAACATGGAGGTATAATAATGGCTATCTCTTTGGTAGCACTTTCTATTCTCTAGGCTGTATTCCAGATATTTTACACGCATAAACATAATTCTAACAACACACCTATAAATTAGGTGAGAGTCAGGAGAGGTTATGTTATGCTAAAACGACAGCCAGTCCCTATAGCTCAATGGTGGAAGTGTATGAGGGAAAATTTCTACCTACATGCACTCACAAAGAAAGTCACATGGGCACTCTCATGTTTTAAGGCGATAGAAAGGGACAGTTTCATCTGTGTGTATGTACGAGGAGAACTGAAATAAGTGTAGATAACTTTAATGACTTAATACTACCAAAGCTAGGTGGTAAGACCATTTGCACACAGTGCGTGTCATTACTTATCAACACTTCACAGAGGACAAAGCTGAGGCTTATTTCACTCAAGCAGCTTGCTTGTTTCAACTAGTAAATGTCAGAGCTGGCGTTGGAGCCCGAGAAGCTAGTTTTGTTCTTGACTGTAAAACTCACAGCACTATTTGATTGTTAGTGTTTGCCGGGTTTATTTTTCCCCATCCTTTAAATTTTAACCTATGTCATTATTTTAACATTTCTTTTTTTTTTTAAGATTTAAAATGTTTTATTTTTTATTTTTTTATTTTTTTAAATTTTAAAATCTTTAATTCTTACATGCGTTCCCAAACATGTTGACAGCATATAATGGGGTCTTTTTTTTTCAGTCTTTGAATCTCTGGCTTTTATTTGGTATTATAAGATCATTTACAGTTTTAAAAATTTTGTTAATTAGAAGATAATTGCTTTACAATGTTGTGTTGGTTCTGTAGGGAACGAACCCAGGTCTCCCGCATTGCAGGCATATTCTTTACCAACTGAGCTCTCAGGGCAGCCAAAATCAGTCATAACTGTATGAATATATCCCTCCCTCTTGGGCCTCGCTCCCCCTGCCCATCCTACCCCTCTTGGTTGTCACAGAGCTCTAGGTCGGGCTCCCTGTTTTATACAGCAACTTCTCACTAACTGTCTTACATGCGATAGTGTATGTATGTGAATGCTACCTTCTCCGTTTGTCCTACCCTCTGCTTCCCCAACTGTGTCCACAGTCCATTCTCTACATTTATGTCTCCATTCCTTCCTTGCGAATAGGTTCATCAGTACCATTTTTCTAGAGTCCATATATCTGCATTAATATACGATATTTGTTTTTCTCTTTCTGACTTACTTCACTCTTTGTTCATCCACTTCACTGCTACTGACTCAAATTCATTCTTTTTATGGCTGAGTAATATTGTACATATGCACCGCACTGTCTTTATCCATTTATCTACAATGTTGATGTGAGTGTAAACTGATACAATCACTATGGAGAATAGTATGGCAATTCCCAGGTGGCTCAGTGGTTAAAAAAAAAAAAAATCCGCCTGCCAATGCAGGAGGCATAGGAGACGAGCGTTTGATCCCTTGGTCGGGAAGATCCCCTGGAGTAGGAGATTGCAACCTGCTCCAATATTCTTGCCTGGAAAATCCCATGGACAGAGGAGCCTGGCAGGCTACAGTCCATGGGGTTGCAGAGTTGGACATGCCTAAGCATTCACACACGTGGCAATTCCTTAAAAAACTAGGAATAAAACTACCATATGGGAACTATTCTTGGGCTTCCTAGGTGGCTCAGCTGGTAAAGAATCTGACTGCAATGAGGGAGACCTGGGTTTGATCCCTGGGTTGGGAAGATCCCCTGGAGAAGGGAAAGGCTACCCGCTCCAGTATTCTGGCCTGGAGAATTCCACGGACTGTACAGTCCTTGGGGTCGCAAAGAGTCAGACTTGACTGAGCGACTTCCACTTTCCTGGTGGTACAGTGGCTAAGCCTCCATGCTATCAATGCAGCGGGTCTGGATTCAAGCCCTGGTCCGGGAACTGAATCCCACATGCTGCAACTGGAGATTCCCACATGCCACACCTGCGAGCCGGCACAGCCAAAGAAATAAATAAAAATAGTAAATATTAAAAAAAGAGAAAAAAAGGAAAAACTGCCACATGACCCAGCAAAAGATCATTTACATTTAATGTAATTATTGATTTGGTTGGATTTAGGCTACCATATTATTTTTTCCCTCTGTATCTTCTCTGTTTTAAAAAAATCCTTCTGTTTCATAGCAACATTTGTATTGAGTAGTTTAATACAGGTTTTTTTTTTTTTGGAGATTAGATTAGATGATGTGAATGGGGCAGGTGGTAAATCATATTCCAACTAAACAACAACTAAACTCAGGTAGTTAAGAAATATAACTTTGCTTTAAATAACTCATTTCCGTTCTCTTTAAGCTCTTATTATACCAAGGTGGTGGAGATTTCATCTCAATCAGTTGGGATTATCTGTTTTTCTTCTGAGTAGGGATGGCTTATCTGGGGTCAAGGTGGAGGGGAGTGCATATCTGGTCCTCAATATCTTTGTTCCAAGCTGGTATCCACTGGGACATCCACTGGGTGAATGATCCTGGACAAATTACCTAACTGCTCTGTGCCTCAATTTTCCCATCTGTAACATGGGGTTAACAATCCTTGCTTCAGTGGGTTACCATGAAGATCAAATGAGATAACCTGTGCAAAGTGTGTAGCTCACTTTTTTAGTCATTAAGTCATGTCCAACTCTTTTGTGACTCCATGGATTGTAGCCCACCAGGTTCTTTTGTCTATGGGATTTTCCAGGCAAGAATACTAGAGGGGGTTGCCATTTCCTTTTCCAGGGGATCTTCTTGACCTAGGGATTGAATCTGTGTTTCCTGCATTTGCAGGTGGATTCTTCACTGCTGAGCCACCTGGGAAGCCTGTGTAGCTCACTTATTAACTTGTAATTTCAATCAACATTTCTTGAACACTTCCTACGTGCTAGTTGTTGTTGTTATCTTGTCACTAAGTCATGTCCGACTCTGTGACCTCATGGACTGCAGCACGCCAGGCTCCTCTGTCCTCCACTACCTCCTGGAGTTTACTCAAACTCATGTCCATTGAGTCAGTGATGCCATCGAACCACCTCGTCCTCTGCTGCCCCCTTCTCCCCCTGCCCTCAATCCTTCCCAGCATCAGAGTCTTTTTCAACGAGCTGGCTCTTCACATCAGGTGGCCAAAGTATTGGAGTTTCAGCTTCAGGGCACTATGATCATTTGATGGGCTGAGCAGCACTTTGCTCTTTCTGATTTCCTGACACTTCTCTGGGGTTTTACCCAAGAAATAAGGTCCAGAATCCCTCTACTTTTTAGAGTTTTCATATCCCTCTGGGGTTTGGCCATCACCTCGGGCTCCACCAGAGTATGAAATGCAGAGCCCTCTTCCCGGCACCCACCCCGTCTGCATCTCCATAGCTTCTTTCCCATTGCCATCTTTTGTCTTTACCTTTCAGGAAATCTTGGCCTTGAATAAGATTGAGTGAGTGAGATATGATTTGCATAGAGTAAAATGCACAGATCTTAAGTGCACATCCACTGAGCTTTGGCATATGTAGGCATCTGTGTAACTGTCAACCCAGTCAAGATTTAGAATGCTTCCACAGCCCAGGGACTTCTCTCATGCCATCTTCCAGTCACCCCTGCCCACCCCGGGAGACTACACATCTGGTTTCCTTACCATAGATCAGTTTGCCTGGAGAGGAGTTGCTTTGTTTTTAAATTTTATTTATTTATTTTTGGCTATGTTGGTTCTCTTCAAAAAAAATTATTGATTTATTTCAAACTTTGAATTTTTTATTTTGTATTGGGGTATAACTGATTAGCAATGGCATGGTAATTTCAGGTGCAAGGAACAGTGAAAGGACTCAGCCATACATATACATGTGTCCATTCTCCCCCAGACCCCTCTTCCATCCAGGCCCCTGTGCTCTACAGTAGGTCCTTGTTGATTATCCATTTTAAATACAGCAGGGTGTACATCACCTTCCCAAACTCCTGCACTGTCACTTCGCTTTGGCAACCCTAAGCTCCTTTTCTAAGTCTGTGAGTCTCTTGTTTTGTAAGTTCGTTTGTATCATTTCCTTCCGGATTCCACATTAAGCGATGTCATACGCTCTTTCTCCTCCTCTGTCTGACTTCACTCGGTGTGACGCTCTCCAGGTCCATCCGTGCTGCGGCAAGTGGCAGCATGTGGGGTTTCTCCAGTTTCAGCGAGCAGGGGCCACCCTTGGTTGTGACGCTCGGGCTTCTCATTGCGGTAGCTTCTCTTGTTGTGCAGCACGGGTTCTGGGTGTGTGGGTTTCTGTAGTTGCAGCATGCAGGCTCAGTAGTTGTGGCACATGTGCTGTAGCTGCTCTGCGGCAGGTGGGGTCTTCCTGGACCAGGGATCGAACTGTGTCCCTTATGTTGGCTGGCGTGTTCTTATCCACTGTACCATCAGGGAACTCCAGGAGTTGCTTTAAATCATGATATTTTCTTCTCATCTTTGATCCAAGTCCTTTCTTTCCTCCCAAAGGCCTGGGCTTTGGAAATACAAAAGCTGGGAAGCTCCTATTTCTCCCCTTCCCCCCATGTTCTTTTCCTGAAGCAATGAATTCCTTTTCTGCCTGGATGTCGCTTAGGACTGCAGGGGTTGGGAGGGTGAGAGTACCAGGAAATCCAAGATATCAGTTATTATTATTAGAATTGTTCCTTAAATTATACGTTAAAGGTTAAGATGTTGCAGTACTATATGGAATACAGAAAAATAGTAGTGACAAACCTATCTGCAGGGCAAGACTAGAGATGCAGACAGAGAGAGCGGACGTGCAGTCATGGGTGGGGAGGAGAGGGTGCGATGAACCGAGAACGTAGCATTGACACATATGCACCCTCGTGTGTAAAAGAGATAGCTAGTGGGAAGCTGCTGTACAGGGAGCCCAGGGAGCTCAGCTCATGGCTCTGCGAAGGGTGAGAGGGAGGCTCAAGAGGGAGGGATATACATATACACATAGTTGATTCACTTTGTTGTACAGGAGAAACTAACACGACATTGAAAATCTACTATACTCCCATAAAATAAGATGTCCCAGTACTTGCAGCATGTCAGACACTGTTTGAATTCTTTATGCATATTAATCCATCCAGTCCTCTCAATAACTCTATGAGGAGGTAGCTACTATTATCCCATTTTACGGAGGTGGAAACTGAGGCACAGAGTGGCTCATAGGTTTTTGGAGAAAGCAGCATGACTGTTCCCACTGCAGGTGCTCAAGTGGGAGGAAGGTTTTGAGCTTGTTCTGTATGCCATGGGGATTTGGGATGGGTACTGGGGTGGCATTCACAAGCCCTGAATATATGTGAGACAGGCAGGGTGTGTGTAGAAGAACTGATGGCTGAATGGAGTTTGTACTTGCAGGACTTTGTGGCCAAGGCCCATGGTTCTCCACGGGTGTACTGGCTGGGGCTGAATGACAGAGATGTTGAAGGGGACTGGAGGTGGCTGGATGGGTCCCCCGTCACTTTGAGGCAAGTATCCAGGGCTTATTGGGTCTCTCCTCCTTGTAGGTCTTTGTGAAGTCCAAACTAGCAGATTCTTTAGAGTCCCAGGTTGAATAAAAAGGAATGAAATTGGGTCATTTATAGAGACGTGGATGGACCTAGAGACTGTCATACAGAGTGAAGTCAGAAAGAGAAAAGCAAATTCATATGTTAACGCATTTATGTGGAATCTGAAAAAATTAATATAGATGATCTTATTTACAGAGCAGAAATAGAGACACAAATGTAGAGGACAAATGTACGGATACCAAGGGGAAAGGGGTCGTGGGATGAACTGGGAGACTGGGATTGATATTATGTGTAACATCGATAACTAATGAGAATACTGCATAGTACAGGGAACCCAGTGCTCTGTGGTGACCTCAGTGGGAAAGAAATTCAAAGAGGGAGGTATATGTATATGTATAGCTGATTCACTTTGCTGTACTGCGGAAACTAACGCAACATTGTAAAGCAACTACACTCAATAAAAACTGTGGTACATATACACAGTGGAATATTACTCAGCCATAAAAAAGAACACATCTGAGTCAGTCCTAATGAGGTGGACGAACCTAGAGTCTGTTATACCGAGTGAAGTAAGCCAGAAAGAGAAAACCAAATTTCATGTATCAATGCGTATATATGGAATCTAGAGAGAGGGAACTGATGAACCTATTTGCAGGGCAGCAATGGAGATGCAGACACAGGGAACAAACTTGAGAATGCAGTGGGGGATGGAGAGAGGGGGATGAATTGAGACAGCAGCATGGGAACATATACATTACCGTATGTAAGATAGCTAGCCAGTGGGAATTTGCTGTGTGACGCAGGGAACTCAGACCTGGTGCCCTGTGACAACCTAGGGGAGTGGGATGGGGCGGGAGGGAGGGGACATACGTATGCCTGTGGCTTATTCATGCTGATGTATGGCAGAGACCAACACAATATTGTAAAGCAATTATCCTCCAATTAAAAATAAATTTACAAATTAAAACAATAAACAATCAAGTCAATGTATGGCAAAACCAATACAGTATTGTAAAGTAAAATAAAGTAGAAAAAAAATTAAAAAAAAAGCAGCATATCAAGCAATCACACACACACACGCACGCACACACAAATCCCAGGCAGAGCTGGACAAGGGGAGCACAAGGGTGCTTTTTTTCTGATAGGGTTTCTGGTGCTTGCACTTTTTTTTTTTCCTCCTTACAACATCTCAGCCTTTTAGCACAACTGCTCAAACATATCAAATCCTCAGACCAATGGTTGAGGGGAGAAAAAGAGAGAAAAGATGCCATGGCTATAGGGCAAGAGGAAGAGGAAAATTTTTTTCTTTTAAAGATGCATGCTTTTTAATTTTATTTTAAAGATCTTTTATTTATTTAAAGATCTTTTATTTATTTATTTTATTTTGGCTGTGCCACATGGCATTTGGAGTCTTAGTTCCCTGGCCAGGGACCAAACCGGTGCTGCCTGCATGGAAGCTCGGAGTCTTGACCACTGCAGAAGTCCCAAGAGGAAGATTTTTGACTTGCCGAAAGAGTGAGCAGGATCTCATTTGGGGAGGCATTGTTTATATCAACTCATTTATTTAATTTTCTTAGTAATTCTGTAAGGGAAGTACTGTTATCCTCTCCATGGAAAGACGTGGAAACAGAGGCACAGACAGGTTACGCGATCGTCCCCAGGTCAGACACCCGGCAGGTGGTAGTGCCACACATCCGGGCTTCAAAGTCCATGCTGTTAGCCATCATGCTTTATCTTCTTAAGGAGAATATGCATTTGTACTTAATTTTATTTATTAAAATAATTTAATCAATTAAATTTATTTTGGCTGTGCGGGGTCTTTGTTGCTGCCTGCGGGGTTTCTCGAGTTGTGGCAAGCGGGGGCTATTCCCTAGTTGCAGTCCGCCGGCTCTTATTGTGCTGGCTTCTTTGGTTTCGGAGCACAAGGCTCTGGGGGTGAGGGCTTCAGTAGCTGCGGCTCCTGGGCTCTAGAACATAGGCTGAGCAGGCGCGGTGCACGAGCTTAGCTGCTCCCCGGCACGTGGGATCTTCCAGACCAGGGACCGAACCCATGTCTCCTTCACTGGCAAGCAGATTCTTTACCACTGAGCCACCAGGGGAAGTGTGTATTTATTTATACTGTATGTATTAAACTTGTATTTATTTAAAATATAAATACAGCCATGTCTGTATTTGTATTTTAAGTAAATATTAACAAATTGTCCCCCATATGATTATACCAATTTATTCTCTCACCAGCTTGACTTACATTTTTTTTTTTCCCACACGCTCATCAAACTTTTGGAATTTTATTGTTTTAATTGTAGGTGAAAAATGGAATACTAACATAGTATTTTTTAAAATTAATTTTTATTGGAGTATAGTTGATTTATAGTATTGTGTTAGTTTCTGCTGTACAGCAAAGTGAATCAGTTATACATTTACATATATTCACTCTTTTTAAGATTCTTTTCCCGTATTGGTCATTACAGGGTACTGAGAGGCCGATGTATACTACATTGGCAAATTAATGCAAGTTAATACTTAATTTGGGCTTCCTTTGTAGCTCAGTCGGTAAAGAATTTGCCTGCAGTGCAGGAGACCTGGGTTCAATCCCTGGGTTGGTTGCATGTCTGTTATGCTTGAGGTTGAGTGTCTTTTCATATGTTTGATAGCCATATGTATTAACTTTTCTGTGAATTATCTATTCATATCTTTTGTGTATTTTAAAGAAATACTTATTTATTGGTCTGTGTTGAGTCTCAGTTGTGGCGCATGGGATCTTTCCTTGCAGCACATGGAAAGATTTTTGTGTGCTTTTTATATTGGAGTTTTGGTCTTTTTCTTATTGATTTCTAGGAACTCTTTATATATTAGAGATATTAGTGTTTTGTCTGGGGATTTTATTTTTTTATTGAAGATTCCTGGAGGAGGTAGCATTCTGTAAATAGAGATGGTATGGGATGGTGTGTCACTGCAGGTCCTCAGCTCAGATCCCTTTTGCGGGCTGGTGCAGACACCCCCCAGCAGGGGGCATTGGCTGCTAAAGGCTCACAGTTACGCTTTCTCCCGAGAGGTGACCTCAGCTGAATGGAAGCCTGTTCAGCTAGGAGGTTATTCCACTTCCACTGAAGTCACAGACAATGACAGGCTAAGAGCTGCCTGGACCCCTTGTTTCAAGTTGGAAAAACTCTGTTGTGCTATTCAAATTCCAGAGCTCCCTGTGGGTTCAGGCTGAGTCTAGACCAGGCTAAACCCATATCCTTGCTCACTTCTATCCCCTGCCTCATCCTTCTTCTCTCAGTCCCCCTCTCCTGAGAACACCCTTTAATAAATCCCATGCACCTGAATTGCCAAATTTGGCTCTGTGGACACAGTGGTGGGTGGTTGAGGGGAAGGGGAGGGTGGAACAAATTATGAAATAAAAGGAGAACAAAACAAATAAACCAAACAAAAGACATGTATACACTACCACGTGTAAAACAGATAGCTAGTGGGACCTTGCTATAAAGCACAGGAAGCTCTGCTGTGTGCTCATGATGACCTGAACGAGTGGGATGGGGGACAGGGTGGGAGGAAGGTCCAGGAGGGAGCGGCTATGTGTATACACATGATTGATTGACTTCACTGTACAGCAGAAACAACACAACACTGTAAGCAGTTATACTCCAATTAAAAAAAAAAAGGAACATGACCTAAAACACTACATTACTTGGAAGGTTGAGAGGGATGTGGTTTAACAAAAATGTTATTTGGAAGAGAACAGAAACTGACCAGATGCAGGCTGAAGGAATGATTCGGGTGGAAGAAAGAGCCCTGAGCCATGAAGGCTTTTCTTGTTCTTTTTTTCTGGTATTCTTTTCTTTTCTTTTTTTAAAATTAATAGACTTTATTTTCCCTTTTATCATTATTTTTAAGTTGAAGTATAGTTGATAAACAGTATTATATGTCACAGGTGTACAACATAGTGATTTGCAATTATTAAAGTTATACTCCATTTAAAGTTATAAAATGTTGGATATATTCCCTATGTTGTACAATATATCCTTATAGCTTATTTTTAAATTTTACTATTTTAAAAATTGTTTACTTTTTTAAAAAGTAATTTTTATTTAATTTAAAAATTTTTTTGGTGTGGATCATTTTTAAAGTCTTTATTGAACTTGTTACAATATTGCTTCTGGTTTGTGTTTTGGCCACTGAGGCATGTGGCGTCTTAGCTTCCTGAACAGGGATCGAACCCACACTACCTGAATTGGAAGGTGACATCTTAACCACTTGACTGCCAGGGAAGAGCCCAATAACTTTTATTTTATATTGGGGTATAGTTGCTTTACATTTGCTTTCCAGGTGTATCACAAAGTGGTTCAGTTATACATATACGTATACCTATTCTTTTTAAAATTCTTTTCTCATTTAGATTATTACAGAGTACGGAGGAGAGTCCCTGTGCTACCAACAAGGACCTTGTACCTTATTTTATACCTAATGCTTTGCACCACTTTCTCCCCTAATCCTGTATCGCCCCTCTCTCCTTTCCTCTCCCCACTGGTAACAGCTGGTTTGTTCTCTACGTCTGTGAGTCTTCTTCTTTGCTGCTGTAGCCACTAGTTTGTTGTATTTTTTCAGATTCCACATGTAAGTGATATCATATAGTATTTGTCTTTCTCTGACTTACTTCACTTAGCATAATATCCTCCAAGTCTACCCGTGTGGTTGCAAATGGCAAAATTTCATTCTTTGTATGGTTGAGTAGTGTGTTATTTTTTAGGAAAATTGAGCAGAAGGCGCAGAGCGCCGTTCCCCGCATCCCTTTTGTCCTGCACACATTTTCCCCTGTCATTAACATCTTGCATTAGCCTAGTGCATTTGTTACAACTGATGAGCCCTTATAGACACATTATTATGAACTAAGTCCATAGGTCAGATTAAGGGTCACTCTTAGTGCTGTGAAATTCTATGTTTGCTTAGTAGCGTCCGACTCTTTGGAACCCTTTGGACTCTAGCCCACCAGTCTCCTCTGCCCATGGCATTTTTCAGGCAAGAATACTGGAGTGGGTTGCCCATACCTCCTCCAAGGGATTTTCCTGACCCAGGGATCGAACCCATGTCTCCTGCAGCTCCTGCACTGCAGGTGGGCTCTTTACCTGCTGAGCCTTTGGATCTTCCCAAAATTCTATGGGTTTTGACAAACTCATGATGTCATGTATCTACCATCACGGTATTGTATAGAATTGCAGTTTCACTGCCTTGAAAAACCCGCTGTGCTCTATTTATTCACCTCACCCTACACCCACTTTCTCCTTTATCCAGCTTTTGGGACCCACAGGAACCCAACAACCTCTATAATAATGAGAACTGTGCCAGCATGAACAAAGGTGGCACCTGGAATGACCTCTCCTGCGACAAAACTACGTACTGGATTTGTGAGCGGAAATGTTCCTGTTGAACCCCAGAGTTGAGGCTGGGTGGAGGCCCATCCGTACTCCATGCCCCTCGGCTCTTGGAGGTGAGAACCTCCCGTCCTTCTGGATCTGATGTGAACAGTGGGACCTGCCAGCACCCGAGGGGGAATCAGCAGCCCGGACGTAGCAAGTTCTCCGGGGTGCGAGTCAGATCATTTCTGGGGTGAGGACTTGGGGGCTTGTTCTGCTGCACTGCGTTAGTCTGTTCAGACTGCTGTTACAGAATATTGTACACTGGACGGCTTATACATAACAGACATTTTTTTTCTCTCAAAGTTTTGGAAGCTGACAAGCCCAGGATCAAGGCTCAGGGAGATATAGTGTTTAGCGATGACCTGCTTCCTGGTTCATGGATGCCATCTCACTGTGTCCTCACATGCTGGGAGGGGCGAGAACTCTCTGGGGTCCATTTTTATTTTTTAAAGACTTTTAATTTTGTATTGGGGTATAGCCGATTAACAACGTGATAGTTTCAGGTGAACAGCGAAGGGACTCAGCCATACATACACTTGTATCCATTCTCCCCCAAACTCCCCTCCCCTCCAGGCTGCCACATAACATTGAGCAGAGTCCCCTGTGCTCTACAGTAGGTCCTTGTTGGTTATCCATTTAAAACAGAGCAGAGTGTACCTGTCCATCCCAAACTCCCTGACTATCCCTCCCCTGCGTCCTTCCCCTGGGCCGCCTTAGGTTCACTCTCTAAGTCTGTGCGTCTCTTCCTGTCCTGTAAGTTCATTTGCATCATTTCTTCTTAGATTCCGCATACAAGGGCTGCCATATCATATTGAGGTCCCTTTTATAAAGACACTAATCCCTTTCATGAAGGCTCCACCCCAAGACCTAATCACTCCTAAGGCCCTACCTCCTAATAGCATCACACTGGGGTTTGGGATTTAACATGGAAGTTTTTTTGCAGGGGGCGGGGTTGGTGGGACACAACTCAGTCCAGAGTAGATGAGCAGGAGGGACACCAGGTCTTAGGAATGGTCTCCCAGTTCTGGGATCTGGAGGGAACTCACCAGGTCCCCAATCATGGCTCTTAGGAAACCATATGGACTTTAGGAGCTCCCGGTCTGACATTATTTGAGCTGGGACTGAAAGCACTATGGCTCCTTTGGACCATGATCATAATGTGAGGGGACTCGGACCCTTTGCTGCCTACCTGATGTGAACCAACTTCTGGGAAGCTATGCCATGCTCAATGCTCAGTCGTATCTGACTCTGCAACCCCATGGACTGCACCCCACCAGAATCCCCTGTCCATGGGATTCTCCAGGCAAGAGTACTGGACTTGTTTACCATTTCCCTCTGGGAAGCAGGTGGGGCAATAATTCTTGACATACAGCTGTTTCCTTGTCCTGGGTGAGATTTGCCCAACCTAGTTGGTGGAATCAGACCTCTGGCAAGACTTGAACTGTGGAACTTCTAGAAAGACAGACCAGCTGAAAGTCAAAATTCCTCACCCAGGCCAGGCCATGACTTGGTGAGATCCTCAGGACAATAATGGAGACATCTTCCTACCCGCTTGTGCCTTTAGGTGGTTTGTGAAGCTCTTTGATGAAGTAATTAATTTTACTATGGATGGATCTTCTTGGACTACTGTCTCTTTTTTAAAAAAAATTATTTATTTTTAATTGAAGGATACTTGCTTTACAATATTATGTTGGTTTCTGCCATATATCAACATGAATCAGCCATAGGCATATATATGTCCCCTCCCTCGTGGCCCTCCCTCCCACCTCCTACCTCATCCCACCCCTCTGTTGTCACAGAGCACCAGGTTTGAGTTTCCTGCATCATACAGCAAATTCCCACTGGCATATTTTACATATGGTAATATATATGTTTCCATGCTACTGTCTCCATTAACTCTTGCAATGTTGCTGTTTAGTTGCTAAGTCATCTCTGACTCTCTGTGACCCCATGGACTGTAGCCCGCCAGGCTCCTCTGTCCATGGGATTTCCCAGGCAAGAATACTGGAGTGGGTTGCCATTTCCTTCTCCAGGGGATCTTCCTGACCCAGGGATTGAACCCGAATCTTCTGCATTGGCAGGTGGATGCTTCCCCACTGAGTCACCAGGGAAGCTCTCTTGCAGTGTTAGATCTTTTCAAAATATCAATTCATTGTGCGGTCCTTGCCTACTGTGTCAGTTTGCTGGGACTGTCATAATAAAGTGTCATAAACTGACTTAAACAACAGAAATGTATTTTTATTTTTAAAAATCTTTGGCTGCACTGGGTCTTCGTTGCTGAACGTGGGCATCTCTCTTGTTGCAATGTACCAGCTCTAGAGTGTGCAGGCTCAGTAGCTGCTGTCAGACTTAGTAGCCCAGAGGCATGTGGGATCTTAGTTCCCTGACCAGGGATTGAACCCGAGTCTTCTGCATTGGAAGGTGGATTCTTAACCACTGGACCACTAGGGAAGTTCCACAGTTGTGGAGGCTGGAAGTCTGAGATCAAGGTGTTGGCATGGTTGGTTTCTGGTGAGCCCCCTCTCCATGGCTGGTCTGTGGCTATCTTCTCTGTCTTCAGGAGGTCTTCCCTTTATAAATTCTGTGTCATAATCTTTTTTTCTTTGAAGGACCCCAGTTAGAACACACCCTGATGACTTCTTTTAATTTTATTATCTCTTTGAACATTATCTCCAATGTCTTAACATTCTGAGATGTCGGGGGGTTGGGACTTTAACAAGTGAATTTGGGGTGACCGATTTCAGTCTGTAACACCCATTAAATTCCAGAGGTGCCCCTCCTAGTCACTGTGGCAATCAGTCCCTCTCCCCCAGCTGAGCACAGCTCAATACATCAATCTCTTCAGATAGTCCCTGCATCAGGGTGGGATTAAACCAATCAATGTATTGATGAACAAGTGCCCTGAGTTATTAGCACAATCGTTCCTGTTCTGACTCAGAGCAAGTGATTAAGGCAAGCAGATTCTGAGCAGGGGAAGTGGTGGGTAGGGGATTGACATTCGCTTTACTTCCTGTTCCCTCTGAGCTTGTCTTCTCCCATTTCCACACCTGCCCCTAGCTCATCAGTATCGAAATTAACTCTCTATGCAGCCCTTAGAGTTGGACCATTAAAAAGGCTGAGCGCCAAAGAATTGATACTTTTGAACTGCAGTGCTGGAGAAGACTCTTGAGAGTCTTGGACTGCAAGGAGATCCAACCAGTCAATCCTAAAGGAAATCAACCCTGAATATTCATTGGAAGGACTGTTGCTGAAGCTGAAGCTCCAATACTTTGGCCATCTGATACGAAAAGTGACTCATTGGAAAAAACTCCAACGTGCGGAAAGACTGAAGACAGAAGGAGAAGAGGGCGGCAGAGGATGAGATGGTTAGATAGCATCACCAACTCAGTGGACGTGAACTTGAACTCCAGGAGACAGTGGAGGACAGGGAAGCCTGGCGTGCTGCAGTCCATGGGGTTGTAAAGAGTCAGACACACCTTAGCAACTGAACAACAACAACAGCCCATAGACTTCAGAGTGGGTGGGCATCCTGTTCTGAGCTCTCCACCCAGGGGACCATTGGCCCAAGCAACTGTTTACCTGGGGTCAGGGGAAGTTCACCCATCTCAGAAGAGGAAGCTCCAGTTTCTTCCAATACATGTGTTGAGAAATGGGGAAGCAAGGGGGCTGTGGTCACTTTTCTGAGTCACACTATGGGGGAGTGGTCCACAGTGGAACTATCTCCCTTCTGCATCTCTCACCATTGTCCAATTTCAGGTAGTGCGGAAAACATGAAGGAGGTCGTCTTTAACACTTTGGGTCCAGGGGACCAAAGGTTGGGCATTCTTGGTGGTTAAAATAAAGCCACAATTAAAAAAAATTGTTTATTTTAAAATTGAAGGATAATTGCTTTACAGAATTTCGTTGTTTTATGTCAAACATCAACATGAATAAGCCATAGGTTTTAACTGGAGACAAATTGCTTCATAGTATTGTGTTGGTTTCTGCCACACAAAAATGCAAACCAGCCATAAAAAAGCCATGATTTATCAAGCATATTTTGTGCACTAGATAGATGGAGTAGCTTTCATTTAATCTTCATGATGGTTCTTTGAGTTTGGAATAATCACCAACCCTATTTTATAGCTGGGAAAACTGAGGCTCAGAGGGGGCTCATGGCTTGTCACTCGCCATTTAGTGGATAAGGGGCAGAGGGCTCTTTGGTTCTTGTCATTGTTCAGTTACTCAGTCATGTCCGACTCTTTACAACCCCGTATACTGCAGCATGCCAGGCTTTCTGTCCTTCAACTATCTCCCAGAGTTTGATCAAATTCATGTTCATTGAGTCTGTGATGTCATCTAACAATCTCATCCTCTGTGTCCCCTTCTCCTCCTGCCTTCAATCTTTGCCAGCATCAGGGTCTTTTCCAATGAGCCAATCTTCAAATCAGGTGGCCAAAGTATTGGAGCATCAGCTTCAGCGTCAGTCCTTCCAATGAATATCCAGGGTTGATTTCTTTTAGGATTGACTGATTTGATCTCCATGTAGTCGAAGAGACTCTCAAGAGTCTTCTCCAGCACCATAGTTCAAAAGCATCAATTTTTCAGTGCTCAGCTTTCTTTATGGTCCAACTCTCACATCCATACATGACCACTGGAAAAACCATAGCTTTGACTAAACAGACCTTTGTTGGCAAAGCGAAGTTCCTTGCATGGTTGATTTTTTTTCTATAGCACCTGCTGCCTTTCAAAGGGCTATCTACAAACCTGAATTATCCCTGAAAACTCTAACCTTATAGCTCTTGCGTCAGACTGCAGTTCTCAGAAAGGAACAATGTGATGTGGTAGAACAGAAATCCTGCATTTTGGGGGTAGGAGAAAAGGAACTGGACTCTGGCTCTGCTGATGGTCCTCTGTGGCTCTCCTGGGGCTGTTGCAATAATGTGGTTGAGGGGTGATGGGGCCCCGGGAGCTAATGGCAAAGGCAGGGAGAATTCTACATCTGAAGATACAGCTAGTGGGATTGGCTGATGAACTGTAAGCTTGGTGTGAGAGAAAGAGCAGGCTGAAGAATGACTCCAAGGATTTCCGCTCAAATCATGGAAAAGAAGTAGTTATTGTTACTAGAGATAGGGAAGAAAAAACGCTCATGCAAGCAACACATTTACATTTAGGTGGTTCGTGAACTCCTGCCAGATTCTAAGAACTTCTCTTGGGTCAAGGGTAGAATCTTAAAATTTTTTTTATTTAGATATTTATTTATTTGGCTGTGCTGGATCTTTGTTGCTGTGAGGGCTCTTCTCTAGTTGCAGAGAGCGGGGGTCACTCTAACTGTCGTGTGCTTTTCTTGTGGTGGAGCCTGGATTTTAGGGGGCTCAGGCTTCAGTATTTGTGGCACATGGGCGCAGTAGTTTCAGCTCCCTGGATCTAGAGCACAGGCTTAGCTGCTCCAGGGCTTGTGGGATCTTCGAGGACCAGGGATGGAGTCTGCATCTCCCACATCAGTGGGGGATTCTCTACCACTGAGCCACCAGGGAAACCCCAAGGATAGAATCCTGTGTGTAGCAGATGTGGTCACGCCCAGCTTATATCCTTCGTCCTCACATTTTCAGTGACTTCCGATGGCCAGCAGCTGCCACTGCAGTCCTCCTTATTTGGCAGATGGCAGATGAGAAGTGTCAGGGGGAAAATGCTTCCTGGAACAACCCTCAACCAAAACCTTGAACTTGGTGTACACATGTCCCAGCTCCCTCACCTCTCAGGTGAGATGACTCTGAGATGCTTGTCCCAGTTATTGCCCAGCGGTCCCTGCTGGGATTAAGCTCCCACCTTGTGCCTGCTGTCTTTTTTCCCCCTGATCCACTTCTTTGCACCCCTGCTGGCATTTCCCAGGATCACCTCCAAAATAAACTACTAGCACTCAAATCCTTGTCTCAGAGTTTTCTCTTGGGGGAGCCCAAACTAAGACACCATGGAAAAGGAGAAAGATGAGTTTGCAACATGATTCTGGTTTTCCTGGAACTGAGTGCTTTGTGGGATACAGAATTTTCTGTGCCAGAGGTGGCAAAGTCCTGGGCAAGCTGGGATAGGTTGACTACTATTATAGGAAGATAGTGTCGTGTTCGGGAAGCCAAGAGAAGAGAGTGCTTCCAGAAGGAAAAGGGGGACTTTCCTGGTGGTCCAGTGGTCGGGAATCTGCCTGCCAATGCAGGGGACATGGGTTTGATCCCTGGTCTGGGAACTAGGATCCCACAAGCTGAGGGGCAACTAAATCGGTGTGTCACAAATACTGAGCCCAAGCTCTAGAGCCCAAGTTCAGTTCAGTTCAGTTCAGTTGCTCAGTCGTGTCTGACTCTTTGTGACCCCATGAATAGAGCACGCCAGGCCTCCCTGTCCATCACCATCTCCCGGAGTTCACTCAGACTCGCGTCCATCGAGTCAGTGATGCTATCCAGCCATCTCATCCTCTGTCGTCCCCTTCTTCTCCTGCCCCCAATCCCTCCCAGCATCCAAGTCTTTTCCAATGAGTCAACTCTTCGCATGAGGTGGCCAAAGTACTGGAGTTTCAGCTTAAGCATCATTCCTTCCAAAGAAATGCCATGGTTGATCTCCTTCAGAATGGACTGGTTGGATCTCCTTGCAGTCCAAGGGACTCTCAAGACTCTTCTCGAACACCACAGTTCAAAAGCATCAATTCTTTGGTGCTCAGCCTTCTTCACAGTCCAACTCTCACATCCATACATAACCACTGGAAAAACCATAGCCTTGACTAGACGGACCTTAGGCGGCAAAGCAATGTCTGCTTTTCAATATACTATCTAGTTTGGTCATAACTTTTCTTCCAAGGAGTAAGCGTCTTTTAATTTCATGGCTGCAGTCACCATCTGCAGTGATTTTGGAGCCCCAAAAAATAAAGCCTGACACTATTTCCACTGTTTCCCCATCTATTTCCCATGAAGTGATGGGACCAGATGCCATGATGTTCGTTTTCTGAATGTTGAGCTTTAAGCCAACTTTTTCACTCTCCTCTTTCATTTTCATCAAGAGGCTTTTTAGTTCCTCTTCACTCTCTGCCATAAGGGTGGTGTCATCTGTATATCTGAGGTGATTGATATTTCTCCTGGCAATCTTGATTCCAGCTTGTGTTTCTTCCAGTCCAGCGTTTCTCATGATGTACTCTGCAGAGAAGTTAAATAAGCAGGGTGACAATATACAGCCTTGATGTACTCCTTTTCCTATTTGGAACAAATCTGTTGTTCCATGTCCAGTTCTAACTGTTGCTTCCTGACCTGCATACAGATTTCTCAAGAGGCAGGTCAGGTGGTCTGGTATTCCCATCTCTTTCAGAATTTTCCACAGTTTATTGTGATCCACACAGTCAAAGGCTTTGGCATAGTCAATAAAGCAGAAATAGATGTTTTTCTGGAACTCTCTTGGTTTTTCCATGATCCAGCGGATGTTGGCAATTTGATCTCTGGTTCCTCTGCCTTTTCTAAAACCAGCTTGAACATCAGGAAGTTCACGGTTCATGTATTGCTGAAGCCTGGCTTGGAGAATTTTGAGCATTTCTTTACTAGCATGTGAGATGAGTGCAATTGTGCAGTAGTTTGAGCATTCTTTGGCATTGCCTTTCTTTGGGATTGGAATGAAAACTGACCTTTTCCAGTCCTGTGGCCACTGCTGAGTTTTCCAAATTTGCTGGTATATTGAGTGCAGCACTTTCACAGCATCATCTTTCAGAATTTGAAATAGCTCTCCTGGAATTTCATCACTTCCACTAGCTTTGTTCGTAGTGATGCTTTCTAAGGCCCACTTGACTTCACATTCCAGGATGTCTGGCTCTAGATGAGTGAACACACCATCGCGATTATCCAGGTCCTGAAGATCTTTTTTGTACAGTTCTGTGTATTCTTGCTATCTCTTCTTAATATCTTCTGCTTCTCTTAGATCCATACCATTTCTATCCTTTATCAAGCCCATCTTTGCATGAAATGTTCCCTTGGTATCTCTAATTTTCTTGAAGAGATCTCTAGTCTTTCCCATTCTGTTCTTTTCCTCTATTTCTTTGCATTGATTGCTGAAGAAGGCTTTCTTATCTCTTCTTGCTATTCTCTGGAACTCTGCATTCAGATGCTTATGCCTTTCCTTTTCTCCTTTGCTTTTCACTTCTCTTCTTTTCACAGCTATTTGTAAGGCTTCCCCAGATAGCCATTTTGCTTTTTTGCATTTCTTTTCCATGGGGATGGTCTTGATCCCTGTCTCCTGTACAATGTCATGAACCTCCGTCCATAGTTCATCAGGCACTCTATCTATCAGATCTAGGCCCTTAAATCTATTTCTCACTTCTACTGTATAATCATAAGAGATTTGATTTAGGTCATACCTGAATGGTCTAGCGGTTTTTCCTGCTTTCTTCAATTTCAGTCTGAATTTGGTAACAAGGAGTTCATGATCTGAGCCACAGTCAGCTCCTGGTCTTGTTTTTGTTGACTGCATAGAGCTTCTCCATCTTTTGCTGCAGAGAATACAATCAGTCTGATTTCGGTGTTGACCATCTGGTGATGTCCATGTGTAGAGTCTTCTCTTGTGTTGTTTTAAGAGGGTGTTTGCTATGACCAGTGCATTTTCTTGGCAAAACTCTATTAGTCTTTGCCTTGCTTCATTCCGCATTCCAAGGCAAAATTTGTCTGTTACTCCAGGTGTTTCTTGACTTCTTTCCTTTGCATTCCAGTCCCCTATAATGAAAAGGACGTATTTTTGGGGTGTTAGTTCTAAAAGGTCTTGTAGGTCTTCACAGAACCGTTCACCTTCAGCTTCTTCAGCATTACTGGTTGGGGCATAGACTTGGATTACTGTGATATTGAATGGTTTGCCTTGGAAACGAACAGAGATCATTCTGTCATTTCTGAGACTGCATCCAAGTACTGCATTTCGGACTCTTTTGTTGACCATGATGGCTACTCCATTTCTTCTGAGGGATTCCTGCCCACAGTAGTAGATATAATGGTCATCTGAGTTAAATTCACCCATTCCAGTCCATTTTAGTTTGCTGATTCCTAGAATATCGATATTCACTCTTGCCATCTCCTGTTTGACCACTTCCAATTTGCCTTGATTCATGGACCTGACATTCCAGGTTCGTATGCAATATTGCTGTTTACAGCATCAGACCTTGTTTCTATCACCAGTCACATCCACAGCTGGGTATTGTTTTTGCTTTGGCTCCATCTCTTCATTCTTTCTGGAGTTATTTCTCCACTGACCTCCAGTAGCATATTGGGCACCTATTGACCTGGGGAGTACCTCTTTCAGTATCCTACCATTTTGCCTTTTCATACTGTTCATGGAGTCCTCAAGGCAAGAATACTGAAGTGGTTTGCCACTCCCTTCTCCAGTGGACCACATTCTGTCAGACCTCTCCACCATGACCCGCCCATCTTGGGTTGCCCCGCAGCGGCGGGCCGGTGCACTAAGCACAGGCAGCGGCGGTGGCCTGGCGCACTAAGCGTGGCTGAGAGCTACCCCATGTCCAAGGCCAGGGCGGTGGCCAGGAGGAGCAACCCCACGCCCAGGGAGTGGTGGCTGTGCGGGTGCAGGAGGGCCTAGAGGAGCCATCCCACGTTGGAGGTCAGGAAGGGTGGCGGGAGGAGATACTCCTCATCCAAGGTAAGGAGCAGCGGCTGTGCTTTGCTGGAGCAGCCGTGAAGAGATACCCCACGCCCAAGGTAAGAGAAACCCAAGTAAGATGGTAGGTGTTGCAAGAGGGCATCAGAGGGCAGAAACACTGAAACCATACTCACAGAGCCCAAGAGGCACAACTAATTACTGAAGCCCATGCTCCTAGAGCCTGTGCTCTGCACCAAGAGAAGCCACTGAAATGAGAAGCCTGTGCACCAAAACGAGAGAGTAGCCCACGCTCGTCACAACTAGAGAAAGCCTGTGGGCAGCAACAACGATCCGGCACAGCCACAAGCAGAAGCAAAAACAAAAAAAAGAAGGAAAGGGGATAAGGCATATATAGATAAATCATCATATTGTACATCTTAAATATATACAAATTTTATTTGTTAATTAAATCTCAATAAAGCTGGAAAAAACCCCTAAAAATTTTGGTTGTCAAAAAAAAGTAGAAATGAGGATGAACAGAGTGAAATGTGACCCAAAGGTCAAATTAGAAAAATTGAGAAGCAGTCAGTGGACTTGGTATTGAGGGATCATTTGGGACACTGAGCCATTTCTTGGATGTGTTGGAAACAGAAATCCGACTACAGTGGGCTGAGCAGTGAGGGGGTAGGAGGAAGTGGGGACAGCAGTGTGTAAACAGTTTTTCTAGAATTTTGGCTATGAAGAGAACTAGAATGTGATTGTAGCAGGGAGAACTTCTGCGGTAGAAGAGACCTGACATGGGTGCCCCATACTCTTCCAACTCCTTCTCCCAATTATTCCCATAGCAGATCTCCTGGGTCTTCAAGGCTGATTTTTTCCCCTCATGGTTTTCATCTTTTGCATTTTGTTCTGCTTTTTTTTTTTTGAGATGCTTCTTCCACATGGTCTTTTAACTCATTAATTTGTCTCTTAACAATGATCATCTTCTTTGATTCATCCAGTAAAATTACTCTTTTTATTTATTCTATTTATTTCCATAGAACATTTGGTGCTGAACTTGAATCTCTTTGCATTCTTCTTTTGTATCATTCTTCTTTTAAAAAATAATTTGATTCAGTTACATATTTTATTTTTTGCCTGTGCTGGGTCTTTGGTGCTGCTCAGACTATTCTCTAGTTGTGGTGCGTTGGCTTCCATTGCAGAGGCTTCTCCTGCTGTGGAGTGTGGGCCTAGGCTTTAGGGCACAGGCTCAGGAGTTGTGGTGCTCGGGCTTAGTTGCTCTGTGGCACGTGGGCCTCCTGGGTCAGGGATCAAACCTGTGTCTCCCTAATTAGCAGGTGGATTCTTTACCACTGAACTACTAGGGAAGCCCTATTATTATTTTTTAATGTTGTTGTCCGTCTACTCCAGCAGCTCAATTTTGCTGGGTGACTATTATGTTGACCATACTCTTTCCACCTGTTGAGTCTTTTCAAGGGCTGTCATTTTTCTTAGGGACTCAGATTTGGGAATTGAGAACTCTGAGTGGTGACAGTTTCCCAAGTGATGAAAGAAGATGGATTCTTTACCCAAGGGGGTTCCTGTGTGTACTAGGCAGGCGTGCAGAGGCACCCCCATGCTCCCCAGTCTCCTTGCTTTCTTCTAGATTCAGGAGCAGAGCTCCTCTTGAAGTTCTTGGGATCCAGATGGATCAGAGATACACACACATGGAATGATCAGACAGACAGACAGACACACACACACACACACACACATGAATGATGCTGACCTTATCCAGGAGGTTCATGGCGCCTGAGAGTCAAACTCTTCATAGGATGAACTATGTCTAATTTTCACCTAGAGTTCTCTTCAGTTTATCTTGAAACTTTCCACCTGGTGCATGGGGGGAGACATTTCAAACCCAGATTTCCCTTTGGGGCTTCCCCCCGAGGTATCTCTCTCATGCCCACCCATCTGCTATGGGTCCCAGCAGATTTTGGGTTCAAAGAGGCAGATAGATTAAGGTAGAGCATGAAGGGGAACTGAGACAAGTGCAGGTGGCCATTTTCCTACAATCTGCCGTCTTTCTCTCTTTATCATGGGGTCCAGTAAGCTATAGCCTGGGAAAGTGTGAAAGTGAAAACATTAATCACTCAGTCATGTCTGATTCTTTGTGACCTCATGGACTGTAGCCTCTGTCCATGGGATTTTCCAGGCAAGAGTACTGGAGTGGGGTGGCATTGCCTTCTCCGCTGGAGAAGGGAATAGCAACCAATTTCAGTACTCATGCCTGGAGAATGCCATGGACTGAGGAGCCTGGTAGGCTGCAGTCCATTGGGTCACTAAGAGTTGGGCATGACTGAGTGACTTCACTTTCACTTTTTACTTTCGTGCATTGGAGAAGGCAATGGCACCCCACTCCAGTACTCTTGCCTGGAAAATCCCATGGATGGAGGAGCCTGATAGGCTGCAGTCCATGGGGTCACTAAGAGTTGGGCATGACTAAAACGACTTAGTTGCAGCAGCCCTTCTCCAGGGATCTTTCTGACTCAGGGATTGAACCCAGGTCTCCTGCATTTCAGGCTGATTCTTTACCGTTTGAACCACTAGGGAAGCCCATAGCTTGGGATGGGGCTGTCAAATCCTTCCCACAACCTGTTTTTATATGGCCGGTGAGCTAGAGAAAGTCTTTGCGTTTCTAAAGAGATGTACACATATAACCCTTTATACGTACATCGCACAAATGGATCCACGTCTGTCTATGCTATCATCTGGGCTCCCCCAGTGGCTCAGTGGTAAAGAGCCCACCTGCAATGCAGGAGATGTAAGAGACACGGGTCTCTTCCCTGGGTTGAGAAGATCCCCTGGAAGCGGGCATGGCAACCCACTCCGGTATTCTTGTCTAGAAAATCCCATAGACAGAGGAGCCTGGCGGGCTACAGTGCATAGGTTTGCAAAGAGTCAGACACGACTGAAGTGACTTAGCACAAGCACGATTCTATCATCTATCTGTCACTGGATCTAGCCTGAAAAATCTAGAAAAAGTTTGCGCATCTATCTTTAGCATGAGCAAAGAGCATCTTTCCTCACCCGAGGAAGGTGAGGATGTGAGAAAGGTGAAAGACTCAGGAGAGAGGGGAGACAATCAGTGGAGAAAGGTTCCCAAAGAGGCATGAGGGGGACAAGGTCCAAAGCACAGAGGGGGAGGTTAGTTTTAAACAAGAGGAGGGACCCCTCTGCCATTGTGGAAGAAGAGAGGAGACGATGAGCATCAATGAGGGAAGGAATCAAAGATGAGTATGGATGTAGGTATATCTGTAAGAGATGTCAGAAGGCTGAGGGTGTTTTCATCAGCTGGTGTTTATTTTCTCTGAGAAGTAGGAAATGAGGTCTTCTACCGTATATAGAGAAAGGGGATGCAGATTGAAGAAAGAACTGAGAAACTGGAACTCCCCACATGGGGAAGTTGGCTAGGGATAGGAAGAGTGAGTTCCAGGTGGCCTGGGAGGTCTTGTTTAGATCAGAAAGCACACATTTGTAATGGCTTCTAGATGAATGATTCTGGGATCTCACTGCTTTGACGGAGAGTGGAGAAGAAACACGGTTGGTTCATAAGGAAAAATGCTTTAGGCTACAAGTAACAGATTGCCTGACCCAAAGTGGCTTAACAAAAGGAGTTCATTTGTCTTACATATGGAAAAGTTCAAGGGTTGGTTATAGTCATAACCTAGCAGCATCATAAAGCCCAGCTTAATTCTCACTTTTCACTCTTTCATCCTTAGTATTTCCATGCTATCTCCTTTGTAAGCATCATATTATTATATGATAGCAGCTAAAACTAGGGAGTAATTGGCAAGGTCTCCTTGAATTTGTCTTTGTTTTTTATCAAGGAGAAAAAGTATGTTCCAGCAGGTGTCTCTTACATTTCAGTGGCTAGAACTAGTCCAAATATCTATCCAAAACCAATTTCTAGCAAACAGGAAGGAGATCACTATGGCTGGTTTATACCAGGGTTTCTCAACCTCATCACTACTAATATTTAGGGATGGATGACTCTGCTGTGTATGTCAGTGCTGTCTAGCAGCTGTTTAGCAGCATCCCTGACATCTATTGCTTAGATGCCAGTAGCATCCCCCCTTGCCCAAGTTACTGCAATCAAAAATGTCTCCAGACATTCCCATATGTCACTAGTGGTGGGGATAAATCATGCCCAGTTGAGACTCACTGGGCTGAGATCAATCTGTACTGACCCTTGGGACCAGGTATATTGCTGCCCTAAATATTAAAATAATCAAGGTTCTGTTAAAAAGGAACATGTAATGGTGGCAATGACTGCTGAGTAGATAATCCACAGTGCCTCCTATGATTGGATCAGTCCTGGATGCAGATGACACCATCCTTATGGCAGAAAGTGAAGAGCAAATAGTCTCTTGATGAGGGTGAAAGAGGAGAGTGAAAAAGCTGACTTGAAACTCAGCATTGAAAAAACTAAGATCATAGCATCTGGTCCCATTACTTCATGGCAAATAGAAGGGGAAAAAGTGGCAGAAGTGACAGATTTTGTTTTCTTGGACTCCAAAATCACTGCAGATGGTGACTGCACCCATGAAATTAAAAGATGTTTGCTCCTTGGAAGGAAAGCTATGACAAAACTAGTTGTCGTTTAGTTGCCAAGTCGTATCCAACTCTTTGTGGCCCCAGGGACTGCAGCACACCAGGCCTCCCTGTCCCTCACTATCTCCCAGAGTTTGTCCAAGTTCATGTCCACTGAATCGGTGATACCATCCAGCCATCTCATCCTCTGTTGCTCTCTTCTCCTTCTGCCTTCAATCTTTCCCAGCATCAGGGTCTTTTACAATGAGTTGACTGTTCGCATCAGGTGGCCAAAGTATTAGAGTTTCAGCTTCAGCAACAGTCCTTCCAACAAGAATTCAGGGTTGATTTCCTTTTAGATCGACAGGTTTGATCTTGCTGTCCAAGGAGCTCTCAATAGTTTTTTCCAGCACCACAGTTTGAAAACATCAATTATTTAGTACTCTGCCTTCTTTATGGTCCAACTCTCACATCCATACATGACTACTGGAAAGACCATAGCCTTGACTATGTGGACCTTTGTCGGTAAAGTGAAGTCTTTGCTTTTTAGCACAGTCTAGGTTTGTCATAGCTTTATAATTCAAAGGCTGCAGTCACTATCTGCAGTGATTTTAGAGCCTCCAAAAGAGGAAATCTGTCACTGCTTCCACATTTCCCCCTTCTATTTGCCATGAAGTGATAGGACAGGATGCCCTGATCTAAGTTTTTAATATTGAGTTTGAAGTCGGCTTTCTCACTCTCCTTTTTCATCCTCATCAAGAGGCTCTTTACTTCCTCTTTGCTTTCTGCCGTAAGTATGGTATCATCTGCATATCTAAGGTTGTTGCTATTTCTCCTGGCAATCTTGATTCCAGCTTGTAGCTCATCCAGCCTAGCATTTTGCATGATGTGTTCCTTGTATAAGTTTAAATAAAAAGATGACAGTGTACAGCCTTGTCATACTCCTTTCTCAATTTTGAACCAATCAGTTGTCCCATATAAGATTCTAACTGTTGCTTCTTGACCAGCATACAGGTTTCTCAGGAGACAGGTAAGATGGTCTGGTATTCCCATCTCTTTAACAGTTTTCCACAGTTTGTTATGATCCACACAGTTAAAGGCTTTTGTGTAGTCAATGACACAGAGGTAGATGTTTTTCTGGAATTCCCTTGCTTTCTCTATGATCCAGTGAATGTTGGTAATTAGGTTACTCTGCCTTTTCTAAACCCAGCTTGTATATCTGAAAGTTCTTGGTTCATCTACTGGTGAAACCCAGCTTGAAGGATTTTGACCATAACTTTACTATCATGGGAAGTGAATGCAATTGTCTGGTAGTTTGAACATTCTTTAGACAGTGTGTTAAAAAGCAGAGACTTCACTTTACCGACAAAGGTACATATAGTCAAAGCTATGGTTTTTCCAGTAGTCATGTATGGATATGAGAGTTGGACCATAAAGAAAGCTGAGCACTGAAAAATTGATGCTTTCGAACTATGGTGCTAGAGAAGACTCATGGGAGTCTCTTCGACTACATGGAGATCAAACCAGTCAATCCTAAAAGAAATCAACCCTGGATATTCATTGTAAGGACTGATGATGAAGCTCAAATACTTTGGCCGCTTGATGTGAAGAGCTGACTCGTTGGAAAAGACCCTGGTGCTGGGAAAGATTGAAGACAAATGGAGAAGTGGGTGACAGAGAATGAGATGGTTCAATAGCATCACCAACTCAATGGACATGACTTTGGGCAAACTCCAGGAGACAGTGGAGGACAGAGGAGCCTGGAGTGCTGCAGTCCATGGGGTTGCAAAGAGTCAGATACCACTTGGGGACTGAACAGCAAAACTAAGTACGGAATCAGAATGAGGAAGCAAAGGTGTTGAAAGTATGGGGGAGAATCATTCGACTTGGGTGATCATGAGATTTAGCCTGGATAAGAAAGGAGGTGAAGGTGATGGTTCAGAAGAAGCTGATGGCTTGAGTTTAAAAAGCACGTTTAGAATGAGAGAAAGAACTTGAGAAAAAGGCCTTGACAATGGCTCCCTCATTCAGAAAAAGTCCTTGGAGTATTTGCAATGGTCATGATTTGGGTATCCAGAAATAAGCATTGATTGAAAACACAATAGTGAAGAGATATCCAATTGAATGCACATTTATTGAGATCCCATTATGCAGAACAAACACTTCAGGAAGTAAAGGTTAAACGTTTCCCCTCCAGGAATGACATGTATAATGATTCTCCTTGTTTGCACCTTCATTCTTCATGATGCCAACCAGATCCACATACATGACACGTAGAGCTGAATGTTCTAGTTTTAGTATTTTCTTTTCACTTGACCTAGAAAACATCCCACCACAAAGATGTTTAGATTAAAGCTAGGTGTCAGGATAAAAAACAAAGAAATGAGCAACAAAACAGACAGGATCAGTTGGAGTGGGTTAGAGCCAGAAAGCTCCATTCAGCAGGCAAGGATGGCTTGAAATCCTAGCATTTTGTGCTTTTTTAGATTATAATGGGAGGACTTCTCAAAAACCCAGGGTGAAGAATTCTTTTTAAAAATCTTTTACCCAGATTCACGTACTGTTTTTTTTTTTTTTAAATTTTAACTTTTCATTTTGTATTGGGGTATAGCCAATTAAAAATGTGATAGTTTCCAGAGAACAGTGAAGAGACTCAGCCACACACATACATGTATCCATTCTCCCCCAAATTCTCCTCACAGGATGAAGAATTCTTTTTTTGGAAAAAAGTGTGGATATAGTATCCCACTCTAGAATTTCAGCCCCTGGGATGTTGGTTTTTTTGTCCATAAAGAAAGGCTAGACTTTGCCTTGAAGGCAGCTACTGTGTTGGTATTGTTGCATTTTGTATGTTCCCTGCTTACCATGCTGTTGGACATATTATAGAACTCAATAAATATTCTCTTTGTCCCCTACAAGTTGTAGCTTGGTTTAGAAGTTTCAGGCTCCACAGAGGAACAAATATCTCTCCCTACAGCTGCCCACGAAGATAGGAGTTCCTGACTCAGTTATTACAGGAAGTCCAAAGCTATGCCTTCCCTCCTGGTATTTATTGTTCATTTGCAGAATTTCTTGTCCTAGAGCATGGCTTTTCGCATAAGCAGTATTCCCTGGTTATAACACCGACCTTCCAATGTTATCAAGTTTGTGGGGAGCAGAGCTAGAAAGTTAACCCAAGATCAAATTTGTCCATAAAGGACAAAGGTTTTGTTAGCTTTTTACTCATACTCTGTGCATAAAAAAGGAAAAACTTCAGAAATTCTTCTAATTAAAGCAATTGTATTCCTTAAATATATCATAAATATATAATATATAAATATATCATGTATTCTTTCCTTTTTAAAGATACACTCATTCAATTTCCACATAGTTAAGCAATAATAATAATAATAATAACAATGTTTCCTTATTCACTGTGGGAAACTAGTAGTTGGAGTGCTGGCAGCTTTGGGAATTCTTTTGGGTTATCTGGGAAACATTTCAAAGGTCACAGCCAGTGGTTAGCACCTATAACAATTTTACTCTTATTGAGAATATTAAGCTTAATATTTTTTCTTATGACTAGATTGGCTCTATTCTCTGTAAGCTTAATATTTATAAAAATTTTTTCCAAAAAGAAATTTTCTGATCATTTGACATGCCTGCCCTAACACTTTTTTCTGGTTCCATTTTCTTCTTGGTCCTTTTGGAAAGATTTAGAATGAATTCCCCTTCCCTTCCTCCAAGAAGGAATTTGGAGGTCACTGTTTCTTCAGTGACCTCGATATTTCCACTGCTGAAGAAAATTCCATATTTTCTCAAGAAATGTAGAAACAGTGTTTCAGAAATTTCTCAATTTTGGTTAGCTTAAAAGTAACACATTCTAAGGCTTTTTGGTTAGCAGATGTGGTAGGCATGTACATGGAAGACATAAAGCCAAATGAGATTGGCAGAATTTTTATGGATTAGAATCTTTGGAGCCTGTCTAGTGACATACCTTCTTACAAGTATGTCTTCTCATTTCTATAAGAGATCAGTTAGGGGACAACTGTGGAGAGAAGTCTCAGGTAGTACTTGGAGTGCATTCCTTGATGCCATCGATCCTGAGTTAGCTCAATGGAAGAACAAACAAAACCAACCTAGAGAGGTTCTCTTTCTAACAGGACCATTTCCTCTCCCAGGAAGGTCCCATTATTAGATGCACTCCTCCTCTATAATTATGTAGAACATCTGGGGTGGGCTTCCTCTTCTGGATCCCTTTCTGTAGTATCCACTACCTCCATGGGGCTCAAGCCCACCTCTCTTTGAAACAGCTGTATTTTGGGGGACGATGACCACTCTGCTATGTCTGTGATTGTAAGTCTCCCCCTAAAGGAGTCTACTTTAGATGGTAGTGGTGCTGGTGATATGTTTTACCCATACTTAAAAAAAAATTAATTTCTATTGGACTATAGTTCATTTACAATGTTGTGTTTATTTCTCCTGTTCAGCAAAATGCATCAGTTATACATATATCCACTTAAAAAAAATTTGGCCACACCACACGGCATGCAGGATCTTAGCTCTCTGACCAGGGATTGAATCTGTGGCCCCTGCATTGGAAACGTGGAGTCTTACCCACTGGACCACCAGGGAAGTCCCTGTATCCACTGTTTTAGATTCTATTCCCATAAATCATTACAGAGTATTGAGTAGAGTTCCTTGTACTATACAGCAGGTTCTTATTAGTTATCTATTTTATTTATTTTTTAAAAAGCTTTTAATTTTATATTGGGGCTTCCCAGGTAGCTCAGTGGTAAAGAAGTCACTCGCCAAGCAGGAGACACGGGTTCAATCCTTAGGTTGGGAAGATCAACTGGAGAAGGAAAGGGCAACCCACTCCAGTATTCTTGCTTGGGAAATCCCATGGATAGGGGAGCCTGGAAGTCTAGAGTTCAAGGGATCACAAAGAGTTGGACATGACTTAGCCCCTAAACCACCACCACTACCATAGTTGACTGGCAATGTTGTGTTAGATTCAGGTGTACAACAAAGTGATTCAGTTATATATATGAATGTATCTATTCTTTTTCAAATCATTTTCCCATTTAGGTTATTATATAACATTGATCAGAGTTCCCTGTGGTATAATAAGTAGATCCTTATTAGTTATCCGTTTTAAATATAGCAGTGTGTACATGTCAATCTCAAATTCCCTAACTATCCCATACTTGGAATGATGAGAATATATATTAATACAACAGCCAGATTAGGCACTATTAGTGAGCAAGAAAGAAACAGTGAGAAACAATATGATGGGAATGAGGAATGCAAACCAAGTCATCAGGAAAAGGACTCCTCCCCACACTCGGCGTGAAAGGGAGCTTGTCCTAAGACAAGGGAAGGGATGTTTGGCAAGTCAAGGCGTGGCACGTTAGAATAAATCGCAAGTCTTACCTCACTGGGTTTTGAGTCAGGACCAAACCTGCTGGAAAGTGTGTAAGCCTCCGACTCAGATTTAGATTTGATGATCTCGCCAAACCACTTTTGGACCTGGAACATCGAAGAAAATACCAGGATTATTTTTGTTAACGTTGGAGAAGAGAAAAGTCAGTGAGGTAGGAAGAGGATGGGAACATTATGAAAAACCTTCTCCTACAAAATGTGGTATATGCATACAATGGAATGTAATTTAGCCTTAAAAAGGAATAAAATTCTGAAACAGGCTACAACATGGATAAACCTTGGAGACATTACACTGAGTGAAATAAACGTGTTAAAAAAACTGTTAGTCACTCAGTTGTGTCTGACTCTTTGAGACCGCGTGGACTGCAGCTCGCCAGGCTCCTCTGTCCACGGGATTTTCCAGGCAAGAATACTGGAGTAGGTAGCCATTTTCTTCCCCAGGGAATCTTCCCAACTCACAGGTTGAACCCGGGTCTTCTGCACTGAAGGCAGATTCCTTAACATTTGAACCATCAGGAAATATATAAGCCAGAAACCAAAGAACAACTACTGTATGATTCCACAAATTAACTGGGACAGAAAGTAGAGTAGTGGTTACCAGGAGCTTGGCAGGGGAGAATACAGCATTATTGTTTAAGGGACACGGGGTTTCAGTTTGGGATGATCAAAAAGTTCTAGAATGGATGGTGGTGATTGTTGCATGACAATGTCAAAGTACCTAATGCTACTGATCCGTACAATTAACAAGGTTAAAATGACAAATTTTGTTATGTATAATTTACCACAATAATTTTTTTCACATTACAGGATACACATTTGTCACAGAAAATTAACAAAACGTGCATATCCAAAGGAATAAGATAGAAGAAAACTGAGGAAGAAAATTCCTCAGTCTAGCTCTGAGGGCTTCCCAGATGGCGTTAGTGGTAAAGAATCTACCTGCCGACGCAGGAGACAGTAGAGTCAGGGGTTTGATTCCTGGACTGGGACGATCCCCTGGAGTAGGAAATGGCAACCTGCTCTAGGATTCTTGCCTGGAAAATCCTATGGACAGAAGAGCCTGGTAGACTACTGTCCATAGGGTCCCAAGGAGTCAGACAGAACTGAACAACTGAACATGGACACGAACACAAACACCCAGAGGAGCTTCCCAGGTGGCTGAGTGGTAAAGAATCCACTTGTCAATGCAGGTTTGATACCTGGGTTGGGAGATCTGCTGGAGGAGTAAATAGCAACCCACTCCAGTATTCTTGGTGGGATAATCCCACGGACAGAGAAACTTGGTGGGCTACTGTCCATGGGGTTGCAAAGAGTCAGACACATCTGAATAACTGAGCATACAGGTACGCCCAAGAAACACCAGTAGATCCTTGCAAAAGTGAGACAGAAAAAGAAAGACAGCTAATAAAAGATGTATAATCCTTCATTCTGTGTTTCCACTGTGGACAGCTGGGGTTCAGTGTCACTGGGGGTTCTGGAGAGAGCATAGAACATATTTCAGGGTTATTCACCTCAGAGACAAGGGAGCTGGGGCATCCATCTACTAGCACCCATCAGTCATTGGTTGAGGCTGCTTTCAAGGGTCACTGTTCTCTGAAAATACCAGCTTGCCCTGCGCATGAACCAGGCATGTCTTGTGGGCAGTAAGAAGCCCACTGGCACAAAGTCACAGGTGTTTATAATAAACAACTGTGGGCATGTAGAGTAGAGTGCCAAAGGGCTCTGAGAGGGCCATCAGCAGCATCTGCTGGGCTTCCCTGGTGGTACAGTGGATGGGACTCCACCTGCCCACACAGGGGACATCAGTTCAGTTCCTGGTCTGGGAAGATCCCACGTGCCACAGAGCGACTGAGCCCACGTGCTGCAACTACTGAAGCCCGAGCACACTAGAGACTGTGCTCCACAATGAGAGATGCCACCGCGATGAGGAGCTCCTCCAGTGTAGAGCAGGCCCAGCTCTCTGCAACTAGAGAAAGCCTGCACACACGCACACACACGCACACACGCACACACACACACACACACACACACACACAAAGTGGTGAAGACCCAATGCAGCCAAAAATAAATAGACTTAAAAAAATGAATAGACAGAACTAATTCATATATACATAAAGAAAGAGGCCACTGTTTACCTGCTGGCTGAGGAGGCAGTACACCAGGAAGATGAAGACGCCCTGCAGGCTGTTGATGATGGTGAAGAGGTAGGCCATGACGCGGGCAGCCGGTCCCACCTGCAGGAGTCCCAGAAACCACGTGCATCCCAAGATGAAGAGCTGAGCTGCGGCTTTGAGTGTCAGCATCCTGGGTAGGAATAATCGATAATGTAAAAAAACCTGATAATGATCGTGACCATTCCTACAGCATAGTTGTTAATGGTGAGCACTCTGGAGCTAGAATACCTGTGTTTTAAATCCAAGCCAGCACTAACTTTGTGACCTTGGGCAAGTTACTTTCTGGCTTTCTTTCTACCCCTCTCACCTTTTTTTTGGCCATATCATGCAGCTTGGGAGATCTTAGTTCTCTGACCAAGGGTCAAAGCTGGGCCATAGCAGTGAAAGCTATGAGTCCTAACCCCTGCACTGCCAGGGAATTTTCCTACTTTCCTGTAACTCAGTTCCCTAATATTTGTAATAGTCCTATTTCATAGGGTTGCTGCAAATATTGAGACTTAACATATGGGAAATATTTAGGACAGTACGTAGAACAAAATTGTGCATGCAAAGTTGCTTCAGTTGTGTCCGACTGTTTGTAACCCCATGGACTGCAGCCCATCAGGCTCCTCTGTCCATGGGATTCTCTAGGCAAGAATATTGGAGTGGGCTACCATTTCCTATTCCAGGGGATCTTCCTGACACAGGGATCGAATCCGCATCACCTGTGTCTCCTGCATTGGCAGGTGGGTTCTTTACCACTAGTGCCACCTGAGAAGCCCCAAATTAGTACCATACACATGCAGAGCATTCTAAAACTATAAAGTTCTTTGTCTCATTCTGTCTATATCACTTACAGATAGGGGAGGTCTTGTAATTTGTTATTCAAACAGGAAGGCTTTTGAGATCAAAAGGGGTGCAATTCAGGGGAACTATATTCATTATCTTGTAATAATCTATAATAGAAAATAATCTGAAAAAGAATATATATATATGTGTGTGTAACCAAATCACTTTGTGGTACACATGAAACTAACAGAATGTTTTAAATTAACTATGCTTCAATAAAAAAGGGATGTTATTAATAAACATAATGCATCAGCAAACATAAACTGGGACCATTCCAGGAAAACTGTAAGGTCACCTTATTTATATATCTATATATCTCTAATTTTAAAATATAATATGTAACTGAGAAAAGCTAGTTGAGGAAAAATTTGTGTAGTGTGATTGCTATTGTATGTATGCCTGTCTGTCCTATAGGAAATGCACAGAAAAAGGCCTGGGAAAATATCAGACACATCATATCATACAGTTTCTTATCTCTGGATTTCCTGGTTGGTAAAGTAGTAGGAAAATTGGGAGCAAGTGGCTGTCATTTTTAATCTTATATATTTTGAAAACTTTTGACAAATAATAAAAAAAGTAACCAATGTGCTATTTTTGTGATTACAATGAAAACCTCAGCAAACTACAAGTTCAAATTGGTGCACACTATTTACAATAGCCAGGACATGGAAGCAACCTGTTGACGGATGAATAGATAAAGAATTTGTGGTACATGCATAACAAAGGTACAATGAAATATTACTCAGCAAGAAAAAAGAACAAATGAGAGTCAGCTGAACTGAAGCGGATGAACCTAGAGCCTGTTATACAGAGTGAAGTGAGTCAGAAAGGGAAAAACAAATATTGTATATTAACGCATACATATAGACTCTAGAAAAATGGTGCTGATGAACCTATTTGCTGGGCAAGAATAGAGACAGAAACATAGAGAACAGATTTGTGGACACAGCAGGGGAAGGAGAAGGTGGGACAAATGAGAGAGTAGCATTGAAACATACATATTACCATGTGTAACATATTACACATCTGTTAACGGGAAGCTGTTGTATAGCGCAGGGAGCTCAGCTCAATGTGATGACCTAGAGGGGTGGGATGGGGGGATTGACGGAAGTTCAAGAGGGAGGGGATATATGTATACTCATGGCTGATTCTTATTGTTGTACAGAAGAAAGCAACACAACACTGTAGAGCAATTGTCTCCACTTAAAAATAAATTAAAAAACGATGGATGCTGCAAAATAAAAAAAAATACTCATAGTCCCCAGTTTTTTTAGGACTTCCCTGGTGGCTCAGATGGTAAAGCATCTGTCTACAATGTGGGAGACCTGGGTTCGATCCCAGTTTTTTAAAACAGTATTATATAAAATATATTTTAACCTAAATCCTTCCTGTACTATTGCCTCTTGTGTTTTGCAGCAGGTAAGTTCCTCCTCTTCTTTTTATTTTTTTTTATTAAAAAATTTTTTTTTGTAGTTCTTTATATTTTAATAAGACCACTGAAGTGGGTTCAACCCTGGGTCTCCTGCATTGCAGCTCCTCTTCTTTTTAGAGTTAGATCTCTTTCCTTTCTGAGATTCATCAAGGACACATGCCTACTCAGTTAGAAACTACACTTCCCAGCCTCCTTTGCAGCTAGGTGTCATCACATGACCAAAGTCTAACCAATGGGATATGAGTAAATATGGAACTTGCAAATTCCGCATTACTTCCTTCCCATGGATGGGATACAACATCCTATGGGCTGGTGGGGCAACAAAATAGAGCTTGAGTCCTGGATCACTCTGTGGAGCTCTGTTCTGTGGTGTGAGAATGAAATAAACTTCTATCTCACTTTCTTTTTTAGAGTCCCAGCAATTGAATACAGCTTCTCATTGTGGCAGTGGAAGGCGGCAGTGACCTTGCTAGTTCCTAGAGGCTGACTGTGCATATATGTCTCTGTGGATATGTAGGGGGGACCAGGAAGAGGTGAGTAGAAGAAAAAAGGGTTAGAAAATACCATTTTACTTAGAAAATACCATAACTTACTTTATGTTCCGGATGGTAGACACTTCACTGTTGAGAGAGGAAAGTTTTCTTTTCAAAATCCAAAAAACCATGAGAAAAAATACAAAATTCACCTGCAAGAGTGACACAGACCATGGAGAATACAAGTTAAAATGTATTGTGTCTATTCAGTTTATGGTAACATACTGTAGAGCACAATGTGGTTTTCTACATGGGAAGGAAACCCAAAATGGAAGGGACATATATATATATATATATATATATATATATGTATATGGCTGATTCATTTTGCTGGCAGTAGAAGTTAACAAAACATTGTAAAGCAACTATACTGAAAAAAAATGGAAAAGCCATTAAACAAAATGTCATGTCTGCTGTAAATTGCACACAACCCCTACCGCCCTGCACGTGGGTTTGAATTGGTAGCAGGTGGAAAAATCAAACTACATAATTGAGAAACTGTGTGTCCCTTGTTCTATCCTGCACCCAGCATGTCTGGTGCTTCTGCTTAGGTCAGGAACGCTGGAGCCACGTATTCACTCACACAGATAATGGCACAGACAGGTCCAAGGAAAGCCCAGATGAATTTCTGGTCCAGGTGAAGCCAGCATCTGGGAACAATGGGAAAAGGGACACGAAGGGAGATCAAAGAAAGCACATGAAATGGACATGAAATGACATCTTTTTCTAACAGAGAACTTTTCCAATGTTTCTTGAAAATGTCAGCTGATGACAATGCAGGCTTTGATTGTTCGCTGCTTCCATGTGTTACTGGTACATGAAACAGTTTACAAGCACAGACCTGTTGAATTTTCATACCAGTATTTCGAGGGTGGGAACCATGGAGATGACTATTATCCCCATTTCACTAACGAGGGCACTGAGACTTAGGGGGTGTTCCAGGTGGCCCAGTGGTAAAGAATTGGCCTGCAGTGCAGTAGCCATGGATTTGATCCCTGGGTTGGGAAGATACCCTGAAGGAGGAAATGACAACCCACTCCAACATTGTTGCTTGGGAAATCCCATGGACAGAGGAGACTTGGCAGGCTACAGTTCATGGGATCACAGAGTTGGACATGACTTAGCAACTGAGCATGAGACTTGAGGACTTGAGGTCACAAATTATGGGAAGGATAAAGCTGGGACCTAACTGCAAAATTTCCTCCTTCCAGAATTTCCACATCATCTTTCCCTGCCTCACTGGCAAAGAAGTTAGAGCCCTTACACTCAAAGGGAAAGTAGAGTGCATTTGTTGTGTTTATCCGAATCATTGCCAATAACACTGCCCTCAAATCTGTCCATGGCACAGGGTGAGAGTCAATCATACCGATCACGTGTTCCATAAAGATGAGGCCTGGAGGCTGCAGAAATGGCCACGATCACAGCCGGGACTCCATAGCCCACTGGGAACATAAGCCACTTTATGAGCTTGTTGACACTGGAGTAGTTGACCACTGCCAGGTTGCGTGCAGTGAGGAAGAGGTGCAGACCCTCCAGCAGCATCCAGGTGAAGGAGGCCAGGTAGAGATAGTGTAAGGCACCTGCGATGATGGCACACAGCACCTGCGAGGAGGAGGAAGGTGTCACCAGGAGGGACTGTCAGGGTGGAGCACAGCCCCGGGACCTCTCCTTTATACTGGCATTGAGTTCAGAAGCACTGCTATTAGATCATGGTTGTTGAAAGTAAATGTGGTTGATAATGCCAGCACTGCTCACCTCACCATGCATCCTCGATCTAGGACCCTAGGCTATTTTATTGAGGGGACCGAGGCAGCATGGCCCCATGAATTCAGCACACCCTGAGGCAGGCACATTCTGGGACAGTATAAGTACCTTGTTCTCAGTTCTGTCGATGGCTGTCAGGAAGAGCAGGTGGGCCAGGAAGAGGCAGAGTGAGAGCTGCAGGTGGAGCGAGGTGCTGGTGTTCTGGATGGCTTTGCACAGCAGGAAGGTGAGGGCCGCCAGGAGGAGGCACAGCAGAGAGAGGCTCAGCCCCACGTAGGTGATCATAGTCAGTGCGGGATCCTCCTCCTGGGACCCAGCAGAGAGGAGACCACAGTCACGCTTTCCTGCCCTGGGATTTTATTCTCCCACCCCTTGGAATGTGGCATCCCCACATAGGCAGACCACCTGCATCTCTGCAATGAGGGGAGGGGTGCAGACTTCCCGTGTGCTGTCAGCCAGCCTATGTCATCAATAAGTCCTGTGAATCCACCTTTAGGATATGTGTCAATCTGAGCTTTTCCCACCAACTCTGCAGCTGCCATCCAAAGCCTGACCACCATCATCTCTCTGCTGGGCTACTTCTGCTGCACCACTGACCATTCTTGATTCAGGGGCCAGAGATACTTTCTAATAACATAAATCTGTAGCATCCCTGATGCACATCCTCTGTTGTCTCTCCATTGCAATCTTTTTTAAAATTTTTTCCATTGCAATTTGAATGAAATCTAAACTCCTGACTGGCATTTGTGGTCTGACACTTTTCTTCTGCTTCCTTCTCTCCAAACCTGAGTTTTCCCACTTTCCTCTCGTTCATTCTATTCTTTCTAGAACCCCCTGGGTTTGTGTGCTCTGTCTCATGGATTTGCCTATTCCAAATATTTATTTTTAAAGCTTATATTTGGCTGTGCTGGGTTTTCACTGCTGCTTGTGGGGTTTGTCTAGTTGTGGCGGGTGGGGGCGACTCTCTTGTTGCTGGGTGAGGGCTTCATACTGTGGTGGCTTCCCTTGTTGCAGAGCACGGGCTCTAGGGCGAGTCGGCTTTAGTACTTGTGGCACGTGGGCTCAGTAGTTGCAGCACGTAGGCTCCAGAGCACAGGCTCATTTGTTGTGGTGCACAAGCTCAGTTGCTCCTCAGCATGTGGGATCCTCCCAGACCAGGGATCAAACCCTGTATAAGAGTGTCTTATGCCCAATGGTGTCCCTTGTATAAGGCAGATCCTTAACCACTGACCACCAGGGAAGGCCAGATTTGCCTATCCTAGACATTTCATGTAAGTGGAATCCTACAGTATATGGTCCTTTGTGTCTAACGTCTTTCACTCAGCGTGATATTTTTGAGATTCATCCACATTGTAACACTGCTGACTTAATATTCAGATTTCAGCTTGAATAGCTCATTCTCCTATAATCACTCTATCCAAAGCAGTACGCTTTTCCTATCACTCCAGACTTGGTCTGTTAAACTTTTCTTTATAGCAGTTATGGCCACCCAGTAGTATAATAGTGTGAGTCGCTCAGTTGTGTCTGACTCTTTGCAATCCTGTGGACTGTAGCCTGCCAGGCTCCTCTGTCCATAGGATTTTCCAGGGAAGGATTGGAGTGGATTGCCATTTCCTCCTCTAGGGGATCTTCCCAACCCAGGGATTGAACCCACGTCTGTTACATCTTCTGCACTGGCAGGCAGGTTCTTTACCACTAGGGCCACCTAGCAGGGCCTCCAAAGGGGTTAGCTGGAGGAATTCAACAGTTACATCCTACCTGGCCACGCAAGGCCATGAGAACAGCGAAACTGGACAAGTGAGTGGAGCTGCATATCGTGTGAGTCTCGTTCACTTGTGTCAGAGCACAGCCATCCTTGGACCAGCGGCCGCCCTCCTTTGTGCCTTTCCAGTAGACGCAGAAGTTCTCGACCCCGGGCTTCACCTGAAAATACAACAGGCTCATCATGTCATTCCTTGGGAGGGACAACTCTGAGTGTCAGCCTTGGCTGGTGACACCATGGGTTAAGAAGGATCAGGTGACTTCTATTTTAAGTGAAGAGGATGACCACCAGTATACCTGCCCCCAGAGTTCCAGTTCTACTGGGATTCCACATAACAGAAAACAAGCTGATCTCTCTCTCTGGGAGTCAGAACTTTACAAGATGTTACTGGTTTCAGGACTTTGTCCTCCACCATGGGAGTCAGATAGAAAAAGAGTATAAGACCCACCTAAAGTTTTCTTCCAAGTACTCTCTAAGTGAAATTTCCCTGATTTCTACATCAATTCTGCCTTGACCTCTTACAGCGCAATAATTGCTCTTGTGATGACAGGGCTAGCATAGGGAAGAGACATCACCAGGAGAGAGAAGAGAGTCAGCCTTCAGTTTCTCTCTCCCTCTTTTTTTTGTTTTCTGGTCTCAAGGATGTCGAGAGCATCATTTGATTGGGCCAAGGAGATGAGTTGGATGCTCTCCTATTTGGGGGCTATATCTCCTTTGATAATCCACTGGACCATCCCTAGATATCTCACTCCATTCCTGCTGTCCCGTGCCCTACATCAAAAATTTCATACCTAGATTTCATGCATCAGATGGAGAAAATCTATGTTTCTTCATCTTCCCTCACTTCATTCTTGTTTTCTTAAAATGTAAAAAATATTAATTTTTCTAGTTTTATTGAGATTTGGTATATAGCATTGTGTAAGTTTAAGGTATACAATGTAATGATTGATATATATATCTATTGCAAAATGGTTATTGCAATAAGGTAGTTAATGTCCATCACTTCACATAATTACAATTTGCATTTTGTGGTGAGAACTTTTAAAAGCTACTCTCTCAGCAACTTTCAAATATACAATACAGTATTGTTAAACTGGAGTCATCATTCTCTCCATCACATCCCCAGAACTCATTTCATCCAAAACTGGAAGCTTGTAACCTTTGATCATGGTTACCTGTTTTCCCCACCTGTCATCCCTGGCAACCACCAATCTGTCCTTTGTTTCTGTGAGCTTGGTTTTCTCAGATTTCACGTATAGATGAGATCATTTGGTATTTGTCTTTCTCTGTCTGACTTACACCACTTGGCCATAGTGCCCTCAAGGTTCATCTATGTTGTGAAACAATGGCAGCATTTCTTTCAACTCTTACTTTCTAAACAGAGTTGGAAACCTGCCTTTAAGAGTTTGGGCAGAGAATGCGAGAAGGCAATGGATTATATAAAAATTTTCCTTCTAATTGAATTATGCAGTCTTAGTAATTAATTCCACATGTCTATGCAAGAATAAATACTATGTCTCAATTCAGATTTCACAGATGTAGGAGGTACCTACAACTAAAATAATTCCATGTACTAAAATGACGCTGCCGAAGAGAAATATCATGTAAATCACTTATGTCTTAACAATTTGAAATTTTCTACCACATTAAAAAAGGAAAAGAAACAGATCAAATCAATTTTAGGAACCTATTTTATTTAGCTCTCTATATTCAAAATAGGGCTTCCCAGGTGTCACCAGTGATAAAGAACCTGCCTGCCAAGGCAGGAGGCAAACGAGAAGCAGATTCGATGCCTGGGTCGGGAAGATCCCCTGGAGGGCATGGCAACCCGCTCCAGTATTCTTGTCTGGAGAGTCCCATCGACAGAGGAGCTTGGAGGGCTATAGTCCATAGTGTCACAAACAGTGAGACATGACTGAAGTGACTTAGCATGCATGCATGCATATTCAAAATGATGTCATTTAATGTGTCAATATAAATCAATATATATAATCACTATAAAATTATTGAGATGCTTAACACATTGTTTTTCTTACAAAGTCTTCCAAGTCTGGAAATACTAATTCTAAATCTGGAAATGCTAACCCTTCAAAAATCTCAATTCAGACTCACATACTTCAAATGCTTAATAACTAGCTGGCTCCTGGTTATGATACTGGACAGTGCAGGTCCAGAACCACTGACAGGGAGTAAATGCAAATTGTTTGGTCTAACATCCATGAAACCCAAGCAAGTACAAATTGCAGCTTTGACCCACCTTCATGTGCTGAAAACTTAGAATCACAGGCTGGGAGAGAGATGTGTTCTTTTTGGGTCCAATAGCAGCACTCACTACCTGTGACTTCAGGTAAACTTGATCTTTCTCATTCATCTCTTCAAAAAAGGTTGCATTTATGATGTTTCCAAGAGAAGAGTATGAAATAAAGGCAACTGCACTAGCACCTGAGGAGACAGAATCATGGAGATTGGAATCGACAGATATACACTCGTGGTACAGGCTCAGTTGCTCATTTGTGTCTGACTTTTTGTGACCCCATGGACTGTAGCCCACCAGGCTCCTCTGTCCATGGGATTTCCCAGGCAAGAATACTGCAGTGGGTTGCCATTTCCTTCTCCAGGGGATCTTCCTGACCCAGGGATTGAACCTGTGTCTCGTGTATTATAGGTGGGTTCTTTACCACTGAGCCACCAGGAAAGCTCTTAGTCATATTAATACATATATATTTAGTTTGTTGAAGTCAATTAATGTGATGTCGAGCATCACATTATATGTTATGCTGAAGAGGAATAGTTAAATTTTTACATAACCTCCTGCTCCTTCTGCCTCTGTAACTCAGCTTGCCTCTTGCAAAGTCTAGGGCACGTAGGTCACATAGGTCACATAGTCTCAGAAAGTGGGGACAGGCAATACTAGGAACTGGAGTTTATCTCACTCACCCTTGACCTGCTCTTTGCAGTCACCCAGCCCCTGAAAACCTGCTTAATCATGCCTGTCCAGGTCAGGCATCCCCCTCCCCATTGTGACCACTGTTCTGAGCGCACGAAACCCCTTGGTTTAAACCAGCCTATTAACAGCTAGTGTTGCCCACTATAGTCTGTCTATAAACACTTTGTAATCCCTTTGTTCGGGGCTCAGAGCTTGGAGTGTTAACTCCTCTGGGCCCGCCAGCCTAATAAACCTTAGCTTTCCAGCTCTCTGAGTGTGGTGCTTGGTTTTTCGAGCACTGGTTTCTGCAACAATGCCACAATTTATTTCTTGTACACGTAAATGATGCAATTTTGACGAGAAAAGGACAAAAAAGAAAGTGAAAATTTTATAAAAATACACACCTAGAGATAACTGCTGTTTAAGTTCTGGATGTTTTTTTCTAGGTATAAATATCTGCATCCAAATACACCTCATGTCCAAGATTTGTTAATGGACAAAAGATAATGTTGCAAAGAAGAGCCAATTCTGACTCCAGGTTGGATCTGTTACTTTAACCTTTGCTTCCTGTTGCTTCAGTTCACTGCTTGTGCATAATGGGTGCCTCAGGGAACCCTGCCCTACTGCCTGAATATTAAAGTGTCTTTGTTCAAGACCCTGTCCACCTGTGGATGGCTACAGGAAGGAAGAAATTAACACATCCTCCAGGAGATATTTGCAAGATTAAGGGACTTTTTAGGGCTTCCCTGATGGCTCAGTGGTAAAAGACTCTGCCTGCAATGCTGGAGATGTTACTTTGAGTTGCGAAGATTCCCTGAAGGAGGAAATGGCAACCCACTCTGGTGTTCTTGCCTGGGAAATCCCATGGAGAGAGGAGCCTGCACTGAGCGCGTGTGCACACACACACACACACACACACGCACGCAATGGGCTTTCTACTTTGCTTCCTTACCCCCCACCCCACATCTCTATTCTATAAAAGAACCTGGAACCTAGACCCCTGATAGTTATTTTGAGACATTAGTGTGCCATTTTCTCAATAAACCAGCTTTCAAATAAAGTCATTTTCCTTGCCTCAACACCTCGTCTCTCAAATTTATTGGCTGGTTGTGTGGTAAGCAGAGCGAGCCTGGATTCAGTAACAATGTGACCGAGTTTCCTTCTATGGAGAGCTGAGTATCAAGGATTATCTGATTCTATGGGGCGTTGCGATTCACCTTTTATGGACTTTCTATTGCCAAGCAATTTCACAACTCTGTAGCCATAGAAGATAACATGTAGAAACTTGACAGTAGTGGAAATGGTTCTTTCCCTAGACAAAGATGCATTTTGTCTGGTAGATGTGTAGTTTTCTGTTATAGAGAATATAATTCTGAACATTGCATTATAGTATCGCCCTATAGAGTACTACCCAGCTTTTGCATCAGTTAGCTTATCATTTCAGAATTTGTGACTGATTTATATAGAAATATGTTTGTGTACATATGTATCTGCTCTTTGAATTGCCTCTGAGCATGTCTTAACATTTCATAGATTCCCTCATCGATTAATGAGCTGATGTAATCTTTTTCATGATTTTGAAAAAGCCTTTATTGAATTTGTTACAATATAGCTTCTGTATTTTATGTTTTGGTCTTTTAGCCATCCCAAGGCACGTGGGATCTCAGGTCACAGACCAGGTATGGAATCTGCACCCCCTGCATTGGAAGGCGAAGTCTTAACCACTGGACCACCATGGACTTCCCATGAGTTCATATGATCTTTGATGTACCTTTGTTTTTATTTGAAAATGGTATTTACCTTTTCATTATTTATCTCTTTGAAAATGGTATATAGATGTATACACATACACACACAAAAACACAAACTTATATACACGCACATAGGCACACTTACTCACACATATGAGGGTCAAAATAAAAAGATCTTCAGTGTCTCTTCTCATATTCTGAGGCATACAAAGTATTTCTGGACCTGAATCCTTTGTTGTATTGAATAGGGTAAGACTGGAGGGACAAGAGAAACTAGAAAAACTAAGAGAGGCTAAGCTGATTTACATGAGAAAGGACATGAATCTACCCTTAGGAGAAAAGGACAAAAAAGCTGGGCTGTCCAAGATTGCCAGGAGAAATATCAATAACCGCAGATATGCAAATGACACCACCCTTATGGCAGAAAGTGAAGAGGAACTAAAAAGCCTCTTGATGAAAGTGAAAGAGGAGATTGAAAGAGTTGGCTTAAAGTTCAACATTCAGAAAACGAAGATCATGGCATCCGGTCCCATCACTTCATGGGAAATAGATGGGGAAACAGTGGAAACAGTGTCAGACTTTATTTTTTTGGCTCCAAAATCACTGCAGATGGTGACTGCGGCCATGAAATTAAAAGACACTTACTCCTTGGAAGAAAAGTTATGACCAATCTAGATAGCATATTGAAAAGCAGAGACATTACTTTGCCGACTAAGGTCCATCTAGTCAAGGCTATGGTTTTTCCTGTGGTCATGTATGGATGTGAGAGTTGGACTGTGAAGAAAGCTGAGCACCAAAGAATTGATGCTTTTGAACTGTGGTGTTGGAGAAGGCTCTTGAGAGTCCCTTGGACTGCAAGGAGATCCAACCAGTCCATTCTAAAGGAGATCAACCCTGGGATTTCTTTGGAAGGAATGATGCTGAAGCTGAAACTCCAGTACTCTGGCCCCCTCATGTGAAGAGTTGACTCATTGGAAAAGACTCTGATGCTGAGAGGGATTGGGGTCAGGAGGAGAAGGGGACGACAGAGGATGAGATGGCTGGATGGCATCACTGACTCGATGGACGTGAATCTGAGTGAACTCCAGGAGTTGGTGATGGACAGGGAGGCCTGGCACGCTGCAGTTAATGGGGTGGCAAAGAGTTGGACATGACTGAGCGACTGAACTGAACTGATGGCTGATTCCTGTTGCTATTTGGTAGAAACCAATGCAATACTGTAAAGCAATTTTATTTCAATTAAAAAAAAGTTGTGTTATTGTTGTTTTTCAGTCGCTAAGTGCTGCCTGACTCTTTGTGACCCTATGGACTGCAGCATGCCAGGCTCCTCTGTCCTCCACTATCTCCATTATATGGAGGAGGAAATGGCAATCCGCTCCAGTATTCTTGCCCAGAGAACTCCATGAACAGTATAAAAATTGGGAGGGAGGAGTAGAGAAGAGGCAGGTGGAATTTTGCAGGAGGAAGAGAGGAAAGAGACTGGGTCAGTCATAGAGAGGAAAAGGAAAGTAAAATTAACCCTCTATATCTGCAGGTTCTGTATCCACAGATTCTATGAACCTTGGATTGAAAATATTTTTAAAAATCCCAGGGACTTCCTTGGTGGTTCAGGTGCTAAGACTCTGCACTCCCAAGGCAGGGGGCCCAGGTTCAATCCCTGGTCAGGGAACTAGATCCCACATGCTGTGACTAAGATCTGGTGCAGCCAAATAAATAAATAAACATTAAAAAAATCGAGAAAGTCTCAGAAGGCAACACTTGAATTTGCTTTGCATTTGCAGCTGTTTTCTTAGCTTTTGCATTGTATTAGGTATTATAAGTAATCTAGAGATGATTTAAAATATAAGGGAGCACGTGCATAAGGTTATATGCACATCTATGTCAAATACTATTGATAAATCATTTTATATAGGGACATGAGCATTCGTGGATTTTCATGTCTGAAGGGTCCAGGAACCAATCCCTCTTGGAGACTAAAGGACAGCTATAAAAGGAAATTGGGTAAGACTTGTGTGATATCATTCCACTTCCCCTGTTGTCTCTTGAAGACTTCAGTAATGACTAACTTGTTTTGCAAGACCTTTAGAACTGGTTTTGTGTTTCTTTTGTATGAAACAAAATGTTGAGGCTGGACCCAAGGAAATCCATTTGTAGTTGGTACAAGTATTTCTATCTCTTTAGATAGAAATCTAATTATTTCTTTTCCATATATATTATATATATATATAAATAAAGTTATAGGAGGAGAAGGGGATGACAGAGAATGAGATGGTTGGATGGCATCACTGACTCAATGAACATGAATTTGAGCAAGCTCTGGGAGTTAGTGATGGACGGGGAAGCCTGGTGTGCTGTGCAGTCCATGGGGTTTCAAAGAGTTGGATATGACCGAGCGACTGAACTGAACTGGTACATATTATATAGTGTAAACCAGATATAGATAACATACGGAAATCATTACCTATGTGCTTACTTGCTCTGTTGTATCCAACTCTTTGCAACCCTATGGACTGTAACCCGCCAGGCTGCTCTGTCCGTGGGATTTCCCAGGCAAGAATATTGGAGTGGGTTGCCATTTCCTCCTCCAGGGGCTCTTCCCCACCCTGGGATTGAACCTGTGTCCCCTGCATTGCAGGCAGATTCTTTACCTGCTGAGCCATCAGGGAAGCCCTCTATCTATCTATTTATCCACTTTTTTTTTTTTTTTTAGTGCCTACTGTGTCCAGACATTTTTCTGGGGATACAGTGGGGGACAAAATAGCCTGAATTTCTCTTCCTATTGATCTTACTTTCTGGTACAGGAAACAAACATAAACAAGCAAATAAAGGTGTTAGATAATCATTGCCTAAAGCCGCCCACCTTGGCCATGCGTGATGATAACCACTTGGGTGAGTTGTCTCACAACAGGAGGTCCCAATGAGGAACTTGGTACTGCCACCCAAAAACTAACTGGGAGAATTTGGGAGGGGCCAAAAGAGGGAGGAGACAACCATCATCCCAGAATCCTTTGCACTGGAATCCATCTTGGCTGAGATGCTCGAGCCACCAGGAAGGACCCTGACTCAGACTATGGGCCAAGGATGATGACTGACCGGAGACAACCTAGAAACTAATCGCATTACTATAAACCTTGAGACTATGAGCCATGTGGCAAAGCAGTTTTCCTGCTGCTTTCTGCCCGGGGACCACTTTCCAATAGAGTCTCTTGCTGTCCAGGCACAGGTCTCCTTGGACAACTCATTTCCAAGTGTTGGGAGCCCACTCAACAAAAGTATATATCAAAGACACCTTGCTCTGATATAGGATTAGTGCTCAATTCTATGGAGAAATTTAAGTGAAGTAGGGGACAGTGGAGCTTCTCAGGTGGCCCTAGTGGTAAAGAAGATTCCTGCCAGTGCAGGAGATGTGGGTTTGATCCCTGGGTCAGGAAGATGCCCTGGAGGAGGACATGGCAATCCACTGCATTATTCTTGCCTGGAAAATCCCATGGACAGAGGAGCCTGGTGGGCTACAGTCTATGGGGTTGCAAAGAGTCAGACACGATTGAAGCGACTTAGCACTTATGCCAGGGGACAGCAAGAGGTGGAGGATGCTGTTTTAGACAGTTTTCAGACAGCAGGGTGGAAGGAAGGAGGATATCTGAGAGGAGAGTGCTCTAGGAGGAGAAAGCAGCAGAGGAAAACCCCCCAGAGGCATGACTGTGCCCACCTGCTCAGGGATCAGCAAGGAGGCCAGTATGGCTGTGAATGAGTGAGGCGGACAGTGGGAGGAAGTGAGGGCATGGTGGGGGTTGAGCTTGTAGGGCCTTGGGGAGAATTTTGCTTTTATTTTAAGCCAGTGGGAAAACTACTGGAGGGTTTTAAGCAAGGGAATAGCATAATTTAACACAGTGTGATAGGCTAAAAATATATATGCACATGATATGTTTATATTATACATTTATAATTTTATTACATATTAAGGCATACACATAACTTACAGTAAGTCCCCTACATATAAACGAGTTCTGTTTGGAGAGCATGTTTGCAAGTCCAATTTGTTCCTAAGTCCAACAAGATTAGCCAAGATACCCAACTAACATGATCAGCTGCATCATACTGTAATAAGTTTCTAATACTTTTCACATGAACAATACATAAAAAACAAACAAAGAAAATAAAAGAAACATTTGAAATCTTACAGTACAGTACCTTGAAAAGTAGAGTAGAACAGTACAATAGCTGACATGCAGGGCCTGGCATCTAGTGAACAGGCGAGACGAGTTACTGACTGGAGGAGGGAGAGGAAGTGAGATGATGGAGCTGAAGGATCTTCAGCAATAGGAGTTGGAGGGCAAGCTGCAGTTGCACTCAGGCCTGATGTTGATGGAATGCAGGTTCCCACCTTGAAGACTTATATGTAGTGGACATTTTGTATATCAATAGTGTTATGGGCCAAGTTGTGTTCCTCCCCAAAATTCATGTGTTGAAGTCTTAATGGTACTTCCTAATGTGACTGTATTCGAAGATAAGGCTTTCAAAGAGGTGATGAAATTAAAATGCGACTGTTAGGGTGGGCCTTATCCAGTCTGCCTGGTGTCCGTATAAAAGGAAATTTGGACACATGAAGACAGACTAGGGACACATGCCCCCAGAGGAAAGGCCATATGAGGACATCGTGTGAAGATGGCCAAGGAGAGAGGCCTCTGGAGAGACCAACCTTGCCAACACCTTCATCTTTTATCCCTAGCCTCTACAACTGGGGGAAAATAAAATTCTGTTGTTTAAGCCACCAGTCTGGTATTTTATGACAGCCTAGCATATAACATGGGCTTCTCTGGTAGCTTAGCTGGTAAAGAATCCCCCTGCAATGCAGGAGACCTGGGTTCGATCCCTGGGTTGGGAAGATTCCCTGGAGGAGGGCATGGCAACCCACTCCAGTATTCTTGCCTGGAAAATCCCCGTGGACAGAAGAGTCTGGAGGGCTACAGCCCATGGGGTCGCAGAGTCAGACATGACTGAGCAACTAAGCGCACAGCATAGCATATGTACACACACACATAAGATATAGAATGTATATACACACATATACTATATATCAATTATATGTATATGTATATGCACATAGGTGATAAGATGTTAACAAGATGTCAGTATTCCCACATCAATAAGAATTCACTATTGTAGCTGCTGAGAAGTCCACATGACAAAGAGGTCATATCTAATGAGTGGTTAAGGACCTAGAGATAAGAACCATGTTTCTGGATTCAAACTCCATCTTTGCCACATACTAGCTGTGTGGTTCCCAGGTGGCTCAGAGAATTCACCTGCCAATGCAGGAGACGCGGGTTTGATCCCTGGTCCAGGAAGATCTTCTGGAGGAGGAGATGACAACCCACTCCAGTATACGTGCCTGGGAAATCCCATGGACAGAGGAGGCTGGCGGGCTACAGTCCATGGGAGTTACAAAGAGCACAATTTAGCGACTGAACAACAATAAGAAACAAGCTGTGTGGTTCATCCTACTGGGATAAATGCCCTAGCAGGTGTCTCTAACCAGATTTTTCTGGCTTCTCTCGAGGGATGAGAAGTAGGAGATTCACTTCTGCTTCTCTGAGTTGATGGCAGTTTCTGTTCATCAGAAAGAAACAGCGGTGGGTGGTTGGAAGGCATCAGCAGGTGATCAGTCTACCTGATCCGATGCTCGGAAATTGCTTGTTTTTGAGCTGAAATATTCTGGTGTAAGAGCAAATCACATGTAGAAAAGAAAAGAATGGCTAATGAGGTTTCCAAGGTTGACCTCTGTTGCCAGGGTTTGCTCTCTGAGATAGTTTATAGGGAGAGGAATCATGTGATTCTATGTCCTGGGTTACCTGTGACAGTCCCAGTTCATACTTGGTGTCACGGTGTAACTTAATAGGATCCCTTCCGGTATTAAAATTATCCACCTTTTGGAGATAAATTACAAGGTTGCTTTAGACCGGAGGTTCTCAACTGCAGGCTATCCTGCCCTCTCACCTCGGCTGACACTGGGTGGTGTCTGGAGGAATTTTTGGTTGTCACAACTGGGGAACTGCTGTAGACGTGTAGTCTAAGGCCAGGGATGGTGTTCAACATCCTGCAGGGCACAGGATGACTCCCTACAATGAAGAATGATCCAGTCCAAGACAGAACCTGAGGGACAGAAAAATGTCCCTTTGTGAGTTCGTCATGAACCCATCAATGTGTTCTTTTCTCTCTTTAGGAATGTTCAGTCCTCAACCTAGATGTGGATTTAATTCGATGACCATTTCTGTTCTCAGATTCTCTGCTGGTAAAGGACTGCCCAGAGAAAGAATTCACGGTTTTCACCCTGAAGCTATGGTGGTGGTGGAGGGGAGGGGCGAGGTGGGGGAGGAGACATGTTGATGAACAGATGTTAACACGTTAGATGCCGGGATAAGGTAGGTTCAAAGTGCTGGCGGAGCACAGGCGAGGGAAAGCCTGACTCTAGTGCTGTGATGGAAGCAGGCAGTCCCGGGAGGCTTCATGGAGGAGGAAAAAGTTGAGCTGGGTTGAAAGAATAAAAGTCCACCCTGTGGAGTGTTGGTTAACTGGCATAGGGACAGCCAGGGCAATGCTTCAAGATGAGACTGCAAGGGTCATTAGGGAAAAATAAATAGTCTGCTACTGCGCATGTAAATGGTGCTTCCCTGGTGGCTCAATGGTAAATAATCTGCCTGCCAATGCAGGAGACGCAGATTTTAACCCTGGGCCGGGAAGATCCCCTGGAGGAGGAAATGGCAACCCACTCCAGTATTCTTGCCTAGGAATTTCCATGGACAGAGGAGACTTGTGGGCTGCAGTCTATAGGGTCACAGAGTCAGGCATCACTGAGCATGCATGAATGCATGGGCATGTCTATGCAAGTGCTCCCCGAGGCACGTGCCTTCACATTATGAGGTCTGCAGTTCATGTAAACAATTCAGCCTAGACAGTTGTTATGGACCTAGCTCTGTTCTCCTCAAATTCATATATTCAGTTATGGTTTTCTCAGTGTGTATGTCCAGTCATGGAATTGCTGGGTCATATGGCAGTTCTATGTTTAGTTTTTTTTTTTTTTTTCATTCCTTAAACATGCAATTTTATTTTTATTTTTTTTGGGAACGCATGTAAGAATTAAAGATTTTAAAATTAAAAAAATAAATAAATAAATAAAAATTTAAAAAAAAATCTTTAATTCTTAGTTTTTTAAAGGCACTTCCGTACTGTTGTCCAGAGTGTCTGTACCAATTTACATTCCCACCAACACTGTAAGAGACTTCCCTTTTCTCCACACCCTCTCCAGTATCTGTTGTTTGTAGATTTTTTGATTATGGCCATTCTGACCCGTGTGAGGTCGTACCTCTTTGTAGATGAAACTAGAGCCTGCCATACAGAATGAGGTAAGTCAGAAAGAGAAACACAGATATTGCATATTAAAGCATATATATGAAGTCTAGAAAAATGGTACAGATGAACCGTTTTGCAGGACAGGAATAGAGGCACAGACATAGAGAATAGACGTGTGGACACAGAGTGAAGGAGAGGATGGGACAAATTGAGAGAATAGCATCGAAGCATATACATCACCATATGTATAAACTAGTGGAAAGCTGCTGTACAGTTCAGGGAGCTTAGCTCGATGCTCTGTGATGACCGAGAGGGCTGGGATGCGGGGTGGCAGGAGGGAGGCTCCAGAGGGAGGGGGTGTGTGGATACAGCTGGTTCATGATGTTGGACAGCAGAGATTAACCCAATATTGTAAAGCAATTATATCCTGATTAAAAAAAAAAATTGTTGACTTCCTAATTCCTAGTACCCCAGAATGTGACCAAGGAACAAACTGGATTGCAGATATGTTTGGAAGCTTTCAGGCTCCCTCACCACACTGTAATGGGGGAACCTGGTGAGCATGCAAGCATGAAATCACATGGTTGGAATTTGGCTTCCATCCTCCTTCTGGCCCATCCTCCAATGAAGGCAGATTCAAGTTCTTATCTTGGGGGAGGAGAGGAAGTGAGAAACTAATTGCCGCATGAGACTTTCTCAGTTCAGCATGTGCTTAGTTGTCTGCGTTTTATCATCTTTTCTTTGGAACTTTGGGCGATAGCACAGACCAGCTGTCTGTGCAGACCCCACATTCATGTAATTGGATTTTAAGACCCTCATTTATTGTGCTACAGCAATTGTAACATATGGCAGTTATAACAGAAGTCCTCCTGCCAAATGAAAAAAAATATTGGAGGTGTTCATGCAGACAACCCAAATTTTGGTTTCTCTTGAAAAATCAGACAGTCTGGCAATGCTGGGACAGTTAATAGTAACAATTTCTCTCTCTACACAGGCTGTAGCAGATGCTGTAGGCACCCGAGCTTTATTCCTTTGGCACTTCTGTTTTTTTTTTTTTTTAACATGCTGATGGATTCTACTGCAAGCAGCTGCGACTCTGTCTGGGAGCTTTCCCTGGAGTGAACATGTTTGATCTGTACACAGGGCAGGCTGGAAGAGCCTTGAAGTTCACTTGTGCCTGCAACCTCCAGGAGGGCTCTTAACCAGTGATGGATCAGAGCAAGTGGATAGAGAGCTCAGCTCAGCTCCCACTCCCTAACTGTTATTATTATTTTAGTTTTGGAATTTGGGATTTTCACTGCAGCATGTGAGATCTAGTTCCCTGACTAGGTATCGAACCCAGATCCCCTGCATTAGGAGTGCAGAGTCTTAGCCACTGGGCCACAAGGGAAGTCCCCTTTATTATTAAAAAAAATTTTTTTTTTTACCATGTTGAGTGGCATGTGGGATCTTAGTTCCCTGACTAGGGACTGAACCCCTGCCCCCTGCCCTGGAAGCACAGAATCTTAACCACTGGACCGCCAGGGAAGTCCTCTAGCTACCTCTCTTTGAATTGGGTAACTCAGTGGGATTGAACCCCAGTCACCACCAGCAGTAACCTGCTCGCTAATGTAATAATCCCTGTATGGGCTGCCCTCTCTTCCTTGTCTCACTTCCTGTTTTCCCTGTTGGGATGATTAATTTTGTGTGTCAACTTGGATAGGCCTTAGGACCCAGATATTTGGTCAAAGACCAGTCTAGATATTGCTGTGAGGGTATTTTTAGATGAGATTAACACTTCAATCAGTAGATTTTGAATAAAGCAGATTGCAGTTCCTAATGTTGGTGGGCCTCATCCAATCAGTGGAAGGTGTTAAGAAAAAAACTGACCTCCCCCTAGGAAGAGACTGCCTTAGGACTCAGGCAGCAACAGCTTTTTCCTGGGTCTTTCAGCCTGCTGGCTAGATTTTAGATTTGTTGCCCTCCACAATCGCATGAGTTAAATTCTTAAATCTCTCTCTGTCCCTGCCCATGTCTCTCTATCTCTGTTTCTCTTTCTCTACATATATACAGCCTATTAGTTCTGTTTCTCTGGAGAATCCTGATTAATACACTTACTGATTCTTTCTGAGATCATCTCCCATATAAAACCATCACACTTGTTCCCCTTACACTTATCCATGCACTGCTTCTAAGGAACCCAAACTGAGAACCAGATGGAAAAGCCCCTAAATTACAAAGAAGTCTCTCTTTCATGCTGAAGAACAAAAACCCTCCATTTTAGGTAGGAAGATGTCTTTTTTGTAATTAAAAAAAATTTTTTTTAAGGAAAGACTCAAATGGCACAGTCTTAGTGAAACGGAGCAGAACCCTATCCTATAGTCCTTGTTCTCCAAGCCCTCAGCCCACCTTTTGTCTGTGGATAAACTAGCCAAAAGTTAATTTAATCAGAGAAGTGAGAACATAAAGAAACAAAAGAAAATAGTTAAAGGAGATCAAATGATAATAGTTTAGTCAGTAAGAAAAGTCAAGGACTTTTAGTTCCTTCTCAAGGGCTATAGGTAATATTCTGAGCCATATTCTTTGAGCTGTCTTATAGGTAGAGACCTCCACCATGTGGAGAAATTAACTACATGATTACCAGACTGTAGCCACGACATAAACTGTCGCATTTCCAAGAACTGGCCTCCAGGAAATGGGGACAAACCAACCCTGGAACCAAGACTAACTGTGCTTAGAACTGACCACCAGTGACCAATTTCGAGATGACTATCTGAGCTACTCTGCTGTTTCTGCACGTAACCCCCTCTCTCTGTCTATAAAAGCTCTAGTCCCCTGGTTGTTGGGGTGGGGGCTGTTGGCCTTTGGACAGGTTTGGATGCTAGTGACCCTTCTCCCTGGTCACTAGCATCCAAAATAAAGCAAACTTTCCTTTCCACTAACCTAGCCTCTTTAATGACTTTTGAGCAGAGAGTAGCCGGACTTGGGTTCAGTAACATCGGGGTAACAGACCCATTAGAGAGGAGCCTACTGGGGACATTTTCCTCACTACTTACACAGTGATGCTGCTCTGCATGTCTTAGGGATTCTGAAAGCAGCCACCCCACGTACCTTGTATGTTTCCCTGGATGACATCATTGCAATGGATTTTCATGGAGTTCACTTGGGCATTCAAGCTGAAGGTGACTCCCTCGGAGCAGTTGTCTGTAACAACTCGAGTTTCAACAGCTGGTAAGAAAAACAAAGGGCAAGCTTACCATTATTATAAGCTTTAAAAATGTGCATAGTTACACGAATAGCTTAACCTTACTGAGTGTCTAGAATGTGCCAGGCACTGGGCTAAGAGCCTTACATTGATACATTGCCATCTTATAGCAGCCTCATGTAACACAATGAAGGACCTTTCAGAAGAGCAAACTGAAATTCAGGATTTAAGTAGGACTCTAACTCCTGTATACTTGCTGAGAAAATATCTCATGACAGAGGAGCCTGGCAGGCTCCATGGGGGTGGCGAAGAGTAGGAACTGACTGAGTCCTGTGTTCTTTTTTTTAAAGACTTCTTTTTTACTGTGGACCATTTTAAAATTCTTTATTGAATATTGATTACAATATTGATTCTGTTTTTTATGTTTTTGTTTTTTTTGGCTGAGAGTCATGTGGTATATTAGTCTCCTGACCAGGGATTGAACGCACACCCCCTGCATTGGAAGGTGAAGTCTTAACCACTGGACTATCAAGAATGTCCCCTGAAACCATATTCTTAACTAACATTCCTTAGCACATTGTCTTTGAAGCAATGATTCTGTTTCTAGGAATTTGTTCTTGAAAAACAATAATGACTAAGAGGGCAGAATTAGCTACGAGAAAGTCCATGGCAGTAAAGATGATAAAGGTGAAAATGAGAAATGACCTAAAGTTTCAGAAGAAATTGGTTAAATAACTTATGGTTTCTCTTTATAATGGGGAACCATGCTTCCAATAAAAATGAAGTCACAGAATAACAAACAATAAGTTCATGAAAATATTTATCTTAAAAATCAGAAGATATGAGACTGGTCGTGAGTTGGAAATTACTGAAGGTAGATGAGGTGTGCAGTGGTCTTATTATGTCTCCTTTTGAGTGTGTTAAAAAAGTTAAAGGAAGCAATTATAGAGAGCAGGAAGTTACGGCAATGACCAGCCTTGGTTCTAAGTGTGCTGAGTGCAGCATTACTATCTCGTTTTATAGGCGAGGTGATGAAAGCTCGCTGAGGAAAGGGTACTTTATATCACTGATTAAACAATGAAGGGGACTTCCCCGGTAGTCCAGTGGTTAAGACTGTGCCCTTCCGATGCAGGGGCTGCAGGTTTGACCCCTGGTCAGGGAACTAACATCCCACACGACTCCTGGCTTGGCCAAAAACAAAACTAAACCAAAAAATCAATTAGGAATTGGCCAAATCAGAAAATATAAGAATTACTTGGAATGTGGTTTAACTTTAAATAAAAGTGTCCAGATTCCGGTTTCCTGAGAAGTTTAGGCACTGGATTTTATCTTATTAAAAACTATAAAAATTGATTATTTTTATGAAGTATTTTATCATGAAAGTTGGTAAAACGAAATGACTAGTTAGGCATACACAAACACATTAGCAGCTCTGAGCTGAATGTTAATAAAAAGCACAGTAAACAGCATTTCTGGAGGCCAATATAGTGATATGTATCAAAAGTTCATAGAATGCTTTCTTCCTTTTGATCTAACAATTCCTCTTCTATGAATTTATCCTAAGAAAACATTTAATGAATAGATACAGATGAACCTTTAATGGTCTTTGTCACGGGGTTGTTTTGTAACTACCCACATTTCTCAGAATAGGGAAATAAATTATTATGTAAATAAATTATATGTAAATGCAACTATATAAACCATTGAAGACAATAACATAGCTAATGGTATATATGACGTACATGGAAAGATGTTAGTCACGTAATGAGTGAGAAAGCAAGTTTGGCAAGCAATGTAAGTTTAACATACATAACAAATATGTGTCTCTTCATCAGACATGTGCCTGCATGGGTATTGGATTGGAGCACTGAATTGTGGGCAGATTTGGCTGGTCTCAGTTTAGTTTTGTGTATGTGTTTTTTCCTAATTAAAAATTTAATACTTGGCTTTGCTATGGTATTTTATTTTTTATTTTCAAAAACAAAAGTTAAATATATTTAAGGTGTACAATATGAAGACTTGACACATGTGTGCATGTGTGTGTGCTCAGTCGCTCAGTTGTGTCTGACACACACACACACACATATATATATAGTTAAATGATTACTGCAGTCAAGCTAACTGACATATCTGCAGCACATGGATATATAATGAATATGTAAGACAGGTATGGGAATATCAGACCACCTGACCTGTCCCCTGAGAAACCTGTATGCAGGTCAAGAAGCAACGGTTAGAACTGGACATGGAAAAACTGACTGGTTCCAAATCGGGAAAGGAGTACGTCAAGGCTGTATATTGTCACCCTGCTTATTTAACTTATATGCAGAGTACCTCATGAGAAATGCTGGGCTGGAAGAAGCACAGACTGGAATCATGATTGCTGGGAGAAATATCAATAACTTCAGATATGCAGATGACACCACCCTTATGGCAGAAAGTGAAGAGGAACTAAAAAGCCTCTTGATGAAAGTGAAAGAGGAGAGTGAAAACACTGGCTTAAAACTCAGCATTCAAAAAACAAAGATCATGGCATCCGGTCCCATCAGTTCAGTTCAGTTCAGTTCAGTTCAGTTGCTCAATTGTGTCTGACTCTTTGCGACCCCATGGATTGCAGCATGCCAGTTCCATCCCTTCATGGCAAATAGATGGGGAAATAATAGAAACAGTGACAGACTTAATTTTCTTGGGCTCCAAAATCACTGCAGATGGTGACTGCAGCCATGAAATTAGAAGACACTTGCTCCTTGGAAAAAAAGCTATGACAAATCCAGACAGCATATTAAAAAGCAGAGACATTATTTTACCAACAAAGGTCCACCTAGTCAAAGCTGCGGCTTTTCTAGTAGTCATGTATAGATGTGAGCGTGGACCTTAAAGAAAGTTGATTGCCAAAGAATTGATGCTTTTGGACTGTGGTGCTGGAGAAGACTCTCAAGAGTCCCTTAGACTGCAAGGAGATCAAACCAGTCAGTCCTAAAGGAAATCAATCCTGAATATTCATTGGAAGGACTGATGCTAAAGCTGAAGCTCAAATATATTGGTCACCTGATTCAAAGAGCTGACTCATAAGAAAAGACCCAGAGGCTGGGAAAGATTTGAAGGCAGGAGAAGGGGTCGACAGAGGATGAGATGGTTCAACGGATTTCATTACCGACTCAATGGATATGAGTTTGAGCAAGCTCTGGGAGACGGTGAAGGACAGGGAAGCCTGACATGCTGGTGTCCATGGGGTTGCAAAGAGTGGGACATGACTGAGTGACTGAACAACAACAAAACATTATTTTTATTAAAAATTTTTTTTGGTCACACCAGGAGGCCTGTGGAATATTAGTTCCTGGACCTGCTCAGACCTCAGCAGTGAAAGTGCCAAGTCCTAACCACTGGACCGCCAGGGAATTCCCCCACTGGCAATTTTTAAAAGCAGCTCTATGCAGGGGTAACTGATGTACAGCAAATCTCACATATTAACGTGTACAATTGGATGGGTTTCATCGAGTGTGTACCTCTGTCAAACCACCATCACAGTCAAGGTAGACAACATTTCTGTCACCACCAACAATTTATCCAGATTTTCTCACATCCCTTTTCCATCCCTTCACTGGCTCTACCCTCTGTGTCACTGGAGATTAGTTTGCATTTTCTAGAATTTTATATAAATGGATGTGTTCGTGTGTGTTCAGTCATTTTGGTTATGTCCGACTCTTGGTGACCCTAAGGGCTGTAGCCCCCCAGGCTCCTCTACCCATGGGGTTTCTCTACGCAAGAATATTGGAGTGGGTTGCCATACGCCCCTCCAGGGGATCTTCTCGACTCAGGGATTGAACCCATGTCTCTATGTCTCCTGCGTTGGCAGGCTGGTTCTTTACCACTAGCGCCATCTGGGAAGCCGTATAAATGGACAAACACAGTCTTCATTTACTTCTCTCATTGCTTAATGTGGACCCCAGTTAGTAACCACCCACCGTGTGTCTCAGGTCTTACTGTCTTCTTACCCACAGTGCTCTTTTGGACTTTCTGGATTTCCTGGTCTGGTGTTTTCAAGGCAGTTTCTAGAACTTTTAATTCCACTCTCTGGAGAATGGCTGTGACCGTGGATGTGGTGTTTCTCTTATCTTCCAATGCAGTCTTATTGGTGAGAAGAGACTCGATATTCTCAATAATCTGTTGCATCTTTGAAGAGAGAAAGAATTAAAAAAACAATCCAAACGATAGGTCCCACATCCCAAGGGTCAGAAGAAAACCCAAGAAAGAAGGCGGTGGGGTCAGACGACTGGTTCACATACTGACTCCACCTCTCACTGGCTGTGCAACCTTGGGAAAGTCACTCAGTCACTCTGTGCTTCAGGTTCTCCATTTAGGATGAGGATGGTACTAAGACCCCATAAAGTTTGGGGGAAGATTAAATTAATGAAGAGACTTTATTTTTAGGACAGTGTTAGCCTGGTAAACACCGTAGAAGTGTTAGTCGCTCATTTGTGTCTGACTCTTTGTGACCCATGAACTGTAGCGCATAAGGATCCTCTGTCCATGGGATTCTCCAAGCAAGAATACTGGAGTGGGTTGCCATTTCCTCTCCAGGGGATCTTCCTGACCCAGGGATTGGACCTGGGTCTCTTGCATTGCAGGCAGATTCTTTACAACTGAGCCACCAGGGAAGCTCAAACATCATATAAGTGTTAGTTATTAAGAGCATCTTTTACCAACAGGGAAGTGATAAAATTTTTAGAAATAGACCAGTGGTTCTCAACTGGGGGCAATTTTCATTCCCCAGATGGGAAGACGTTTGGATTGTCACCACTGCGGAGTGCTATTTCTACTGATAATTAGGCCAGAGATGTTACTCAGCATCCTATAATGGATGTGACAACCCTACAGCAAAGAACGACCCAGTCTCAAATGTCAATAGGGCCAAAGTTGAGAAATCATTTAGTAGTATCATAGCTCAGAAGGAACTCTAACTGGCCTTTTTGTATCTAGAAATGTATTGTTTTTTAAAAGCTATATTAAACTCATTTAATCTATCTATTTATCTTACTGATTGACTGAAATATAGTTGATTTACAATATTATATTAGTTTCAACCATACAATATAGTGGTTCTATGAAGAATAGCAAAAAAGATGGGCCAGTGGCTGAAGAAGACTGAAGGGTCAAGGTGAAATTTTAAAACTGTTGTTATAGAAAACAAATTCATGGTTACCATAGAGAGAAAGGGCAGGGAGGGATTAATTAGGAATTTGGGATTAACAGATACACATTACTATATATAAAATAGATAAACAACAGAGACCTATGGTATAGCGCAGGAATGTCTATTCCCATATCTTGTAATAATTTATAATGGAAAAAAATCTGAAAAAGCTTATGCGTAACTGAATCACTTTGCTGTACACCTGAAACAGTAGAACAATAATACGTCAAATTGAGAGAGTATCACTGACATATGTACACTACCCTGTGTGAAATAGATGGCTAGTGGGAAGCTGCTGTGTAGCACAGGGAGCTCAGCTTGGTGCCCTCTGATGACCTAGAGGGGTTGGATGGGGGCGGAATGAGGGAAGCTCAAGAGTGGGGAGGTATACGTATGCTCATAGCTGATTCACGCTGTTGGACAGCAGAAGCTAACACAACGTAGTAAAGCAATTACACTCTAATTAAAAAAAAAACTGTACTTCAATAGAAATTGTAGCATATGTGATTTGAAAAATTATTTTTATGTTGATCTCTACATGCTTTTACTCAAAGTATAGTCCTCAGACAAGCAGTATCAGCATCAGATGGGAGCTTATTAGGAATTCAGACTCTTAGGTCCCAGTCCACATATTCTGAATCCAAACCTGCTCTGTAACAAGCTTCTAAAGGATTTGTGGGATGTTAAGGTACTAGGGGGCTTTCCTGGTAGCTCAGGTGGTAAAGAATCTGCCTGCAATGCGGGAGACCCCGATTTGATTCCTGGGTGGGGAAGAGCCCCTTGAGAAGATTGACTACCCTCTCCTGTATTCATAGGCTTCCCTAGTGGTTCAGCCGGTAAACAATCTGCCTGTAATGTGGGAGACCTGGGTTCGATCCCTGGGTTGGGAAGATCCCCTGGAGGAGGGAACGGCAACCCACTCCAGTATTCTTGCCTGGAGAATCCCCATGGACAGAGGAGCCTGGCAGGCTACAGTCCATGGGGTTGCAAAGAGTCAGACACGGCTGAATGACTGAACACAGCACACAAAGTACTGGACAGTAAGTCCCATATCCCAATGGAATTTTGTCTTCATGGCTATTTCCTCGCACCTAGAACAGTCCTTGATGAATAGTGCTATGTGGCTTCAGTCGTTTCTGACTCTTTGCGACCCTATGGACTATAGCCCACCAGGCTCCTCTGTCCGTGGGATTCTCCAGGCAAGAATATTACAGTGGGTTGCCATGCCCTCCTCCAGGGGATTTTCCTGACCCAGGGATTGAACCAGCATCTCCTGTCTCTCCTGCACTGCAGGCAGATTCTTTACCACTGTGCCACCTGGGAAGCCCCTTTGGTGAATAGCAGGGGCTCAGTAAGTGTTCATGGGTTAAATGGATATTTTTAATAGGAAACTATCATGCCAAAGAGTTATAAGCAGAGTAATATGTAAGGGTTGCAGGGACTTTCAGAATCAGGTTCAAATAAGCCTTTCTTATGGTCTACTCTTTCAGTCTAACCAGTGTTGGTGGAAATTCTGAGCTGAGTTTTCTAGTGAAAGGGCAGCCCCCCTCCTCAGCCACACCTGATGTAAAATGCCTCTCTCTCTTCTAAATGGCAGCAGAAGTCTTCTTGGTTTAAACTCATTTGTACAGAGTAGGTGCCAAAGTATTGGGTCATCAGAATTGCTGTTTTAGTGTCTGATCTAACATGATGACTTTGTACCTGTCTTTTTTTGGCAAAGCATTTTGTTTTTTCGAAGTGAAATTCACGTAACATAAAATACATCCTTTTTAAAGTAGGTTCTTTTTTTTTTTTTGCCGCATAACATGTGGAATCTTAGTTCTCCAACCAGGCATCAAAGCCACATCCCCTGCAGTTGGAAGCATGGAGTCCTAACCACTGGACCACCAGGGAAGTTCCTCACCCTTTTAAAGTATTAGTTCAGTTCAGTTGCTCAGTCGTGTCCGACTCTTTGTGACCCCATTAACTGCAGCACATCAGGCCTCCCTGTCCATCACCAACTCCCAGAGTTCACCCAAACTCACGTCCATCAAGTCGGTGATGCCATCCAGCCATCTCATCCTCTGTCGTCCCCTTCTCCTGCCCTCAATCCTTCCCAGCATCAGAGTCTTTTCCAAAGAGTCAACTCTTCACATGAGGTGGCCAAAGTACTGGAGTTTCAGCTTCAGCATCAGTCCTTCCAAAGAACACCAAGGACTGATCTCCTTTAGAATGGACTGGTTGGATCTCCTTGCAGTCCAAGGGACTCTCTAGAGTCTTCTCCAACACTACAGTTCAAAAGCATCAATTCTTTGGCGCTCAGCCTTCTTCACAGTCCAACTCTCACATCTGTATATGATTACTGGAAAAACCATAGCCTTGACTAGACGGACCTTTGTTGGCAAAGTAATGTCTCTGCTTTTCAATATGCTGTCTAGGTTGGTCTTGGTTGCTATCTAGGTTGCTATCTAACTTGTCTTCCAAGAAGTAAGCATATTTTAATTTCATGGCTGCAATCACCATCTGCAGTGATTTTGGAGCCCCAAAAAATAAAGCCTGACACTGTTTCCACTGTTTCCCCATCTATTTCCCATGAAGTGATGGGACCAGATCCCATGATCTTTGTTTTCTGAATGTTGAGCTTTAAGCCAACTTTTTTACTCTCCTCTTTCACTTTCATCAAGAGACTTTTTAGTTCCTCTCCACTTTCTGCCATAAAGCTGGTGTCATCTGCATATCTGAGCTTATTGATATTTCTCCCGGCAATCTTGATTCCAGCTTGTGCTTCTTCCAGCCCAGCGTTTCTCATGATGTACTCTGCATAGAAGTTAAATAAGTAGGGTGACAATATACAGCCCTGACATACTCCTTTTCCTATTTGGAACCAGTCTGTTGTTCGATGTCCAGTTCTAACTGTTGCTTCCTGACCTGCATACAGGTTTCTCAAGAGGCAGGTCAGGTGGTCTGGTATTCCCATCTCTTTCAGAATTTTCCACAGTTCATTGTGATCCACACAGTCAAATGCTTTGGCATAGTCAATAAAGCAGAAATAGATGTTTTTCTGGAGCTCTCTTGCTTTTTCCATGATCCAGCAGATGTTGGCAATTTAATCTCTGGTTCCTCTGCCTTTTCTAAAACCAGCTTGAACATCAGGAAGTTCACGGTTCATGTATTGCTGAAGCCTGGCCTGGAGAATTTTGAGCATTCCTTTACTAGCGTGTGAGATGAGTGCAATTGTGCGGTAGTTTGAGCATTCTTTTGCATTGCCTTTCTTTGGGATTGTAATGAAAACTGACTTTTTCCACTGCTGAGTTTTCCAAATTTGCTGGCATATTGAGTGCAGCACTTTCACAGCATCATCTTTCAGAATTTGAAATAGCTCCACTTGAATTCCATCACCTCCACTAGCTTTGTTCATAGTGATGCTTTCTAAGGCCCACTTGAGTTCACATTCCAGGATGTCTGGCTCTAGGTGAGTGATCACACCATCGTGATTATCTGGGTCATGAAGATCTTTTTTGTATAGTTCCTCTGTGTATTCTTGCCACCTCTTCTTAGTATCTTCTGCTTCTGTTAGGTCCCTACCACTTCTGTCCTTTATTGTGCCCAACTTTGCATGAAATGTTCCCTTGGTATCTCTAATTTTCTTGAAGAGATTTCTAGTCTTTCCCATTCTATTGTTTTCCTCTATTTCTTTGCATTGATCATTGAGGAAGGCTTTCTTATCTCTCCTTGCTAGTCTTCGGAACTCTGCATTCAGATGCTTATATCTTTCCTTTTCTCCTTGGCTTTTCAGTTCTTTTCTTTTCACAGCTATTTGTAAGGCCTCCCCAGACAGCCATTTTCCTTTTTTGCATTTCTTTTCCATGGGGATGGTCTTGATCCCTGTCTCCTGTACAATGTCACGAACTTCTGTCCATAGTTCATCAGGCTCTCTATCTTTCAGATCTAGTCCCTTAAATCTATTTCTCACTTCCACTGTATAATCATAAGGAATTTGATTTAGGTCATACCTGAATGGTCTAGTGGTTTTCCCTACTGTCTTCAATTTAAGTCTGAATTTGGCAATAACAAGTCAGTAATAATTTAGAATGTCCATGATGTTGTATAACCATCACCTCTATGTAGTTCTAAAACATTTCCATCATTTCCAAATGAAACCCATTAAACAATTGCTTCCCATTCTCCCCTCTCCCAGCCTCTGGAAAGTACAAATCTGCCTTCTGTTTCCCTGGATTTGTCTATTCTGCACGTTTTATGTAAGTGGAATCATATACTGTGTAATCTTTTGTGTCTGACTTCTTTCACAGAGCATAATGTTTTTGAGGTTCATCCATATTGTACTGGGAATCAGAACTTCATTTTTTATGGCTGAATAATATTCCACTGTATAGGTATACCACAGTTCACTCATCCTGTCATCAATTTGTGGACATTTGGGCTGTTTCTGTCTTTTGGCTATTGTGAATAGGACTGCCAACAGCATAGTTGTGCAAGTACATATTTGGGTCCCTGCTCTCCCTCTTTTTTTTTTAAATTATTTTATTGAAGTAGAGTTGATTTACAGTGTTGTATTAGTTTCTGCTGTACAGCAAAGTGCTTCAGTTTTATATACACGTTTTCATATTTTTTTCATCATGGTTTAACCACAAGACATTGAATGTCACTCCCTGAGCTATAAGTAGGACCTTGTTGTTTATCTATTATATATATAATAGTTCACATCTGCTAATCCCAAACTCCCAATCCAATCCTCTCTGACCCCCTCCCTCCTTGGCAGTACAAGTCTGTTCTCTGTGTCTGTGAGCCTGTTTCTCTTTTGTAAGTAAGGTCATTTGTGTCACATTTTAGATTTCACATACACAACATCATATGGTATTTGTCTTTCACTTTCTGACTTACTTCACTTAGTATGATAATCTCGAGGTTCCTCCATGTTGCTGCAAATGACATTAGTTCAACCTTTTTTATGCCTGAATAATATCCCACTGGGCTTCCCAGGTGGTGCTAGTGGTAAAGAACCTGCTTACTAATGCAGGAGACATAAAAGACGTGGGTTCAGTCCCTGAGTTGTGAAGATCCCCTGGAGGAAGGGCATGGCAACCCACTCCAGTATTCTTGCCTGGAGAATCCCATGCACAGAGGAGCCTGGCGGGCTACAATCCACTGAGTCACACAGAGTCGGACACGACTAAAGTGACTTAGTAATATTCCATCATATGCATGTACCACATCTGCTTTATCTATTCATCTGTTGATGGACATTTAGGTTGTTACGATGTCTTGGCTATTGTGAACAGTTCTGCTGTGAATATGGGGATGCATGCATCTTTTTGAATTCTACTTTTGTCCAGGTATATGTTTGGGTCCCAGCTTTCAATTCTCTTGGGTATATTCATAGAAGTAGAATTGTAGAAAGTGAAAGAAAGTGAAGTCGCCCAGTCGTGTCCGACTCTATGCGACCCCATGGACTGTAGCCCACCAGGCTCCTCCGTCCGTGGGATTTTCCCGGCAAGACTACTGGAGTGGGCTGCCGTTTCCTTCTCCAGAGGATCTTCCTGACCCAGGGATCGAATCTGGGTCTCCTGCATTGCAGACAGACACTTTACCATCTGAGCCACCAGGGAAGCTCAGATAATTGTAGTCACCTGATAATTTTATGTTTAATTTTTTGAGAAACCTGACAGTGACTTTTATAATGAAATGTTCCCTTTGATAACACGATTATTTGTTCATTACTGCAGTGAACAGATGTTGAACTCCCAAGGCTGGCTTGGTCTGATTCCCCTCCTCAAGAAGCTCACTAGTCTAGTGAGTGAGTGACAGCGCACCACTTAAATGTCATCGGTCTGGAGGAGATAACAATAGATAACATGGATGGAATGTGTACTCTGGACCCAGCACTGTGCTGAATACTATACATGTATTATCTCATTTAACCTGCTCATCATTATCCAAGGGCGCCATCACCACCCTCATCTTAAAGATGAGTAAATTCTTCTCAAAAAGTGTGATGATTAATTTTATGTGTCAGCTAGACTGACTCATGGATTACCTCGATGTCTGGCCAACCATCATTCTGGGTCTGACATGAAATTAACATCTGCATGGATGGAGGAAGTAAAGCTGATTGCCCTTCCTGATGTGGTTGGGGCTCATCCAGTCAGTCTGGGGGTCTGATTAGAACAAGAAGTCTGAGTAAGAGGGAATTTCCTCCTGTCTGACTGCCTGTGCCAGCCTTGAGCTGGGACATTGCTTTTTAGCTTTATTTTTTTAAAAAATTATTTATTTAATTGGACATTGTTTTTAAACTTTATTGGCGTGTGATTGCTTTACAATGTTGTTAGTTGCTGCTGTACAATGAAGTGAATCAGCTATTTCTAACATACATCCTCCATCCTTTTCCTCTTGAACCTCCCTCCACCCACCCACCCCCCTGTAGGTTATCTCAGAGCACCAAGCTGAGCTCCCTGTGCTTTATAGCAACTTCCCACTAGCTCTCTATTTCACACACGGCAGTGTATTTATGCCAAACCTAATCTCCCAATTCATCCCACCCACCCCTTACTCCACTATGTCCGAATGCTGGTTCTCTACATTTGTGTCTCTATTCCTGCCCTGCAAATAGATTCATCAGTACCATTTTTTTTTTTTTAAGATTCCACATATAATACATGAATATTTGTTTTGGTCTTCCTGACTTACTTCACTCTGTGTGACAGACTCTTTAAGCCCATCTACATCTCTACAAACGACTCAATTTTGGGACATTGTTGTTTTCCTTCAAACTCACACTGAAACATCAGCTCTTCCTGAGTTGGTCTCAGATCTCTGGATTCAAACTGGAACTACATCATCAATTCTTCTGGGTCTCCAGCTTGTTGACTGCAGATTTTGGGACCTGTCAGCCAGTTCCTTATAATAGCTCTCTTTATAGCTTATCTCTTATTGGTTCTGTTTCTCTGGAGAACCCTAATGCTGTGAGGTCATCATCTTGCCCAAGTCACTATTAGGATTTGCAATCCCTACCGTAAGAGCATAGTCTGGTGGGGACTTCCCTGGTAGTCTAGTGGCTAAGACTGCTCACCCAGTGCAGGGGGCCTGGGTTTGATCCTTGATTAGGGAACTAGATCGCACACGCTGCAACCAAGAGTTCTCTCAACTAAGACTTCACACACCACCACTAAAGATCCCAGTGGCCGCAACTAAGACCCAGTGTGTGTGTGCTCAGCTGCTCAGTTGTGTCTGACTCTTTGTGACCCCATGAACTGTGGCCCATTGGCCTCCTCTGTCCGTGGAATTTTCCAGGCAAGAATACTGGAGTGGGTTGCCATTTCCTGCCAGTGCAGCCAAATAAATAAATAAATAAGAACACACTGGGGGGATATTAACTCAGATGGAGGGAGTGATGGAGGCCATCCAGAAGGAGGTGAATTGGGTCTTGAGTAAAGAAGAGTGGAAGGAAGCAGCCAGGTGAGGAACTGGAAAAAGGAGTTTCAGGTAGAGAGAATGGTGTGTATCTGAGACCTGGAGCTTGGGAGGGCAAGGCGTGAAGAGTTCCTTGGGAGTAGAGAAGGGTGAAGTTGGGGAGTGGTGAGAGGGAGGAATGAGCTCATTCTGTTAGATAATAGATGCTCAGAGACATGTATCATTCTCTTTGCTAAAGTTCAGAGTCAATTTACAGACACTAATGATTACTACCTATAATCATTTTCTTGGTCTCTCTTAATTATCCTACAGTATCCATTTCCCCTTCCTGTGTGTGTGTGTGTGTGTGTGTGTGTGTGTGTGTGTGTGTTTGCTGTACTAGGTCTTCATTGCTGACCTGGGCTTTCTCTATTTGTAGCAAGTGGGGGGCTACACTCTAGTTTCAGTGTGTGGGCTTCTCATTGGGGTCACTTCTCTTGCTGCAGAGAAGGGGCTCTAAGGCATGCAAGCTTAGTTGTCCCACAGCATGTGGAATCGTCCCAGACCAGGGATAGAACCCATGTTTCCTACATTGGCAGGTGGACTCTTAACCACTGGACTACCAGGGAAGTTCTATCCTCCTATTTTTAATAATAGGATAAATTTCTCAAATTTTATCTGGGTTGTGCCACCCAATCATAGATAGTATTGTCCCAGCTTCCTTTGCAGCTAGGTTTCACTGTGATATATGCAACTTCTGGATTGTCACCTTAAGACGTGTCTCCAAAGAAGTTCTCCTGACCTTATTAGCACTTTAGTGAGTAGATGAGGAGAGAGGCCCTCTCTTCACTCTCCTCTTTCATCTTGTACAACAGACAGCTTGCCTTGGATTTCCCCTCCCTTCTACCCACCAGTATGAGTGCAACATTGCAGCAACCCAGCTTTGACTATGCAGTTGAGGACAAGATGCCAGGGGATGGTGGAGCAGCAGTATGGAAAGAATGTGGGTACCTGAATGACCTCATAGAGCAGAATTCCTTCACCAGCCTGGACTGTTCACCTCTGGACTAATAACTCAGAAAGTAATAAAGATCCATGTTTTTAAAGCCATTGGATATTTGGGTCTCTTTGTTGCAACAGCTCAGAAAATCTTAATACAGTCTTACTTAGTCTCTTTCTTGATCTGGGATAGATCCTCTCTTCAGGGGGTAGTACACACACACACACCCACACGCACACCCACACTCATACACACACACCCATATATACCTACACACTGTATTGATCTATCATCTATCTCTATAGTGAGATAATAGTGATAAAGATAATGATATATATATGTATATATCACAGTTATACATACATATTATATCAAAATATAATATTTTAAGAAACATATTATAATTAGCATATATTACAATATTTGTTATAATTATATCATGTATTTTATATTATCATGCATATGATATATGACATATATCACATACATAGTATTCACCTCTATTTGCTAACTTTGAGATTTGTAAATATTTGTTACACAGGTTCCAGGACTCAGCTTCCACTCACCTCTTTTGTGCTGTTGGTTGTCTTTGAGGGAGTGATTTCTGAAAAAGACATCAAGAGAAGTTACTATTGGAACCAAGAATCAAAGTGTAGAGAAGTCGGCAGGTAAGGTGGGTAACTTTGCATCTAGGAGGTCTGAAATCATACACTTCATGTTCTCTGATGAGTTTATTTGCTCTTTAGGGGGATCAGAGTCCAAATTCCTTGTTGTCATGGACAGCAGTGTTTATCAACTTAGGGTGATTTTGCCTCCTGGTGACATTGGCTAGAGACATTTTTGGAGGACCCTGAGTAGGGATGTTACTGGCATCTAGTGGGTGGATGCTGCTCAATACCTTTTAACGCAGAGGACCACGAATAATTTTGGGACCCCAAGTGTCAACATTGCTGTGATATAGATACCATGGCATAGAGGAAGAAGAAAATTGTAAGCCCCAAGCTCTTTCATTTAGATCTGGCTCTGGCTGACCATTGTAACTGAAATGGCTGAGCAAACAGAAGACTAGATGCTTTACGTTTTAAAATTCAGTCTACCTGGGAATTATAACTGAGACAGGAATGTCAGTTTATAACCATCAGCTGTTTTTAAAAATAAGTATTTATTTATTTATTTGGCTGCACTAACCTAGATAGCATATTGAAAAGCAGAGACATTACTTTGCCAACAAAGGTCCGTCTAGTCAAGGCTATGGTTTTTCCTGTGGTCATGTATGGATGTGAGAGTTGGACTGTGAAGAAGGCTGAGCGACGAAGAACTGATGCTTTTGAACTGTGGTGTTGGAGAAGACTCTTGAGAGTCCCTTGGACTGCAAGGAGATCCAACCAGTCCATTCTAAAGGAGATCACTCCTGGGTGTTCTTTGGAAGGAATGATGCTAAAGCTGAAACTCCAGTACTTTGGCCACCTCATGCGAAGAGTTGACTCATTGGAAAAGACTCTGATGCTGGGAGGGATTGGGGGCAGGAGGAGAAGGGGACAACAGAGGATGAGATGGCTGGATGGCATCACTGACTCTGTGGTTGTGAATGTGAGTGAACTCCGGGAGTTAGTGATGGACGGGGAGGCCTGGCATGCTGCAGTTAATGGGGTTGCAAAGAGTCGGACATGACTGAGCGACTGAAATGAACTGAACTGAACTGAACTGAACTGAGGTCTTAGTTGCGGCATGCAAGATCTTCGAAATTCCTTGCAGCATGTGGGATCTTTTTAGTTGCAGCATGAGAACTTGTGGTTGTTGCATGTGGGATCTTAGTTCCCCAACCCGGGATTGAACCCATGTCCCCTTCATTGGCAGGAAGGTTCTTAACCACTGGAATACCACGGAAGTCCACCTGGAAAGTATTCTTAACCATTCTGCTCTATTGTCTCTTGAAGATGTGGCTGCATCTGGCAGAAAAATGCACCATGCACAAAAATCACAGCTACCACTTGCTGAATGCCTCCTCACATGCATCATTTCATTTAATCCTTGAAATAATTTCATGAGTCAGGTTCTGCTATTTAAGCAGATGAGGAAATAGGCACAGGTTGTTAAGGAATTGTCTGTAGTCATGCGAGGGTAAGCAGTAGAGCCCAGATTTAAATTCATACTTGTCTAAGTGCAAAGCTCATTGTGGTGGTTGTTTTTTAGTTGCTAAGTTGTGTCCAACTATTTGCGGCCCCATGGACTAGAGTCTGCCAGGTTCCTCTGTCCATGGAATTCTCCAGGCAAGAATATGGAGTGCATTGCCTTTTCCTTCTCCAGGGGATCTTCCCGACCCAGGGATCAAATTTGCGTTTCTTTCATTGCAGGTGGAGTTTTACTGCTGAGGCACGGGGGAAGCAAATCTCGTACCGCTTCACATGTGCACATGCAAAAATCAGAAGGAGGTGTAAGCAAGCTCAGTCATTCACAGGCACCCTTGATGAAGACTGCCTGTGGCCCCTTTGCTACCTAAGAACCCTGATGTGAAATAGCCAAGCCTCTGCAATTCAATGCAGGTCTCTGAAAAAGGCATCTTTGTACCTGTGGGGGCCTTTGTACCACTGTTCTTTTCCAGTTTGATCTTGGAATCCTGTTTTAATCTTTTTAAAGGGAGTTTGGGTCTTCGGTCCCTGAATAGTCCTGCTTCCCTTTTAAAAAAATTATTTATGTATTAGTGTTTGTCTGCGCTGGGTCTTTATTGTTGCACAGGGGCTTGCTCTAGTTACAGCAGTGCACAGGCTTCTCGTGGTGCTTCTCCTGTTGCGGAGCACAGGCTCTAGGGTGGGTGGGCTTCAGTAGTTGTGGCTCGCTTCCCTTTGGCATAATTGTTGCTCTTTGTTCTGAGACTCAGTTTTGTGGAAGGATCGTGGGGTCCTGGACCCTCCCAATGGAAGGATTCTCAGAACTGACCTGGTATGAATCCTATTGCTATAAAGATGGCCTGATAATTCTGATATGAGATTTCCTGATATCAAAGCTGAAGCTTATGCTGCTCATGACCCCAAGGCCCTTAGGGGATCTTGGCGGGGTGAGTGGGATACAATGACCCTTGTTAGTCTTCCTCTAAGCTCTTTCTACTGTGGAGTCGCCAACTTCATGGCTTTAATGCTGGATGGGCAGGAGCACAAGTTACTTAAATCTTGGGTGCTTCGGTTTCTTTATCTGTAATAACAGTGCTTACCTCATGCAATTATTGTAAATGGAACAAAGAATGTAAAGTACTTAGTGCAGTACCTGGTATGTGTGTGTTTGTGCTCAGTTGTGTCTGACCCTTTGTGACCCCATGGACTGTAGCCCGTCAGGTTCTTCTGTTCTGGCACATCGTACAATTGAAATACATATTGTCTATCAATATTATTGCTTGGTGGCTCAGTGGTAAAGAATCTGCCTGCAATGCAGGAAGCACAAGAGAGGTGGGTTAGATCCTTGGGTCAGAAAGATCCCCTGGAGTAGGAAATGGCAACCCACTCCAGTATTATTGGCTAGAAAATTCCATGTACAGAGGAGCATGGTGGGCTACAGTCTATGGGATTGCAAAGAGTCAGACACGCCGGAGCACTCAGGTAAGAGTGTGTGTGTGTGTGTGTGTGTGTGTGTATATGTATATGTATGTATATACATGTCAATCAGCATTACTGTTTCTCCATGAATCAGTTTCCTAGCATTCAGATTTAGAGACTCTATTATGACTTCAGTTGTAGCCAGTCAAGTGGGCCTTGGAAAGCATCGCTACGAACAAAGCTAGTGGAGGTGATGGAATTCCAGTTGAGTAATTTCAAATCCTAAAAGATAATTCTGTGAAAGTGCTGCACTCAATATACCAGCAAATTGGGAAAACTCAGCAGTGGCCACAGGACTCGAAAAGGTCAGTTTTCATTCCAATCCCAAAGAAAGGCAATGCAAAAGAATGCTCAAACTACCACACAATTGCACTCATCTCACATGCTAGTAAAGTAATGCTCAAAATTCTCCAAGCCAGGCTTTAGCAATATGTGAACCATGAATTTCCTGATGTTCAAGCTGGTTTTAGAAAAGGCAGAGGAACCAGAGATCAAATTGCCAACATCTGCTGGATTATCAAAAAAGCAAGAGAGTTCCAGAAAAACATCTATTTCTGCTTTATTGACTATGCCAAAGCCTTTGACTGTGTGGATCACAATAAACTGTGGAAAATTCTGAAAGAGATGGGAATACCAGACCACCTGACCTGCCTATTGAGAAACCTGTATGCAGGTCAGGAAGCAACAGTTAGAACTGGACATCGAACAACAGACTGGTTCCAAATAGGAAAAGGAGTACGTCAAGGCTGTATATTGTCACCCTGCTTATTTAACTTCTATGCAGAGTACATCATGAGAAACGCTGGACTGGAAGAAACACAAGCTGGAATCAAGATTGCCGGGAGAAATATCAATAACCTCAGATATGCAGATGACACCACCCTTATGGCAGAGGGTGAAGAGGAACTAAAAAGCCTCTTGATGAAAGTGGAAGTGGAGAGTGAAAAAGTTGGCCTAAAGCTGAATATTCAGAAAACGAAGATCATGGCATCTGGTCCCATCACTTCATGGGAAATAGATGGGGAACAGTGGAAACAGTGGCTGACTTTATATTTTTGGGCTCCAAAATCACTGCAGATGGTGATTGCAGCCATGAAATTAAAAGACACTTACTTCTTAGAAGAAAAGTTATGACCAACCTAGATAGTATATTCAAAAGCAGAGATATTACTTTGCCGACTAAGGTCCATCTAGTCAAGGCTATGGTTTTTCCAGTGGTCATGTATGGATGTGAGAGTTGGACTGTGAAGAAGGCTGAGCGCCAAAGAATTGATGTTTTTGAACTGTAGTGTTGGAGAAGACTCTTGAGAGTTCCTTGGACTGCAATGAGATTCAACCAGTCCATTCTGAAGATCAACCCTGGGATTTCTTTGGAAGGAATGATGCTAAAGCTGAAACTCCAGTACTTTGGCCACCTCATGCGAAGAGTTGACTCATTGGAAAAGACTCTGATCCTGGGAAGGATTGGGGTCAGGAGGAGAAGGGGACGACAGAGGATGAGATGGCTGGATGGCATCACTGACTCGATGGATGTGAGTTTGGGTGAATTCTGGGAGTTGGTGATGGACAGGGAAGCCTGGCGTGCTGCGATTCATGGGGTCGCAAAGAGTCGGACACGACTAAGTGACTGAACGGAACTGAACCTCATGGATAGTCTGCCAAGTCCTGTCTTTCTTTCTTTCTTTTTTTTTTGTTCTGTATTTCTTATGTTTAGACTTTCTCTATCTATATGATTTCTATCACAGTTACCATGCTTATCCAAGATCACAGATCCAAGAGTGGGCATATGATTCAAACTGGGTCAATTTTTACATATCCAAAGAATATGCAATTATATTCAAGAGAGAGAATCAGTTACCATTCTTTTGGTGGTTGGATCAGTAGCAATGGTAAGGTTTGGAGCTGTTGGTGGCCACATTTCCTATCCTGTGGCCTAGGAAGCAGAGAAACCAGTTTGCAAGGGGAAGAGAAGAAGCGGATTCAGAGTATGAGAGACTGGGGTGCTGTGACAGTGTTGGGTCCCCAACTTCAGTTCATTCCAGTACCCAGCTGTATTCTTACCCAAGACACATCCATGCATCTCATCACATGCGTGTGTGTGTGCTCAGTGGTCTGTCATGTCGAACTTTTTGTGACTCCCATGGACTGTAGTCTGCCATGCTCCTCTGTCCATGGAATTCTCCAGGCAAGAATACTGGAATGGGTTGCCATTTCCTCCTCCAGATGATCTTCCTGACCCAAGGATTGAACCCATGTCTCTTGCATTGGCAGATGGATTCTTTACCACTGAGCTACCAGGAAATCCCCTGAATCTTATCATAAACTCATATTTTCCCTTAAGTTAACCTGAGTGGGTTTCTCTACTTTGCAATTCAAAGAATCCTGTCTCAACCATCATCCTGTGACCTGTGATATCACCTCCAAAGTTCACTTGCATTCTTAACCCTATCATTTATCTAAATTTCCTTCTTTTCTTTTTACCTCCTCTTTACATCATCCATTTCCTTCCAGAGAATAGATATTCACTGGCCCCACCACAAATATATATTTTCTGACTTCCCAGATGTTACAGTGGTAAAAAAATTCCGGCTGCAACAGACCCAGGTTCGATCTTTTGGTTGGGAAGATCCTCTGGAGGAGGAAATGGCAACTCACTCTAGTATTCTCGCCTGGAAAATTCCATGAACAGAGGAGCCTGGTGGGCTATAATCCATGGGGGTCACAAAAAATTGGAAATGACTGAGCACACACATGCTGGTGTTAGACTCACTTAAAAATTAGGAGGGGAGATAAGAAAACAAAAAATTTTCTTACTTTGACAAGTGTTCTCATTGGAATTGCTGAATTGTGCTTTCCCAGAGAGGAGTTTATATCCAGCAATACAGTGACAGTAGAAACTTCCAATGGTGTTCTGACACTCAGCATTCACTCCACAATATATGCTAATGGGTGGTTTACATTCATCAATATCTGGAACACATAGGAGAAAATTGGTCATTTGTTTGACAAAGATTTATTGAGCATCTAATATGTGTCAGAAACTGTATCCTTTCCATCAGTCTATCCTGGGTTTTCAAAGCAACTTGGTTAAGGTAATGGTTGTCTTTGTTCTTTCCTTTCTTTGCTCACTTTAGTTGGGTTCTCCAAGAAGTGGGCTTTGAGACAAGGATTCTAGTGCAAGTATTTTATTTAGGAAATAATCCTAGAAATCACTGGAAGGGAAATGGTGAAATGAAACAGAGAGGGGAAGGCAGAAAATAAAGGGGGTATTATCTAGTATCTGAATGCAGAGTTCCAAAGGATAGCAAGAAGAGATAAGAAAGCCTTCCTCAATGGTCAATGCAAAGAAATAGAGGAAAACAACACAATGGGAAAGACTAGAGATCTCTTCAAGAAAATTAGAGACACCAAAGGAACATTTCATTTCATGGGCTCAATAAAGACAGAAATGGTATGGATCTAACAGAAGCAGAACTGTACAAAAAAGATCTTCACGACCAAGATAATCATGATGGTGTGATCACTCACCTAGAGCCAGACATCCTGGAATGTGAAGTCAAGTGGGCCTTAAAAAGCATCACTACGAACAAAGCTAGTGGAGGTGATGGAATTCCAGTGGAGCTATTTCAAATCCTGAAAGATGATGCTGTGAAAATGCTGCACTCAATACGCTAGCAAGTTTGGAAAACTCAGCAGTGGCCACAGGACTGGAAAAGGTAAATTTTCTTTCCAATTCCAAAGAAAGGCAATGCCAAAGAATGCTCAAACTACCACACAATTGCACTCATCTCACATGCTAGTAAAGTAATGCTCAAAATTCTCCAAGCCAGGCTTCAGCAATATGTGAACTGTGAACTTCCTGATGTTCAAGCTGGTTTTAGAAAAGGCAGAGGAACCAGAGATCAAATTGCCAACATCTGCTGGATTATCAAAAAAGCAAGAGAGTTCCAGAAAAACATCTATTTCTGCTTTATTGACTATGCCAAAGCCTTTGTGTGGATCACAATGAACTGTGGAAAATTCTGAAAGAGATGGGAATACCAGACCACCTGACCTGCCTATTGAGAAACCTGTATGCAGGTCAGGAAGCAACAGTTAGAACTGGACATGGAACAACAGACTGGTTCCAAATAGGAAAAGGAGTACGTCAAGTATTGTCACCCTGCTTATTTAACTTCTATGCAGAGTACATCATGAGAAACGCTGGGCTGGAAGAAGCACAAGCTGGAATCAAGATTGCCGGGAGAAATATCAATAACTTCAGATATGCAGATGACACCACCCTTATGGCAGAAAGTGAAGAGGAACTAAAAAGCCTCTTGATGAAAGTGAAAGTGGAGAGTGAAAAAGTTGGCCTAAAGCTCAACATTCAGAAAACGAAGATCATGGCATCTAGTCCCATCACTTCATGGGAAATAGATGGGGAACAGTGGAAACAGTGGCTGACTTTATTTTTCTGGGCCCCAAAATCACTGCAGATGCTGACTGCAGCCATGAAATTAAAAGATGCTTACTTCTTAGAAGAAAAGTTATGACCAACCTAGATAGCATATTGAAAAGCAGAGACATTACTTTACCAACAAAAGTCCATCTAGTCAGGCTATGGTTTTTCCAGTGGTCATGTATGGATGTGAGAGTTGGACTGTGAAGAAAGCTGAGCACCGAAGAATTGATGATTTTGAACTGTGGTGTTGGAGAAGACTCTTGAGAGTCCCTTGGACTGCAAGGAGATCCAACCAATCCATTCTGAAGGAGATCAGCCCTGGGATTTCTTTGGAGAGAATGATGCTGAAGCTGAAACTCCAGTACTTTGGCCACCTCATGTGAAGAGTTGACTCATTGGAAAAGACTTTGATGCTGGGAGGGACTGGGGGCAAGAGGAGATGGGGATGACAGAGGATGAGATGGCTGGATGGCATCACTGACTCGATGGACGTGAGTCTGAGTGAACTCCGGGAGTTGGTGATGGACAGGGAGGCCTGGCATGCTGCGATTCATGGGGTCACAAAGAGTTGGACACGACTGAGTGACTGAACTGAACTGATTATCTAGCAAATTTCTACTGTGGACAACTGAGGGTCAATTCCTCTGGGAACCTCTGGGAGGCAGTGTAGAGCAGGCACTTCAAGTGACACTGAGAGGTGAGGGAACAGGGGTATTTATCCACTAAATCTTATCACTTATTGGTGGAGGAATGTTTACAGGTGGTATAAACTCCCCATTACTTCTTTTTGTCCTGAGTGTGGACTGAGTGGTCTCCAGGAGCCAGAGAAAGCTTCAGACTTCGTGTACAAAGGAATGGAAAATGCCAAGGACATTAAATGGGATACTGACTATGTTTGCACCACCCACCAAGCTGCCCTGGCCAGTTCATATGTTGAAGCCCTAACTCCAGTTGTGGCTGTATTTGGACATGGGGCCTCTTGGGAGGACATGGAAACACAGAGGAAGGGATAAAAAAATGTGGTACATACATACCATGGAATATTAGTCATAAAAAAGAACAAAATAATGCCACTTACAGAAACATGGATGGACCTAGAGATTGTCACACTGAGTTGAAGTAAATCAGACACAGGAAGACAAGTACCATATGATATTGCTTATATGTGGTATCTAAAAAAAGGTATTTAAAATCTAAAAAAAATGTATTCTTATCTACAAAACAGAAGTAGAGTCATGAACGTAGAAAACAAGCTTATGGTTACCAGAGGAAGGGAGAGGAGGGGTAAACTGGGAGACTGGGATTGATATGTACGCATTGCTGCTGTTGCTGCTGCTGCTAAGTCGCTTCAGTCGTGTCCGACTCTGTGCGACCCCATAGACGGCAGCCCATGAGGCTCCGCCGTCCCTGGGATTCTCCAGGCATTACTAGATATAAAGCAGATAACTAATAAAAACCTGCTGTGTAGCACAGGGACCTCTACTCAGTACTCTGTAATGACCAATATGGGAAAAGAATCCAAAAAGAGTGGCTATATGTATATGCGAGACTCATTCACTTCGCTGTACAACAGAAAGTAACACAACATTGTATCTTTTTGTGACACAACATTGTAAGTCAATAAAAATAAAAATTTTAAAATTAAGAATATATAATTAAAACATGTACAAAGAGTCTTAACTATTTAGAAATTAGAAAGCACCTCCCATATAATTCTTGGAGTGACAAAACATCAAAAGGAAATTACAAACCATTCACAGGCTAATAAAAATAATATTTCTTCCTGTAGAATATATCTGAACCTGTACCACAGGAAAAGTTATGGCCTTAAATATCTTTATTTTGAAGAAAGATGAAAAGTAAAGCACCTAGGTATTTATTTTAAGAACTTGGAAAAAAGAAATCAGGGAGATATTAGAGCTGAAATCAATAAAATAGAAAACAAGGGCTTTCCTGATGGCTCAGTGGTAAAAAAGCTGGGTGCAGGTTTGATCTCTGGTTGGGAAACTAATATCCCACATGCTGTGCTGTGCAGCCAAGAAAATGTTTTAAAAATTGCACAAAAAATTGCACTGTGCTTTGTAATTCATGAAGTATGGTCACATTAGGTACCTTGTTCAATTCCCCTTCCACCCTCATGAGGTCAGCATTATTATCTCCACAATATGGAGGAAAAAAGTGAGACCTAGTTAAATTGTGGAAGGGGGCTTTTCTGGTGGCTCAGCGGTAAAGAATCTGCCTGCAATGCAGGAGCTACAGGAGATTCAGGTTTGATCCCTGGGTTAAGAATGTTCCCTGGAGGAAGAAATGGCAACTCACTCCAGTATTCTTGCTGGAAAATCCCATGGACAGAGGAGCCTGGCAGGCTATAGTCCTTGGGGTCACAAAGAGTTGGACACATGCAAGTTCTGGAAAAGACCACTTTTCTGACACCATGAAAGCATTTTTGTTGGTGAAGGTTGAGTTGGCAGAGTTTTCAGCATTGCATATTATGGTTACTTCCTCACAGCCTTTATGCTGCCTTCCTTCCACATCCACCTGTGAGTGATTTGAAAATTACCCCTGGGATTCCCTGGTAGTCCAGTGACTAAGACTCTGAGCTCCCAATGCAGGAGGCCTGGGTTCGACCCCTGGTCAGGGAACTAAGAGTTTACATTCTGCAACTAAAAAGTTCTGCCTGTTGCAACTAAGGCCCAGCACAGCCAAAAAAAAAAAAAAAAAAAAGCAAAGCAAAGAAAATTACCCCTTTACCTTCACATGTCTCGAAGCGGTAGGTGAAGTATTTCTCCCTGGATTCAGAATTGTATCCATGGTTGCAGGTACAGTGAGTAGCATTGACACAGAAAGCATTTTGGGGGCAATGGGTACAGGTCCCTGCAAGGAGAAGAGAGTTAGGTCAGATACCATTTGAGTCAAACCTGATGCTGGGAAAGATTGAAGGCAGGAGGAGGAGGAGAAAACAGAGGATGAGATGGTTGGATGGCATCACCAACTTGATGGACATGAGTTTGAGCAAGCTCTGGAAGTTGGTGATGGACAGGGAGGCCTGGAGTGCTACAGTCCATGGGGTTGCAAAAGAGTTAGACACGACTGAGCAAGTGAACTACATTTGAGTCAAAAACTCTCCTGTTATTATTTGGGTTTGTCTTTGAGCCAGGGCCTCTCAAGTGTGAGGAAGCTGCACCCTTTTCCTTTTGTGAAATGCTAGTACATTAAAGAATGAAAGACATCAAACCCAAGCTATGCACATGTGATTCTTGTGCATGATAAAGGACTGGGGTTGGCATTAAACCAGTTAATTTTTGACACAAACGTTTCAGTGCAATATAACTATGCTATTCTCAAGATCATTGCAGAATATAGAAAAGGGGGATGAGCTGGTTAAGAGCTTGGACAATGGATTTGATTCTGGCTCCACCTCTTCCTACCTGTGTGTCTTTGCACAAGTGTCCTAACCTCTCTGTGCCTCAGTTTCATCTGTAAAATGGGTTATTGTGAGGAATAAATGGATTAATCCATACAAAATGTTTTGGGCAGTGCCTGGCACATGACCAATGTCAGCTGTGATTACAAAAATTTGAATTTGTAGGGAACCACAGAAGGTGTATTCTGATAAGTGTGCATGTTATATTTGTAACCCTATGTATAACTTCATTTAGATGGAGATTGCTAAGGATCTTATTTGTGGCCCATTGAAAATGAGTGGAGGGGGCTTTCCTAGTGGCTCATTGGTAAAGAATCCACCTGTCAATGCAGGAGATATGGGTTCAATCCCTGGTCTGGGCAGATCCCATATGCTGAGGAGCAACTAAGCCCTGTGACACAACTACTGAGGCTGGGCCCTAGAGCCTGTGAGCCACAACTACTGAAGGACTTAGAGCCCATGCTCTGCAACAAGAGAAGCCACTGCAACGAGAAGCCCGCGTACCTACAACTAGACAGTAGTCCCCACTGGCCGTAACTAGAGAAAAGCGTGTGCAGCAACAAAGACCCAGCACAGCCAAAAATGAATACAATAATTATTTTTTAAAAATAAAAAGATCTTAGAAAATGAATGGGAATAATGGAGCTGAGAAAGTATCTCAAGCTTTAGTCTAGTGGAGAAATCTGGGAGCTTGCCAGGGTTCATGGGGAATGGAGGCTGGGAAATGACGGAGGACGACATGCAGAGCCTTTACTCAGAATGCACCTTCTGGCTTTTGGCTAGAAATGCAGAATCTCAGGCCCCACCCTAGACTTGGTGACTCAGAGTCTAGTGAGTTGGCCTAGGGGTTAAAGTTAACCCGAAATGACCTTGCTCATTTTTTGTTGACTTGCTTATGAATGGGATGAAATGATTACTATCATGCTCTGTCTCTCCCCACCAGAATGTTCATTTCATGAGACTTGTGTGATTCACTGCTCTACTTCTACCTTGGCGACATAGTAAAATAAAAAATATAACTGAGGACTTCCCTGGTGGTTTAGTGGTTAAGAATCCACTTGTCAACATAGGGGACACGGGTTTGATCCCTGGTCTGGGAAGATTCCACATGATACAGAGCAACTAAGTCCATGCACTACAACTACTGAGCCTGTGCTCTAGAGCCCAGGGACCACATCTGCTGAAGCTCATGCTCTGCAACAAGAGAAGCCACTACAATGAGAAGCCCACGCATCACAGTTAGAGAGGAGCTCCTGCTCACCACAACTTCAGAAAGTTCTCGGGCAGCAATGAAGACGCAGTGCAGCCAAAAAAAGATACCTAAATTTGATGAAATGTTGAATTAAAAAGAGTTACAGGAGTGAGGCTCCCAGTTCTGTTCCCAGAAGCAGCCTCCTTTCTCTGTCCTGATGAAAGATGTGAGTGGCTTCAGGTGCATTGTTGGTCTACACATTCACTGGTCTCTGGCTATGGAAAAGTAAGGCTTCGAGCACTCACCTTTGGTTTTCTGAGCCACGACTCCTGAAAGGCTCAGCAGAAAGCAGAGTCCTGGAACAGCAAAACATAAGGGAGACACGTGAAATGGTTGAGGAAAGATTCCAGGATATTCCCCAAGGGCTGGGTATCAGTTATCGATTGCTGAATAATGATAATTATCGCTTTAAAAAACAACATTCCCATCATCAAAAAACTACGAACATTAAATGATGGAGAGGATGTGAAGAAAGGGAACACTTTTGCACTGTTGGTGGGAATGTAAATGGATATAGTCAGTATGGAGAACAGTAGGGAGATTCCTTAAAAAACTAGGAATAAATCTACTGTATGACCCAGAAATCTCACCCTGAGAAAAACCATAATTCAAAAAGTCACATGCACATCAATGTTCATTGCAGCAGTGTTTACAAAAGCCAGGGCATGGAAGTAACCTAGATGTCCATCAACAAATGAATGGATAAAGAAGTTGTGGTACATATATACAATGGAATATTACTTATCCATAAAAAGGAATGAAATTGGGTCTTTTGTAGTGATGTGGATGAACCTAGAGTCTTTCATATGGAGTGAAGTAAGACAAAAAGAGAAAAATATTGTATATTAACACATATATATGGAATCTTAAAAAGTGGTACTGACCAACCTATCTGCAAGACAGGAATAGAGGCGCTGACATGCAGAATGGACTTGTGGACACAGCAGGGGAAAGAGAAGGGGGGATAAACTGAGAAAGTAGCATTGATATATATACACTGCCTTGTGTAAAATAGATAGCTTGTGGGAAGATGCTGTGTAGCACAGAGAGCTCAGCTGGTGCTCTGTGATGACCTAGAGGGGTCAAATGAAAGGCGTGAGAGGGAGGCTCAAGAGGGAAGGGATATATGTATACATATAGCTGATCCAGGACTTTCCCAATGGCTTAGTGGTAAAGAATCTGCCCGCAGTGCAGGAGCCATGAGTTCTATCTCTGGCTCAGGAAGATCCCCTGAGGGCATTGCAACCTCCTCCAGTATTCTTGCCTGGAGAATCTCATGGACATAGGAACCTGGTGGGCTATAGTCCAAAGGGTTGCAAAGAGTCGGACATGACTGAAGCAACTTAGCGTGCTTGCATAGTTGAGTCACATTATTGTATGGCAGAAACTAACATAAAACTGTACAGCAGCTGTCCTCCAATTAAAAAAAATATCCTATGATAAACCATAATGGCAAAGAATATTAAGCAAAGAATGTATATAAAAAGCAACATTTATTCTATTATCTCTCATGATTTCTGTGATTTGGGAATCTGGGAAAGACTCAGCTGAGCGTTTGTGGCTTGAGGTTTTCTAGGCAGTTGCTGCTACACTGTGAATGGGTTGAAGCAGCTGGGAACTGACAGAGCATTGCTGTCCCTTCATGTAACTTCGGGGCCTGGGATAGTTGGGCTTCCTCCCAGCATGGCAGCATTGGTTGGGTAGCTCCCATGGTGCCTCAGCGCTCTAAGCATGAGTTTTCAGGCCAACCAGGCTGTATATCCTCTCAAGATCTAGTCCAGAAAGTCATGCAGCTCCATTCCACCATATTCTCTTGGTTACAAGCAAGTCATATGCCCACCCAGATTCCTGTGGACCAGGACCAGAGTCTTTCTCTCGATGGAGGATTGGCAAGATTCCAGAAATGTATCTTGGAAGGGAAGTGTTGTTTCTGCCTGTTTGGAAAATAAAGGCTGCCTCTATGTGAAGTCTGCTTCTGCTGCGGCTGCTAAAGTGCTGTTTTTCTTCCCCAAACCTTCCCAACATCGGGTGGTATCATCAGCCATGTTCCTGCTTCTGCAAAGACCTGAAGGTACTGGATGGCTAGGTGGGTTTTTTCTTCCTTTCTTAATAAATCTTACACCATTCTTGTCACTGGTTCTCCCCTTACCTTCTTTTCATTCTCTTATCATGTACTAATGTCTAGAATAATTCTCCATTTGCGAGTACAATATATTTAACAACTGATATGACTGGAAAAGGTAAGTTTTCATTCCAATAGCAAACAAAGGCAATGCCAAAGAATGTTCAAATTACCATTCAGTTGCCCTCATTTCATATGCTAACAAAGCAATACTCAAAATCCTTCAAGCTAGGCTTCAGCAGTATGTGAACCAAGAGCTTCCAGATGTACAAGCTGGATATAGAAAAGGTAGAGGTACCAGAGATCAAATTGTCGACATTTGTTAGATCATAGAAAAAGCAAAGGAATTCCAGAAAAGCATCTACTGCTTCATTGACTATGCAAAAACCCTGGACTCTGTGGATCACAAAGAACTGTGAAAAATTCTTAAAGAGATAGGAATACCAGACCACCTTACCTGTCTCCTGAGAAACCTGTGTGCAGGTCAAGAAGCAGCATTTAGAAATGGACATGGAAAAAGAAAACTTACTGGTTCAAAACTGGGAAGGGAATACATCAAGGTTTTATATTGTCACCCTGCTTATTTAACTTATATGCAGAGTACATCATGCAAAATGCCAGGCTGGATGAATCACAGGTTGGAATCAAGATTTCCAGGAGAAATATCAACAACCTCAGATCTGCAGATGATACCACTCTAATGGCAGAAATTAAAGAACTAAAAACCCTTTTGATAAAGGTGAAAGAGGAGAGTGAAAAAACTGGCTTAAAACTCAACATTCAAAAAACTAAGATCATGGCATCCAGTCCCATCACTTAGTGGCAAATAGTAGGGGGAAAAGTGGAAACAGTGACAGATTTTATTTTCTTAGTCTCCAAAATCACTGTGGACGGTGACTGCAGCCCTGAAATTAAAAAACGCTTGCTCCTTGGAAGAAAAGCTGTGGCAAACCTAGACAGCATATTAAAAAGCAGATACATCAATTTGCTGACAAAGGTCCATATAATCAAAGCTATGATTTTCCCCATAGTCATGTATGGATGTGAGAACTGGATCATAAAGAAGGCTGAGTACCGAAGAGTTGATGCTTTTGAAGTGTGGTGTTGGAGAAGACTCTTGAGAGTCCCTTGAAATGCAAGGAGATCAAACCAGTCAGCCCTAAAAGAAATCAACCCTGAATTGCAAGGACCGATGCTGAAGCTGAAGCTCCCATATAGCTTGGCTACCTGATGGGAAGAGGTGATTCACTGGAAAAGACCCTCATGTTGAGAAAGATTGAGGGAAGGAGGAGAAGGGGGCAACAGAGGATGAGATGGCTGGGTGGTATTACTGAAGCAATGGACATGAGTTTGAGCAAACTCTGGGAGATAGTGATGGACAGGGAAGCCTGATGTGCTGCAGTCCATGGGGTCACAAAGACTTAGTGACTAAACAAAAACAACAATGGTTCAGAAACCAACCAAGCAGAATGGACATTAGAGACCCTCTCTGAGACAGCAGGTGTCAGTCTTTCAGCTGCTGAACTATGAGGCATTTGATGGGTTCCCATGGCATGTTTTGGACTGATAAGAGTGTCCTGGGAATTAGTCTGGGGACATGATTATTTATAAATGATGTGGAGACATTTCAATGTGAACAACCAGTGTGGCTCTTCTAGTGTGCACTTGTTGAAATTCAAGTCTCAGAACTTCCCTGGTGGTCTAAATAGTTAAGACTTCACCTTCTGATGTAGGAGGTGTAGGTTTGATCCCTGGTCATGGAACTAAGATCCCATACACCTTGTGACCAAGAAAAAAAAAAAAAAGCAGCAGCAATATTGTAACAAATTCAATAAAGACTTCAAAAATGGTTCACTTAAAAAAATTTAAATAATAATAATTTAAAAATTCAGGTCCAGTAACTAGTAACTTTATTGGCAACTTTGGTTATCCCCTAAGAAAGTGGGTCCTGAAGATTAATGGACAAAAGATATGTGTCTGTGTGTGTGTGTATACACACACACACATATATACATGATATGCACACACAAGAATGTTATTCAACCTTAAAGATAAGGTGATCCTGTCATTTGCGGCAACATAGATGAACTTAGAGGATATCATGCTAAGTGAAATTAAGCCTAATGCATACTGTGTGATTTCACATATATGAAGTATCTGAAGTAGTCAAACTCACAGAAGCAGAGAATATAAAGGTGGTTTTCAGGGAATTGTTTTTCTATAGGTATACTGCTTTTGCTATACAGGATAAATACGTTCTAGAGATATGTTGTAAAATGTAACATTCCCAGTTTTGTAGACTTTAAAATTCGGTGTTGTACACAGAATAACATATTTAAAATATGCTAAAAAGATAGATCTCATGTTAATCATTCTTAAAAAAAAGAAGAAAAGAAAAACATTTCCACCAAAGAACACAATGAACGTTTTAGGGCTTCCCTGGTGGTTCAGTGGTTAGGAATTCGCCTGCCAATGCTGGGGACACAGGTTCGATCCCTGGTCTGGGAAGATCCTACATGTCGCAGAGCAATGAAGCCCGTGCACCACAACTAGGAACTCATGCTCTGGAGCCTGTGAGCCACAGCTTCTGAAGCCCGCGTGCCTAGAGCCTGTGCTCTGCCACAAGAGAAGCCCCCGCAGTGAGAAGCCTGTGCGCTGTAACTAGAGAGCAGCTCCCATTCACAGCTACAGCAATAACAACAACAACACTAATGTCACATCTGCCCCAGTGGCGACTATAACTTGCAGAGGCAGCTAGTCAAACACATGGCTGGACAGTATTTCCTGGTTCCTAAAATGCAGGCAGTCTGGGCACCATCGAGTTCCTCAAGGCTAGTCTTCAAGGGTCTCCTTTCAGCCCAGCTCGCAATCCTGTGCTCAATAATATGCACATGAGACTTAACTACAGAATTGTAATTAGCCTCCAATTAAAATTTAAATAAATTTATATTTAAAAAAAAAGAGTTCTCAAAGAGTCATTAGCATGTCAGAATACCAGAATTCTAGGAGACTTTAGAAATCTTCAGCTGACTCTTTCTGTTCATGAAGAAACAGGTCGCCTAGGGGTCAAGTACTTCTGACACCAGTTGTGCAAATTTGAGCAAGTTGTTTAACTTCTCTAAGATTCCATATATGGGACAGGGTGACAGTGTTGCCTGTCTCCTGGGTTTGGGGTGATGACATAAACGAGGGAATGTGTAAAGCACAATGTTTGGCTGAAATCACTCCATAAAGGCTAGCTGCCTCTATTACCATTTTATTTGCAATAGATTTCTATTTCTTAACTTTTTATTTTATATAGGAGCAGAGTTGATTAACAACATTGTGACAGCTTCAGGTGGACAGCAAAGGGACTCAGCCAAACATATACATGTATCCATTCTCCCCCAAACTCTGCTCCCATCCAGGCTGCCACATAACACTGAGCAAAGTTCCCTGAGCTATACAGTAGGACCCTATTGGTTGTCTATTTTAAATATAACAGTGTGTACATGTCCATTCCAAACTCCCTAACTACCCAGTTCCCCCCATCCTTCCCCCTGGTAACTGTAAGTGTAGAATTCTATTTTAATTCTTCACTTGCTGCTCATTCTATTATCCTGCCTGTTTCATCTAGGGATGAGGGCAGAGAATTCATGGATAATTGACATTCACAAATGATCCATCTCAGGAGTTTCCAGAACTCTGCCTGCAGTTGCTGCAAAGCAGGAAACACCTTGTTTGAATTTCTCTCTTTAAAATAACTTTTAAACATTTCTAGGCATAATTGATGGGCTTCCCAGGTGGTGCTAGTGGTAAAGGATCCTTCTGAAATACAAGAGCCTTAGGAGACTTGAGTTTGATATGTGGTTTGGGAAGAGCCCTGGAGGAGGAAATGGCAACCCACTCTAGTATTCTTGTCTGGAGAAGGCCATGAACAGAGGAGACTCGCGGGCTACAGTCCATGGGGCCGGCAAGAGTCGGACGTGACTGAAACAACTTAGAAAGCATGCATGCAGGCATAATTGATATATAAAAAACTGTACACTCTTTCACTTAAATTTGACTCCACAGATATATACCAGATACCTCTTACATGGAAGATGGTGCAGAAGGGGCTGCAAGGGTAAGGGCACCTGGCATTTTCCTTCAAGTAGCTTATATTAATATTATTCTATTTTGATAGACTTTATGGTCTGTTACCTGCCTCTGCAACTAAATAACTGTGAGATTTTCAGCAACCTCCCTGTGGTGTCATTTTGTATCTATAATATGGAGGAACTATGTGATAATGTATATAGAACAATCTTAGCCTGATACCAGCCTAAAGTGGGTGCTAAAATATATGTTAGTTTGGGCTGATATTGCAGCTATTGCTATTGTTATTTGAAGTTGGAGAACCATCTGAAGACGTGAAGTCAAGGAGTCTTGAGATACTTCTAGAGAGAAAGAGTAGAAAAAGAGAGAGAGAGAGAGAGAGAGAAAGAGAGAGAAACAACCAAAGGCATATTGACAAAAATCTGGAGTGAGGTGGCTTGGGTCCAAATCCTAGTTCTGCCATTTACAAGCTGTGTAACCTTGGACAATTACCATAACCTCTCTGCTCCAGTTTTCTTATCCACTAGATGGAAATAATATTAGTATTCACCTAATGAGCCCATTAGGGGGGTGAATGGGTTAACATACAAGGTGCATAGTGAGTACTTGACTATGTTGGTTATTATTGTTAATATTCAGGAAAAGGGAAAAGGAGGAGGGAAAAAGAATACCAGGAGAGGCAGAGGAAAAGTCAGGGCAGTGCTGGGTCACAGAAATTATCACGGAGGTGGTGGTGGTTGTTGTTGTTTAGTTGCTCGGTCATGTCCAACACTTTTGCAACCCCATGGACTATAGCCTGCCAGGCTCCTCTGTCCATGGGATTTCCCTGACAAGAATACTGGAGTGGGTTGTCATTTCCTGCTCCAGGGGATCTTCTTGACCCAGGGATTGAACTTGGGTCTCCTGCATTGGCAGGAGGATTCTTTTCAATGAACCACCTGGAATGCCCTATCAAGGAGGCTATTGTTCAGTTGCTCAGTTGTGTCCAGCTCTTTGTGACCCCATGGACTGCAGCATGCCAGGCTTCCTTGTCCTTCACCATCTTCCAGAGTTCTCCAAAAGTAGGAAGTCAAGAGATACCTTGAGTAACAGACAAGTTTGACCTTGGAGTACAAAATGAAGCAGGGCAAAGGCTAATAGAGTTTTGCCAAGCGAACACACCGGTCATAGGAAACACTGTTTTCCAGCAACACAAGAGATAACTCTACACATGAACATCACCAGATGGTCAATACCGAAATCAGATTGATTATATTCCTTGCAGCTGAAGGTGGAGAAGCTCTATACAGTCAGCAAAAACAAGACCAGGAGCTGACTGTGGCTCAGGTCATGAACTTGTTGCCAAATTCAGACTCAAATTGAAGAAAGTAAGGAAAACTACTAGGCCTTTCAGATATGACCTAAATCAAATCCCTTACAATTATACAGTGCAAGTGACAAATAGATTCACGGTATTAGATCTGATAGAGTGCCTGAAGAACTATGGATGGAGGTTTGTGACATTGTACAGGGGGTGGTGATCAAAACCATCCCCAAGAAAAAAATGCAAAAAGGCAAAATGGCTGTCTGGGAAGGCATTACAAATAGCTGAGAAAAGAAGAGAAGCAAAAGGCAAAGGAGGAAAGGAAAGATATACCCATTTGAATACAGAGGTCCAAAGAATAGCAGGGAGAAATAAGAAAGCCTTCCTCAGTGGTCAGTGCAAAGAAATAGAGGAAAACAATAGAATGGGAAAGACTAGAGATCTCTTCAAGAAAATTAGAGATACCAATGGAACATTTCATGCAAAGATGGGCACAATAAAGGACAGAAATGGTATGGACCTAACAGAAGCAGAAGATATTAAGAAGAGGCAGCAAGAATACACAAAAGAACTACACAAAAAAAGATTCTAAATGACCAGGATAACCACAATGGTGTGATCACTCACCTAGAGCCAGACACCCTAGAGTGTGAAGTCAAGTGGACCTTAGAATGCACCACTATGAACAAAGCTAGTGGAGGTGATGGAATTCCAGTTGAGCTATTTCAACTCCTAAAAGATGATGCTGTTAAAGTGCTGCACTCAACATGCCAGCAAATTTGGAAAACTCAGCAATGGCCACAGGACTGGAAAATGCCAGTTTTCTTTCAATTCCAAAGAAAGGCAATGCCAAAGAATGCTCAAACTACCGCACAGTTGCACTCATTTCACATGCTAGTAAGGTCATGTTAAAAATCCTTCAAGCTAGATTTCAATAGTATAAGAACAGAGGACTTCCAGATGTACAAGCTGAATTTAGAAAAAGCAGCAGAACCAAGGATCAAATTGCAAAAATTCACTGGATCATAGAGAAAGCAAGAGAATTCCAGAAAAGCATCTACTTCTGCATCATTGACTATACTAAAGCCTTTGACTGTATGGATCACAATAAACTGTGGAAAATTCTTAGAGATGGGAATACCAGACCGCCTTACCTGCCTCCTGAGAAACCTCTATGCAGGTCAAGAAGCAACAGTTAGAACTGAACATGGAACAAGGGACTGGTTCCAAATTAGGAAAGCAGTATGTCAAGGCTGTATATTGTCACCCTGTTTATTTAACTTATCAAGGAGTAGAGGATATCAATTAGAAAATAAGACCCATGAAAATGAAGATGAGCAATTCATTGGACTGGACCATAAGGAAAATTTTAGGGATATTTGAGTGTACAGTTTGAATAGGGTGGTGAAGAAGAAAACCATAATCTAAGGGGGAAAGAAGAGTGTTCAAAGGGAACAGAAGAGAAAGGAGAAGGAAAGACAACTAATTATTCAACGAAGTAGCCCCTGAGACAGGGCAGGTTAAGGTACGGTCATTGTCAAGGTTACACTTACCTGGAAGAAGTGATGGCCCTCGCATTTCTGTGTGCAGGTAACGCTCACCACTGCTCTCAAAGCTCCCTATTGGGCTCTCGACACTTTTCCTATTTCAAGGAAATTTCATGAGTCTGACACATATCTTACGTCAGCTGACTTAGGAAACCACTATCAGAAAAGTGAACTTCTGTCTTTCACCATCAGACTCATGGTTCTGCTTTTCATCTGTTTATTTTATATACCTTTTCTTCACCTTTATATACATTTTCATATGCTCTCTGTGTGGTAGACTCTCCTAGATATTGTTAATCATCTTTGGGATTACAGAATCAACTGATCCTAGGAAAGGAATGCCCTTTAGTTACAGAGCATCATCTGAGGAGCAGGAAGTGACTTTGGTGTCAAAATAAACTTTAACCCTGTGGTTTTGAGCTGGATAGACCAGAATTTAGAGTGTCTCTATTGTTACCTGAACTTTCTGAGTCATTTTTTCCTAGCTTAATGCAGCTAAAGTGTATTTCTTTTTATTTATTTATTTATTTATTTATTTTAAGTTGGAGGATAATTGTTTTACGATGTTGTCTTGGTTTCTGCTGTATAACAATGTGAAATTAGCCAAAAGTATACATATATCTCCTCCCTGTTGAAATTCCCTCCCATGCCCCGATCCCACCCTTCTGCTGCTGCTGCTGCTGCTAAGTCGCTTCAGTCGTGTCCTACTCTGCGCGACCCCATAGACAGCAGGCCATCAGGCTCCCCCGTCCCTGGGATTCTCCAGGCAAGAACACTGGAGTGTTGCCATTTCCTTCTCCAATGCATGAAAATGAAAAGTGAAAGTGAAGCTGCTCAGTCATGTATGACTCTTAGTGACTGCCGGGGTCCAGCCCCGGTGGATCCAGGGTGATTCGAAGGTGGGGACGGAATCGGCGTCCTGGAAAAAACTTATTTAATTACAGATATAGAGGGAGATTAGAAACAGATAGTGTAGTAGGAGAATTAATGGACAAAAGAGGCTGAATAACTGGTTTACATGGAATACTAATCACCACCTACGTAGGCCACAGGCGTCTTTCCGTTCTCCTGAGGGAGAGGAGGAACTGAGGCCTCCCCAGTCCGATCTTAGAAGCCCCAGCAAAATCGGTAGGCTTGGTGCGTACCCTCGTACCAGATGGGAATTCAGCCAGGAAAATGGGGAGTGAGAAAGAAACGACATGGGGGAATCAGTCTTTCCAGAAACTGATCCGATTTATTTATTTTTCAGGTTTGTTTATATACCTTTTTGTTATACATAGGGATGAATACAGAGTCATGTGGGGGTCAGCAGACCTGACCCTTGTCACAATCAGGTGCTTCATATAAAATTATACAAAGGTCTTGTGAGTTTCATCATCTTCTGGCCATGAGGTCTGCTGACATTTTATGGCCCTTTCTGATACCCGTCAGTTAACCAGAAAACTTATTTTTCCAGGGGTTATTTTTTTCTTATATCAGGTGCCACCCTCCAAATAAAGTTGCATTCCTATAGGGTGAGGGTGTAGTGAGTTACAATCAAGAAAGGAATTTACTTAACCTAAGGTTTAACATGATTAATCTTAAAGGTTAATACTTATTTCTCTTATATGCTAGTTATATTCATTATAAGGGCAGGAATATGGAGGTTTAGCAGCAAATATTGGCTCAACAAATGTAAACCCTTCACCAATGTTCCCTTTATGATCTATTTAGTCTTAAGATAGTGATAAAGTTACATTTTTGCATAGCAAGGACACAGTGATTTATAACAAAGTTCAGTGATCTATAACAAAAGAGAAAATTCATTAACTCAAAAAGTCTAGTATTGCTAACATCAAAAAACTACTATATTTCCTTTTCTATATTCCAAATACATTGATTAATATATTCCCAGGTGCCTAAGGATATGGAGGCCTGATGGCAATCATTGACTCATCAATGAAAAAGCCCTATGCTAATACTCCAGACTCTCTGTGCTATTTATGGTTGAGAGGTTGTCACACAAGCTAGTCTGTCAGCAGAGAGGTTTGACCTGAGACATGCTTGTCACACCCAGGGCAGGGAATTAGCAGTAATTATTGGCACGACAAATGAAGAAAAAACCCTTCACCAATATAATTCCTAATCAACCCCCTAATACTATGCTAATGATCTTCTAACTTCTCAAAAGAGTCTGTATTTAGAAAGTTTTAAAACATCCTTTGCCTCTCCCAGTTGGGAGGCTGTAAACAATCACATGCGGCTGGACGAGCCTGATCAGGCAGGCCAGAGAACCTTCAGAGTTTGTAAGTTGAAACACTCCTGTCACACCCAGGAATTTTTATTAACTTGGAGCTGCAAGTTAACTCCTTCTCCAAGAGAAATGGTTATGGGGGAGAGCCCCCTGTAAAGTACTCTGGTTTTGGGGGTAGATGCTCAGGAACAGGGGGTTTCCTGAGGCTTGATCACACCTTTGCGTATGCCAAGCCTCCTTCCTCATGACCTTTGCCATGGGCGGAGTTCCTCACGCAGGCTCCCAACAAGTGACCCCAAGGACTGCAGTCTACCAGGCTCCTCCGTCCATGGGATTTTCCAGGCAAGAGTACTGGAGTGATCCCACCCATCTAGGTCATCACAAAGCAGCAGGTTGAGCTCCCTGTATTATATAGTAACTTCCCACTGGCCATCTATTTTACATATGGTAGTATGTTTGCACACTACTCTCTCAGTTTGTCCCACCCTCTTCTTCCCCCGTTGTGTCCACAACTCTGTTCTCTCTCTGTATCTTTATTCCTGCCCTGCAAATATGTTCATCAGTACCATTTTTCTAGATTTCATATATATATATGTATATGCATTAATATACCATATTTGTTGTTCTATTTCGGACTTACTTCATTCTGTATAATAGGCTCTAGGTTCATCTACTTCAGTTAAACTGTCTCAGATTTGTTCCTTTTATGGTTGAGTAATATTTCATTGTATATATGTATCACAAATTCTTTGTCCACTCATCTGTTGATGGACAACTAGGTTGCTATTGTAAGTAGTGCTGCGATGAACACTGAGGTAGATGTGTCTTTTTGAATTATGGTTAACTCAGGGTATATACCCAATAGCGGGATTGCTGGGTCATATGGTATTTTTATTCCTAGATTTTTAAAAAAATTTTAATTTTTACTTTATTTTACTTGACAATACTGTATTGGTTTTGCCATACATTGACATGAATCCACCACGGGTGTACATGTGATCCCAAACATGAACCCCCCTTCCACCTCCCTCACCATAACATCTCTCTGGGTCATCCCCATGCACCAGCCCCAAGCATTCTGTATCCTGCATCGGACATAGACTGGCGAGTCGTTTCTTACATGATAGTGTACATGTTTCAATGCCATTCTCCCAAATCATCCCACCCTCTCCCTCTCCCTCTGAGTCCAAAAGTCTGGTATACACATCTGTGTCTCTTTTGCTGTCTTGCATACAGGGTCATCAATGCCATCTTTCTAAATTCCATATATATGTGTTAGTATACTGTATTGGTGTTTTTCTTTCTGGCTTACTTCACTCTGTATAATTGGCTCCAGTTTCATCCATCTCATCAGAACTGATTCAAATGTATTCTTTTTAATGGCTGAGTAATATTCCATTGTGTATATGTACCACAGCTTTCTTATCCATTCACCTGCTGATGGACATCTAGGTTGTTTCCATGTCCTGGCTATTATAAACAGTGCTGCTCTGAACATTGGGGTACACATGTCTCTTTCAATTCTGGTTTCCTTGGTGTGTATGCCCAGCAGGGGGATTGCTGGGTCATAAGGCAGTTCTATTTGCAATTTTTTAAGGAATCTCCACACTGTTCTCCATAGTGGCTGTACTAGTTTGCATTCCCACCAACAGTGTAGGAGGGTTCCCTTTTCTCCACACCCTCTCCAGCATTTATTGCTTGTAGACTTTTGGGTCTCAGACATTCTGACTGGTGTGAAGTGGTACCTCATTGTGGTTTTGATTTGCATTTCTCTAATAATGAGTGATGTTGAGCATCTTTTCATGTGTTTGTTAGCCATCCGTATGTCTTCTTTGGAGAAATGTCTATTTAGTTCTTTGGCCCATTTTTTGATTGGGTCGTTTATTTTTCTGGAATTGAGCTGCAGGTGTTGCTTGTATATTTTTGAGATTAGTTGTTTGTCAGTTGCTTTATTTGCTATTATTTTCTCCCATTCAGAAGGCTGTCTTTTCACCTTGCCTTATTCCTAGATTTTTAAGGAATCTCCAAGAACATCACCATGTTCTTGATAGTGGCTGTATAAATATGCAATCCCACCAATGGTGCAAGAGGGTTTTCTTTTTTTCTACATCCTCTCCAGCACTTATTGTTTGCAGATTTTTCCATATATTTACTTTTTATTGAATTTGTTAATGACAGAGAGTATTTGCACTGCCAAACCATGCCTAAGAATTCAAAGAAATAGTACAATGAACAGCCTCATCCACCCATCATACAGCACCTTGAAACTTGATTCTTATGCATTTTGATAATTCTACAGTCTTTAAAAAAGTTATAACAAGGGTTGGAATTTTTAAGTCTCCTGCAGGTCTTCAGATTTTTATGCCATTAAATAACATATTCATCTCAGTTCCTAAATGAAATAATCCCTGACACAATTTTGCTGTCAAAAAAATGCACTTTTCAGGAGAAATATGTGGCTCAAGGTCCAAGAGATTATATGTTAAAAGATTTCTGGTTCCCACATGAAGTCTTTAGATTAACCAAGAATCCTCTGTTTCTCAATAATCCGACTTCTCCTTGGCTTGACACGCTCTACTCGCCCAAGCACATCAGAATGTAGACATCTGCCCACCACCTCAAATAACCCCAACATTGTTGCTCAGATAGAGTTTGCAGGTCCCATCAGGGATTCCATAAGCCTCCTAGGAGTAGGATTCCTGCATTGACACTTTTATCAAGACTCAACTCCTAGAGGGAGATACTCCCACATCAGGATAGTTTTACTCACCCATCTGCTTCATGCTTGCCAGTAGCCAGTTGGCAACTCCTACATTTAGCAAAGGGTTTCTATTATAGAGAAACCCAGACTCTGCATCAAGTGGTCACATGCCACTTTGAAATGTTTCTACTGAACTGAAGATACAAAACTAGGAAATTACCAAACTATACAAAACTAGGAAATTACCAGATGGAAAGACTTTTCAGTAATCCTGGGCAGCGTCCTGGTGTCCCTTTTCAGGACTAAAAGTTACTGGATAGTTGAAGCTGTAATTATTAAAGACAGAAGTGCTACATCACCTGTCTTTCACCCCTGATTCTCTGACTGAACTATGTAAAGACACCCCAGAAGGTTGATAACAAAGCTAGGCTGGGACAACCACTGCATCTACAGAATACCTAATGCCTTAAATGTTTGGGTATAAATGCATCTGGAATTCTTGTCAAAGATCATTCAAGATCTGTGAAACTTAAGGGTGTTTTAAGTTGAGGTTCTGCCCTCACTGCTTTGAATTTGAATGCACGTCAGTGACTCCTTTGGCCTGAGCAGAAGCTATACAAACTCCTTCCACCAGCTCACTATGCAGTTTAGACCTGATTAGGGGAGGCTTTAGCAGCACCTGAACTAGAGCCCCCTTCATTTACTGCCCTTTATGTTAAAGCCATTTGGTTCCTCTCTAGGGATCTGCAAATTCATGAGACATTTCATAATTCCAATGCATACTTCAGGTTATTTAGCTAAGCGATATGCTCTGTCAAAGAACTATTCCAAGTGATAGCCAAAAAAACAAACAAACAAAAAAGCAAAAAAACACCTTAATATGGAAGACAGAAAAAGCACTACCCAAATAAAAAATTACTAAAAGAAATAAGATTATTCCCTCCTACCCCTTTCGCCACTTGGTGACCCAAGTTTGGTTGAATTCAATTTGTGGTTACCTCAGGATACAACTCAATGTTTAAATTATAAGTCGGAACCCTCCACAGATTATCCAAAGACATCAGTTCTTTTGAGAGTGGAATGTTCCAGGAAGTCTAATCCAGCCACAACCTACTACAGAGAATTTCTTATGGATGGGGCGCAGGACAGGTTAAGTAAGGTCATTTAAATCTTCATCTTTTATAGCAGATCAGAACCCAAATGGCCTACTTTCTGCAAGATTTCTGATAGGAATTCAGTAGAGCTGATTTCTAGTTTTACATCGACACTTAATATCTGCAATCTTTTTATCCAGAAGTTGTGATCCACATGAAACCGACAATGAGTGCAGCAAATCTGAGGTAGTCAACCCTTATGAAGTCTCAGTATTTCCTGCGTTCTATGTGCTTGGCAGTGGACTGCAGGGAGGGGAATGCTGTATCACTGTAGATTTCTGGTGGTCCCTGTGGTGCTTTCCTTGCTGTGGTCAACATGGCCCCAGGAAGCCTAGACACACCACTAGTCATTGTCGGTTCCGTTTGCAGATTTTTTGATGGTGGCTGTTCTGACTGATGAGTCACGTTACTTCATTGTAGTTTTAATTTGCATTTCTCTAACAATTACTGATGTTTAGCATCTTTTCTTATATTCACTAGCCATCTGTAGGTTTTCTTTGGAGAAATGTCTGTTTAGGTGTTCTTCCCATTTTTTTGATTGGATTCTTTGTTTTTCTGATATTGAGCTGCATGAACTGCTTGTATATTTTGCAGATGAATCTTTTGTCAGTTACTTAATTTGCAGTTGCTTTCTTCCATTCTGAGGGTTGTCTTTTCATCTTGTTACAGTTTTTTTTTTTCTTTTTTTGCAGTGTGAAAGCTTTTAAGCTTAATTAGGTCCCATTTGTCTATTTTTGTTTTTACTTCCATTAAAACAAATGACCCAGGAAGTAGGTCAAAGAGGATCTTGCTGTGATTCGTCCAAGAATGTTCTACCTATGTTTTCATCTAAGAGTTTTATAGTTTCCGGTCTTATATTTAGGTGTTTAATCCATTTGAACTTATCGTTATACATGATGTTAAGAAGTGTTCTAATTTCATTCTTTTACATGTAGCTGTCCAGATTTCCCAGCACCACTTATTGAAGAGGCTGTCTTTTCTCCATTGTATAGTCTTTTCTCCTTCGTCAAAGATAAAGTGCCCAAAGGTGTGTGGATTTCTCTCTGTGCTTTCTGTCTTGTTCCATTGATATTCCATTATATAAATATCCATTATATTTCTGGTTTTGTGCCAGTATTGTACTGTCTTGATTACTGCAGCTTTGCACTATAGTCTTAAGTCAGGAAGGTTGATTCTTCCAGCTACGTTCTTCTTTCTCAAGATTACTTTAGCTATTTGGCATATTTTGGATTTCAATACAAATTGTAAAAATTTTTGTTCTAGTTCTGTGAAAAATGTCTTTGGTAATTTTATAGAAATTGATTGAATCTGTAGATTGGGTAGTGTAGTCATTTGCATAATACTGATTTGCAAGAGTCATTTTTAAATTTTTAATTATTTAAAAAACCTTTATATTGGAGTATAGCTGATTAACAATGTTGTGATACTTTCATGTGGACAGCAAATGGGCTCAGCGATACATATACATGTATCCATTTCCCCCCAGCCTCCCCTCCCATCCAGGCTGCTACATAACACTGAACGGAGTAGAACAGTGTTTTTAAGTGATGAAAGAAGAGACTGTCAACTCAGATTTTGCATCTGGTGAAAACATCATTGAGGAATGAAGGTTAAACAAAGATGTATCCTTATAAAGAAAAACTAAGAAAATTAATTGATCACAGAGATCCACGAAGAAAAATTAAAGAAGGAAAGTTTCTTAGACAGAAGTAAAATTGTGCCAGAGGGAAATCTGGTGGAAGAGTCTTTTTTTTTAAAACAAATCTGGGGATTCCTCTTTTCCCTCAGAAGACAGCACTCATCAAATCTGACTGGAATCTCAAAGTATAGTAGAAGGTGATGAATTATTTGGTCTTTTGGGGCTGTTTAGACCAATGTAGGATTTGGGAATCATTCCCTCTCTCAGCAAATATTTATTAAGATGAAATTTTTTATTATTTTATATTTGTTTGTCTGCACCGGGTCTTGGATCTTTAGTTGGGGCATGGAGAATCTAGTTCCCTGATGAGATATTGAACTCTGGCTCCCTGCAGGGGGAGAGTGGAGTTTTAGCCAGCGGACCACCAAGGAAATGCCTAAGATGAATATATTGAATGACAGGATCTGTGCTACTTTCTAGGGATATAGCAGTGAACAAAATTAGCACAATGTTTTCTATATAGAACTATAGAGAAAGGATACATTTGAGGAAAAGCAGTTTTGGGGGGAGAGGTAGAATTGAGTTTTGGATAAGTTGATTTTGAAGTGTTGTGATTTCAATATACATTGTATATGTAATCTAGATCACAAAATGGAGGGTTTCCCCCTTCCACTCCTGGCCAATAGATGGTAATTATAACCATGAAGGTGAAAGTGTTAGTTGCTCAGTTGTATCGGACTCTTTGCCACCTCATGAACTGTAGCCCTCCAGGCTCCTCCGTCCATGGATTCTCCAGGCAAGAATACTGGAGTGGTTTGCCAGGCTCTCCTCCAGGGGATCTTCCCAATCCAGGGATTGAACCCAGGTCTCCCACATTGCAGGCAGATTCTTTATCGACTGAGCCACCAGGGAAGCCCAATCATAGCCATGATAATAGAGTAAATCATTGAGACAGTGACTGTAGACTGGGAATAGAGTCCTGAGTAAGTGTTTAAAAATCAAGGAGTGAAGGGACTTCCCAGGTGGTCCAGTGGTTAAGAATCTGCCTGCCAAAGCAGGGGACCCAGGTTCAGTATCTGGCTGGGGAGGATCCCACATGCTGTGGAGCAACTAAGGCAATGTGTTTTAAGTACTGAAGCCCTTGTGCTCTGGAGGCTGTGCTCCTTAACAAGAAAAGCCACCGCAGTGAGAATCCTGGGTGCTGAAATGAAGAATAGCCACCGCTGTCTGCAACTAGAGAAAGTCTACAAGAAGCAATGAAGATCCAGCTCAGCCACAGCTCCCCTTCCCCCAAAAATCAGGGCGTGAAGGAGCTGCTAATAGAGAAAACAGGGCAAGCATGGCCAGATAGATGGGGAGAGACGAGTAGAGTACAGTTTCATGGAGGACCAAGGAAAGAGACCAAAGTGAATTGACTGAAAGCATTCACAGGACAGAGCAGTAAGGAGGCTGTTCTGTTCTTGGGAAGAGCAGCCCCAGTGGTGAGGATGATAGTGGTGACGAGGATACTGGTGGAGAAAGATAGTACAGGTGGTGGCGGACACGATGGTGGCAGTGGGGACAATTGTATTGGTGGTGCTGGTGGTGATAATGTTACTGAAAGGAGTATGTGGGCCCAGCTGCTTGCTGCTCAAAAGCCAATAAACAGGCCAGGTTGGCGGAAAGGGAAGTTTGCTTTATTTCAGATGCTGGCCACTGGGGCCGGGGGGAGGATGGCCGACATCTCTCCAAAGGCCTGTCCCACCCGTGCTGAGAAGCAGGGAGTGAGAACATTATAGCGTCCGGGGTGGTGGGGGGTGGTGGCCGGGGCTCCATGCAGAAACAGCATAGTCATCTCTAACAGTTATCTTTAAATTGGTCATCAGTTTTTCTGACCAGCATCATCTTGGTTGTTTTAGATACAGTTATCTTCAGTTCCAGGGTACACTTGTTCCCATTTCTTTGCAGTCGGTTCTCAGAATTGGGGCAGCTCAAGTCCTGGGTACAGTCTGGTCATCATGTAGTTAACTTCTCCATCTGGTGTTTCAGTATCTATAAGACAGCTCACAGGATATTGCTCAGAATATTATCTACAGCCCTTGAGAAAGAACGAAAGGTCATTGACTCTGCTTAATGACTACATTATTATTATTTAGTCTCCTTTGACTGTTTTCCATGGTTTCCACATTTCTCACTTCTCTAAGTAAACTTATTCTTTGAGTAAAGTTTATCATAGACAAAAGGCAGGGAGAGGACATATTGGTAGGGGGGCAAGGACCATGGGGTCCTGCTTCATTTCAATAAAGGTGGTGGTTGTGATGGTGATGGTACTGATAACAGTGGAGGTTTGTGGCAGAGATCATGGTGGTGGAGGTGATGATGGAGGCCAGAATGGAGTAGATTGAGGAAAAAATGGGAGGTGAAGAAGTGAAGACACCAAGTACAGTCAACATCAACACTAGACAGAGTTGGAGACTAGAGTGTGAATGAGAGAAGATGAAGGGGGGCTTCCTTGGATGGTTGGAGCTTGGTGGAATTAGCCAGCTCTTGGGGTTGATTTCCCTGGTGGCTTGGATAATAAAGAACCTGCCTGCAAAGCAGGAGACCTAGGTCCGATCCCTGGGTCAGGAAGATCCCCTGGAGAAGGGAAGGGCTATTGACTCCAGTATTCTTGCCTGAAGAATCCCATGGATGGAGGAGCCTTGCTGGTGGCAGTCCCTAGAGTGATAAAGAGTCAGACACGACTGAGTGACTAACACTTTCACTTTTTCACTTGGGGTCGACAAGGCCGTGAATCTTGCACAGTAAGACTGTTGGGTTCTCAACGTTTCACTGGCCCAGCAGCCATGAGGTGGGCCTTCTTGTTCTTTCTCCAAGTGGCCCTCTGGAGGTGGAGTGAGAGTCGGAGGCAAGAGTTGATCAAGAAGGACAGACAGTGCCACCTAATTGTCAGGCCAATGTTTTTGCAGAGTGGTAGTTCTAGAGCCAGACGGTCTAGTTTCAAATCTTGGCTTGGCCAGTTACTAGCTATGTGACTTGGGGAAAATTATTCCACTTTTCTGTCCCTCAGACATCTCTGTTCTGGAATAACTTTAACAGTCTTCAGAATGGTTGTTCTTTCATCCCATTCTTTGTCCTGCAGCTGAGAGAGCTTTCAGAAACATGAATCTGAGCCCATCACAACTCTGCCTTACAGCCCCACAGATACTTTGCAGGCTAAATGTGCATCATAGGTATATAAGTCCCACTCAATCTGGCCCCAGTTCACCTCTCCAGCCTCATTTCCCACTCTTCTCCCTCAGGCTGTCCACCTTTCCTGAGCAACTTTGCTTAGGCACCCCTGCACACACTTTTGTGGTCCAGCCTCCATGTGGTCACCTCCACCTGGAATTTCCCTTTTCCCTCCACTGCTCTGCCCTTGGCCACAACTTCCATGTGTGCATTTTTAAAAATACATCCTTCCTTGACTCCCAAAGTAGATCCCCTGGAGCTCTACTCTGCCTTCTTCTCTACTCCAAGGTAGAGTTAACAATTCCCCTCTCTATGCATTCTATATGTAAGCAAACCCAAAGCATTATCAACTTTAAGGGGCACCATTATTTTGTTGTTTGGTCACTAAGTCATGTCAGACTCTTTGTGACCCCATGGACTGTAGCCCACCAGCCTCCTCTGTTCATAGAATTCTCCAGGCAAGAATACTGGAGTGGGTTGCCATTCCCTTCTCCAGGGGATCTTCCTGACCCAGGGATCGAACCCAGGTTTCTAGCATTGCAGGTGTATTCTTTACCATCTGAACCACCAGGGAAGCCACCATTATTTTACATACCACCAAATGTAATATTTAAACTATGACATGATGTTTTTTTCATTCTTTATAGTTTTCATTTTATTCTTATTGAACAAGCTATTATAGATTTATTTGAAAATAAGGTTTTATAATATATCACTTTTGCATATATGCAAAGGAACCTAAGTCTCCCACTTTACAGGTGGATTCTTTACCAGCTGAGCCACAAGGGAAGCCCAACAATACTAAAATGAGTAGCCTATCCCTTCTCCAGCAGATCTTCCTGACCCAGGAATTGAACTGGGGTCACCTGCATTGCAGGTGGATTTGTTACTGACTGAGCTATCAGGAAAGCCTAATATACAGAGCAATCTGCTTATTTACTTTATTTATTTATGAATGAATAAGTAAATATTTATTTGGCTGTGCCAGGTCTTAAGTTCTGGCATGTGCGATCTTTAGTTGCAGCATGCAAACTCTTAATTGCTGCCTGTGGGATATAGTTCCCTGACCAGGAATCAAACCAGTGCTCCCTTCATTGGGAATGCAGAGTCTTAGCCACTGGACCACAAGGGAAGTTTCTTACTTGATTTATTTTGTTTATTGTCTCTACTGGAATGCCAATTCCACAGTGCAAGGTTTTTTTTTTTTTTTTAAATTTTACTTTATTTTACTTTACAATACTGTATTGGTTTTGCCATACAGCAACATGAATCCGTCATGGGTGTACACGTGTTCCCAATCCTGAAACCCCCTCCCACTTTCCTCCCCATACCATTTCTCTGGGTCATGCCAGTGCACCACCCTAAGCATCTTGTATCCTGTATCGAACCTAGACTGGCGATTCGTTTCTTGTATGATATTGTACATGTTTCAATGCCATTCTCCCAAATCATCCCACCCTCTCCCTCTCCCATAGAGTCCAAAAGACTGTTCTATACATCTGTGTCTCTTATGCTGTCTCACGTACAGGGTTATCATTGCCATCTTTCTAAATTCCATATATATGCATTAGTATACTGTATTGGTGTTTTTCTTTCTGGCTTACTTCACTCTGTATAATCGGCTCCAGTTTCATCCACTTCATTAGAACTGACTCAAATGTATTCTTTTCAATGGCTGAGTAATACTCCATTGTGTATATGTACCACAGCTTTCTTATCCATTCATCTGCTGATGGACATCTAGGTTGCTTCCATGTCCTGGCTATTATAAACAGTGCTGTGATGAACATTGGGGTACATGTGTCTCTTTCAATTCTGGTTTCCTCGGTGTGTATGCCCCGCAGTGGGATTGCTGAGTCATAAAGCAGTTCTATTTCCAGTTTTTAAAGGAATCTCCACACTTTTCTCCATAGTGGCTGTACTAGTTTGCATTCCCACCAACAGTGTAAGAGGGTTCCCTTTTCTCCACACCCTCTCCAGCATTTATTGCTTGCAGATTTTTGGATCACAGCCATTCTGACTGGCGCGAAATGGTACCTAATTGTGGTTTTGATTTACATTTCTCTGATAATGAGTGATGTTGAGCATCTTATCATGTGTTTGTTAGCCATCCATATGTCTTCTTTGGAGAAATGTCTATTTAATTCTTTGGCCCATTTTTTGATTGGGTCGTTTATTTTTCTGGAATTGAGCTGCAGGAGTTGCTTGTATATTTTTGAGATTAGTTGTTTGTCAGTTGCTTCATTTGCTGTTATTTTCTCCCATTCCGAAAGCTGTCTGTTCACCTTGCTTATAGTTTCCTTTGTTGTGCAGAAGCTTTTAATTTTAATTAGATCTCATTTGTTTATTTTGGCTTTTATTTCCAGTATTCTGGGAGGTGGGTCATAGAGGATCCTGCTGTGATTTATGTCAGAGAGTGTTTTGCCTATGTTCTCCTCTAGGAGTTTTCTAGTTTCTGGTCTTACATTTAGATCTTTAATCCATTTTGAGTTTATCTTTGTGTATGGTGTTAGAAAGTGTTCTAGTTTCATTCTTTTACAAGTGGTTGACCAGTTTCCCCAGCACCACATGTTAAAGAGATTGTCTTTACTCCATTGTATATTCTTGCCTCCTTTGTTAAATATAAGGTGTCCATAGGTGTGTGGATTTATCTCTGGGCTTTCTATTCTGTTCTACTGATCTATATTTCTGTCTTTGTGCCAGTACCATACTGTGTTGATGACTGTGGCTTTGTAGTAGAGCCTGAAGCCAGGCAGGTTGATTCCTCTAGTTCCATTCTTCTTTCTCAAGATTGCTTTGGCTATTCGAGGTTTTTTTTTGTATTTCCATACAAATTGTGAAATTATTTGTTTTAGCTCTGTGAAAAATACCGTTGTTAGCTTGATAGGGATTGCATTGAATCTGTAGATTGCTTTGGGTAGTATACTCATTTTCACTATACTGATTCTTTTGATCCATGAACATGGCATATTTCTCCATCTATCAGTGTCCTCTTTGATTTCTTTCACCAGTGTTTTATAGTTTTCTATATAATGGCAACCCAATCCAGTGTTCTTGCCTGGAGAATTCCAGGGACGGGGGAGCCTGGTGGGCTGCCATCTATGGGGTCGCACAGTCAGACATGACTGAAGCGACACAGCAGCAGCATATATAGGTCTTTAGTTTCTTTAGGCAGATATATTCCTAAGTATTTTATTCTTTTCATTGCAATGGTGAATGGAACTGTTTCCTTAATTCCTTTTTCTACTTTCTCATTATTAGTGTATAGGAATGCAGGGGATTTCTGTGTGTTGATTTTATATCCTGCAACTTTACTATATTCATCGATTAGCTCTAGTAATTTTCTGGTGGAGTCTTTAGGGTTTTCTATGTAGAGGATCATGTCATCTGCAAACAGTGAGAATTTTACTTCTTCTTTTCCAATTTGGATTCCTTTTCTTTCTTTTTCTGCTCTGATTGCTGTGGCCAAAACTTCCAGAACTATGTTGAATAGTAGCAGTGAAAGTGGGCACCCCTGTCTTCTTCCTGACTTTAGGGGAAATGCTTTCAATTTTTCACCATTGAGGATAATGTTTGCTGTGGGTTTGTCATATATAGCTTTTATTATGTTGAGGTATGTTCCTTCTATTCCTGCTTTCTGGAGAGTTTTTATCATAAATGGATGTTGAATTTTGTCAAAGGTTTTCTCTGCATCTATTGAGATATTTATATGCAAGGGTTTTTGTCTAGCTTATGCATTGCTATAATCTTTGCACTTCCCATTGGGTCTAGCACACAGTAGGTGTTCAATAAATATTTATTTAAATGAATGCATGAACATAAAGATTTGCAGAAAGTAGTTATCAGCTGCTTCAGAGAAGTCTAGCTCCTGAGATGTCTCCTGGTGGTAGGGGCCAGTAACTCCCAACAATGCAGATCTCTGGGGATCTACACATCGTAGAGTCCAGGCTCAACCTCCAGCCTCACCCTAGAGGACACTCTCCATTCTCAGGCCCAAGGGATAAAACTGAACAGACAAAAGTCTCCCATTCTCATGGAGTCTTTTTGCACATGATATTCCCACTATCTGAAATTCCCTTTCTCTCTCTTCCAGCTCACCTTCCAACTCTCAGACCCAGGAAAAATATTTCCTCTCACGAAGCCTTTGGAATAGCTCCCAAAGTAGCCTCTGCTAATTGATAGAGATCTTTTCATAAGGTGGCCATCTTTGGCCAGTTGCCTTTCAGCAGATCTTGATACAGGAATTAAGATGCCTATGCTTCGTTGGGGGAGGGAGGTTAAGAGCTTGGATGTACATAATTTGTCAGAGGTGCTAGGGTTGTGATCACATGACTTGTTGAGGTAGTAAGGGTTAGGATGACATAATTTGTTGGACGGTTAAGTGTTGGCATACAAATGATCTTTTCCTTTGTTGTTTTTGAGTAAGGATTAGAATGCACATGCTATGTTGAGGGGAGTAATAGTTAGCATGCAAATAATTTGTTGAGGGTATCTTGGGATGTATATGGTTTGTTTGGGGGAGGAGGGGTTGGGATGTACATTTTTTTTTTTTAGGGAGGCTAGGGGTCACCACAGCTAATTCTGTGGGGGAGCTCTGGAGTATGTACTGTCATACTCCAGTATGTCATCATGGAGATGATCTGTCTTGAGGTGAGGTCTTTTATCCCCCTGTGCCAGTCATTGACCGTGGGCTGCCCCTGGAGTGGGGTGGGGACATAACCTGACAGGTAAAGTGATGGATGGGATCTGGGCAGAGCATCAGGGGTGTCCACTACTCTTATCAAACCTTTGTCTGGTTATGTTTGCCCACTGCCTCAAAAGTTGCTACACAGAATATGAATGCCATTTCCTCTTTCATTACATTTAAATTTTTATTATTTTTTTAAATTGGTCTATTTATTCATTTATTTATTTTTAGCTGTGCTCAGTCTCCATTGCTGTGCATGGGCTTTCTCTAACTGTGATGCGCAGGCTTCTCACTGCAGTGACTTCTCTTGTTGCAGAGCACAGGCTCAATAGTTGTGGGTGCTCCAGCTTAGTTGCTTCACAGCATGTGGTGTCTTCCAAGAAGAGGGATCAAATCTGTGTCTCCTGCACTTGCAGGCGGATTCTTTACCACCGAGCCACCAGGGAAGCCACAAGGTGATTTTGACTCCGGCTGAAACTGCATCTTTGTTCCATTCCATCATCCTGTTTTCCTTCTTTCCCTCTCCTGGTAGCATTCCCAACAAATCCCAACCACTCAGCCCCCCACTACAGGAACCTGACCTAACACAATCTCTCCCTTATTTGGTTATGTCATCAACACAGGAAAACATAATTCAGTTTCCAGCTCTTTCTGGTTTTATTCTGAAACAAGATTTAGAAATACTGTACAGTGAGATCGCCTCCCTGGTGGAAGCCCAGTGGAGGCTGTGAGGACCAGCCTCCAGCCAGGAAGGATACATGGATATGGATCAAAGAACCCGTATGCCACTGCAGGAGACATAAGAGATCTGGGTTTGATCCCTGGTTCAGAAGATCTCCTGGAGAAGGGCATGGCAACCCACTCCAGCATTCATGCCTGGAGAATCTCATGTACAAAGGAAACTGGCGGGCTATGATCTGTAGGGTCTCAAAGAGTCAGAAACAACTGAAGTGGCTTGGCACGCATGCACAAGGTCATCGAACCCGGTTTGGGGCTGCTACTGAGGGTGGCCTGGGGGCTCTGGGGAGGGGCACCCACCTTGCGGGCGCTGGAGACCCATGGGGTTCCGCACTGCACTGATGACCTTTGCCTCCCACCCTCCTCATCCCTCTCCTGACCACAGCTTTCAGGTGGCAGGAGCAGGCCCAGGCTACTGACTGGAGGGCTACCTTGCAGATTAACCAGAAGGGAATTCACAAGACAGACAAACGCCTGAATGCTATCTTGGACTTCCTGGGAGGTGAGCACCAGCTTTGCAAGTATAAATGAGGGGATGGATCTAAGCCTTTCCCATGTTATGATGATAAATCCTCCCCACCAAATGGGTATGGCTCTTCACTGTTTTGTGTCCAATATTAGCTCTCCTTCCCTGACAAAGTGCTGCAACCAATGTGGTATGTGCTATGGGATTTGTGGCAAAATTAAAAAGGACTGTGATGAGGAGTACCAGTACTGTTCCTTCAAGATCTGTTGAGATGTGCAGACAACACTGGGACCAACTCAGCATGTTCATGAAACCACAGTTGACCTCTTCACTGCCAGTATTATACATTTAGGCTGCAAAGCATACCTGGATAGCCAACGAGCCACCATGTAGCTCTCCATACAAAAGAAAAAAAGATCTTTAAAGAAGATGCTAGGGACTTCCCTGTGGTTCAGTGGCTAAGATTTCCTGTGCTGGGGGCCTGGCTTTGATCGCTGGTAGGGGAACTAGATCCCACATGCTGCAACCAAGAGTTCACATGTGGGAAAAAAGAAACAAACCCCAAACCCTATGTGCTGGAACTAAGACCTGGGTGATCAAATAAATAAATAAATACGTAAAAATTAAAGATGATCCTGACAGGTGGTGACAGCAGAACATACAAGTAAACAGATGAACATAACCTTTGACAAAAGAACTAATGTTTTTACAGCATAAAGCTACCTTATTTTTGTGAAAGTGTTATTTTAAGAACTTATTTTGACATTAAAATTTCAAAGTCAAGGAAAAAAAGGTTATCTTTCTGAATATTGCTGTTGTGTCTACTTGTCTTGACAAGTTTCAGAAAAGATGCATGTTAAAGGAGGAATTTTTTTTAAAAAGATTGTAACTCAATTTTCACAACTGTTGTTACAAAAAAAATAAGGTCAGATGTGAAATTCATTATAAGGTATCTTCAACATTATCTTATTTTGGAAGTATGGGGGAAACTTCACTAAGAAGTATGTGACTTCACTTAGAAGTCCCAACAGGGGACTTCCTTGGTGGACCAGTGAAGACTCCATGCTTCCAGTGCAGGTGGTGCAAGTTAGATCCTTGGTTGGGGAACTGAGATCCCACATGCCATGCAGCATGGCCAAAAAAAAAAAAAAAAAAAAAAAGAGAGAGAGAAAAGAAAAAAAGATCAAATGTAATAAAATAGAATTTAGTGAAAGTCACTCAGTTGTGTCCCACTCTTTGTGACCCCATGGACTATCAGTTCAGTTCAGTTCAGTTCAGTCGCTCAGTAGTGTCCGACTCTTTGCGACCCCATGAATCGCAGCACGCCAGGCCTTCCTGTCCATCACCAACTCCCGGAGTTCACTCAGACTCACGTCCATCGAGTCGGTGATGCCATCCAGCCATCTCATCCTCTGTCATCTCCTTCTCCTCCTGCCCTCAATCCCTCCCAGAGTCTTTTCCAATGAGTCAACTCTTCACATGAGGTGGCCAAAGTACTGGAGTTTCAGCTTTAGCATCATTCCTTCCAAAGAACACCCAGGGCTGATCTCCTTCAGAATGGACTGGCTGGATCTCCTTGCAGTCCAAGGGACTCTCAAGAATCTTCTCCAACACCACAGTTCAAAAGCATCAATTCTTCGGCGCTCAGCGTTCTTCACAGTCCAACTCTCACATCCATACATGACTACTGGAAAAACCATAGCCTTGACTAGACGGACCTTTGTTGGCAAAGTAATGTCTCTGTTTTTGAATATGCTATCTAGGTTGGTCATAACTTTCCATGGACTATACAATCCATGGAATTCTCCAGGCCAGAATACTGGAGGGTGTAGCCTTTCCCTTCTCCAGGGAATATTTCCAACCCTGGGATTGAACCCAGGTCTCCCACATCTCAGGCGGTTTATTTACCAGCTGAGCCACAAGGGAAGCCCAAGAATACTGGAGTGGGTAGCCCATCCCTTCTGCAGAGGATCTTCCCGACCCAGGAATTGAACTGGAGTCTCCTGCATTGCAGGTGGATTCTTTACCAACTGAGGGGTCAGGGAACTAAAAAAATAGAATTTGACTGCCTTCCAAAAAAGGAAGTCAGTTTATTTACTGTAAAAATTTTAATATACATTTATGCCTGGAAAAAAGAAATACGGTACTTGGATTATGGCAGGGTGCAAATAAGATCCCTTGTTATCTGTGTAAGTGCTCAGTCGCTAAGTCATATCAGACTCTTTGCCACCACCATGGACTACAGTCTGCCAGATTCCTCTGTCCGTGGGGTTTTCCAGGCAAGAATACTGGAGTGGGTTGCCATTTCCTCCTCTAAGGAATCTTCCCAACCCAGTGGTTGAACCCATGTGTCTTGCATTGGCAGACAGATTATTTACCACTGAGCCACCTGGGAAAACCCTCCCTTGTTATTAATATTATTTTATTGATAATAATGATGGTTGAATCCTATTTGGACGTTAATACTTAAGATTCTTTATCGGCTGAGCCACCAGAGAAGCCCACTTAGTCTTTACACCCTACTGCCATCTTCTGGGGAAACTAAGGAATAAGAAATTCAGAGCAGCTGGGTTTATGAAGCAGGACTGAGGTATGAAAGGTCTAAATCTTGGGGTATAAGGAACTGAAGAAAATCCTACAGATATATTAACTAGTTCCTTTGGGTTTCCCTGGTAGCGCAGATGGTAAAGAATCCTCCTGCAATGCGGGAGACCTGGGTTCAATCCTTGGATTGGGAAGATCCCTTGGAGAAGGAAATGGTTACCAACTCCAGTATTCTGGCCTGGAAAATCCCAAGGACGGAGGAGCCTGGTGGGCCACAGTCCTTGGGGCCGTAAAGAGTCAGACACGACTGAGCGACTTTCACATCATTTAAAATCTGATAATATATTCTTATTGTCCTTGAAAATCCATGTCTAAGGATACTAATTTTTGTAACAAGTGCATTAAAATGGAATTTAGGAACCTGGTCATCACATTAATTTATCCCTCCACCTATCATCATCCATCCATCCATCTATCCATGCATCATCCACCCAACTGTAACCCACCCACCTATCTGTCCATGCATCATTTACCCACCCACCCATCCATTCACCCATCATCTTCTCATCCATCCAACAAATGGTTAAGAAATACCTTCTCTGTGCTCAGTGATTTTATGTCAAGGTGATTGATTTTATTCACTCTCAGTTTTATCACATTTCAAGTGAGGTTAATCTTGCCAAATCATTTACTTGTTAGGGGAAAGAAATATGTTTATGGCACTAACAAAATTTGATTTTGTTAAAAAATATTTTTTTCATGCAAATAATTCTAGGCAATAAAATCAGATGGTGCAGATTAAATTTGGGAATAGATAAACACCAGGGGATTAAAATAAAGATGTTGTTGTGTAGTTAACTCATAACACTGACATATTTTGATTAGCTATTGTAACCTATATACCACTTAAACTTTAATGACTTCACCACATTGCACTGTATGGAATTATTTATTCAACGTGCAATAACATGAACAAAGTTTACAAATATGATGTTGAGCCAAAGAAATCAAAGAAAAAAGAATTTATACAGTGTGTTTATTTATATAAAATAATAAAATAGACAAAACCAACCTATAGTAGTAGAAATCAGGATAGTGATTTTCCTTTGAGGAAGAAGACAGTAAATGAAACAGACATGAGGGAACATTCTGAGTGTGTTCACTTTGTGAAAATTCTTTGAGCTATGTCGATTTCTGTATATTCCTGTATGTTTCTGTAGTTACACTGCAAAGCAATTTTCTACATGTATGTTACAGATCAATAAAAAAGTTAAAAAAACCAATAAATGATTTTTGCTAGTAAGCCAAAATTGCTTTGGAAGAAATGATACAATTCAAAACAGGTATTAAGTGATTGTAATACATAGTTTGGGTTTTTTTCAGTCTGTTTTTCTTTTGTAATGTGGAGGGAAAAAAAGGCAAATATATGTTTCATTTAGATACCAAATTCTAGTGATGAGACTTAATAAAACTTGCTCAACTAAAAAACAAATATCTGTTTGTGCTTCTGCATCAAAGGAATATTTTCTTCATTGGTTGATAATCTTGGAGGAAATAATGAGACGTGTACACATAATATTAACTGTGTTAAACACAATAGCTGACTTCAAAATGCTTGTTCTGTATATCTTACTTTGAACATGGTGTTAAGTTTCTTATGATTTGTCATAGTGGTTAATGTGAAAGCGTGTCATTATAAAGTTCCCTTTCCCTTTGAGACCTATTAAGAAATGTTTTTGATTTTACAGGCTAATGTTGCAACTTACTAGTTTGTAAATATATCATTCCTGTGTATAAAGCATCAAAACATAAAAAAACCCACTTCCAAACAACTGGCTACTATTCAGCGAAAAAGATCGGCTCTCCCTTCTTACATCCTCTCCCGCTCTAAAAAACTCTATTCTCTTCTAAGAAAGCCAAAAAGAAAACAAAACCCTCCAAACCCCCAAACCAAACCAAACACAAAGGAGAAAGGCAGGGCGGGGCAGGCGAGGGGAGGGGGGCGGAAGGAAGGGGGAGAGGAAAGTCAAACACTGAGCATCCCAAAGTGCCAGCGAAGCGCCGCCCCACCCACCAAGCCTAGGTCCCGCCCCAATCCCCACTCCACAGGCTTAAGCTCATCCCAGAATAGTCATTGGAAGGACTGTTGCTGAAACGTCAATACTTTGGCCACCGGATGCGAAGAGCCGACTCACTGGAAAAAGACCCCGATGCTGGAAAAGACTGAGGGCAAAAGAAGCAGGAGGGCCGGCAGAGGATGAAATGGTTAGATAGCATCACCGACTGGGACATGGATTTGTGCAAACTCTGGAAAACAGTGAAGGACAGAGAAGCCTGGCACGCTGCAGTCCATGGGGTCACAGAGTCGGACACGACTTAGCAACTGAACAAACAACAATAACAATTAGCCCGGACCATGTGGCATACGCCCCGCCCCTAACTCCACCCTCTAGGTCCGGTCAGACCCCACCCCAGAGCTTAACCTTGCCCCCAACCGGGGGAAAGAAACTAGAATTTCTCCTCCAAGGTCATAAAAGAGGAGTTAAGCTCCCCGCCACAGTCCGCAGCTCCTTTGGCCCTGAGAGCCAGTGCCTCGGCCACTTCCGCTGCTGGGGGCCCTGACACCGGAAGCGGAAGTGCACTGCGGCCGCGGACGGAGGTGGCTGTGCTGGACCGCGCGGCGCCTTGCGGTGGGAGTGTCTCCGGCCAGTCTGCAGGTGCGGCCCATCCCCTCGGGAATGCTCGGCGGGAGCGGGGAGGGGTCTCAGAGTCTAGAACGGACTAGCTGGCCAAGGGACTTCCTCCCCGCGGTCCGCCTGGGGCTGGGGCGGCTACCGCATAGCTTGGCTGTGCAGCTGAGCTTCCCCTCTCCCGTCTGTCGCGCTCAGGTACTCCTTGTTTGGGGAGACAGGACTGTCATCCACTTATTGCGCGGGAAATCACGAAGTATAGTCCAGGTCCCGCAGCGAAGGAGTGGTGCACCAGCTGGCTCCAGCATTCACTTGTCCTTCCGGATTTGTAGGCCTACTGTATCTCTTTTATGCAGGAGAATTTTTTTATTAATAAATCACGTTTTGTTGCATATTGCGTTTCAGATTATCCAGCTCTGCCCAAGGAAATTTAGGGCTGAGTCTACCTGTGCAAATTCGTTTGAGTGACTTGGCATGTGGATTTGAAAAATGGAATATACTTTCTATCGAAGGATGAATTAGATGATTTTTTTTTTTTTTTTTGCGACTGACAATTTGCAGTTCTTTAGCTTAGGACCTGTTAATTTTCCTTTCCCTTTGGTTTTCTTTCTCCTTCCTTCTTTCCTTTCTTTCCTTCAAAAGCGCTTTAAATTTGTGACTTTTACTTTGTAGCAGTTTTACTTACTGCAAAGGAAGCGAGTCTTAATAAAAGCAATTTTCACTTATGTCACAAATCTTACTAACATCAATGAAAAGTAAGGTTATTTAGTTCTTTTCAAGTTGGCTCCAGCCTGTAAATCAGCAGAAGGCTTCAAAACTTGCGATGCCAGGAAAAAGAACATAAGGTTTGTTAGTACTGTGAACTGAAGTTGAGTTGGCAGTAAATTGAATGTCTTTTTTAAATAATAGGTTAAGACTCACTTCTTTTTTTAAATTAATTTATTTTAAATGGAGGCTAATCACTTTACAATACTGCCCTACATTGACATGAATCAGCCACAGGTGTACACGTGTCCCCTGTCCCAAACCACCCCCCCCCCCACTTCCCTCCCCATTCCATCCCTCTGGGTTGTCCCAGTGCACCAGTTTTGAGTGCCCTGTTTCATGCATTGAACTTGGACTGGTCATCTGTTTCACATATGGTAATATATATGTTTCAATGCCATTCTCTCAAATCATCCCACCCTCGTCTTCTCCCACAAAGTCCTAAAGTCTGTTCTTTATGTCCATGTCTCTTTTGATGTCTTACACATAGGATCATCGTTACCATCTTTCTAAATTCCATATATATGTTTTAATATACTGTATTGGTGTTTTTCTTTCTGACTTACTTCACTCTGTATAATAGGCTCCAGTTTCATCCACCTCATTAGAACTGACTCAAGTGCGTTTTTTAAATGGATAATCCATTTTGTATATGTACCACAGCTTTCTTATCCATTCATCTGCTGATGGACATCTAGGTTGCTTCCATGTCCTGGCTATTGTAAACAGTGCTGCGATGAACATTGGAGTACACGTGTCTCTTTCAATTCTAGTTTCCTTGGTGTGTGTGCCCAGCAGTGGGGTTGCTGGGTTGTATGGCAGTTCTATTTTCAGTTTTTTAGAGAATCCACACTGTTCTCCATACTGGCTGTACTAGTTTGCATTCCCACCAACAGTGTAACAGGGTTCTGTTTTTCTCCACACCCTCTCCAGCATTTATTATTTGTAGACTTCTGTTTGTAGATGGCAGTCGTTCTGACCTGCATGAGATGGTACCTCATTGTGGTTTTGATTTGCATTTAAGACTCACTTCTAATAAGAAATGAGGAAGAAATTAATTCTGGAGGAAAATTAAATGTCAGATTTTGATTTAATGAGTGAGGTATTTCTTTTCAGAGAATTCATGTCCCACTGTGTCTTTTTAGAAAGAATCAATGTTTCTTAAAGATACCTGAAATTTGGTGGTGTGATTTTGTATCAGGCATTTAAAATTATTTTTATTTTTGTGGTGGTGGTGGTGGTGGTGGGTTTGTGTGTGTGTGTATGTAGGCACGTGCCTTTTTAATTTAGCTATACTGATTTATTCTTGAGTTGATTTTTTGGGCACATTTTCATTGGAGGGGGGCTGATGAACTGGACCCTGAACAGGGGAAACAATGTGACCCAAATAGATTTAGCACTTGCCCCTGCGGAGATTTTAAATTAACAATAAGGGTGATGTGTGTGGCGACTTAAAAATATTGCATAATGTGAAAAATTGCACAACTTGAGAGTTGTGTGTTGTTTTATTTGGGGGAAAATTGAGGACTGCAGCCCAGGAGATAGCACCTCAGATAGTTCTGAGAAACTGTTCCCAAGAGGTAGGGGAGGAAGGTCAATATATAAGATTTTGGTGAAGGGAGAGTTCAGTGCAACCAGGTACTTACTTTACAGAAAGTTTTCTGCTAGTCATGAGGCGCTGATGTCACCATGAAGGGAGTTAGTGCTTTACTAGATATGAGGAGATGAAAAGATTGGGTTCATAAAACCAGTTCCTAAAAATATCTATCTGAAGACCTGTCCCACCAGTTTTCCTGAGGCATATTACCTCATGTATTCTCCACCCTGAACTCTCTTCAGGGCATGTCAAAAGTCAGTGGCAGCCCCAGCAGCATCACAGGATACAGTCCCAGGAGAGGCAGATGGCTGATGCCCTTGACAAGTGCCAGTTGTAGTTGACACACCCGTAAGATGTTACACAAAATTCCATTTGAACTTTTTGGCCAAACCAATAGAAAACACAAATCAGGAGAACTTAAGAAAGTCAGGAAAAGTATCTTAAAATGGACAAACGTTTGAACCTGAAAGATGCGTTGTATATAGCTAGACAAAGAGGCTGTGGAATCAGAGTAGGGAGGAGATTTGAAAGAACCACAGAAGCATAATCTCTCAGGCAGTACTAAGCCTGGTGTGTTCCAGGAGCTGAGAAAAGATGGAGAAAGTTAAGACAGAAAGCCAAGTGTGGAGTGAAAGTGTTGAGTGGAGAGGAGGGAGGGCATGGAAGATGATGGTAAGCTTTGGACCTTGTTCTAAGGCCATTTGGAAGCCATTGAATCAGAGTTTTAAATACGGAGTAATATGATTTTGTTGATGATTTAAACAAAACACTAGCTTCTGGATTCAGCATGGAGTTTAGGATGGATAAGAATAAATGCAGAGTCCACATGTATAGAAGCTTTTGTAAGTTCAGAACTCAGATGATTTTGGAGCTGAAAAAGTTGGGGTTTGGTGATGATGGTGAAATTGGAAAAGCTGGCATGTTTAAGATGTGTAGGAGGTAGAATTAGAGTATTTGGTGTTTGATGTTTTCTCTCTACCACATGATATAGAGTAAGTGTATAAGTTAGTCGCTCAGTCGTGTCTGACTGTTTGTGACCCCATGGACTGGGGCCCGCCAGGCTCCTCTGTCCATGGAATTCTTCAGGCAAGAATACTGGAGTGGGTTGCCATTCCCTTCTCCAGGGGATCTTGCCAACTCAGGTTTTGAACCCGGGTCTCCCGCATTGCAGGCAGATTCTTTACCATCTGAACCACCAGGGAAGCCCATGATACAGAGTAGGGGTTGGCAAACTGTGACCTGTGGGCCAAAACTGCTCCAGTGCTAGTTTCTATTAATAAAGTTTCATTTGAACACGATAAAACACAATATTCTTGCCTGGAGAATTCCATGGACAGAGGAGCCTGGCAAGCTACAGTCCATGGGGTCACAAAGAATTGGACACGACTGAGTGACTCACTCATTCACTCACTGGAACACATATGTTTACATGCTCCCTATGGCTGTTTCTGTGCTACAGTCACAATTAAATAGTTGCCATACATGTGGCTCACAGACTTTTTTTCCTCAATTTCCTAATTTCATTATTTATTTATTATTTTTAACTGTGCTGGGTCTTTGTTGCTGCACAGACTTTCCTCTAGTTGTGGCAAGTAGGGGCTATTCTCTAGTTGTGGTGCACGGGCTTCTCATTGTGGTGGCTTCTCTTGTTGCGGAGCACAGGCTCTAGGCATGTGAGCTTCAGAGTTGTAGCACGTGGGCTTAGTAGTTGCAGTTCCCAGGCTCCAGAGCATAGGCTCAGTAGCTGTGGTGCACAGGCTTAGTTGCTGTGAGCCAAGTGGGATCTTCCCTGATCATGGATCGAACCCGTGTCTCCTGCATTGGCAGGTGTATTCTTTACCATGAGCCCCCAGGGAAGCCCACCATGTGAACTCTTAGTTGTGGCATGTAGGATATAGTTCCCTGTCCAGGGATCAAACCTGGGCCCCCTGCATTGGGAGTGCAGAGTCTTAGCCACTGGACCACCAGGGAAGTCCTGTGGCCCACAAATCCTAAGCTATTTACTATCTAGCCATCTATAGAAAAAGTTTGCCAACCTCTAATATGTAAAGTACGCATCAAGTGCTGTGCTGGTGGCAGGATTTGGAGTCCTGAAGAAACTGGTTGTTGTTGTTTAGTCACTAAGTTGTGACCGACTCTTTGTGACCCCGTGCACTGCAGCACCCCAGGCGTCCCTGTCCTTCACCATATCCCGGAGTTAGTTCAAACTCATGTCCATTGAGTCAGTGATGCCATGCATCATCTCATTCTCTGTCACCCCCTTCTCCTCCTGCCCTCAATCTTCCCCAGGATCAGGGTCTTTTCCAGTGACTCAGCTCTTCACATCAGGTGGCCAAAGTATTAGAGCATCAGCTTCAGTATCAGTCCTTCGAATGATTATTCAGAGTTGAATTTTTTTAGGATTGACTGGTTTGATCTCTCTGCTGTCCAAGGGATTCTCAAGAGTCTTCTACAACACCACAGCTCAAAAGCATCCATTCTTTGGCACTCAGCCTTCTTTATGGTCCCACTCTCACATCTGTACATGACTACTGGAAAAACTGTAGCTTTGACTGCACGGACCTTTGTCAGCAAAGTGATTTCTGTGCTTTTTAGGTCACTGTCTAGGTTTGTAACAGCTTTTCTTTCAAGGAGCAAGCGTCTTTTAATTTTAAGGACACAGTTCTGTACTTGGAGGATTTACGTTATTGTTGGAGAGAGAGGCAAACTCACCTAAACAAATACATATAAAAATCCCAACTTGATAAGGGTAGTGGAGGAAAAGAAGAAGGTGTTAGAGGTTTTTTTGTTAAAAAAAATTCTTTTGTTGTTGTTGATGTGGACTTTTTATAATCATTTAATCTGTTAAAATGATGTTTCTGTTTTGTTTTGGTTTCTTGGCCATGAGGCGTGTGGGATCTTAGCTGCCTGACCAGGGATAGAACTCGAACCCCCTGCATTGAAAGGCGAAGTCTTAATTACCAGACTGTCAGGGGAGTCCCTTGAGGTGTTTTAAGGGAGCTTCCCAGGTGGCTCAGTGGTAAAGAATCTGCCTGCTAATGCAGGAGACTCAAGTTCAAAGGAAATGGTAACGCACTCCAGTATTCTTGCTTGGGAAATCGCATGGACAAGAGCAGCCTGGTGGGCTACAGTCCATGGTGCTGCAAAGAGTCGGACACAACTTAGTGACCGCACAACAACAACAAAGAGGAGAGGTGGTCCTTTTATTACGTGAGAGGAGTCAGTAGAAATGGTCAGGGCCTGTGGTGTGAAAGATGATGAGGGGCCCAATATGTTGCGTATTGAAGTAAATTTCTGAGTAATTTGGCTGTTTGGCTTGGCGCCCTGCTCGTGGTCCACAGAAAGGGAATTAATCACCCGGGCCAAACCCCTGCTTGGTGTTCTGCTTCCTCTCGTTTCTCCTCTTACCTCCATGTTTCTTATTGCAGGAAGGACACACACTGAAACTTTATACCCTGGCGCTGGTATCATGGTGAGGGGGAAGATTGAGTCTGGATAGTTGTGGGGGTGGGATAATCTTGTACTGGGGGCCCTGTCTGCTCTCTCGTTAAGGGGAGGGAAGTGTGGAGCATCTTTAGCCCCATCCCCGGGATGTTTTAGCCTCTTTCAGTGCATGACCTGCAGTTCCAGAGGGAACTGGCTTGGATGGAGGGTTCCCAAAGCAATCCTGGGGTTTGGTACCTAATTCTGGAGTCTAATGGCAGTGAGGGGGCTCAGATTGAGCCGGCAGCCACAGAACTCCTCCATGGCCATCCCTGCCATCGCTTGTGAGACCTACCGAAAACACACATGGCTCTAAAAATTAAGGTTAATTAAAATCCAACAAAATTTAAACCTTAGCTTCTCAGTTACCAAACCACATTTCTCAAGTGCTCAGGAGCCACACGTGCTGGTGGCTGCCTTTTTTTGGAAAGTGCAGGCATAGAACATTCCATTCATGACAGAGAGCTTTACCAGTCAGTGCTGTTCTAGAGAATTCCGAGATTAAAAGGCCATCACGTTTCCCAGATGCAATGGAAGTCCGGTTTTAACAGGGATAAAACAATGACTCATCCTAGGGACTTCATGAAAATGAAAAGAGCAAGCTCAAACTTCTGATGCCTTGAATAAGGAGTTCAGGAAAACCTCAGTAAAGCTGAGAAGAACAGGCTCTGTCATCGCTGGATAGTGCAGCAGCAGAGAGCCAACGCTTATACTTTCAGATTTGTCCAAATGTTAAAAGAAAGTAATTATTTTTGGTTGGGTACGCCATATGAGCTCTGTCCCAGCAACTCTTCAGTTTTGCCCTAGTAGCACAGTGACAACCACAGAGATGAACAGATGGGCGTGGCCATGTGCCAATAAAACTTTATTTAGACAAACAGGAGGCAGGCCAGGTTTGCTGAGCCCAGCTTTGCAGAGAACACTGAATATTCTCGCACTGGGTCTGCCTTCCCCAAGGGATAAACCCTCATTCTGTAGAATGGTGGGGGTGGTCCTTGCTGAGCCACAATACATGCGCTGCCTTAGGAATCAGTCACCTTAGAGGATGTGGCGATGGAGCTGATCCAGGAGTGGACGTTGCTGGACGATGCTGGGAGGAACCTGTGCAGACACGTGCTGCAGGACAACTGCAGGACCCCGGCGGCCAGGGGTAAGGCTTTCGCTACTCTGGTTCTTCCTGTATGCAGAGGCTCTTTTTGTTTTTAAAAATTATTTATTATTTATGGCTGTGCTAGGTCTTTCTTTACTTGGGGCGAGGGGGACCTACTCTGGTTGTGGTGCGTGGGTTTCTCACTGCAGCGACTTCTCTTATTGTGGAGTACAAGCTCTGGGACGCGCAGGCTTCAGTAGTTGTGGCTCCCTGGCTCCAGAGCACTGGCTCAGTAGTTGTGGTGCATGGGGTTAGTGGCCCCACAGCATGAGCGGTCTTCCTGGACCGGACACTGAACCCACCACGTCCCCTGCATTGGTAGGCGGGGAAGCCCTGCAAATGCCCTTTAAGTGCCTGCCATATGGCCACAGTGATGCGATGTGGATTTCATAAGGTTCGTCATTCATGGGCTTTCACAGGATAACAGCTGCATGCACCGAGTGGACTTCATTCTCTCTATAGTTAGGGCTTCCCTGGAGCTCAGATGGTAAAAAATCTGCCTGCATTGCGGGAGACTCAGGGTCAGTCACTGGGTCAGGAAGATCCTCTGGAGGAGGGAATGGCTACCCACTCAAGTATTCTTGCCTGGAGAATTCCATGGACAGAGGAACTACAGAGGATACTAGCGGGCTACAGTTCATAGCGGTTGCAACGAGTTGGACATGACTGAGCGACTAATACTTTCTCCATGGGGTCAGGACCTGCATAGGTCTCCTTGAGTTTGGCCTTGGAACTTAGAGAACCTCAGTTCGGAAGGGCGGAGAGGAGAGTGTTTGTGGTTTGGGCCCTTGTAAAGGAACCTCATTGAATTCATTAAAAAAAAAAAATTGAATGTGATTGCTTAGGTCCCCGCCTACTTGCTTGGCTTCAGGAGCTAAGGCCCAGGTGGAGAGTGGGCAGGCTGGGGAAGCATTTATTTTCCTCTGCAAGCCCTTCCTCCCTTGGCCCATATGTCCTTCTCCAGCAGCAGGGACTCCACCATGCAAAGCCAGTCTCGTCTCCCAGGTGGAGCCAAGAGAAGAGCTGAAAGCAGCAGAGCACGGTGTTCTGTATGCCACGGGTGTGGGTAAGTTCCCCGGGGGCATAGGGTGTCGTGACCCACCCAGACTGGGGTTGAGGGGTGGGTGCTGCTGGGAAGTGTCAGTTTGAGAGTATTTGTAAGATTCTTTATTCTGAGGGGAAATAAGACTGTTTGGGGTGAGTTCCTCTAACTCTTCCTTTTTTCGCTTTCTAACTCTCCTCTAATTGTTGGTTTCAGATTCATGTTGATGTATGGCAAAAACCAGCACAACGTTGTAAAGCCGTTATCCTCCAATTAAAAATAAATAAAAGAGTTGAAAAAAAGATCTGTTTCAATTTCTATTTTTTAAGGTTTTTTTTTTTTTTAAGTGTATACTGTTTTTAAAATCGGAGGATAATTGCTTTAGTGTTGTGTTGGCTTCTGCTATTCCACAATGCAAATCAGCCACAAGTAGACACACATCCGCTCTCTCTTGAAGCTCCCTCCCACCCCCCCGACCCCATGCTACCACTCTAGGTTGTCAGAGCACTGGTTGAGCTCCGTGTGTTACACAGCAGCTTCCCACTTGCTATCTGTTTTGCATACGTGATGTATATGTTTCAGTGCTCCTCTCTCAATTCGTCCCACCCTCTCCTTCCCCCGCTGTGTACACAAGTCTGTTCTCTATGTCTGTGTCTCTATTCCTGCCCTGCAAATCAACTTGTCTTTTTTTTTTAAAATTGAGATATTCACACACTGTAAACTTCACCCTTTTAAAGTGTACAGTTCACAGGTTTTTAGTATATTCACAAAGTTGTGCAACCATCACCACTATCCAGCTCTGGAACACTTCCATCACCTCAAAAAGAAACCCTGTACTGATTAGCGGTCACTTCCCATCCCTCCTCCCGCAGCCCCCAGCAACTGCTAATCCACCTTCTGTCTCTGTGGATTTGCCTGTCCTGGACATTTCACACAGATGGACTCATACATCCGTATCTGTCTTTCACGCAGCATTGTGTTTTTTGAGGCTCCTTCATGTCATAGCATGAGAGGCTTCATTGCTTTTTAAGGCCAAATGGCAGTCCTCCTTGTGGAAGGACCACATTCTGTTGATCCATTCATCAGGTGGTGGAGGTTTGTTTTCACTTTTGGTGATTGTGAGTAGTGCTACTCTGAACATTTGTGAGCAAGAAGTTTTGTGGATGTGTTTTCGTTTCCCTTGAGTGTGAGAATTCCACTTAGGTGTGGAATTGCTGGGTCATTTTGTTAAACTTTCTGAAGAACTGCCAAATCGTTTTTAAAACTTTTTTTTTCTTTTTAATTTATTTTTTTATTGAAGGATAATTGCTTTACAGAATTTTGCTGTTTTCTGTCAAACCTCAACATGAATCAGCCGTAGGTATACGTATATCCCCTCCCTTTTGAACCTCCCTCCCGTCTCCCTCCCCAACCCATCGCTCCAGGTTGATGCAGAGCCCCTGTTTGAGTCTCCTGAGCCATACAGCAAATTCCTGTTGGCTATCTATTTTACAGGTGGTAGTGTAAGTTTCCATGTTACTCTTTCCATGCATCTCACCCTCTCCTCCCCTCTCCCCATCTCCATAAGTCTGTTCTCTATGTCTGTTTCTCCATTGCTGCCCTGTAAATAAATTCTTCAGTACTGTTTTTCTAGATTCTGTATATGTGCGTTAGAATACGATATTTCTCTTTCTCTTTCTGACCTACTTCACTCTGTATAATAGATTCTAGGTCCATCCACCTCATCAGAACTGACTCAAATGAGTTCCTTTTTATGGCTAATATTCCATTGTGTATATGTACCACAATTTCTTTATCCGTTCATCTGTCAATGGGCATCTAGGTTGCTTTATGTTCTAGCTATTGTAAATAGTGCTGCAACAAACAGTGGGATGCATGTGTCTTTTTCGATTTTGGTTTCCTCAGGGTATATGCCTAGGAGTGGGATTACTGTGTCATATGGTGGTTTTATTCTTAGTTTTTAAGGACTCTCCATATTGTCTTTCATAGTGTCTGTATCAATTTACATTCCCACCAACAGTGCAAGGGTGTTCCCTTTTCTCTACCCCCTCTCCAGCATTTATTGTTTGTAGACTTTTTGATGGCCATTCTGCCTGGTGTGAGGTGATATCTCATTGTGGTTTGGTTTGCATTTCTCTAATAATGAGCAGTGTTGAGCATCTTTTCATGTGTTTGTTAGCCATCTGTATGTCTTCTTCGGAGAAATGTCTGTTTAGGTCTTTTTCCCACTTTTTGATTGGATTGTTTGTTTTTCTGGCATTGAGTTGTATGAGCTGCTTATATATTTTGGAAATTAACTCTTTGTCAGTTCTTCCATTTGCTATTATTTTCCCCATTCTGAGGGTTGTCTTTTCACCTTGCTTATAGTTTCCTTTGCTGTGCAAAAGCTTTTACGTTTAATCAAGTCCCACTTGTTTACTCTTGTTTTTATTTCCGTTACTCTCGGAGGTGGGTCATAGAAGATCTTGCTTTATGTCAGAGAGTGTTCTGTCTATGTTTTCCTCTAAGAGTTTTATAATTTCTGGTCTTACTTAGGTCTTTAGTCCATTTTGAGTTTAATCTTTGTGTATAGTGTTAGGAAGTGTTCTAATTTCATTCTTTTACATGTAGCTGTCCAGTTTTCCGAGAACCATTTATTGAAGAGTCTGTCTTTTCCCCATTGTATATTCTTGCCTCCTTTGTCAAAAATAAGGTACCCATAAGTGGGTTTATTTCTGGGCTTTCCATCTTGTTCCATTGGTCTATATTTCTGTTTTTGTGCCAATACCATACTGTCTTGATGACTGTAGCTTTGTAGTATAATCTGAAGCCAGGAAGGTTGATTTCTCCAGCTCCATTCTTCTTTCTCAAGACTGCTTTGGCTGCTTGGGGTCTTTTGTGTTTCCATATGAATTGTGAAATTTTTTTGTTCTAGTTCTGTGAAAAAGGCCATTGGTAGTTTGATAGGGATCACATTGAATCTGTAGATTGCATGTGGTAGTCTAGTCATTTTTACAATATTGATTCTTCCTACCCAGGAACATAGACTATCTCTCCATCTGTTTATGTTGTCTTTGATTTCTTTCATTAGTGTCTTATAATTTTCTTTGTACAGTTCTTTTGTTTCCTTAGGTAAGTTTATTCCTAGATTTTAAATTCTTTTTGTTGCAATGGTGAATGAGATTGATTCCTTAATTTCTCTTTCTGATTTTTCATTGTTAGTATATAGAAATGCAAGTGATTTCTGTATATTGATTTTATATCTTCCAACTTTGCTAAATTCACTGACTAGCTCTAGTAATTTTCTGACACTATCTTTAGGGTTTTCCATGTACAGTATCATGTCATCTGCAAACAGTGAGAGCTTTACTTCTTCTTTTCTGATCTGGATTCCTCATTTCTTTTTCTTTTCTGATTGCTGTAGCTAGGACTTCCAGAACTGTGTTGAATAATAGTGATGAAAGTGGACACCCTTTTCTTGTTCCTGATCTTAGGGGGAATGCTTTCAGTTTTTCACCATTGAGAATAATGTTTGCTGTAGGCTTATCATATATGACCTTTACTATGTTGAGGTAAGTTCCTTCTATGCCCATTTTTTGAAGAGTTTTAATCATAAACTGGTGCTGAATTTTGTCAAAGGCTTTTTTTGCATCTATTGAGATGATAATATGGTTTTATCTTTCAATTTGTTAATATGGTATATCACATTGATTGATTTGTGTATATTGAAGAATCCTTGCATTCCTGGAATAAACCCAACTTGACCAGGGAAGTCACAAGTTTGTCTTTATGATGTGTTGCTGAATTCCGTTTGCTAAAATTTTGTTGAGGGTTTTTGCATCTATGTTCATCGGTGACATTGGCCTGTAGTTTTCTTTTTTTGTGTGTTGTTTTTGTCTGGTTTTGGTATCAGAGTGATGGTCGCCTCGTAGAATGAGTTTGGAAATGTTCCTTCCTCTGCAGTTTTTTGAAAGAGTTCTAGAAGGACAAGCATTATCTCATCTCTAAATGTTTGATAGAATTCTCCTGTGAAACCATCTGGTCATGGGCTTTTGTTTCTTGGGAGATTTTTGATCACAGCTTCAATTCAGTCAAACTGCTTTTGAGATTTGTTGTTCTTGTTCAGTCGCCAAGTCATGTCCAACTCTTTGTGACCCAATGGACTGTAGCACGCCAGGCTTCCCTGTCATTCACGATATTCCTGAGTTTGCCTAAGTCCATGTCTATTGTTTTGGTGATGCCATCCAACCTCTGATCCTTTGTTGCCCTCTTTTGAGATTAAGGACACTAATTTACCTTTCCCCCAGTGGTGGGTGAGGATTCTGATTTCTGCATGTCATACACACACTTTTTGTTTAGTTCTTTTTTTAAATTTGAAAATATTTATTTATTTATTTATTATGGTGGCAGGTCTTAGTTGCAGCACAAAGGGTCTTTACTTGCAGTGGCATATGGGATCTTAGTTCTCTGACCTGGGATTGAACCCAGGTCCCCTGCATTGGGATTGTGGAGCCTTAACCAATGGACCACCAGGGAAGTCACAAGTTTGTCTTTTTAAAAAAAATATCTTTTTCTTCTTCAAACTTTTTATTTTGTATTGGGGTATACCAGGTTCATCTTTATATTGAACATTTCTATATATACTTCTTGTTTGATTACATCTTGTTTCTCTGATAACACACTTTCTGGCAATATCAGTCTAAATCTCCATGGTGGGGACTTCCTTGGTAGTCCAGTGGTTAAGAATCCACGTTCCAGTGTATGGGACATGGGCTCCATACATGGTCAGGGAACTGAGATCCCACATAGCGAGGGGCAACTAAGCCCCAGTGCCACAACTGGAGAGCCCTTGAGCTGCAGAGCCCATGTGCCTGTGGACCACAACTAGAGAGGTGCACGCACGGCAGCGAAAGATCCTGCATGCTGCAGTGAAGATCCCACGGGCCACAGTGAAGACCCAGCACAGCCAAAAATAAATAAATATTAAAAAAGTCTCCATGAATTCTTTTACCAGGAAAAGCCTCTGGTTTCCACCTCATCCCGTCACTGCCCAGCTCTACGCACAGCCCTACTCTTTAGAATCTCCCTTTGCTCACTGCAGCAGTAAAGAATCCACCTGCCAATGCAGGAGACACAAGAGACTATCCCCAGGATCGGGAAGGTCCCCTGGAGGAGGAAATGGCAACCCCCTCCAGTATTCTTGCCTGAAGAATCCCATGGACAGGGAAGCTTGGCGGGCTACAGTCCATGGGGTCACAAAGAGTTGGACATGACTGAGCACACAGCTCAACACAAGCTTGCTCACTGATACCTTCTACCTTTCAGTATTGTCCCAAGTTTAGGGTCAATATTAAAAAAAAAAAAAGGTGTGTGTCAGTTTCATACCATGACTTCTTTCTGAAATAAGGTAGTTTTTTTTTTTTTTCCCCATTCATTTTAGACTGGGAATCTCAATTTACACCCAAAGAGCCTACTCCTCTGCAGGATATTTCAGAGGAAAACTCATCCTATGATTTCCAAATGGTAAGATTCATGGGGGACGATTCTTCATTCCCTGTCATAGGAGAAGGTGAGGAGTAGCTGAGTTGGATGTGCACACCAGGGCCAGGCAGACACTTGAGCCAAGGTGTTTCCTCCAGGACATGAAGTATCTGGAGGGAGCGCCCGTCTTGGGTGATTTAGGGTGGAGGGAATATTGGCTGGGTGTGTGAGAACTGCATAAAGGAGCTGGTTCAGAGTGTGGGCTGTGGGTCACGGGAGATGTGGATAACTGACTGTGGCCCTGTGATTGACAGATGCCAGGTAGGCAGATACAGAACCTAGGAAAACACAGAACAGTGTTCATATTCAGAACGAAGTGCTCCCAACTTTTCTGTAAAAGCCTTTTTAGGGACTCCCCTGGCAGTCTAGTGGTTAGGACTCTGCAGTTTTACTGCCAGGGTCTCAAGTTTAATCCCTGGTTGGTGAACAAAGATCTCACAAGCTGTGCAGTGCTGCCCGGAACAAAGCAAAAACCTTTCTAGTAAAATATCTCACAGTGCCTCTGAGGGTTGGTGGTCTACCCTCCAGCCACGGGTCCCCCAAAACCAGAAAAGGGTCAGGTGTGTGCGTCCAAGTCCTTGGTGCAATTGGTCCTCAGAGACCCTCGTTGGCTGGTGCCCACAGTGAAGTAGGGGAGTTGCCAGGTCTGAAACTGCCAGACCCACGTTGCCCAAATTCTTTTCTTAATTAATTAATTTGGCTGGGTCTTAGTTGCAACATGCGCTTCCCTGGTGGCTCAGACAGTAAAGAATCTGCCTGCAATGTGGGACTGACCTAGGTTCAATCCCTGGGTCGGGAAGATCCCCTTGGAGCAGAGAATGGCACCCTACTCCAGTATTCTTGCCTAGAGAATCATGGGTAGAGGAACCTGGCGAGTACAGTCCGTGGGGTCGCAAAGAGTCAGACATGACTGAGCAATTAACACTTTAGTTGTGACAAGTGGGATCTAGTTCCCTGACCAGGGATAGAATCCAGGCCTACTGCATTGGGAGTGCAGAGTCTTAGCCACTGGACCACCAGGGAAGTCCCACGGACCCCAAATTCTGATGGCACTACCCCCAAACTTTGGGTCTCTTACGGTGAGGATGGCCTCCATACCACCTCTTCCTGCTTAGCACCCTCCATTCCTTTTCCCAGGGGCCAGAGCTGGACCTGAAGATAGAGATCAAGTCTGAGATGGAAGAGGAGGTGATGCCTCCGGCTCCAGAGGACTGGTCAGCTCTCCAGCAGTCTTCTGAATATGCAGTAAGTCTGGGAGGTGGTCTGCTAGGAGGGCCCCAGCCCCTGCCAAGAAGGCCCACGGTTCAGGATATGTCTGTAAGTGGGGAGGCAGGAGGGAGGGAGGAATGGAAGACCAACTAGATTGGAAATGGGGAACATGCTGGAGGCCCAGGCTTAGCTCCTGGTGAGAACTACTGACCAGGCCTTGGTGTTTCTGCATTGAGTGTAATTATCCCCAGTGTGGTGTCAGGCCCAGGGCAGTCCTAGGGGAGGGGGTTGCACCCAGGGTCCAGGTCTTGCCTCTCTGGGTCCAGATTTCCTTCTTCAGTCCTTCCATCCTTTCCACGGCCGGAAACCTGCAGGAATGAGCAGGTCCTGTGACCCAAGGGCTGTGTGGAGAGTGTCCAGGGTGGTAACCATGCTCTGGGCTTGGGGCCTTGTGTTTTGGTTCTGAGGTGGAGAGAGTTACAGAGAAGGACACTTTAAGGTGTGCTTGGAGCCCTGCCCTGAGGAGAAGGGGCCTATTCTCCCCTGTCTCCCACCCATCACCGGCCCTGAGGGACCAGCCACATTAGCTTCCCATCCTCCACCAAGTCCTGCCATCTTTTCCTCCAAAATATAAACCTGCCTCTGCCTGCTCCTCCTGGCCCTAGTGCCAGCACCTTGCCCAGAGCCACTGTTAGTTCTCCTGGACCCAGCCTCCTGCTGGGCATGGAGGCCAGAGACATCCTGTAGTAAGCAAGTCAGGGGCTTTCCTGGTGGTCCAGTGGTTTAAGAATCCACCTGCCAATGCAGGGCACACGGGTTCGATCCGTGGTCCAGGAAGATTCCATGTGCCACGGGGCCACTAAGACCGTGCACCACAACTACTGAGCCCGAGCTCTAGAGCCTAAGAGCCACAGCTATTGAGCCTGTTTTCTGCAAAAAGAGAAGCCACTGTAGTGAGGATCCCCTCCCCACAACTAGAGAGTGCTGCACACCAGAACTAGAGAAAGCCCAGGCGCAGCAATGAAGACCCAGCACAGCCAAACGTAAATAGAAATTAAAAAAAAAAATACACAAGTTGGTTTAAACACCTTTCCTGAGGGAGTGGCCGTTGGTGTAGGAGGGTTCCCGTCCCTTCTCCCACAGCAGGGATTGTCCCCTTGGGAATAGTTTACTAACACCCTCTCATTTGCAGGGCTCCACCCATGCCTCCTGCCTCACTCCTCAGTCTACCGGCCATCCACTGCTCCTCTGTGCCCCAGGATATGCCCCCCTCCCAGAGGCTGCTTATATGAGCCCTTCCTTACCCAGGCCCCCTCTCTCTGTCCCGTCTTGGACTTGAAATTCCATGACACTGAGTAGCTTTGTGTTGAGGAGTTGTAAACCTGGACATGGTGAATGAGCCTTGTCCCTCCTCTTAGCATGTTTCCCAAAGCAGGGCCAGTCACACCAGTTCAGTCTGGGTGAGCAGGTGTGAGCGGATCCCACCCACGCTGTGACTCTATAATCTGTGCCTGTCACTCTGTCCAGGGGCTGAAGGTGGCTGTGCAGATGCAGAGGGTGGCCGCGCCGGCGCCTGCGCTGGGCCTCCCCAGACTGTGGAGGGCTGGGGGTGCTGGTGAGTGAGCGCCCGGTGGGATTACAGCCTGAGGGCCCTGCTGTGATGTGTTCTGTTGTGTCTGGGAACTTGGATCCAGCTTCCTTCCTTCTGACTGCAGTCGTTGTCTTAGGGAGAGAATATATAACGTCATCTTATGTTTTGTGGGCTCCTCAGGTGGTGCTCGTGGTAAAGAGCCTGCCTGCCAGTGCAGGAGACAAAAGAGATGTGGGTTTGATCCCTGGGTCGGGACGATCCCCTGGAGGAGGGCATGGCGACCCACTCCAGTATTCTTGCCTGGAGAATCCCATGGACAGAGGAGCCTGGCATGCCACAGGCTGTGGAGTCGCAAAAGTTGGACACAACTGAAGATGTAGCACATACAGTATTCCATCGTATATATGTACCATGTCTTCTTTGTCCATTTCTCTCTCAGTGGACATTTAGGTTGGTTCGGTATCCTGGCTGTTGTAAATAGTGCTGCAGTGAACACTGGAGTGCATGTATCTTTTTCAGTTATGATTTTCTGCATGTATATGTCCAGGAGAGGGACTGCTGAGTCATATGGTAGTTCTATTTTTAGTTTCTTAAGGCACCTCCATACTGTTCTCCATAGTGACTGTACCAATTTGCGTTCCCACCAACCGTGAAGGAGGGTCCCCTTTTCCCCACACCTTCTCCAGCATTTCTTGTTTGTAGATTTTTCGATGATGGCCATTCTGGCAGGGGCGAGGTGATACTTCACTGCAGTTTTGATCTGTCCGTCTCTAATGACTAGCGATGTTGAGCATCTTTTCAAGTGCTTTTTGGCCATCTGTGCTATAAAGTACTCATGGAGTACTTGGAGTACTCTTGGCTCTTAAAGTACCCTGGAAGCGCTCTAGACTGTCATCTTGTGGTGAGAAGGGCACTGGGAAGCAATTGCAGACAAACCCCTGACACCCTCCCACTGGGGGCTCGCAGTCTGACTGGGGAATGTGTATGGAGTAGGCGTGTCAGGGGTCCCTAAAGCCACACCCCAAACTCAGCTTACAGTTGTACTCATGGCTCTGATTTCGTCCAGAAAAGGAATGCAAAGCAAAACCAGCCAAGGGAAAAGGCTTTTGGGGTGATGCCTGGAGGAACCCAGGCACAAGCTTTCGGAGTCCTCTCCCAGTGGAGTCACACAGGACATGCTTCATTCCTTCAGCAGCAAGCTGTGACAACACGTGCACAGTGAAATTTACAGGGAGGTTCATTATAGACTCAGAGCCCAGGGTTTTCCCTGGTGGCTGGTCATGTAGGCACCATCTGCCCAGCACATACCTAAACTCCAGGCTTCTGGAAAGAAAGCAGCCATCCAACATGGACCGCATTGTTTGAACAGACAGTTTAAGCAGAGTGAGCCCCTCTTATCAGTTAGGGTCAAGGGAGCTGTCTCGAAATCCAAGTTCTGGGACTTCCCTGGCGATCAAGTGGTTGAGACCCCATGCTTCCAATGGAGGGGGCATGGGTTCAATCCCTGGTTGGGGAACTAAGATCCCACATGCTGTGTGGCCAGCTAAGGGCCAGCCTTGCCAGCTGGCCTTGCTAAGGAGAGCAGTCAGGAGGGCTATGTTAACTTTTGTCTGCACAGGAGGGAAGCATGGAACTATGTAAAATGTATTCAGGAGGTCAAGTTGAGATAGTTTGGTGGGTCATGTACACATTCATTTACCAGAAAATTGGGGGCACTTATGGGAGGGGGACTGGGGGCTTCCCTGGTGGCTCAACATTAAAGAACCCACCTGCCAATGCAGGAGAAGCATGCTGGCATCCCTATGGGACACCAGCAAGTGACGGGGCCAGAACTTGAACAGGAGTGGAGGAGGAGGCTGGGGGGTGGGTGCCGAAGCCCAGCAAAGTGGAAGTGTTTAGTTACTCATTCATGTCCGACTCTTTGTGACCCCAAGGAGTGTAGCCTGCCAGGCTCCTCTGTCCATGGGATTTTTCAGGCAAGAATACTAGAGTGGGTTGCCATTCTCTTCTCTAGGGAGATCTTCCTGACCCAGGTCTCCCGCATTGCAGGCATATTCTTTACCAACTGAGCCACCAAGGAAGCCCTCCGAAGCCTGGGGCGGTGGGTTTTAAGATAGAGGGATTGGATAACTGAACATTTCTACTAGATCCTCCCTGTAGATGGAGGTCACAGGGGACCCTAGTGAGGTGCTGGTTGTTGAATGGTAGTGTTTTGGAACTGAATACAAGGTGAGGGAATGAATACAGAGATTGCCCATGATGGGGAACAAAGAGATAAAACAGTAGCCAGAGGGAAAGGTGGAGTATTAGAGCTGTATTGTGAGCCCCCCTCCCACCAGACTATCTATATTGAAGTTCTAACCCTTGGTACCTGTGAACGTGACCTTGTTTGGAAATAGGGTCTTCGCAGATGACATCAGGTTAAGATGAGGTCATGACAGTGGACCCTAATCCCATATGAATTGTGCCATTTTAAGAAGGGGAAGATGCCTTGTGAAGACAGGGACACGTGGGGGCGAAGGTCATATGACAACAGAGGCAGCGATTTGAGGGACGCAGTTACAAGCCCAGGATTGACCTTCATCATCAGAAGCCAAAGTTTTTCCAGTAGTCATGTATGGATGTGAGAGTTGGACCATAAAGAAAGTTGAGTGCCAAAGAATTGATGCTTTTGAATTGTGCTGGAGGAGACTCTTGAGAGTCCCTTCAACTGCACGGAGATCAAACCAGTCAACCCTAAAGGAAATCAGTCTTGAATATTCATTGGAAGGACTGATGCTGAAGCTGATGCTCCAATACTTTGGCCACCTGATGTGAAGAGCTGACTCACTGGAAAAGACCCTGATGCTGGGAAAGATTGAGGGCAGGAGGAGAAGGGGATGACAGAGGATGAGATGGTTGGATGGCATCACCGACTCAATGGACATGAATCTGAGCAAACTCCGGGAGGTAGTGAAGGACAGGGGAACTTGGTGTGCTGCAGTCCATGGGGTTGCAAAGAGTCAGATACGACTTAAGGACTGAATCACAACAACAACCATAAGCCAAGAAAAGGCAAGGAATGACTCAGCTGGAGTTTCAGAGGGAGTGTGGCTCCGCTGATGGCTTGATCCTGGACTTCTGGCTGCCAGAACTCTGAGAGAATACAATTCTGTTGTTTTAAGCCACCCAATTGTGGTATTATTATTATTTTTTTAATAGCTGCCCTGGGAAACTAATAACATGGGATCAGGATTGGACATGGTTCAGATTTAATGACCGAGGGAAATGTCCCACTGAGAGAGGAAGTGGGGGTATAGAGAGATGGGATGGCGGGGCATCACTTCTCTTCTGTAACAGGCCAGAGTGAGGAGCCTGGTGTGGGGGAGGAATGTTATCAATCTGAAGACAGAAAAGGAAGGACACTTCCTTCTCAGGCAGGCTCCCAGGGAAGTGGTGGTTTCTCTGTGCTTGGCTTGTGGTAAGTCCTGGGTGGTACCAACCCTACAGAGTCAGGGCAGAGGAAGGGGCCCTGCAATCAGGGAGGAACAACTGACCCAGGGCTGAGTCAAGAGGGAGAAAGGAGCACTGTAGAAACCTCAGAGTCTGTTGGTGAATCAAGACTGTGGCTCCAGAGATTTGGAATGGAGGAAATGTGTGTGTGTTTCTTTTCTTTTTTTTTTAAAGCACTTGTTAATGTTAAAAATAAAAACGTTTTAGTTTTTATTGGGGTATAGACAGTTAATGATAGTTTCAGGTGAACAGTGAAGCTGAGTCATATATATATAGGACTCAGCTGTATGTATACATGTATCCATTCTCCTCCAAACTCCCCTCCCATCCGTGCTGCCACATAACATTGAACAGAGTTCCATGCGGAAGTACTTGATGCCATTTAATGAATTTCCCACCATGTGGCTTCAAGCTGGTGTGGTGCTGTTCAGTTGCTAAGTCGTGTCCAACCCCTCTTGCCCTCATGGACTGTAGCCTGCCAGGCTCCTCTGTCCCTGGGATTTCCCAGGCAAGAATACTGAAGTGGGTTGCCATTACCTTCTCTGCAAGCCCTTCCCACACCCTTAGTCTTCTTCTCAACTCTTCTGTAGAATTTGGCCTTCATGATGACAGGCTGCTTTGGGAGCTTTTTGTTCCCCAGATCTTTCTGATCACATCACATCAGTGATAGGGACAGCTTCAGTCTTGTTCTCAACAGCTCTTATCTGGATCTTCTCACTGACCAAGGTTAACTGTTTATCAAGTTTGACAGTTGGACAGAGGCTCTAGTTCCTCTTTAAGTGGTAATGCCTTGTACTGACTTTCCCAAAGTCTCCTGCATGATATTCGTTCAAGTTGATCCTGTGGTGAAACAGGCCAGCAGTGTTAGCTCAGCTTCCTGGGTGTTTCCCATGATGTGGCCGTGGCTCATGTGGCCCCTAAGTTTTCGTGTCTTCCTTAGTCTGGATGGCATACTGGCTGCTGAGACGAAAGAGCTGTGTGTGTTTTTGTATATTTCTGTGTGTTTGTGTGTGTGCTTGTGTATGTGTGGTGCATCTCTTGTGTATGTGTCTCTGCACGTAGTGTATGCATGTGTGTGTACTGGTGTGAGTGAGTGTGCCCACGTGCCCAAGTAGCTGTGGGTGTGTGCAAGCATATGTGCATGCACGTCTCAGTGTGCAGTATGTGTGTGTGTGTGTGTGTGTGTTTGTCCAAGGGAGTGTGTACACCTGTGGTCACTCACAGTCAAGGTGTGCAGCCTCAGCCCTGCTGCTGAGACCCTCATGGCTCTCCTATTCTCCTGCAGCTCTGTCCGCTCAGGGCCCTGCCTGGCTCCAGAAGCGGAGCACAGAAGAAGAAGCCATGACTCCTGGGGGACTGACCACCTGTCCACAGGTAAGCAAGAACTCCTTGCTCTTCTTCCTGCTTTGCCTCCTTGTCCCCTCCCCCTGTCTGGGAGCTTCTCAACCCCACAGGGCTGGTGTCCAGGCTTCCAGGCACTGGGCCTCTAGTGGTGGGTGAGCAGTGACCTCACTTGCTGGACCCTGGGGTTAGGGGCAAGGATTTCCAGGCTAGTAGTTGTTTTATTTTAAATCATTTATTTTCTTCTGGCTGCACTGGGTCATTGTAGCTGCGCTCAGGCTTTCTCTAGCTGCAGCGAGCAAGGGCCACTGTTCGTTGCAGTGCACGGGCTTCTCATTGCAGTGGCGTCTCTTCTTGTGGCGCATGGGCTCTGGGTGCAAGGGCTTCAGTAGTTGTGGCACTTGAGTTCAGTAGTTGTGGTACGTGGGCTTAGTCACCCTGTGGCATGTGGGATCTTCCTGGATCAGGAATCGAACCTGTGTCTCCTGCATTGGCAGGCAGATGCCACCGGGGAAGTCCTGGCTAGTTGTTAATAGCTAAGTCCTGTCATGAAGTTGAGGTCCTTGGCTGCCACACTTCGGGATGCTTTCATTTTTGGAGGGAAGAATAGATGGAGAAAAGTTCCAGTTCTGAGGCCTGAGCTGAGGGACCTTAGAACCATATCTGAACATCCTGTGCACAGGAGTCTCCCTTCCCCAGGCCTGCAAACTCCTCACTGTCCTCTCAAGTCCTGAGGGGGAGCTGGCCTCTGGCTGAGCCCCTGGATGTGCATTTTAGGAGCCAGTCACCTTCGCAGATGTGGCCGTGCTGTTCACACCGGAAGAATGGCTGTTTCTAGACTCTTCCCAGAAAAGCCTCTACAGAGATGTGATGCTGGAGAACTACAGGAACGTGGCCTCTGTGGGTAAGGCCAGCCTTGCTGCTTCATGCACACATTCTTGCAGCCACTGTGGGTTCCCAGAATTCAGAGGTGAAGAGACAGACAGGTCCTGCCCTCATGGTGCTTGTTATAGTCTTGTGGCTTCCTCATGGAAATGAAAGGCCTGTCTGCCCTTCCTGGGCTTCTTAAGTGCCTTCTTGAGCCAGGCCCTGGATTGCGGGCGTTAGAGAGTCCTACTGTTCTTCGGGATCCATTGAGGGAGCTTGTACTTTAGATTCTTTGTGAAGGAAGCCTACATCAGAATGTAGGCATGCCCTTTTTGCTGTTCCCATCTCCAATGACCCTGAAGACTTCAGAGTATCAGCCCCTGTTCCGTGGCAGGCACAGTCTGCTCACACCCTGAATCTTTTCCCATGAGCAGGTGATCAACTCTGCAAAACCAGGATGTCTTCCCGTTTGGAGCAAAGAGAAGAGCTGTGCGTCACCGAGAGAGGGATCTTCCCAGGAGCCCACTTAGGTGAGCACCAGGCAGGCGAGGGGAGCACCAGCTCTGGTCGCTAAGATGAGTGTGTTAGATTTAGAAGCACTTTCAGTATCCTTGATGGGGAAGGCTGTTGGGTTGAGCTTCCTCAGTAAATTTCACTTTCGTTCCTCTTTCCCTTGCCTTTTTACCTCTAATACTTTACTCTGGCTTCATAGAGCATAGACTAAATTATCCTACCTCCTTTTTACATTTAGCACTTTCATGTGTATATTTCATCCAGTTCCTCCCCACTCTGTTTTTAAATAATACTTTCTCTCAACATCAGGCTCAGTCTTCATGGAATCTTTTCTTAGAAAATTATCTACTATTTCCACTCCTTATTTCTGTGATTACTTAACTCTTCACATAGCCAAACACCTTAAAAATTTTTTTTGCTCCTTAATATGTTCCTTTTTTTAAAAAAAATTTTATTTTTTGGCTACATCATGTGGCATGTGAGATCTTAGTTCCCCAACCAGAGATCGAACCTTGACCCCCTGCATTGGAAGTGTGGTTTCTTAACCACTGGACCAGGGAAGTCCTGATATGTTCCTCTTATTCAGTTTCTTCACATATTTAGGATCAATATTAAAAAAAATCTACATGTAGCTAGCTTACTGGTCCTTTTGATCCCAGAGTTTCCTTCCCTGTGCACTTGATATTTCCTCCCCCTTAATTCATTCCAGGTCCTCACCTTCAATACCAAGACTCAATTCCTAATCAAGATATTTTGGCGGCAATTCCATCCATTGGCATGAAAAGGGTAAGACATAAAGGGATTATTCTTGGTCCTCTGCAGTAGGAAAAGCCTGGGATTGCTGTAGGCTAGAAACTCAAGAAGCTCAGAGAGAGATTCAAGGCAAGTGGCACTCACCTAGGAGAAAGCAGTTTGTTGGGAGAGAGTCTGTGAATGTCATGAATTGGGGGAAAAAAACTCTAAATGTAGATCAAGATGTATCTTCACAGAGTCCCCAAAGCTAGCCGTTTTTAAAACGTTTGTATGTTGTATTGGGGTATAGCTGATTAACAGTGCTGTGTTTCAGGTGAATGTTCAGTTTCAGGTGAACAGTGAAGGGACTCAGCCATACAGAGACATGTCTGCATTCTCTCCCACACTCCCTCCCATCCAGGCTGCCACATAACCCTGAGCAGAGTTTCCTGTGCTATACAGCAGGTCCTTGTTGTTATCCATTTTAGATATAGCAGTGTGTACATGTCCATCCCAACCCAAACTCCCTAATTGTCCCTTCATGTCCCCCCCACCCCCCTGCCAGCCAGCAGCCATAAGTTTGCACTGTTAAGTCTATGAGTCTGTTTCTGTTTTGCAAGTGAGGTCATTTATATCATTTCTTTTTAGATTCCTTGTATAAGGGACGTCATAGGATAGTTCTTCTCTGACTTACTTCACTCCATGTGACAATCTCTAGGTCCATCTGTGTTGCTGCAAATGGCATTATTTCATTCGTTTTAATGGCTGAATAGTAGACCATTACTTTATCTTCTTTATCCACCCCTCTATCGATGGACATTTAGGTTGCTTCCATGTCTTGGCTGTTGTAAACAGTGCAAAGTTTACCATTTTTGTAAATCTGACATAGATGTAGAACATTCAAGACTTAATTTAGCCTTTAACAATTAAAAAAAAAATCTTTTTCTAAGAAGTCCCATGAAGGTAATGAAAATGGTAGCTCTTTGTGGCAGAGTATCCTCTTGAAGGAACTCAGGGTAGCAATGGCAGAGATACACTAGGCCGTAAAAGTTTGAGCTATAGGACCACCTCTCTCCTACACACAGTTTGCTTGTGGGAGAATACCTGTGACTGAAGTAAAGCCTCTGTTCTTCCCATTTTCCTCAATTGACAGGAGCCACCTCAGGTCGGAGAAAACCTCTATAAATATGATGAGCTTGGGAAGCCCTTTGACAGCATCAAACCGCTTTTTCAGTACCCGGAATTTCCTACTGAGGGAAACCCATTTGAAGGTCGAGAGAGCCGAAAATCCTTCCTCCGGACCACCCGCCTCATCGTGCCTGAGAAAGTCCCGAGCGGGGATAAAACCTACACGTGCGACAAATGTGCAAGATCCTTCAGGTACAGCTCTGAGCTCATCCGTCACGAGAAGACGCACACGGCGGAGAAGTGCTTCGAGTGTCAGGAGTGCCGCCAGGCCTTCAAGTACTTCTCCAACTTGCGGCGCCACCTGAAGACCCACGGCGGCGAGAAGCCCTTCGAGTGCAGCCAGTGCGGGAAGACCTTCACGAGGAACTTCAACCTGATCCTGCACCAGAGGAACCACATGGGCGAGAAGCCCTACTCATGCAAGGACTGTGGGAAGGCTTTCACCCAGCCATCCTCCCTGCGGAGCCACATGAGGACCCACACCGGAGAGAAGCCCTTCGAATGCTGCCACTGTGGGAAGACCTTCCGGGAGCATTCGTCGCTGAAGACGCACGTGCGGACCCACACCAGAGAGAAGCCCTACCAGTGCAACCACTGCGGCAAGCCCTTCCGCACGAGCACCAACCTGAACGTGCACAAGAGGATCCACACTGGTGAGAAGCTGTACGAGTGCGCCACCTGCGGGCAGGTCCTGAGTCGGCTCTCCACCCTCAAGAGTCACATGCGGATCCACACCGGGGAGAAGCCCTACCCGTGCCCGGAGTGCGGGCGAGCCTTCGGGGAGCCCTCCTCCCTCAGGAAACACGCGAGGACCCACACCGGCAAGAAGCCCTACGTCTGCCCGCAGTGCGGGCGAGCCTTCGGCCAGTCCTCGCACCTCATCGTCCACGTGAGAACCCACACCACAGGGAGACCCTACGAATGCACTCAGTGTGACAAAGCCTTCCGACACAGCTCTTCACTCAGCGTGCACAAGAGGATTCACGCCAGGGGAGAAAACGTCAGGACTGGAGACCTGCCTTTACCTGTGTCTCTTCCCATGGAAGGGCCCCTTGCTGATTAACTTCCTGTCTCTACAGACTCAACATCAGGGGACATAATCATCTCTTACAGTACTCCTTTAGCGACATCCTATATGGTGGCTCAGTGGTGAAGAATCGCCTGCCAGTGTAGGAGAGGAGGGGTGTATCCCTGGGTTGGGAGGATCCCCTGGAGAAGGAAATGGCAACCCACTCCAGTATTCTTGCTGGGAAATCCCAGGGATCCTGGTGGGCCGCAGTCCCTGGGGTCACAAAGACTCAGACATGACTGAGCACGTGCGCACACACACGTAACACACCACAAGCAGAGTGTGTGATCTTTATGTCGTTGAATGTTAAGTATTTGTGGAGATTTGCTTTTAGGGCTAGGGCTTCGCTGATGGCTCAGGCGGTAAAGCGTCTGCCTGCAATGCGGGAGACCTGGGTTCAGTCCCTGGGTTGGGAAGATCCCCTGGAGAAGGAAACAGCAACCCACGCCAGTACTCTTGCCTGGAAAATGGCATGTCTTGGTAGTTGCCTGCCAAAACTTCCCCTTCTTACCTGCAAAATCACCTAGGTTTTATTTGTTCAGATTGGGACTATGCAATGTATATATATATTTTGTGGCTTAAAGCAAGAGAATTTTATTCTCATACTTCTGGAGGGCAGAAGTTGAAATCAAGGTGTCTGCAGGGCCACGTTCCCTCTAAAGTCTCTGGGAGAGGAGGCCTCTTTGCCTCTTCCCACTTTTGGTGGCCCCAGGTGTGCCTTGTGGCAGCATTGTCCCCATCGCTGCCTCCATCTTCAGATGGCCTTCTCCCCTGTGTGTGTGTGTCCTCTCCTGTGTCTTCTAAGTGTCTCTTATAAGGACACATCGTCGGATTTAGGGTCTACCCAGATATCCAGGATGGCCTCATCTCAAGATCTTTAATTTAATGACATCTACAAAGACCTTTCTCCAACTGAGTTCACAACCGGAGTTTCTGGGTGGACATGTCTTTTGGTGATGGTGGTGGTGGGGGCCGCATTCAATCCACTACACCATCAGGGAATGTGCATGATTAAAATACTTCCACCTCCCTGTCCTTGCTGGCAGGGGAGGCCACGTTCTCCAGTCCTGGCCAGCAAGAGACATCATGGAGTGTGAGTCCTGGGGAAGATGTCACAAAGGAATGGTTTCATTTAGCCAGATCCCTCTCCTTCCCTGGTGGCTTGGACAGTGAAAAATCTGCCCACAATGTGGGAGACCCAGCTTCAATCCCTGGGTCAGGAAGATCCTCTGGAGAAGGGAATGGCTACCTACTCCAGTATTTTTGCCTGGAGAAGTCCATGAACAGAGGAGTCTGGCGGACTACAGTCTGTGGGGTCACAAAGAGTCTTCAGACACGACTGAGCGACTAACACTTTCACTTTCTCTCCTTCTTGCCTTTCGTACAAGCGGGCACCATATCTGGTGCTAGAGGAGGCGTCCTGTGACCACGAGGGCGAAAGCCACAGTCTAGAGTGTGGGGGACTTCCCTAGTGGTCCAGTGGTTAGGACTTTGAGCTTCCAATACAGGGCTGAGGGTTTGATCCCTGGTCAGGGAACTAAGATCCCACAGCTGTATGGTGCTGCCAAATTAAACATATAAAAATAATAGATTAAAAAAGAATAGACTGTGGCCAGAGCTACAACCATCCTGGTTCCCCGGTTGGTATCCTTGTGTGGGTGTACCAGCCCTGGGTTGTTTGTTTCTGGACATCTTGTTTACATGAAAATGATGCACTTCTTACTGGTACATGACATTGTCTTTTTTGGGGGGAGGGAAGTCTGGGGGAGGGCAGGGATGGGTTTATTGTGGCTGAATGCAGTCTCTAACTGATGCACTTAATATATGGTTCATTTTTATAAATACTTCTCGGATGGTAGAAATCAATGTATTGTATCCTACAAATGTCCACTAGATGGAGCATGCTCTTTGTGTATAAAAGCCTTTTACCCATTTAAAAATACTGGTTTCTGTCTTAGCTCAGGCTGCTATAACAGAAATACTGGGTGGCTTACAAACAGCAGAAATTTATTTCTCACAGTTCCTAGAGGTAGGAAGTCCAAGATCACGGCTGGCAGATTTGATGTCTGCCGAGGCCCCACTTCCTGGTTCATAAATGGCCATCTTCTTGCCATGTCTCACATGGCAGAAAGAGAGCAAGAGAGCTCCCTGGGGTCTCTTTTGTAAGGGCACTGATCCCATTCATGAGGACTCCATCCCTACAACCTAATTACCTCCCAAGGGCCTCATCTAACACCATCCCCTTGGGAGTTAGGCTTTAGCATGTCAACTCCAGGGAGCACCAACATTCAGTCCTTAGCAGTTTCCAGCCTATCATTTACTGAGAAAGTTACATTAAACTCTCCCACCATATGTATGAATTGCTGAATGAGTCTTTTAATTCTGTTAGTTTTAAATTTCATATATTTTGAAGCAATGGGATTAAAAGATTTTTGACGTCTTGTAAGCTTTCAGTTAATTATTCCTTTTATTCTTATAGTGGCCATCTTTCTCCCTAGCAATGAGTATTCAGCCATTCATCATCATAATAGGAAATGATTATTTAGTGCTTATTATTGCTAGATAGTATTATAGCTACTACCCTAAACTTTGTATCTTTTAAGTTATTTAGTCCTTACAATGACACTTTGAGGAAGGTACTGTTATTATCCCCAATTCACAGATGAGGAAACTGAGGCCTGATAAGTTGAGTTAACTGAGGTCCTGCAGGTGGTAAGTGACAGTCTGGCTTTCTCTACAGAACTTCACTACAGGGAGCTGTTCTCTATTTTTCCCTGTACTCAGAGTTCTGTTTTTGTGTTTTAAAGTTTTTTTGTTTTTTTCTTTTCCCCACACACTGAAAGGCTTTGTGCGATCTCAGTTCCCTGACAAAGGATTGAACCCACACCCTTGGCAGTGAAAGTGCAGAATCCTAACCACTGGACTGCCAGGGAATTCCCCTAAAGTTCTTTAATTGAGACGTAACTTATATAAAAGTCCGCAAGTCTCAGTGTTCACCTCAGTGAATTTTATGTGTATATCTATACCACTCTAGAGAAAGGAATGGCTACCCACTGCAGTATTCTTGCCTGGAGAAGTCCATGGACAGAGAGCCTGGTGGGCTACAGTCCATAGGGTCACAAAGTTGGGCATGATTGAGCGACACTTTCACACCACATCAAAAAGAAAATATTCCATCTTCCCAGAAGGTTCTCTTGGGCCCGACCCAGGTCAATGAGCCCCATCTCCAGAGTTAACCAGTATTCTGACTTCTAGCACCATAGATTTGTTTTTCCTGTTCAGAAAAATAGAACCACACAGTACACCTTCTTGTGTCTGATGTTTTCACTTAATATAGTGCCTATGAACTTTATCTTTGTCACATTATCAGTAGATCTCTTTTAAAATTGCTGTGTAATATTCCATTGTCTGAATACACTACAGTTAAAAAATTTCACTCTGTTCATGGACATCTGGGTTCTTTCCCAATGCTGTTATGAATAAAGCTGCTATGAGTATTCTTGTGTACATCTTATTGTGAACATATCTTCTTATTTCTCTTGGGCGTAAAACCTAGACATGGAATTTCTGGGTCATTGCATAGGCATATTTTTAGCTTCAGTAGATACTGCTAAACAGTTTTCCAGAGTGGTTGAAACAGTTCATACTTCCATCAATTGGGAATCCCTGGTGACTCAGTGGTGAAGTGGTAAAGGAGCAGACCACCTGCACTGGAGGAGATGCTGGTTCAGTTCCTGGGTTGGGAAGATCCTCTGGTGAAGGGAACGGCAACTCACTCCAGTATTCTTGCCTTGGAAATCAGATAGCACTGGTGTGCTACAGTCTGTGGGGTTGAGAAAGTGTCGGATATGACTCAGTGACTAAACAACCAACCACCACATCAGTAGATTAAAGTTTCATTTGCTTCATATCCTTGACAGCACATGCTACTATCAATTTATTTATAGCTGTATTAGTGGGTAAGTGATTTCTTATGTTTTATCTTGCTTTGTTTTGTGTGTGTTCGAATAATGATGTAGATTGCTACATGGTAATTTCATCCATTCTCTTATGTACACCTCTCTTCAGTGTGACTTTGATGCTCCTCTTATCAAGAGGTGGAGTTTATTTCTCTACCCTTTGAAGATGAACTTGATCACATGACTTTCTTTGGTCAGTGAAACATTATCAAACATGAGAGAAGCTAGAAAAACACATTGGAGGACTTCCCTGGTGGTCCAATGGTTAAGAATCCACCTGCCAGTGTAGGGGACACTGGTTTGATCCCTGGTCCAGGAAGATCCCACAGGCCATGGGGCAACTCACTCTGTGAGCTACAACTATTGAATCTGTGCTCTAGAGCCCGGGAGCTGCAGTTAACTGAAAACTGCCCATCCTAGGGCCTGTGCTGTGCAACAAAGGGAACCCACCGCAATGGGAAGCCTGTGCACCGCACTAGAGAGGAGCCCCTGCTTACTGCAGTGAGAGTAAGCAATGAAGACCCAATGCAGCCAAAGTTAATAATTAATAAAAGAGGAAAAACACATTAGGCTTTGCCATCTTTAGCTCAAGATTAGATTCTTGGCAGTGTGATGAAGCCTGGGCCAGCCTCTTCCAGGAGTAGACACCACATGGAGAGAGAGGATTCGCTGATGGTCAGCAACAATCCTCAGACAGGTGAGTGAGGCCTTCTTAGACTATCTGACTCCAGACAAGCCATCAGGTGACTTAAGTCTCATGAATGACCCTGGGTATCAGAACTGCCCAGCTGAGTTTATCCCAAATGCTGACGCAAAGAATTGTGAGCATATAAGCTGGTTAGGCAGCAATACATAACTGACACAGACGTTTGTATCAGAAATAGGATGTGGCTGAAACAAAAGCTTAAAGTGTGGCATTGACTTTAGAACTTTGCAGCAAGAAAGCAGATGAGAAGTGTGAGGAAACTTAATGGCTGGAAATATGGTGAGAAAACTGTTGCTAGAGGGTTAGGAAAAGGCTTTGTGATTATGTGGTAGGGAAACCACTGGTGGTAATGTCTGTAGTAACTTAGAAGATAGAACATAGTGATGTTGTGGATCTGGCTGAGGAGGGAGACTTTCTCCCCATCTCTGGCCCTCTCCATAATCTTCCTTATGAGTGCCTGGTGGTGCAAGAAGAATCTCGAGTGGGTTAGAACTTGCCTTGTGTGTGAGGCTTCCAGATTCTCTATCACACGTGTCTGACATTTAGCACTTACAAATTTTAGCAGGCATCTTACTCTCTTGTCTTCATCCTGTGCTATGGGTGAGCTAGTGCTCATATCCATGTCTCTGTCCACATCTCTTCCGCTAGATTTCAGGTTAGTTGGTTACACCTTCTGGGTTCAAGAAAGTTATGAGTTTTTTTTTTTTGTGTGTGTGTGTGGGTGTGTGTTTGTTTCTTTTTATATTTTATTTAAACTTTTAATTTTATATGGGGGTATAGCCAATGAACAATGTTGTGACAGTTTCAGGTGAACAGGGAAGGGACTCAGCCATACATATACATGTATCCATTCTCTCTCTAACTCCCCTCTCATCCAGGCTGTCACCTAACATTGAGCAGAGTTCCCTGTGCTATATCAATTCCCTGAAGTGGTTATCCACGTCATTTTGTATTTATTCTAATAAAATTTTTATTTAGTTTTGGCTGAGGCAGTTCTTTGTTGCTGCATGTGGGCTTTCTCTAATTGCGATAAGCAGGGGCACAGGCGTCTCATTGTGGTGGCTTCTCTTGTTGCAGAACACTGGCTTTAGAGCGCAGGCTCAGTAGTTGTGGCTCATGGTCTTAGTTGCCCCGTGACGTGTGGACTCTTCCTGGACCAGGGATTGAACCCATGTCCCCTACATTGGCAGGCAGATTCTTAACCCATGGACCACCAGGGAAGTCCTATCCATTTAAAATATAGCAATGTGTACGTGTCCATCCCAAACTCCCTAACGATCCCTTCCCTCTGAGAAATTTATATTTCTGCCAATTATTCAGGCTTTTCTTGTTGCTGTGGTGGCAGCAAAGTGTTACCAGTTTTCTAGATCCACGATGGAAGCCGGAAACGGGGTTCTTTACTTCCTAAAATCATGCTGCTTTTGGGAATTGATTACTGGACAATTGATTTATCCTCCTCTTTTCTGTAAGTTCCCTGAGATTAGAGATCACATGGAGCCTGTTTAGTGTCACTTCCTTTAAGTCTAGCACTGTGCTGACAGAAAATAAACATACTCATTAAGTCTACATGAATTCACATAGACAAATGCTCCTAAATGGAGGATGGACGTGCAATGCCATGACTCCTTGGAAGGGGGCAAGTAGAGACTATGTTTCTCCTACATCAAGTTGCTGCTTGACAACTGTACCTAGTAACTGGAGAGATGCAAATGATGCTCTCATGACCACCCCGATGTTGGTAGCTTAACAAAGAAGGCTCCCTTTTTTTGGGTATTTGGGTGCCTGTTTGATTTCTGTGTAGGAATAGACTTGCCCAGGGAGTTTCCTAATTTAGGCTGAATACCAACTAGACTCTTGTACCTCATCCTAGAGCATTCTGGTGCTTGTGCTGACTCCAACTGACTGCCCTCCCCACTGCTTCCCATAGAGTCTGGACTTTCAAACATCTTTCCCCTAAGATTCTTTCATGGGTCTCTACTGCTCTCAGAAAGAGGTTCACATTTCCTAGCCTAGCCCTGAAGAATCGTAGTTTCATGATCCCAGTTACTTATCTGGAAAACAATCCACCCCTGAGATGTTCCATCCTGTTATCCCTCAGCCCGCAGTGCCTACTCCCTATTCATCCTCAGGCCTCATTTACAAAGACTGCCATAAAGCTCACATGTGATGACCATTCCTGTGCATTGCCAGGCACCAGGCTCGGTTCTCCATCCCAGCCGTTTTCTTTTTCATTTTCTGTTTTTCTTTGCATCCACTCCAGTTAGGTTAGTTAGACAAGAGAGCAATTTAGTAGAAAGAGCACAAGCTTTGCCATTAAACAAGCACAGAATCTGATTCTTGGCCCTGCCAGTCACTAGTTTTGTGATATCAGACCTGTCTCCTCATTAAATGACCAGTAGATTGATGCCAGTTTCAGAGTTGAGGGAATCCTTTAGTGAGATATTCACAAAACTTTCTTTTGCAGGTGAGCTGGGGGCAGTTGCATCCTTTGCTCCCTTATTAGTAGGAAACTTGAACCACCACCAAGTAGGCAGGCTGTAATTTTACTGGTAATACCAGGAATAAAAAAGCAGAACTGTGGGTCTCATAATAAACCATGAGGAAGAAAGCATGTATGCTAGATATTTCCTGTCAGTTCATCTACAGAACACACACATATAAATTCTCATGTGATTTATTTGAATAAGAAGTATCTTTGTTGCTTAAAATCAAAAGCAGAAAGTTCTCCAAGCCTGAGCTTGAGAGCCGGTGCACCCTAAGAAGTGGCTATTTACTATTTCTCCCAGGAAGGTTGGGCCTCCCTGCTAGCTCAGCTGGTAAAGAATCCGTAGGATTATAATCACATATATGGCCCATTTCATACTACTTGGAAATATTTAAGAACAGGAAAAAATAATCAATGGTGAGAGTGAAACAATTTACCTCAGATTGGGACTTGAAACTGTGTGTTGGGACTCAAAACCAGCCAAAACTCTGTTTGGGACTCTACCCCACGTGGCTGGGATTCAAACTCAGCTAGGATTCAAACTCATGGTCTTCCAGCTGAGATCACAGACCTAGTTTAAGTTCAGGTTCTTTTTTTTTTTTCCAATTTTTATTTTTTAAAAATTATTTTAATTAGAGGCTAATTACTTTACAATATTGTAGTGGTTTTTCCATACATTGACATGAATCAGCCATGAGTGTACATGTGTCCCCCATCCTGAACCCCCCTCCCACCTCCCTCCCCATCCCATCTCTCAGGGTCATCCCAGGGCACCGGCCCTGAAAGCCCTGTCTCATGCATCGAAACTGGACTGGCGATCTGTTTCACATATGGCAATATTCATGTTATTGCTATTCTCTCAAATCATGCCACCCTTGCCTTCTTCCACAGAGTCCAAAAATCTGTTCTTTACATCTGTGTCTCTTTTGCTGTCTTGCATATAGGGTCATCATTACCATCTTTCTAAATTCCATATATATGCTTTAATATATTTGCCACTTCATGGAAAATAGATGGGGAAACAGTGGAAACAGTGGCTGACTTAATTTTTTTTGGGCTCCAAGATGGTGACTGCAGCCATGAAATTAAAAGACGCTTACTCTTTGGAAGGAAAGTTATGACCAACCTAGATAGCATATTCAAAAGCAAAGACATTACTTTGTCAACAAAGATCCATCTAGTCAAGGCTATGGTTTTTCTAGTGGTCACGTATGGATGTGAGAGTTGGACTATAAAGAAAGCTGAGTGCCGAAGAATTGATGCTTTTGAACTGTGGTGTTGGAGAAGACTTTTGAGAGTCCCTTGGACTGCAAGGAGATCCAACCGGTCCTGGGTGTTCATTGGAAGGACTGATGCTGAAGCTGAAACTCCAGTACTTTGGCCACCTGATGGCCACCTCATTTCAAATGAGAGCTGACTCATTTGAAAAGACCCTGATGCTGGGAAAGATTGAGGGCAGGAGGAGAAGGGGACGACAGAGGATGAGATGGTTGGATGGCATCACCTACTTAATGGACATAGGTTTGGGTAGACTCTGGCAGCTGGTAATGGACAAGGAGGCCTGGTGTGCTGTGGTTCATGGGGTTACAAAGAGTCAGATATGACTGAGCGACTGAACTGAACTGAACTGAACTGAACTGATTGACATTTAGGCTTTGGTTAGAAAGGATTTTTTTTGTTGTTGTTGTTCAATGCAAAGTATATTTCTATCATTGAGTTATGAACTCCAAAATTAGAAGCTTGTCATGGAAGTGCAGACAGATACCTCACTGCAGCTGGGGTCCTGGGCACCGCTATGGTCATCAATTAAAAAAATTAAAAAAATCAGATTCACTTTGCTGTATACTGAAAGTAACATAACATTGTAAGTTAACTATTGTTGTTTATTCACTTAGTCATGTATGATTATTTCATGACCCCTTGCAGTGTAGCCCACCTGGCTCTTTCTATTTATGGGATTTCCCGGGCAAGAATACTGGCTGCTGCTGCTGCTGCTGCTAAGTCACTTCAGTCATGTCCGACTCTATGTGACCCCACAGGCTCCTCTGTCTTTGGGATTTTCCAGGCAAGAATACTGGAGTGGGTTGCCATTTCTTTCTCCAATGCATGCATGCATGCTAAGTTGCTTCAGTCATGCCTGACTCTGTGCGACGCTATGGACAGCAGCCTACTGGGCTCCTCTGTCCATGGGATTCTCTAGGCAAGAATACTGGAGTGTGTTGCTATTTCCTTCTCAAGGGGATCTTCCTGACACAGGGATCAAACCCACATCTCCTACACTGGTGAGTGGGTTTTTTTTTAAACTCTGAGTCACCAGGGAAACACAATCAACTATACCCCAATAAAAATTACAAAAGATAAAAACCAAACTTAGCAAATGTACCCAAGGGGAAACGTGGGGAGAAGTAATAAACTAGGGAATTTGGATTGACATACACACTACTATACATAAAATAGATAGCTAATAAAGACATACTGTTTAGCACAGGAATTCTACTCAATATTCTGTAATAACCTATATGGGAAAAGAATCTGAAAAAGAATGAATTTATATCTATATCTATACACATAACTGAATAACTGATTCACTTTGCTTTACACCTGAAACTAACACAGCATTATAATCTATTCAATCCATAAATCTATATAATTTTTAATTCATAAAAATGTAAAACATTTAATACAATTTTAAAGATTACAGTCCATTTATAGTTATTACAGAATATTAGCTATATTACCCATTTGTACAATACATAGAAAGGATCATTTCTTAGATGGAGTTGGAGGCTCCTTGAGGCAGGAACAGTGAAAGATAAACCCTGGCCTTCCAACATTCTGGTGTCTGAGGAGCACTGTCTGGTGTGGAGGGGAAGATAAAGCTGAGAAGATAATGTCAAACCTCATCAAGGAGAATTCTCTTATGGGGTGTATTAGTTCTTAATGGCTTTATCACAAATTATTCTCCTCCCCCTCAACTTACCAGCTTAAGACAACACAAATTTATTATATGACTTTCTCTGTGTCAGGGATCTGATAAGCTGGCTTAGCTGGGTTGGAAAAAAAGGTGGAAACAGTGACAGATTCTTTTCCCCCACACCTTTCCAACAATAATATTTATTTTTTAAAATTTAAATTTATTTATTTTAATTGGAGGCTAATTACTTTACAATATTGGATTGGTTTTGCCATACATCAACAAGAATCCACAACGGGTGTACCCATGTTCCCCATCCTGAACCCCCTCCTACCTCCCTCCCATCCCTCTGGGTCATCCCAGTGCACCAGCCCCGAGCACCTTGTATCATGCATTGAACCTGGACTGGCGATTCATTTCACATATGATAATATACATGTTTCAATGCCATTCTCCTAAATCATCCCACCTCGTCCTCTCCCACAGAGTCCAAAAGGCTGTTCTGTACATCTGTGTCTCTTTTGCTGTCTTGCATATAGGGTTATCGTTACCATCTTTCTAAATTCCATATATACGTGTTAGTATACTCTATTAGTGTTTTTCTTTCTGGCTTACTTCACTCTGTATAATAGGCTCCAGTTTCATCCACCTCATTAGAACTGATTCAAATGTATTCTTTTTAAAAGCTGAATAATATTCCATTGTGTATATGTACCACAGCTTTCTTATCCATTTGTCTGCTGATGGATATCTAGGTTGCTTCCATGTCCTGGCTACTATAAACAGTGCTGTGATGAACATTGGGGTACATGTGTCTCTTTCAGTTCTGGTTTCCTCAGTGTGTATGCCCAGCAGTGGGATTTCTGGGTCATATGGCAGTTCTATTTCTAGTTTTTAAAGGAATCTCCACATTGTTCTCCATAGTGGCTGTACTAGTTTTTGTTCCCACCAACAGTGTAAGAGGGTTCCCTTTTCTGAACACCCTCTCCAGCATTTATTGCTTGTAGACTTTCAGATCGCAGCCATTCTGACTGGCGTGAAATGGTACCTCATTGTGATTTTGATTTGCATTTCTCTGATAATGAGTGATGTTGAGCATCTTTTCATATGTTTGTTAGCCATCTATATGTCTTCTTTGGAGAAGTGTCTGTTTAGTTCTTTGGCCCATTTTTTAATTGGGTTATTTATTTTTCTGGAATTGAGCTGCAGGAGTTGCTTGTATATTTTTGAGATTAGTTGTTTGTCAATTGCTTCATTTGCTATTATTTTCTCCCATTCTGAAGGCTGTCTTTTCACCTTGCTTATAGTTTCCTTTGTTGTGCAGAAGCTTTTAATTTTAATTAGATCCCATTTGTTTATTTCTGCTTTTATTTCCAGAATTCTGGGAGGTGGATCATAGAGGATCCTGCTGTGATTTATGTCGGAGAGTGTTTTGCCTGTATTCTCCTCTAGGAGTTTTCTAGTTTCTGGTCTTACGTTTAGATCTTTAATCCATTTTGAGTTTATTTTTGTGTATGGTGTTAGAAAGTGTTCTAGTTTCATTCTTTTACAAGTGGTTGACCAGTTTCCCCAGCACCACTTGTTAAAGAGATTGTCTTTACTCCATTGTATATTCTTGCCTCCTTTGTCGAAGATAAGGTGTCCATATGTGTGTGGATTTATCTCTGGGCTTTCTATTTTGTTCCATTGATCTATATTTCTGTCTTTGTGCCAGTATCATACTGTCTTGATGACTGTGGCTTTGTAGTAGAGCCTGAAGTCAGGCAGGTTGATTCCTCCAGTTCCATTCTTCTTTCTCAAGATTCCTCTGGCTATTCGAGGTTGTTTTTGTATTTCCATACAAATTGTGAAATTATTTGCTCTAGCTCTGTGAAAAATACCGTTGGTAGCTTGATAGGGATTGCATTGAATCTGTAGATTGCTTTGGGTAGTATACTCATTTTCACTATATTGATTCTGCCAATCAATGAACATGGTATATTTGTCCTTTTATTTGTGTCCTCTTTGATTTCTTTCACCACTGTTTTATAGTTTTCTATATACAGTTCTTTTGTTTCTTTAGATAGGTATATTCCTAAGTATTTTATTCTCTTCATTGCAATGGTGAATGGAATTGTTTCCTTAATTTCTCTTTCTGTTTTCTCATTGTTAGTGTATAGGAATGCAAAGGATTTCTGTGTGTTGACTTTATATCTTGCAACTTTACTATATTCATTGATTAGCTCTAGTAATTTTCTGGTGGAGTCTTTAGGATTTTCTATGTAGAGGAGCATGTCATCTGTGAACAGTGAGAGTTTTACTTCTTCTTTTTCAACCTGGATTCCTTTTATTTCTTTTTCTTCTCTGATTGCTGTGGCCAAAACTTTCAAAACTATGTTGAATAGTAGTGGTGAAAGTGGGCACCCTTGTCTTGTACCTGACTTTAGGGGAAATGCTTTCAATTTTTCACCATTGAGGATAATGTTTACTGTGGGTTTGTCATATATAGCTTTTATTATGTTGAGGTATGTTCCTTCTGTTCCTGCTTTCTGGAGGATTTTTTAAAATCATAAATGGATGTTGAATTTTGCCAAAGGCTTTCCCTGCATCTATTGAGATAATCATATGGTTTTTATTTTTCATTTTGTTAATGTGGTGTACCACATCGATTGATTTGTGGATATTGAAGAATCCTTGCATCCCTTGGATAAAGTCCACTTGGTTATGATGTATGATCTTTTTAATATGTTGTTGGATTCTGATTGCTAGAATTTTGTTAAGGATTTTTGCATTTATGTTCATCAGTGATATTGGCCTGTAGTTTTCTTTTTTTGTGGCATCTTTGTCTGGTTTTGGTATTAGGATGGTGGTGGACTCATAGAATGAGTTTGGAAGTTTACCTTCCTCTGCAATTTTCTGGAAGAGTTTGAGTAGGATAGGTGTTAGCTCTTCTCTAAATTTTTGGTAGAATTCAGCTGTGAAGCCGTCTGGTCCTGGGCTTTTGTTTGCTGGAAGATTTCTGATTACAGTTTCAATTTCTGTGCTTGTGATGGGTCTGTGAAGATTTTCTATTTCTTCCTGGTTCCGTTTTGGAAAGTTTTTCTAAGAATTTGTCCATTTCTTCCAAGTTGTCCATTTTGTTGACATATCATTGCTGACAATAGTCTCTTATGATCCTTTGTATTTCTGTGTTGTCTGTTGTGATTTCTCCAATTTCATTTCTAATTTTGTTGATTTGATTCTTCTCCCTTTGTTTCTTGATGAGTCTGGGTAATGGTTTTGTTAATTTTATTTATTTTCTCAAAAACCAGCTTTGGCTTTGTTGATTTTTGCTATGGTCTCTTTTGTTTCTTTTGTATTTATTTCTGCCCTAATTTTTAAGATTTCTTTCCTTCTAGTAATCCTGGGGTTCTTCATTTCTTCCTTATCTAGTTGCTTTAGGTGTAGAGTTAGGTTATTTATTTGACTTTTTATTGTTTCTTGAGGTAAGCCTGTATTGCTACTAACCTTCCCCTTAGCACTGCTTTTACAGTGTCCCATAAGTTTTGGTATTCCCATCACTTCCAGAATTTTCCACAGTTTCTTGTGATCCACACAGTCAAAGGCTTTGGCATAGTCAATAAAGCAGAAATAGATGTTTTTCTGGAACTCTCTTGCTTTTTCCATGATCCAGCGGATGTTGGCAATTTGATCTCTGGTTCCTCTGACTTTTCTAAAACCAGCTTGAACATCAGGGAGTTCACGGTTCACGTATTGCTGAAGTCTGGCTTGGAGAATTTTGAGCATTACTTTACTAGCATGTGAGATGAGTGCAATTGTGCAGTAGTTTGAGCATTCTTTGAGCATTGCCTTTCTTTGGAATTGGAATGAAAACTGACCTTTTCGAGTCCTGTGGCCACTGCTGAGTTTTCCAAATTTGCTGGCATATTGAGTGCAGCACTTTCACAACATCATCTTTCAGGATTTGAAATAGCTCAAATGGAATTCCATCACCTCCACTAGCTTTGTTCATCGTGATGCTTTCTAAGGCCTACTTGACTTCACATTCCAGGATGTCTGGCTCTATTTTAGTGATCACATCATCATGTTTATCTGGGTCGTGAAGATCTTTTTTTTACAGTTCTTCCGTGTATTCTTGCCACCTCTTCTTAATATCTTCTGCTTCAGTTAGGTCCATACCTTTTCTGTCCTTTATCGAGCCCATCTTTGCATGAAATGTTCCCTTGGTATCTGTAATTTTATTGAAGAGATCTCTAGTCTTTCCCATTCTGTTCTTTTCCTCTATTTCTTTGCACTGATCACTGAAGAAGGCTTTCTTATCTCTTCTTGCTATTCTTTGGAACTCTGCATTTAGATGCTTATATCTTTCCTTTTCTCCTTTGCTTTTCACTTCTCTTCTTTTCACAGCTATTTGTAAGGCCTCCCCAGACAGCCATTTTGCTTTTTTGCATTTCTTTTCCATGGGGATGGTCTTGATCCTTGTCTCCTGTACAATGTCACGAACCTCATTCCGTAGTTCATCAGGCACTCTATCTATCAGATGTAGACTCTTAAATCTATTTCTCACATCCACTGTATAATCATAAGGGATTTGATTTAGGTCATACCTGAATGGCCTAGTGGTTTTCCCTACTTTCTTCAATTTAATTCTGAATTTGGCAATAAGGAGTTCATGATCTGAGCCACAGTCAGCTCCCGGTCTTGTTTTTGTTGACTGTATGGAGCTTCTCCATCTTTTGCTGCAGAGAATATAATCAATCTGATTTCGGAGTTGACCATCTGGTGATGTCCATGTGTAGAGTCTTCTCTTGTGTTGTTGGAGGAGGGTGTTTGCTATGACCAGTGCATTTTCTTGGCAAAACTCTCTTAGTCTTTGCCCTGCTTCCTTCTGCATTCCAAGGCCAAATTTGCCTGTTACTCCAGGTGTTTCTTGACTTCCTACTTTTGCATTCCAGTCCCCTATAATGAAAAGGACATCTTTTTTGGGTGTTAGTTCTAAAAATTCTTGTAGGTCTCTAAAAAACCGTTCAACTTCAGTTTGTTCAGCGTTACTGGTTGGGGCATAGACTTGGATAACTGTGATATTGAATGCTTTGCCATGGAGATGAACAGAGATCATTCTGTCATTTTTGAAATTGCATCCAAATACTGCATTTCGGACTCTTTTGTTGACCATGATGGTTACTCCATTTCTTCTGTGGGATTCCTGCCCTCGGTAGTAGATACATCATGAGAAACACTGGAGTGGAAGAAATACAAGCTGGAATCAAGATTGCTGGGAGAAATATCAATAAGCTCAGATATGCAGATGACACCATCCTTATGGCAGAAAGTGAAGAGGAACTAAAAAGCCTCTTGATGAAAGTGAAAGAGGAGAGTGAAAATGTTGGCTTAAAGCTCAACATTTGTAAAATGAAGATCATGGCATCTGGCCCCATCACTTCATGGGAAATAAATGGGGAAACAGTAGAAACAGTGTCAGACTTAATTTTTTTGGGCTCCAAAATCACTGCAGATGGTGATTGCAGCCATGAAATTAAAAGACGCTTACTCCTTGGAAGAAAAGTTATGACCAACCTAGATAGCATGTTGTAAAGCAGAGACATTACTTTGCCAACAAAAGTCCATCTAGTCAAGGCTATGGTTTTTCCAGTGGTCATGTATGGATGTGAGAGTTGGACTGTGAAGAAGGCTGAGTGCCGAAGAATTGATGCGTTTGAACTGTGGTGTTGGAGAAGACTCTTGAGAGTCCCTTGGACTGCAAGGAGATCCAACCAGTCCATTCTGAAGGAGATCAGTCCTGGGATTTCTTTGGAAGGAATGATGCTAAAGCTGAAACTCCAGTACTTTGGCCACCTCATGCGACGAGTTGACTCATTGGAAAAGATTGTGATGCTGGGAGGTATTAGGGGCAGGAGGAGAAGGGGACGACAGAGGATGAGATGGCTGGATGGCATCACTGACTCAATGGACGTGAGTCTGAGTGAACCTCGTGAGTTGATGATGGACAGGGAGACCTGGCGTGCTGCGATTCATGAGGTTGCAAAGAGTCGGACACGACTGAGTGACTGAACTGAACTGAACTGAACTGAGCCAGTCTTTGTCTTTTGGTTGGGGCATTCAACCCATTTACATCTAAGGTAATTATTGATAAGTATGATATCATTGCCATTTACTTTGTTGTTTTGGGTTTGAGTTTATACACCCTTTCTTTGTTTCCTGTCTAGAGAAAATCCTTTAGCGTTTGTTGGAGAGCTGGTTTGGTGGTGCTTAATTCTCTCAGGTTTTGCTTGTCTGTTAAGCTTTTGATTTCTCCTTCGTATTTGAATGAGATCCTTGCTGGGTACAGTAATCTGAGTTGTAGGTTTTTCTCTTTCATTACTTTAAGTATGTCCTGCCATTCCCTTCTGGCGTGAAGAGTTTCTATTGAAAGATCAGCTGTTATCCTTACGGGAATCCCATTGCATGTTATTTGTTGTTTTTCCCTTGCTGCTTTAAATATTTATTCTTTGTGTTTGATCTTTGTTAATTTGATTAATATGTGTCTTGGGGTGTTTAGCCTTGGATTTATCCTGTTTGGGATTCTCTGGGTTTCTTGGACTTGGGTGACTATTTCCTTCCCCATTTTAGGGAAGTTTTCAACTATTATCTCCTCCAGTATTTTCTCATGGTCTTTCTTTTTGTCTTCTTCTTCTAGAACTCCTATGATTCAAATGTTCGGGCATTTAACATTGTCCCAGTGGCACCCCATTCTGGTACTCTTGCCTGGAAAATCCCATGGATGGAGGAGCCTGGTAGGCTGCAGTCCATGGGGTCGCTAAGAGTCAGACATGACTGAGCGACTTCACTTTCACTTTTCACTGTCGTGCATTGGAGCAGGAAATGGCAACCCACTCCAGTGTTCTTGCCTGGAGAATCCCAGGGACTGGGGAGCTTGGTGGGCTGCTGTCTATGGGGTTGCACAGAGTTGGACACGATTGAAGTGACTTAGCAGTAGCAGCAGCAGCAGCAGCAGTGTTCTCTAAGGTTGTCCTCATTTCTTTTAATTCTTTTTTCTTTTTTCCTCTCTGCTTCATTTATTTTACCATTCTATCTTCAACCTCACTTATCCTATCTTCTGCCTCTGTTATTCTACTGTTTCCCTCCAGAGTGTTCTTGATCTCATTTATTGCATTATTCATTATATATTGACTTTTTAAAAATTTCTTCTAGGTCCTTTTTAAACATTTGCTGCCTCTTCTCAATCCTTGTTTGCAGGCTATTTATCTGTAACTCAATTTTGTTTTCAAGCTTTTGGATAATTTTTACTATCATTTTTCTGAATTCTTTATCAGGTAGATCCACTATCTCTTCCTCTTTTGTTTGGTTTGATAGTTAATTATCATGTTAATTATCTTTACCTGCTGAATATTTCTCTGCCTTTTCATCTTGCTTATATTGCTGTGTTTGGGGTGGCCTTTCCGTATTCTGGCAGTTTGTGAAGTTCTCATTATTGTGGAGGTTCCTTGGTATGGGTGGGGTTGGACGGGTGGCTTGTCTAGGTTTGCTGTTTAGGGAAGCTTGCATCAGTGTTCTGGTGGGTAGAGCTGGATTTCTTCACTATGGAGTGCAATGAAGTGTCTAGTAGTGAGTTTTGAGATGTCAGTGGGTTTGGTGTGACTTTGGGCAGCCTGTATATATAGCTCAGGACTATGTTCCTGTGTTGCTGGAGAACTTGCGTGATATGTCTTGCTCTGGAACTTGTTGGCTCTTGGGTGGTGCTTGGTTTCAGTGTAGGTATGGAGGGTTTTGATAAGCTCTTACCGATTAATGTTCCCTGGAGTCAGGAGTTCTCTGGTGTTCTCAGGTTTTGGACTTAAGCTGCCTGCCTCTGGTTTTCAGTTTTATTCTTACAGTAGCCTCAAGACTTCTCCATCTATACAACACTGATGATCAAACATCTAGGCTAATGATGAAAAGTTTCTCCACAGTGAGGGACACCCAGAGAGGTTCACAGAGTTACACAGAGAAGAGAAGAGGGAGGAGGGAGATAGAGGTGACCAGGAGAAGAGGGGGCATCAAAAGGAGCAAGAGAGATCCAGCCAGTAATGACTTCCCTAAGTGTTCTCCACAGTCTGGAACACACAAAGAGATTCACAGAGTTGGGTAGAGAAGAGAAAGGGGAGGGGGGAGATAGAGGCGACCTGGTGGAGAAAAAGGAGAATCAAAAGGGGGAGAGAGCAGTTAAGCCAGTAATCTCACTCCCAAGTAAAACTGGGTACTGAAGATTGAGTTCTTAAAGGTACAAAATTGATAACAAACACCAGAAAGCAAAGATTAAAAATCTAGAGTAGAGGTTAGATTCTCAAAAGTACAGTATTATAAAAACAAAACAAAGTCACAAAAAGTATAAAAAATATATATGAAGTTTGCTTTAAAAATGGGGTCTTTTTTTTTCAAGGTAATAGTAGGTTATAAAAATGAAAATTAAAGGCATAATAGAGGACTTAAATTTTTTTTTTAAAATTTAAAGAATGATAATAGTAAAAATATATCTAGGACTTTCTCTGGTGTTTTTGTGGACAGTGTGGGGTCAGTTCATTTTCAGGTAGTTCCTTGATCCGGCTTATACTTGTCCAGAACTATAGGTCCCTTCCTATGTAGTCAGTGCTAACTACAGGGTTTTAATCTATTGCACCTGTCACTTCCAAAGTGGTTCCTTCTATTTAAGCTTCTTCTGTTTGTTGGTCTCTTCAGTGTCTAATTTCTGCCCTGACACAAGGGGGCAATGGTCATCACTTTTTTTGTGTGTGAGGAGTGCTCGCAGTGTTTCAGATGCACTGGGTTTGCCCCCGCTCACAACATGTGTGCTTTCATGGTCTACACTTCTCAGGCTTTAGGTTGCTCTGCCAGGAACTTTCTGAGGTGGGCCCTGGGTTGCGTGCACTTCCCAGGTCTAGAAATGTTTGTGCCGCTTCCCTGGGGGCTCAGAGGGTAAAAAGCCTGCCCGCAATGTGGGAGATCTGGGTTCGATCCCTGGGTCAGGAAGTTCCCCTGGAGAAGGAAATGTCAACCCACTCCAGTATCCTTGCCTGGAGAATCCCAGGGATGGAAGAACTTGGTGGGCTACAGTCCATGGGGTTGCAAAGAGTTGGACACGACTGAGTGAGCTCACTTCACTTCACTTCACTTCACTTCACTTCACTTCCCAGGTCTAAGCTGCTCAGGTTCAGGTTCTTGGGTACTCTACAAAGGTGCAGACTCGGTTGGGCCTGCGTTTTGTGCCCTTCCCAGGTCCAAGCAGCTCAGGTGACCAGGTGCTTGGCGAGCATAGTCACCTCCAGCTGGGGGGTATGTCTTATCGCCTCCCCTGTCCCAGCCACTTGGTTTTCTGGGTGTACAATGGGCACTGCCAGGGTCCAGCCCTGGTGGATCTGGGAAATTCGAATTGGGGATGGCGTTGGTGAGGAAAAAACTTATTTATTTATAAATATAAGATTAGATTAGGAAGAAATAGTGTAGTAGGAAAATTAAGTGGAGAAAAGAGGCTGAATAACTTGGTTTACATGGAAATCCAATAAAGTTCCAGACAAGGAGCTTGCACCATCTACATTAGGCCACCGGCGTCCTCTTGAATAGCAGGGTGTGCCCCACCTTGGGCTCCCTCTCACGTGGATTTTAGAAGCTGGGGCAAGTAAGTAGACATGGCGAGCCTCCACGCCCCAGATGGGAATTCAGCCAGAAAATAGAGTAAAGAGGAGACACGGGGGAAACCAGTCCTTCCAATGACTGGCCCGGCCTCTATTGTCTAGAAAGGCCTTTTATACCTTTTTGATTGTACATAGAGATCAATGGGTAATACAAAATTATGCAGCATTAGCAGCCCAGGCTCTTATCAAAACCAGGCTTTTCTCTCTGCATACCTATCTTCGGTAATTTACATCATCTTCTGGCCAAAAGGGTCAATTAACATTTTACAGCCTTTTTTCTGATAAGGGTTTGTCAACCAGAAGACTTATTTGTGTTGTTCTTCTCAAAGTCTGGTGCCACTCTCAGAAAGCCCTAAATAAAGTTACATTCTTACATAGCAAAGATACAGCAATTTATAATAAGTAAAAGGAATACAGTGATTTGTAACAAAAGAAAAGTAATTAACTCAAATTCTAGTGTTGCTAACATCAAAACTATTATATATCTTTTTCCATATCATGTTTACATTGATTAACATCCCCCCAGGTGCTTAAAAGATAAAGAATATGGAGGCCTGGCAGCAATCATTGAGTCTACAGTGAAATCCGTCACCAATATGATTTTTAGCTCTTTAGAAAAAGGCTCTGTATCTTTAAGATGTTTTTAAGCTTTGTTCCTCTTGCGGTTGGGGGGCTGCAAGCAATTCACAAGCTGTAAGAGGTCCAGGGGAACCTGTTAGGCAAGCTAGAGAGTTATCAGAGGGGTTTTGAGCTGAAACATCCCTTTCAAATGCAGAAGACTAAAGCCCTGAGTTAACTTTTGCCAGAGAGTGTCAGAAAAGAGGAAAAATACAATAAGGCAGGCAGATTCTTATTTTTTGGGATACATGCTCAGGAAATACCAGGGGGAAACCCTGAGGCCTGATTCGCCTTGCCCATCAAGGCCTCTGCCGCATGACCTTGTCACGGGTGGGATTCCTCACGCTGGCTCCCGGCAGGGCGCGCCTTCTCATGTGTGCCGTGTGTCCCTTCTGGGGAGCTGATCTCTGGCTGCGACCCTCCCGGTGGATGTCGACCATCCAGAATCCCAAGAAGTCTTGGTTAGCAATGAAGCCTCCTTGCAGTTTGGTAGATGATGCCTCTCTGGGGCCGCGACTGCCCCCTTCTGGCTTTCGCTGCCCTCGCCTGCCTGTCTCTGGTGGGGGAATGGGCCGGTCTGCAGCCGGCTAGCTCTGTTGTTCAGTCCTTTGTTCTGTGAGCGGGCCTGGCGGTGTCTTAGGTTAGGGCTTTTTGCGGGAGAGTTCCCTCTCTCATTTTTTTCCCCCTCTCTCTGTGCTATCCCCCAGTCTGGGTTGATATCTCATGTTAGTTCACTCAGATTGTTCTCAGGGCATTCAGGCCCGGTCCTTACCCTAAGCAATGCAGCCCTCGCCTCCCTGTCCAGCTCCCGCTTGCTGGCGGCAGACACGAGTGTCTGCGCTGCTTCTCTGCTCAGAGTTGCTGTTAGGCGCATAATCTATGGGTTTTAATTATGTATTTATTTATTTTTCCTTCTGGTTCTGTTGCCCTCTGAGATTCCAAGACTCACCACAGACCCTCTGGTGAGAGTGTTTCCTGGTGTTTGGAAACCTCTCACTTTTCAAAGACTCCCTTCCCAGGACAGATCTCCATCCCTACCTCTTTTGTCTCTCTTTTTATCTTTTATATTTTCTCCTACCACCTTTTGAAGACAATGGGCTGCCTTTCTGGGTGCCTGATGTCCTCTGCCAGCATTCAGAAGTTGTTTTGTGGAATTTTCTCAGCGTTAAAATGTTCTTTCGAGGAATTTGTGGGGGAGAAAGTGGTCTCCCCGTCCTGTTCCTCCGCCATCTTAGGACTGACCCCCGCCCCCCCCGCTTGTTTTCAATCCATCTAGCTACTCTCTGTTTTTTGGATGAATTCAATTCATTTACATTTAGGATGATTATTGGTAGATAAAAGAATTAGTAGTGGCATTTTATCTTTTGTTTTCTGGTTGTTCTATATATTCATTGTTCCTTTTTCCAAGTATTTCTGTCTGCCAACTTTGGTTTGGTGATTTTCTTAGATGTTTTTCTCAGTTTCCTCTTTTTTAAATGTTTTGCTTCTCTGACCTAGTGGTTGAGGTTTGTATACAGTGTCTCAGATTAAATAGTCCTTTTTTCTGTTGATAATATCTTACCTACATCTACCTACATGGATTCCATCTTTTTTATTTTGTGTTCTGGTTGTCTCAAATAATCTGATTTTATATTGTGAATTTGTTACCAAGTTGAGGTAACTATAGTTATTTTTCTGCTTTATTTCCCCCTTTAGCCTTTATGCTGTATTAAATTTTTATAAACCTATTCTGATAAAGAGTTACAATTTCCTGATTCTGTGTTTATCACCTTGCTCAATTTCCAGTGCTGTCTAGTACATTTTTTACCTGGTTTATTGAGTTCCTAAGCGCCAAAATTTATGTTTGGTTCTTTTTTAGAGGTTCAATCTTTTTTTTGAAGTATTCCTTTTGTTCATTAATTTTATTTCTGAGCTCATTAAACTACCTTTCTGAATTTTCTCATAGCTGGTTAAGTTTCTTCATGGCAGCTATTTGAATTATCTGTCAGTTCAGTCTCTGTACTCTGTGCCTTTAAGCTTGGTTTCTAGAGGATTATCATTTTCTTTCTGTGATAGCATTATTCTGGTTCTTCATAGTGCTTGATGAGTTGTCAGTTCATTTCAGTTCAGTCTCTTGGTCATGTCCAACTCTTTGTGACCCAATGAACTGCAGCATGCCAGGCCTCCCTGTCCATCACCAACTCCTGGAGTTCACCCAAACCCATGTCCATTGAGTCGGTGATGCCATCCAACCATCTCATCCTCTGCATCCCCTTTTCCTCCTGCCCTCAAATTTCCCCAGCATCAGGGTCTTTTCAAATGAGTCAGCTCTTTGCATCAGGTGGCCAAAGTATTGGAGTTTCAGCTTCAATATCAGTCATTCCAATGAACACCCAGGACTGATCTCTTTAGGATGGACTGGTTGGATCTCCTGGCAGTCCAAGGGACTCTCAAGAGTCTTCTCCAACACCACAGTTCAAAAGCATCAATTCTTCAGCGCTTAGCTTTCTTTATAGTCCAATTCTCACATCCATTCGTGACCACTGGAAAAACCATAGCCTTGACTAAATGGACCTTTGTTGACAAAGTAATGTCCTCTGCTTTTTAATATGCTGTCTAGGTTGGTCATAACTTTCCTTCCAAGGAGTAAGTGTCTTTTAATTTCATTGCTGCAATCACCATCTGCAGTGATTTTGGAGCCCAGAAAAATAAAGTCAGCCACAGTTTCCACTGTTTCCCCATCTATTTCCCATGAAGCGATGGGACCGGATGCCATGATCTTAGTTTTCTGAATGTTGAGCTTTAAGCCAACATTTTCACTCTCCTCTTTCACTTTCATCAACAGGCTCTTTAGTTCTTCTTCACTTTCTGCCATAAGGGTGGTGATAAGTTGTACTTCTGCACATTTGAAGTATGGAGTACCTTTCATTTGGAACACCTTTCTGCTTGTTTCTAATGATTCAATGCATCAGACATTAAAGACCTCTCTTTTGTTTCCAGTAGGTGGCGATATAGCATTTTGTTTGTTTATATCTTTTACCTGAGCTGCCTGTGGTTATACTTGAGAAATGGCACTTTCCATCCTGCACTGCTTCTGTCAAGGAGTTCAGTTCAGTTCAGTTCAGTTCAGTCGCTCAGTCGTGTCCGACTCTCTGCAACCCCATGAATTGCAGCACGCCAGGCCTCCCTGTGCATCACCAACTCCCGGAGTTCACTCAGACTCATGTCCATCGAGTCTGGGATGCCATCCAGCCATCTCATCCCCGGTCATCCCCTTCTCCTCTTGCCCTCCCAGCATCAGAGTCTTTTCCAATGAGTCAACTCTTCGCATGAGGTGGCCAAAGTACTGGAGCTTCAGCTTTAGCATCATTCCTTCCAAAGAAATCCCAGGGTTGATCTCCTTCAGAATGGACTGGTTGGATCTCCTTGCAGTCCAAGGGACTCTCAAGAGTCTTCTCCAACACCACAGTTCAAAAGCATCAATTCTTTGGCGCTCAGCCTTCTTCACAGTCCAACTCTCACATCCATACATGACCACAGGAATTAGATGGATTAAAAATAAGACCCAACTATATGCTGCCTGCAAGGTTTGGCTCTGTGCCTTCATTATCATTTGTTGTGTCTCTGAGGTTGCTGGTGCCTTGCTGCTACCATTTATTGCTGCCTGGTTCACTCTGATGTTGAGTTCGTCCCTCATATCCAGGATGGCATGATTTGCAGGTACTACTACCCAGGGAAGCTGGGGTCATGCAGGTGCCCTTGCTGTGCCTAGTGTTTTAAGGTTCATGAGCTCCACTGTTGCAAGGTGGGGATGGGGGTCCACGGTCATGGGCACCTCATTGGTTGGAAGAACAGGATCCCAGGGTCCACTGCCACTTTTACCCAGTTATCAATGGCCATGAGTGTCCTTGTGGCTGGGAGGCCAGAGTCTTGGGTTCCACATCCCCTGAATCCTACCAGGTTCCCTGGGGCTGCAGGTTCAGCTATCACAGACAGGTGCTTGGGTTGCAGACAGTGCCTCCATCATTCCCTCAGTTTCACCTCCTCTATATATTTCACTCTACCCACCTTTAGATGTACAGATACATGTAATAATCCATCATCTTGGTATGCTGGAGCACATTTGCCGAACTGTGTGTGTTTTACTGGTTGTAGATTGATGGGGAAAGACAAAGGCAGCTTTGCCTTACACCATGTTGCTGACATCACTCTCTGCCTTGTCTGTCTATTGAATTAGCACAGTACAGAAGAGAATCAATTCCTCTGCACCTTATAAGCACTAGAGAGTAGAACAAATTTCTGAAATAATTCTGGTAACCGACTGTTGCTTTTCCTTGCCTGAAACTTGAACTGGAAATTAAAGCATTTCAAGTCCTGAGTTCAGCATTTCCTTCTCCAAGTTCTCCTGTGCCTTTAGAAGCAACCTACCAACCCACTGCACTTCTTTCACTAAAAAGCTGTAAGACAGCAAATACTTGGGTACTCAGTGTTTTGCTTTCTACAGGCATTTATCTACAGTTATCTACAAAGAATTGTATAAAGTTAATTTAATTACATTTTTCCACAGCATGCTGTGAAATATTGTTGTCTTTTAAAACACACACACACACACACACAATAGAGTAATTAATCTGATTAAATCTAATCAGAACACAGAACCAATTTCAGATGCCCAGCTCTAGAGTTCCATACTTCTAGAACCAATAATTGTAAAAGTTAGAATTCAATCATGGAACCAAGTCTACTATGAAATTAGGGATAATGGATTTATTATAGGAATTAGACCTTACACATTTGAGGAAACAGCTTGGAGTGGAAAATTTGAAAGGAATTTTGGTTTTCAAAATATCCACCAAGCAGTTAGTAAGAGAATATCCACCTGCTGAAGAGAGACTGCCAAGTTTGATTTTGTGAAAAAGTATTTGGAAATCTGTCATGTCTTTGGCTCTGCAGGCAAATGTCTGTTGATAGACTTGAAGTCACTTTGATCGTCAGGAACATTAGTTGGGAAGAAGAGCCGAGTAGAGCAGAATACAGAGAAGTCACACTAAAATTCATTGGCACTCCTGAATCTGTCTGTCAACTCATCGAATGTCAAAGACCTTCAGAAAGCAATTACTGTTACTTCACTTCTGCCTGTTAAATTGCATACTAGCTTCTCTATGACAAGAGGAAAGGTGATTCTAAAAATCTTGTTAATCAAGTTGATACAGAAGAACTCAGCACAAGCATTTAGTTGAGTAGTAAACAAGAGGATCATCTTCTTGAGGCAAAGAGCCAACTCATTGGAAAAGGCATTTAAGGAAATCTTATGGCCAAACACTGGGTGGCCGTTAGATCATACTGAACCAGATATGAGCCCCTAGGCACCTAGAACTAAAAATAAAAACAAGAACCTAAACTAGAACTAAAAGGTCACACACTGCAGGGAATTATCAATACAAAAAATTAAACTAATAAACAATCAGCACCAAACTAGAAACAACAAACCTTGGAGGGCAGAGGAAACTAGAACTCAAAGGCCACCCACTGCAGGAAATTACCAATACACAGAATTAATCTAGGAACATCACTAAACTATTAAACAAACAGCAACAAACTGAAAACAACAAACCTGTGTGGGCAGAGAAATGTGATAACTGGAGTGTTATAATGTATTATCTAAGACATCTAGTTTTAAACAATAATTGTGATGTCCTTGGTGGCTCAGCTGGTGAAGATTCCACCTGCAATGTGGGAGACCGGGCTTTGATCCTTGTGTTGGGGAGATCCCCTGGAGAAGGGAACAGCTACCCACTCCAGTATTCTGGCCTGGAGAATTCCAAGGGGGTTGCAAAGAGTTGGAAATGACTGAGAGCCTTTCACTACTTCTATGTCTCATACAAAGAAACAGGAAAGTATGCAACATACAGAGGAAATAAAAACAGTCAAAAGCAAGTGTCTCTGATAGACACAGATAAAGAGGATGTGGAATGTAAATAAAATGGAACACTACTCTCCCATAAAAATAATGAAACTACCATTTGCAGCAACATGGCTACAGCTAGTGATTATCACACTAAGAGAAGTCAGTCAGACAGAGAAAGATAAACACCATATGATATGACTTATATGTGGAATCTAAAATGACACAAATGAACCTATCTATGAAACAGAAATCGACTCATAGACATAGTGATCAGACTTGTGGTTGCCAAGGGAGAGTGGGTTGGGGGAGGGATGCAGTGGGAGGTCCAGGTTAGCTGATGTAAGTGATTGCATGCGGAATGGATAAACAGCAAGGCCCTGTTGTGTAGCACAGAGAACTCTATTCAATATCCTGTGATAAAGCAGGTGGCCAATAAACACAGGAAAAGATACTCAACTTTGCTCATTATTAAAGAAATGCAAATCAAAAGTACAATGAGATATCACCTCACATTGGTCAGAATGGCCATCATCAAAAACTCTACAAACAATAAATGCTGGAGAGGGTGTGGGGAAAAGGGAAACTTCTTGCACCATTAGTGGGAATGTAGATTGATACAGACAATATGGAGAACGGTATGAGATTCCTTAAAAATCTAGGATTAAAAGAAACATATGACCCACTACTCTGCATACACCCTGAGAAAACCGTAATTCAAAAAGACACATGTACCCTAGTGTTCACTGCAGTGCTATTTACAATAGCCAGGACATGGAAGCAACCTAGATATCCACTGACAGATGAATAGATAAAGAAGTTATGGGGGGCGGTCCTAAGATGGAGGAGGAATGGGACGGGGAGACCACTTTCTCCCTCATGAATTCATCAAAAGAACATTTCAATGCTGAGTAAACTTCACAAAACAACTTCTGAATGCTGGTAGAGGACATCAGGCACCCAGAAAAGGAGATCATTGTCTTCAGGAACAGGTAGGAAAAAATATAAAAGATGAAAAAAGAGACAAAAGAGGTAGCGAGGGAGTTCCATTCTGGGAAGGGAGTCTTAAAAAGAGAGAAGTTTCCAAACACCAGGAAACACTCTCGCTGCTGAGTCTGTGGCGAGCCTTGGAAGCACAGAGGGCAACATAACAGGGAGGGAAAATAAATAATTAAAACCAACAGATTATGAGCCCAACGGTAACTCCCCCAGCTTAGATGAGGCACAGACGCCTGCATATGCCACTAGCAAGTGGGGGGCTGGGCAGGGAGGCGTGGGCTGCAGTGCTTTTCAAGAATCGGGCCGTAATGCCCGGAGTGTAACCAGAGTGAACTAACTTGGGCTAGCAAACCAGACTGTGGGATAGCTATCATGCAAAAAGCTCTAACATAAGACACCGCCAGGACCATGCACAGAACAAAGGATGGAACAGAATTAGCTGGCTGCAGACCATCCCCCTCTGGTGACAGGCAGCCAGAGTCGGAAGGGCTGGAAGGGGGCAATCGCAGCCCCAGGGAGACATTACCAAATTGCAAGCAAGTTTCTTTGCTAACTAAGACTTCTTGGGGTTCTGGACAGTCACCATCCACCTAAGAAGGGGCGCCAGCTGTACACCCAGAAAACTGAGTAGCAGAGATGGGAAAGGCGATAAGTCGCAGTGACTGCGCTCGCCAGACACCCGAGCTGCTCAGACCTGGGAAGGGAGGGCACAAATCGCAAGCCCAACCAAGTCTGTGCCTCTGAGGACTACCTGAGTGCCTGAGCCTGAGCGGCTTAGACCGGGGAGGTGCATGCAGCCCAGGGCCGGCCTCAGATGGTTCCCGGCGGAGAAGCCTAGAGCCTGAGCAGGGTGCGCCGTGAGCAGGGGCAGGCCCAGCGTGGCTGAGATACTACGAGCACATGCCAGTGTTATTTGTCTGCAGCAACCCTCCTTCCCCACAGCACGATTGAACAAGTGAGCCTAAAAAAAAAAAAGTGTCCACCACCACTCCCTTGTGTCAGGGCGGAAAACAGACACTGGAGACCAGCAAACAGAAGAAGCTAAAACAGCTAAAACTTCCGCCTTGGAAGTGACAGGTGCAATAGATTAAAACCCTGTCATTAGTACCGACTACATAGGAAGGGGCCTATAGAGCTTGAGAAATATAAGCCGGACCAAGGAATTATCCGAAAATGAACTGACCCCACACTGCCCACAACAACACCAGAGAAAGTCCCAGATATACCTTAATTTTTAAGTTCTCTATTTCTCCTTTAATTTTTATTTTATAACCTACTAATACTTAAAAAAAAAAAGACCCTATTTTTAAAGCAAACGCCATATATATTTTTTGGGGTTGTTGTTGTTGTTGTTTTTTTTAATAGTTCTTGTGACTTTGTTTTTTTTTTCTTCTTCTTCTTTTCTTTAATATTGTATTTTTGAAAATCCAACCTCTACCCTAGATTTTTAATCTTTGCTTTTTGGTATTTGTTGTCAATTTTGTACCTTTAAAAACCCAGTCTTCAGTACCCATTTTTACTTGAGAGCGAGATTACTGGCTTGACCAGTTTCTCCTCCTTTGGACTCTCCTTTTTCTCGACCAGGTTGTCTTTGTCTCCTCCCTCCCCCTTCTCTTCTCTACCCAACTCTGTGAATCTCTCTGTGTTACAGATGATGGAGAACACTTAGGGAACTGGTTGCTGGCTGTCTCTCTCCTTTTCATTTCCCTCTTTTATCCTCCTGGCCACCTCTGTCTCGTCCACCCTCTCCTCTTCTCTGTATAATTCCGTGAACATCTCTGAGTGGTTCAGACAGTGAAGTGCACATAAGGAAGTGATTACTGGCTAGCTTGCTCTCTCCTCTTCTGATCCCACTTCATCTCATTCCAGTCACCTCTAACTCCCCACTCCCTCTTCTCTTCTCCGTGTAACTCAGTGAACCTCTCTGGGTGTCCCTCAATGTGGAGAAAATTTTCATCTCTAACCTAGATGTTTTATCATCCGTGCTGTATATATGGAGAAGTCTTGAGGCTACTGTAAAAATTAAAACTGAAAACCAGAAGCAGGAGGCTTAAGTCCAAATCCTGAGAACATCAGAGAACTCCTGATTCCAGGGAACATTAATCGATAGGAGCTCATCAAATGCCTCCATACCTACACTGAAACCAAGCACCACCCAAGGGCCAACAAGTTCCAGAGCAAGACATACCACGCAAATTCTCTAGCAACATAGGAACACACCCCTGAAGCTTCAATATACAGGCAGCTCAAAGTTACTCCAAAACCACTGACTTCTCATAACTCATTACTAGACACTTCATTGCATTTCAGAGAGAAGAAATCGAGCTCCAGCCACCAGAACTCTGACACAAGCTTCCCTAACCAAGAAACCTTGACAAGCCACTGATACAACCCCACCCACAGTGAGGAAACTCCACAATAATGAGAACTCCACAAACTGCAGCAATATAACTAAGATGAAGAGACAGAGGAATACCCAGCAGGTAAAGGAACAGGAGAAATGCCCAACAAATCAAACAAAAAAGGAAGAGATAGGGAATCTACCTGATAAAGAATTCTGGATAATGATAGTGAAAATGATCCAAAACATTGAAATCAAAATGGAATCACAGATAGATAGCCTGGAGACAAGGATTGAGAAGATGTAAGAAAGGTTTAACAAGGACCTAGAAGAAATAAAAACGAGTTGATATATAATCAATAATGCAATAAATGAGATCAGAAACACTCTGGAGGCAACAAATAGTAGAACAATGGAGGCAGAAGATAGGATTAGTGAAATAGAAAATAGAATGGTAGAAATAAATGAATCAGAGAGGAAAAAAGAAAAATGAATTAAAGGAAATGAGGACAATCTCAGAGACCTCCAGGACAATATGAAATGCTCCAACATTTGAATTATAGGAGTCCCAGAAGAAGACGACAAAAAGAAAGACCATGAGAAAATACTTGGGGAGATGATAGTTGAAAACTTCCCTAGAATGGGGAAGGAGATAGTCACCCAAGTCCAAGAAACCCAGAGAGTCCCAAACAGGATAAACCCAAGGCAAAACATCACAAGACACATATTAATCAAATTAACAAAGATCAAACACAAAGAACAAATATTTAAAGCAGCAAGGGGAAAACAACAAATAACACACAAGGGGATTCCCATAAGTATAACAGCTGATTTTTCAATAGAAACTCTTCAGGCCAGGAGGGAATCACAAGACATACTTAAAGTAATGAAAGAAAATAACCTACAGCCCAGATTACTGTACCCAGCAAGGATCTCATTCAAATACGAAGGAGAAATCAAAAGCTTTACAGACAAGCAAAAGCTGAGAGAATTCAGCACCACCAAACCAGCTCTCCAAAAACTGCTAAAGGATATTCTCTAGACAGGAAACACAAAAAGGGTGTATAAACCTGAACCTAAAACAATAAAGTAAATGGTAACAGGATCATACTTATCAATAATTACCTTAAACGTAAGTGGGTTGAACGCCCCAACCAAAAGACAGAGACTGGCTGAATGGATAAAAAACAAGACCCCTATATATGTTGTCTACAAGAGACCCACCTCAAAACAAGAGACACATACAGACTGAAAGTGAAAGGCTGGAAAAAGATATTCCATGCAAATAGAGACCAAAAGAAAGCAGGAGTAGCATTACTCATATCAGATAAAATAGACTTTAAAACAAAGGCTGTGAAAAGAGACAAAGAAGGACACTAAATAATGATCAAAGGATCAATCCAAGAAGAAGATATAACAATTATAAATATATATGCACCAACATAGGAGCACTGCAATATGTAAGACAAATGCTAACAAGTATGAAAGGGGAAATTAACAATAACACAATAATAGTGGGAGACTTTAATACCCCACTTACACCTATGGACAGATCAACTAAACAGAAAATTAACAAAGAAACACAAACGTTAAATGATACAATAGACCAGTTAGATCTAATTGATATCTATAGGACATTTCACCCTAAAACAATGAATTTCACCTTTTTCTCAAGTGCTCACGGAACCTTCTCCAGGATAGATCACATCCTGGGGCATAAATCTAACCTTGATAAATTAAAAAAAATTGAAATCATCCCAAGCATCTTTTCTGACCATAATGCATTAAGATTAGATCTCAATTCCAGGAGAAAAACTATTAAAAATTCCAACATATGGAAGATGAACAACACGCTTCTGAATAACCAACAAATCACAGAAGAAATCAAAAAAGAAATCAAAATATGCATAGAAACGAATGAAAATGAAAACACAACAACCCCGAACCTGTGGGACACTATAAAAGCAGTGCTAAGGGGAAAGTTTATAGCATTACAGGCATGCCTCAAGAAACAAGAAAAAAGTCAAATAAATAACCTAACTCTACACCTAAAACAACTAGAAAAGGAAGAAATGGAGAACCCCAGGGTTAGTAGAAGGAAAGAAATCTCAAAAATTAGGGCACCAATAAATGCAAAAGAAACAAAAGAGACCATACCAAAAATCAACAAAGCCAAAAGCTGGTTCTTTGAAAGAATAAATAATATTGACAAACCATTAGCCAGACTCATCAAGAAGCAAAGAGAGAAAAATCAAATCAATAAAATTAGAAATGAAAACGGAGAGATCACAACAGACAACACAGAAATACAAAGGATCATAAGAGACTACTATCCGCAAGTATATACCAATAAAATGGAAAAGGTGGAAGAAATGGACAAATTCTTAGAAAAGTACAACTTTCCAAAGCTGAATCAGGAATAAATAGAAAATCTCAACAGACCCATCACAAGCACTGAAATTGAAACTGTAATCAGAAATCTTCCAGCAAACAAAAGCCCAGGTCCAGACGGCTATACAGCTGAATTCTACCAAAAATTTAGAGAAGAGCTAACATGAATCCCAGGGATGGGGGAGCCTGGTGGGCTGCCGTCTATGGGGTTGCATAGAGTCGGACACGACTGAAGTGACTTAGCAGCAGCAGCAACACCTATCCTACTCAAACTCTTCCAGAAAATTGCAGAGGAAGGTAAACTTCCAGACTCATTCTATGAGGCCACCTTCACCCTGATACCAAAACCTGACAAAGCTGCCACACAAAAAAGAAAACTACAGGCCAATATCACTGATGAACATAGATGCAAAAATCCTCAACAAAATTCTAGCAGTCAGAATCCGACAACACAATAAAGAGATCATACACCATGACCAAGTGGGCTTTATCCCAGGGATGCAAGGATTCTTCAATATCTGCAAATCAATCAATGTAATTCACCACATTAACAAATTGAAAAATAAAAGCCATATGATTATCTCAATAGATGCAGAGAAAGCCTTTGACAAAATTCAACATCCATTTATGATAAAAACTCTCCAGAAAGTAGGAATAGAAGGAACATACCTCAACATAATAAAATCTATATATGACAAACCCACAGCAAACATTATCCTCAATGGTGAAAAATTGAAAGCATTTCCCCTAAAGTCAAGAACAAGACAAGGGTGCCCACTTTCACCGCTATAATTCAACATATTTCTGGAAGTTTTGGCCACAGCAATCAGAGCAGAAAAAGAAAGAAAAGGAATCCAAATAGGAAAAGAAGTAAAACTCTCACTGTTCACAGATGACATGATCCTCTACATAGAAAACCCTAAAGACTCCACCAGAAAATTACTAGAGCTAATCAATGAATATAGTAAAGTTGCAGGATATAAAATCAACACACAGAAATTCCTTGCATTCCTATACACTAATAATGAGAAAGTAGAAAAAGAAATTAAGGAAACAATTCCATTCACCATTGCAATGAAAAGAATAAAATGCTTAGGAATATATTTACCTAAAGAAACCAAAGAACTATATATAGAAAACTATAAAACACTGATGAAAGAAATCAAAGAGGAGATTAATAGATGGAGAAATATACCATGTTCATGGATCAGCAGAATCAATATAGTGAAAATGAGTAAAATACCCAAAGCAATCTATAGATTCAATGCAATTCCTATCAAGCTACCAACCGTATTTTTCACAGAGCTAGAACAAATAATTTCACAATTTGTATGGAAATACAAAAAACCTCAAATAGCCAAAGCAATCTTGAGAAAGAAGAATGGAACTGGAGGAATCAACCTGCCTGACTTCAGGCTCTACTACAAAGCCACAGTCATCAAGACAGTATGGTACTGGCACTGGCACAAAGACAGACATATAGATCAATGGAACACAATTGAAAGCCCAGAGATAAATCCACACACATATGGACACCTTATCTTTGACAAAGGAAGCAAGAATATACAATGGATTAAAGACAATCTCTTTAACAACTGGTGCTAGGAAAACTGGTCAACCACTTGTAAAAGAATGAAACTAGAACGCTTTCTAACACCTTTCACAAAAATAAACTCAAAATGGATTAAAGATCTAAATGTAAGACCAGAAACTAGAAAACTCCTAGAGGAGAACATAGGCAAAACACTCTCTGACATAAATCACAGCAGGATCCTCTATGATCCACCTCCCAGAATACTGGAAATAAGAGCAAAAATAAACAAATGGCATCTAATTAAAATTAAAAGGTTCTGCACAACAAAGGAAACTATCAGTTCGGTTCAGTCGCTCAGTTGTGTCCGACTCTTTGAGACCCCATGAATTGCAGCACACCAGGCCTCGCTGTCCATCACCAACTCCCAGAGTTCACTCAAACTCACGTCCATGGAGTCAGTGATGCCATCCAGCCATCTCATCCTCTGTCGACCCCTTCTCCTCCTGCCCCCAATCCCTCCCAGCATCAGAGTCTTTTCCAATGAGTCAACTCATCGCATGAGGTGGCCAAAGTACTGGAGTTTCAGCTTTGGCATCATTCCTTCCAAAGAAATCCCAGGGTTGATCTCCTTCAGAATGGACTGGTTGGATCTCCTTGCAGTCCAAGGGACTCTCAAGAGTCTTCTCCAACACCACAGTTCAAAAGCATCAATTCTTTGGCGCTCAGCCTTCTTCACAGTCCAAATCTCACATCCACACATGACTACTGGGAAAACCATAGCCTTGACTAGACGGACCTTAGTCAGCAAAGTAATGTCTCTGCTTTTCAATATGCTGTCTAGGTTGGTCATAACTTTTCTTCCAGGGAGTAAGCGTCTTTTAATTTCATGGCTGCAGTCACCATCTGCAGTCATTTTGGAGCCCCCCAAAATAAAGTCTGACACTGTTTCCACTGTTTCCCCATCTATTTCCCATGAAGTGATGGGACCGGATGCTATGATCTTCATTTTCTGGATGTTGAGCTTTAAGCCAACTTTTTCACTCTCCTCTTTTACTTTCCTCAAGAGGCTTTTTAGTTCCTCTTCACTTTCTGCCATAAGGGTGGTGTCATCTGCATATCTGAGGTTATTGATATTTCTCCCGGCAATCTTGATTCCAGCTTGTGTTTCTTCCAGTCCAGCGTTTCTCATGATGTACTCTGCATAGAAGTTAAATAAGCAGGGTGACAATAAACAGCCTTGACATGCTCCTTTTCCTATTTGGAACCAGTCTGTTGTTCCATGTCCAGTTCTAACAGTTGCTTCCTGATCTGCATACAGATTTCTTAAGAGGCAGGTTAGGTGGTCTGGTATTCCCATCTCTTTCAGAACTTTCCACAGTTTATTGTAATCCACATAGTCAGAGGCTTTGGCATAGTCAAGAAAGCAGAAATAGATGTTTTTCTGGAACTCTCTTTCTTTTTCCATGATCCAGTGGATGTTGGCAATTTGATCTCTGGTTCCTCTGCCTTTTCTAAAACCAGTTTTAACATCAGGAAGTTCACAGTTCACGTATTGCTAAAGCCTGGCTTGGAGAATTTTGAGCATTACTTTACTAGCATGTGAGATGAGTGCAATTGTGTGGTAGTTTGAGCATTCTTTTGCATTGCCTTTCTTCGGGATTGGAATAAAAACTGACCTTTTCCAGCCTTGTGGCCACTGCTGAAGTTTTCCCACTTTGCTGGCATATTGAGTGCAGCACTTTCACAGCATCATCTTTCAGGATTTGAAATAGCTCAACTGGAATTCCATCACCACCACTAGCTTTGTTTGTAGTGATGCTTTCTAAGGCCCACTTGACTTCACATTCCAGGATGTCTGGCTCTAGGTGAGTGATCACACCATCGTGATTATCTATGGAGATCTTTTTTGTACAGTTCCTCCATGTATTCTTGCCACCTCTTCTTCATATCTTCTGCTTCTGTTAGGTCCATACCATTTCTGTCCTTTATTGAGCCCATCTTTGCATGAAATGTTCCCTTGGTATCTCTAATTTTCTTGAAGGGATCTCTAGTCTTTCCCATTGTGTTGTTTTCCTCTTTCTTTTCATTGATCACTGATGAAGGCTTTCTTATCTCTTCTTGTTTTTCTTTGGAACTCTGCATTCAGATGCTTATATCTTTCCTTTTCTCCTTTGCTTTTTGCTTCTCTTCTTTTCACAGCTATTTGTAAGGCCTTCCCAGACAGCCACTTTGCTTTTTTGCATTTCTTTTCCATGGGGATGGTCTTGATCCGTGTCTCGTGTACAATGTCATGAACCTCATTCCATAGTTCATCAGGCACTCCATCTATCATATCTAGTCCCTTAAATCTATTTTTCATTTCCACTGTATAATCATAAGGAATTTGATTTAGGTCATACCTGAATGGTCTAGTGGTTTTCCCTAATTCTTCAATTTCAGTCTGAATTTGGTAATAAGGAGTTCATGATCTGATCTACAGTCGGCTCCCAGTCTTGTTTTTGTTGACTGTATAGAGCTTCTCCATCTTGGCTGCAAAGAATCGAATCAATCTGGTGATGTCCATGTGTAGAGCCTTCTCTATAAGCAAGGTGAGAAGACAGCCTTCAGAATGGGAGAAAATAATAGCAAATGAAGCAACTGAAAAACAACTAATCTCAAAAATATGCAAACAACTTATGCAGCTCAATTCCAGAAAAATAAACGACCCAATCAAAAAATGGGCCAAAGAACTAAATAGACATTTCTCCAAAGACATACGGATGGCTAACAAACACATGAAAAGATACTTAACATCACTCATTATCAGAGAAATGCAAATCAAGACCACAATGAGGTACCATTTCACACCAGTCAGAATGACTGTGATCCAAAAGTCTACAAGTAATAAATGCTGGAGAGGGTGTGGAGAAAAGGGAACCCTCTTACACTGTTGGTGGGAATGCAAACTAGTACAGCCACTATGGAGAACAGTGTGGAGATTCCTTAAATAGAACTGCCTTATGACCCAGAAATCCCCCTGCTGGGCATACACACCGAGGAAACCAGAATTGAAAGAGACACATGTACCCCAATGTTCAGAGCAGCACTGTTTATAATAGCCAGGACATGGAAGCAACCTAGATGTCCATCAGCAGATGAATGGATAAGAAACCTATGGTACATATATACAATGTAGTATTGCTCAGCCATTAAAAAGAATACATTTGAATCAGTTCTAATGAGGTGTTTGAAACTGGAGCCGATTATACAGAATGAAGTAAGCCAGAAATAAAAACACCAATACAGTATACTAACACATATATATGGAATTTAAAAAGATGGCAATGATAACCCTGTATGCGAGACAGCAAAAGAGACACAGATGTATAGAACAGACTTTTGGACTCTGTGGGAGAGGGACAGGGTGGGATGATTTGGGAGAATGACATTGAAACATGTATACTATCATGTAAGAAAAGAATCGCCAGTCTAGGTTCAATACAGGATACAGGATACTTGGGGCTGGTGCACTGGGATGACCCAGAGAGATATGGGGAAGGTGGTGGGAGGGGGGTTCAGGGTTGGGAACTCATGTACTCCTGTGGCAGATTCATATCAATGTATGGCAAAACCAATATAGTATTTTAAAGTAAAAAAAAAAATTAAATAAAGTTAAAAAAAACCCCCAAAAGCAGATTGCCAGTCCAGGTTCGATGCATGAGACACGGACTTCAGGGCTGGTGCACTGGGATGACCCTGAGGGGTGGGATGGGGAGGGAGGGTGTAGGAGGGGTGTTCAGGATGGGAGGCGCATGTACACCCATGGCTGATTCATGTCAATGTATGGCAAAACCCACTACAATATTATAACGTAATTAGCCTCCAATTAAAATAAGTAAATACATAAAAAAGAAAAAATAACTACAGTGTGATCTCATTTTTGTTGAAAATGTCTATATATATGAGAAAAAATAAATAAGAAATAGTGAAATTAAACAAAAAGAAGTTATGGTATATATATACAATGGAATCTTACTCAGCTGTAAAAAGAATGAATTTGTATTAGTTATAGTGAGGTGGGTGAACCTAGAAACTGTTATACAGAGTGAAGTAAGTCAGAAAGAGAAAATATATAGTAATGCGGTTATATGGAATCTAGAAAAATAGTACTGATGGAGCTATTTGCAGGGAAGAAATGGAGATGTTGACATGGAGAAAGGACTTGTAGACCTAGGGAGGGAAGAATAGGGTAGGATGAATTGAGAAAGCAGCGTTGACATATATACACCACCATGTGTAACGGTGAGAAGCTGTTAGTTGAATGATAGCTGATGAGAAGTTGTTATATAATGCAGGGAGCCCAGACTGGTGCTCTGTGATGACCTGGAGGGGTGGGATGGGGGAAACGGAGGGAGGCTCAAGGGGGGCAGGATATATGTATGTAATTATGACTGATTCATGCTGTTGTGTGGCATAAATTAACACAATATTGTAAAGCAATTATCCTCCAATTTAAAAAAAAAACATGAAATAGAATGGATATTTAAAAAAGACTATATATGCATATGTACATATATAACTGAATCATTTTGCTGTACAGAAGAAATTAATACAAGCTTGTAAATGAACTATACTTAAATTTAAAAATAAACCAAAGAAATTATGAAATAATTGATATTGGCAGGATGTGGCTTTTTTCTCTGCGAAGGTAAAATCATCTTCACTTACAGATGGATGACTGTATCCATAAGGTAGAAACATAGAGTGTATTGTTGTTGATGATGGATATATGAAAGTGAAAGTCGCTCAGCTGTGTCCGACTCCTTGCGACCCCATGGAGTATACAGTCCATAGAATTCTCCCGGCCAGAATACTGGAGTGGGTAACCTTTCCCTTCTCCAGGGGATCTTCCTGAGCCGGGAATTGAACCAGGGTCTCTTGCATTGCAGGCAGATTCTTTACCAACTGAGCTATAAGGGAATATATATCCTGATGGATATATTGATATGTTCAAATATGTGTAGAAATATGTACCTGGTTCTAAAAAGTCAAAAACATTGCTTGTTTAGTTCAGTTCAGTTCAGTCACTCAGTCGTGTCAAAAACTGTGACCCATGGACTGTAGCACGCCAGGCTTCCCTGTCCATCATCAACTCCTGGAGTTTGCTCGAACTCATGTCCATTGATTCAGTGATGCCATCCAAACATCTCATCCTCTGTCATCCCCTTCTCCTGCCTTCAATCTTTCCCAGCATTAGGGCCTTTTCAAATGAGTCAGTTCTTTGCATCAGGTGGCCAAAGTATTGGAGTTTCAGTTTCATCATGAGTCATTCCAATGACTATTCAGGATTGCTTTCCTTTAGGATGGACTGGTTTGATCTCCCTGCAATCCAAGAGACTCTCAGGAGTCTTCTCCAACACCACAGTTCAAAAGTATCAATTCTTTGGCGCTCAGCTTTCTTTATAGTCCAGCTCATATCCATACACGGCTCCTGGAAAAATCATAACTTTGACTAGAGGGACCTTTGTAGGCAAAGTAATGTCTCTGTTTTTGAATATGATGTCTAGGTTGGTCATAACTTTTCTTCCAAGGAGCAAGTGTCTTAATTTCGAGGCTGCTGTCACCATCTGCATTGATTTTGGAGCCTAAGAGAATAAAGTCTGTCACTGTTTCCATTGTTTCCCCATCTATTTCCCATGAAGTGATGGGAAAGAGGCCATGATCTTAGTTTTTTGAATGTTGAGTTTTAAGTCAGCTCTTTTACTCTCTTCTTTCACTTTCATCATGAGGCTTTTTAGTTCTTCTTTGCTTTCTGCCATAAGCGAGGTGTCATCTGCATATCTGAGGTTATTGATATTTCTCCCAGCAATCTTGATTCCAGCTTGTGCTTCATCCAGTCTGGCATTTTGCATGATGTACTCTGCATATAAGTTAAATAAGCAGGGTGATAGTATACAGCCTGGACACACTTCTTTTCCAATTTGAATCAATCCATTGTTTCATGTCCGGTTCTGATTGTTGTTTCTTGACCTGCATACAGATTTCCCAGGAGGCAGGTAAGGTGGTGATATTCCCATATCTTGAAGAATTTTCCGCAGTTTCCTGTGATCCACACAGTCAAAGACTTTGGTGTAGTCAATAAAGCAGAAATAGATATTTTTCTGGAACTCTCTCTTTTTTAAATTTTCCAACAGATGTTGGGAATTTGATCTCTGGTTTCTCTGGTTTTTTTTTTTTTTTTCTAAATCCAGCTTGTACATCTGGAAGTTCTTGGTTCATGTACTGTTGAAGCCTGGCTTGCAGAATTTTGAGCATTATTTTACTAGCGTGTGAGATATGTGCAACTGTGTGGTAGTTTGAGCATTCTTTGGCATTGCCTTTCTTTGAGATGGGAACGAAAACTGGCCTTTTCTAGTCCTGTGGCCACTGCTGAGTTTTTCAAGTTTGCTGGCATATTGAGTGCAACACTCTCACAGCATCGTCTTTTAGGATTTGAAATAGCTCAACTGGAATTCCATCCCCTCCACTAGCTTTGTTCATGGTGATGCTTCCTAAGGCCCATTTGACTTCACATTCCAGGATGTCCGGCTCTAGGTGAGTGATCACACCATCGTGGTTATCTGGGTCATGAAGATCTTTTTTGTATAGTCCTTCTGTGCATTCTTACCACCTCTTCTTAATATCATCTGATTCTGTTAGGTCTATACCATTTCTGTCCTTTATTGTGCCCATTTTTGCATGAAATGTTCCCTTGGTATCTCTAATTTTCTTGAAGAGATTTCTAGTCTTTCCCATTCTACTGTTTTCCTCTATTTCTTTGCGTTCATCACTGAGGAAATCTTTCTTATCTCTCCTTGCTATTCTTTGGAACTCTGCATTCAGATGGGTATAGCTTTCCTTTTCTCCTTTGCCTTTAGCTTCTCTTCTTTTCTCAGCTATTTGTAAGGCCTCCTCAGACAGCCATTTTGCCTTCTTGCATTTCTTTTTCTTGGGGATGGTCTTGATCACTGCCTCCTGTTCAGTGTCATGAACCTCTGTCCATAGTTCTTCTAGAAGTGAAAGAGGTGGATTGTACCAGTTACTAACTTTTTGCCTCTTATGTGCAGTAACACCCTTCTTTGTTCTGCTTTGTAATATTTCATCTTGACCTTATAGACATATCTTCTTTGACAAATGGCTTTATGTTAGGCTTTGCTTGTTTTAATCCAACTGCATATTTTTTCTGAAAAGATATTAGATAGTATTTTCAATGCCAATACTAATAACATCAAAAGTTTAAAAAAAAACAGGCAAAAGATTTGAATCTGTTTTTCTCCAAAGAAAATATGCAAATGGACAATAAGCCTGTGGAAAGATGCCCAACATTATTAGTCACTGGTGAAACCACAAATTGAAACCACAATGAAATTTCACTTCCCCCTCATTAGGATAGCCAAATTTTAAAATGTGTAACATAAGTATTGATAATGATGTGGATAAATTGAAATCCTTGTATGTTGCTGTTGGGGATGTAAAATGGTTCAGAAGCTTTGGAAAACAGGTGGTGGTTTGTCAGAATGCTAAACAGATTTTCCATTTTGACCCCAGAAATTCTCCTTGTAAAGTAGATATATAACCAGGAAAAATGAACATATACATATATGTTCATAGTGACATCATTTGTAATAGCTTTACAAAAAGGTAAATAACATAAATGTCTATCAACTGATCAATGGAAAAACAAAATGTGGCATATCCATATAATGAAATATATATATTTAAATTTGTTTATTTTTAATTGAAGGATAATTGCTTTACAGAATTTTGTTGTTTTCTGTCAAACACCAACATGAATCAGCCATAGGTATACATATGGCCCCTCCCTCTTGTCCCCCTCCCTTCTGTCTCCATTCTATCCCTCTAGGTCAACTAGGAAGACTCTGTGTCAATGGAGAAACATATAATAAAATATTATTTGCAAAACAATAGCAACAAAAACAACAACAAAGAGTGAGGCCATGATACATGCTACAACATGAATGAACCTTGAAAACACTGGGCTAAGTAAGAACATCTAGTCACAAAGACCACATGCATGATTGCATTCATATGAAATATCCAACAGAGACGGAAAGCAGGTAAGCAGTTGTCAAGGGTTGGGACAGAGGAGTGGGTAACAGAAATGAGGAGTGAATGTTATTGTGTATGAAGTTTCTTTGGGGGAATTGAAAATGTTCTAAAATTAGACTGTGGTGATAGCAGCACTATGTGACTATTCTAAAAGCCACTGATCTTTATACTTTTAAAGGGTGAATTTTGTTGTATATGTGATATACTTCAGTAAAAATGTAAAAACATTAAACCTAATAATAAAAGTTGAATTAAGAGTACAATCTAAGGAGTCTGACTCTGAATTTGAATTAAGCTTGGCTACCTACTAAACTGAATTAAGCTGTGCACCTTTGGGCATTTACTTAAGCTATTTGTGCCTCAGTTTTCTTATCTGTAAAGTGAGGTGAATGACAGTACCTACTTCATAGTATTGGTATCAGGATTAATTGAATTAACATACATTAAAATGGTTAGAAAAATGCCTCGGCACAAAGTAAGCATCTTGTAAATGCTTAATTATGATACAGTTTATTGTTTTGATTGTTTATATCAGCTCTACTATTACAAAAGAAAAATTGAAATGTCCAATAGATTTAGGATAAAAAAGCAGGTTATATTTTTCTAAATGATGCCCTAAGCACTTCCTTTAATTTCCTCTTTGTTATTTCATGAACAGAGGTTGAAGGCATTCTGCTTAATTATTATCATCCTTCACCAGAAAGATGACCTAGGGATTATCACTTAGTGTCTGTATATTATGATCTGCCATAATTAAGTGCTACATTTTTTCTATGACTGTGAACAAATCTCCACACATGGTTGCACTAGAGAGGTAAAAAGTGAGAATTTATTTCACCTGGTGGAAGTCCCATAAAGATGATGCCTGGATGCTTCAGAAGTGGACACAATCACAGCCGGGACTCTGTAGCCCACAGGGAACATGGCCTTCTTCATGAACCTGTTGACACTGGAGTAGCTGACCACCGTCAGGTTGTGTGCAGAGAGGAAGAGGTGCAGGCCCACCAGCAGCATCCAGTGAAGGAGGCCAGGTAGAGATAGTGTAAGGCACCTGCGATGATGGCGCACAGCACCTGGGGGAGGAGGAGGACGGTGGCTTGTCAAATGTCACCAGGAGGGACTGTCAGGGTGGAGCACGGCCCGGGTATTTCTATAACTTGCCACTAGGGAGAACTTTGATGTATAAGAAGGAGTTGTCAACAGAGTCTTTATCTTCTAGTTGCGGCAGTCAATGTGAAATTGGTTATTTACCAATCTAACCTTGACTGGAACCCAAGTCATTTTATTAAAGTGTCCAAAGAAGCATGGCTCCATGAACTCAGCAGCCCCTGTGACAGGGATATTCTGGGACAGTAGATGTAACTTGCTCTCAGTTCTGTCAGTGGCTGTGAGGAAGAGTAGGTGGGCCAGGAAGAGGCAGAGTGAGAGCTGCAGGTGGAGCGAGGTGCTGGTGTTCTGGATGGCTTTGCACAGCAGGAAGGTGAGGGCCGCCAGGAGGAGGCACAGCAGAGAGAGGCTCAGCCCCACGTAGATGATCACCATCAGTGCGGGATCCTCCTCCTGGGACCCAGCAGAGAGGGGACCACAGTCATGCTTTCCTGCTCTGGGTAATGACCCTTCCACCATTTTTATTTTTAGACATAGAAAAATCAAGAATAGAGGACACAGACAGAGTTGGTATATTTGTGGATAGTTTTCTCCAGCTTCTGAATGTTAGAATTTTATGGAATCTGAATGATTAATCCTGTCCCTGGAAGTACAGAGGGACAGGAGAATCTTTAGTCAAGAACAAACTCTGGAACTCACAAGGGTTTATTTTCTTGTTGACTTCTGAGCATGACTAAGCCTCCTGGTTATCACAGTAGGTACACAGAGGCATGACACTTCATGCTGAGCATCACCCTCCATCCCCACCATGTGATGGTGTGTGGCAGAGTCTGTATCTGAGACTCAATGTCCAGGTATTAACCACCCACCTTGGACTCCAATCACACATCTCTGCAATGTCCGTTCTTAGATGGGAACTAATTCCTACAGATTAGAACTGGATACTTGATGGTGGAAAACTACTATATTTTGACAATGGTGGTAGCATAAAATCCATATTTTCTGCAGCCCCTGATCTTGGAGAAGGAAATGGCAACTGACTTCAGTATTCTTGCCTGAAAATTCCACAGACAGCAGAACTGGCAGACAGTTCACGGGGTTGCAGAGTTGGCCACGACTGAGCACCTCAGCAGCGGCCCCTGAGCACCCTGTCCTGAAGCCCCTTGAGGTAAAAAGAATTCTAATTTGGCAGCCTCACCCTTATCCCCATATTCTGCTAGGTGTTCAATCAAAAGCCAACCCAGGTGTTTCTGTGAAGAGATTCTTGCAGGTAGAATTCAAGTCCTCCATTAACTGACTTAGAGAGTTTACACTGGTCGGACTTGCTCTAACCCTCAGAAGAGTTGGACTGTACTTGGAGAAAAAGATTCAGAGTTTGAGAGAGTTTTTACAGGAGGGAGTTTCTTCTGCTGATCTCTGGATAGATTTAGTAGTGCACTGTGAGAGGGCACAGAAGAGACCAGAAAGATGGCTGATCACCAAAGAATTGATGCTTCTGAACTGTGGTGCTGCAGAAGACTCCTGAGAGTGCCTCGGAGAGCAAGAAGTTCCAACTAGTTTATTCAAAAGGAAATCAACCCTGAATATTCATTGGAAGGACTGAAGGTGAAGCTCCAATACTTTGGCCCCTGATGTACAGAATCCACTCATTGGAGAAGACCCTGATGCTGGGAAAGAATGAAGGCAAAAGGAGAATGGGACAGCAGAGGATGAGATGGTTGGGTGGCATCACCACTTCAATGGGCATGAATCTGAGCAAACTTTGGGAGACTGTGAAGGACAGGGGAGCCTGTCATGCTGTAGTACATGGGGTCGCAAGGAGTCGTACCTGACTTAGCAACTGAACAACAGCAACACTAGATGAGAAGGAATACAGGCAGCCCTGGAACTGAGCCTGGTTCTCGGCTGTCAGAGAGAAGAAAACAAGATCTCAGTCCTGCTACTATGAGGAACTGAAATCTTCCAGAAATCGGGGAGTTAGGGAAGGACTCCAATCCTCTCATGAAAGGACCATTGTAGGACCCTGAACAGAAAGCTCATCTGCAGCACGACTATTTGTTAACATGAAGAAACTGTGAGATAATAATAAATTTATGCTTTTAAAGCTGACTACTTTCGGAACTTGCTACACAGCAGTAGCCTTTGAATGTCATCCCTCTGAGGGTTCTCACCAGCACATCATACTGGGCTTCAACCTGCCTGGGAATTTGATCTTCAGGAGGTTGTCATGCCTCAACTTGCCTGGGGATCTGCACCCTGACCTGAGGATGCCCGGTTCTCAGGTTGCAACAGTACTGGACACAATAAACTTTAGAAAGACTCACCACTAAGGAAGTCCACCCATAGAAATAAAAAGAAGCTTACTAGTTGTGGGACTGTGCCCCATCTCAGCAATAACTCGGGAGTCCAGTGAGAAAGGCTAAAAGAGGCCCTCCAAAAGTTTACCAATCTAGACTTAGAATCTTACAAGGGACAGGTGATTTTAAAGGACAAATTCCAGACCCAATGTGCATTAGACATCAGGATAGAGTTACAACAGGTATAGCAGCAGGACCCTGATGGCTCTTTAGATGAGATGGTCCAGTCACCAATATCTTTTATAACAGAACACGAGAGGGAGGCCAAGGGCCAAGAAAGGGAGAAAGGGAAAGAGACAAGGCATGCCCGGATGCTGGCCACCCTCCAGGGAAGCCTTATGGCAAACCCTGGGTCCTTGAAGGACAAGGCATGAGACAAATGCCTAATCTGTAGACAGGTGGGACATTGGGCCAAAGAGTGTATGAATCATGGAAAGTCTCCTAAAATGGCTTGCTACAAATGCCATCAATTGGGACATTGGGCAGCACTTTGCCCTTGGGACCCAAGAACTTCAAGGTCAAGTGCCAAGCCTTCCCTCACAATGGTTCAACAGGACTGAAGTGGCCCGCTTCAGCCAGCCCACCTGTCACAGATAATCATCACGGGGCTGGAGCCAAGGGTGCAATTGGATGTGGCAGGTAGGTCCAAGAATTTCTTGGTTGACACAGGGGCTACCTACTCTGACCTGACCTCTTACTCTGGAGACTTCTCCTCCCAAACCTTTACCATTTTGGGTGCTACAGGAAAAACAATTAGAAAAAATTCACCTTTGCACTTCTTTGTTGCAAATGAAGATGCAACAATTTGGGATGGCAAATATTTTCCCACCAGTTTCTGGTGGTCCTGAGTGTCCTGCTCCCTTATTGGAAAGAGATCTCTCCCTGCCTTCTAAATCTTGCAGCGATTGCAGTCCTGATAGAGGATGCTTTAAAACTCTCTCTTGGGGGAGAACTAACTATTTTTACCAGCCACCAAGTGAAACAACTCCTGAATGGGAGAGGCCATTTATGGATGTCAGATCAAAGAATCCTCAGATATCAAGTAGTTCTGATGGAAAATCCAGGCCTCACTATATCCCCTTGTGAGGTTCTTAACCCACCCACCCTCCTGCCTACCCCCATGGCTCTCTCCCCTTTCACTCTTGCCTAGAAACCTTGGACCACTGGACAAAACCCAAGAGGGATTGCCAGAAGATGCTCTGACCAATTCTGAGGAAATCTGGTACACTGATGGAAGCAGCTTTGTCTTAGGTGGAAAAAAGAAGAGGCAGATATGGAGTAGTCTCCAATTTTGAGACCATAGAGGCTAAACTTTTGCCACCAGGTACTTCAGCCCAATTGGATGAACTCATAACCCTGACTTGAGCTTTAGAGCTGGGGAAAGGAAAAAGAGGAGTCATTTACACTGACTCCAAGTATGCCTTTCTGGTGCTACATGCACATGATGCTATTTGGAAAGAAAGGGGCCACTTGACCACCCGAGGGTCCCCAATCAAATATGGTGATCAGATTCTTAGACTCTTGGAGGCAGTCCATCTGCCCACTAAGGATTCAGTCTCCCACTGTAAAGGACACCAAAAAGGGAGCACAGAAGTGGCACGAGGGAACCAAGCAGCTGATCAGGCAGCTAGGAGAGCAGCATTACAGAACCATGACCTAATAGGGGTGACCACCTTAGTTCTACAGACTAATTTGCCAGAAACTCCTTCATATACTGAAGGTGAGACTCTTAAAGCTAAGAGCGAGGGCTTTCAAGAAGATCATATGGGGTGATTCCAAAAGGGAGGACTCCTTTTTCTGCCTGGGAACCTCCCATGAAAGTTGGTTAACTCCTTACATGCTACCTACCACTCATTTAGGGGAAAAGGCCCTCCAAAGATTACTAGAAAGGTCCTTCAGAGGAACAGACCTCCAAATGACTATAAGGCAAGTGGTCTCCTCTTGTCCCACTTGCCAATTAAACAACCCCCAAGGAGCTTGAAGACCCCAGCTGGCCCAGCCCATCCAACAATGTGGGGCCTACCCAGGAGAGGACTGGCAGATGAAATTGACCCAGATGCCAGTTTCTCAAGGGTAAAAATACCTACTAGTCATGATAGATACATTCACAGGATGGATTGAAGGCTTCCCCACCTGGACTGAGAAGGCTGAGGAGGTGATAAAAAAATTGCTCCATGAAATCATTCCAAGATTTGGTCTGCCTGGGTCATTATAAAGTGACAATGGGACATCATTTACTTCTAAGGTCACCCGAGGGGTCCTTAAGTAAATGCCTAAGTGAAGCATTAAGCATTACTTATTATCTCCATTGTGCCTGGAGGCCTCATTCTTCAGGAAAAGTAGAAAGAGATTCTTAAAGTGATAAAAAAAATATAATCCAGGAGACATCCATGGGATGGAAGGAGGCTTTACCGATAGCTCTCCCCCACACCGGCATTGCCCCTAAGGAACAGGTTGGTCTTAGTCCTTATGAGATGCTATATGGGAGACATTTTGTTTATGTCAATGACCTCTTCCTAGATCCAGAGGCTCAGACCTTCCAATCTTATACAATGGCCATTGAGTAATTCTAACAAGATATACACTTGTGGGGTGTCAACCAGGACCCAAAAGATTCTAAAGAGCCACCACTATATGCTCCAGGGACTCAAGTCCTAAATTAAGTCTGGAAAGATGGGTCCCCAAAGGTCCAGCCCACATGGAAGGGTCCCTGTCATGTAATACTTTCTACCCTAACAACAGTCAAGGTACCAGGACATGACTCCTGGATTCACTACTCATGATTCAAGCCATGGAAGAAAACAGAAGAGGACACTCAATACACCTGTGAGCCCCTGGGAGATAGCAGATGCCTATTCAGGACTACAAATTAGTGCCATTCTAATGAACACCCCCAAAATTAAGTTTCTGAAGATAAGATTTCTCAGGATAGTTCTAAAGGGCCTACACAGCTTGGCAGAGGTTGTACTCCAAAATAGACAGGAGATAGACCTCCTAATCCCTGAACAAAGAGGGACTTGAGCCATCTTGAATGAGATGTGTTTTTTCTGGTTAAATACCTCCAGCTAAGTTGAAGAAAATCTCACAGGCCTCAAGAAAAACATTCAGATCCTATGGGATCTCATAGAATGAGCTGGAGAGTTCTTGGGGTGGCTACAATCTGTCTTTGGGGGAAAATTCTCTTGGTGAGAGGGGATTTGGAGTTGGCTAGTGCCCCAACTAATCCTGTTATCACCATATTGATGCTGCTTATGGTTGCTCCATGTATTATCAATTGTCTAACCCATTTGTCTCTGCCCAGGTCAACAAGCCTCAACATGCTGTGCCAATTCAACAAGGGTATATAAAACTACACCTGACCACAGAAAATGTCACTCACCCTTGGATGGACAGCACTATATGGACTCTGAGACTTGAGGCTAGCAAGAGGGGGAGGCCCAATGCCCCTCATCATCCCAGCCCAGCAGGAAGTAACCAGCAAGACCTCGATGCCACTATTTCCAAAGAATTGGGCCTCCCATCTCTTGAGGGGGGAATATTAGGTAGTTAGAATAGGAAAAAAGTGTCCAAAATGGTGGTAGCTAAAAGACAAAGATAGAGAAAAGCCCGTGAAAATGTAACAAAAGAAAATCTATGGACTGAAGTGAAAATTTCAGGTGAAACAAACACGTCCCCTTCTTGGCCAGCCCAGTTTGCATAGGGCTGATACAGGGAGGAGGGAACAAAATGTATAAAATGAGGAAGCCAAGACAGATTGAGGTCTTTCCTTTGGGGTTGGTCTGCCCTCATGCCTTGAGGGTGTATTTTCCTTTGCTTGAGAATAAAACTCAAAACTGTAATCAAGCTGTAACACTGGTCCACCATTTCAAATCTTCGCTGTGGTGAGACAGAACCAAGGAAGTTACAAACTCCCCCAACACTTCAACATAAACTTTGCCTGTATGACTGTGAGTTTGTGAAATTCAGTTTTTGGCTCTGGGAACAAGATCTTGGTTTCCTGTTTCAGTTTTACAGATGCTAAAACCTCCACCAAATGGAAGAAGCTAACCTCTTGGTGACCATGAGCACATAGCCCCCAGGCCTGCAGGAGTTTGAGGACTGATACAACAATTGCCCTGTTATTTCACCATCAACCAGAGAACTGTGCATGAGTTGGTCACATAACTTTGATTCTCTTCCCTCACTTTGGCTTTAAAAATGGTCCCTGAAGCCCACTGGGGAGTTTAGGTGCTTTGAGGATTAAATGCCCTGGACTCCTTGTATGGTACTTTACAATAAACACTGCATTTTCCTTCACCACAATCCAGTTTCAGTAGGTTGGCTTTACTCCAAGAGGAGGAGGGGATCCAAGTTTGGTTAGATAACAGAACACAAGGACCAGTCCAACTACAACAGTGATTATGAATAGGCTGAGACCAGCACAAAAAACAACTTGGATGAAACAAACATTCCTATGGGCACATAAACTACAAAAGTAACTGAAGAAGAAGCAGAAAATCTGAACGAACCTGTAACTAGTAAGAAGACTGAGTGAGAAATCAAAACCTCCCCAAACGAAAAGCCCAGTAATCATAAGCTCATTTTCTAAGTCAGTGAGTCTGTTTCTGAGTTAACATTTAAATCAGTAGACACTGAATAAAGCACATTACCTTCCATAATATGGGTGAGCCTCATCCAATCAGTTGAAGGCCTAAAAGAAAAAAAAAAATTGATCTTCTTGAAGGAAAAAAAAAAAATTGCTTCTGAAGGCCCTTGAACTTGAGATGCAACATCTGGTCATCCTGGGTTTCCAGCTTGCCCCTGGTCTTCGGGACTTTTGGACTTTCCAACCTCCACAATCTTATGAATCAGTTTCTTAAATAAAATCCTTTCTCACCTCTATAGATTCATCCTATTGGTTCTGTTGCTGTTGAGAATATGGGCTAATACAGGTGGTAAAATGGAAAATCTTTGTTAAATTTCCCTAAGAATGCATTTCACCAACTTGGGACTTTCCTGGTAGCCCAGTGGGCAAGAATCTGCTTGCCAATGCAGGGGACACGGGTTTGATTCCTGGTCCAGGAAGGTCCCACATGCTGAAGAACAACTTGACCCCATGCGCCACAGCTACTGAAGCCCACATAGCTAGAGCCCAACCTCTGCAACAACAGGAGCCACCAGACTTTGGAGGAGAGTGTGTACATATAGATGTACGGCTGAGTCCCTTTGCTGTCCACCTGAAACTATCATAACATTGTTAATCGGCTGTATGCCAATATAAAATAAAAAGTTTTTTAAAAGAGAGAGTTGTCACAAAAATGAGAAGCTCATGGACTGCAACTAAGAGGAGCTCCCATGCATGGCAAACAGAGAAAGCCCACATTCAACCGCAAAGACCCAGCACAACCAAAAACGTAAATTAATTAATTAACTATTTCACCAGTTTCTCCTTTGAGAACTTAACATAATTGAGTTAATACTCTTCTTATGTTCAGTTTTCATTCCAATCCAAAAGAGAGGCAGTGCCAAAGAACACAAACTACTGCACAATTGCACTCATCTCTCATGCTAGTAAAGTAATGCTTAAAATTCTCCAAGCTAGGCTTCAGTAATATGTGAGCCATGAACTTCCAGATGTTCAAGCTGGTTTTAGAAAAGGCAGAGGAACCAGAGATCAAATTGCCAACATCCGCTGGATCATGGAAAAAGCAAGAGAGTTCCAGAAAAACATCTATTTCTGCTTTATTGACTATGCCAAAGCCTTTGACTGTGTGGATCACAATAAACAGTGGAAAATTCTGAAAGAGATGGGAATACCAGACCACCTGACCTGCCTCTTGAGAAATCTGTATGCAGGTCAGGAAGCAACAGTTAGAACTGGACATGGAACAACAGACTGGTTCCAAATAGGAAAAGGAGTACCTCAAGGCTGTATATTGTCACCCTGCTTATTTAACTTCTATGCAGAGTACATCATGAGAAACCCTGGGCTGGAGGAAGCACAAGCTGGAATCAAGATTGCCAGGAGAAACATCAATAACCTCAGATATGCAGGTGATACCACCTTATGGCAGAAAGTGAGGAAGAAATAAAGAGCCTCTTGATGAAAGTGAAAGAGGAGAGTGAAAATGTTGACTTAAAGCTCAACATTCAGAAAACTAAGATCATGGCATCTGGTCCCATCACTTCATGGCAGATAGATGGGGAAACAGTGGAAACAGTGGCTGACTTTATTTTTCTAGGCTCCAGAATCACTGAAGATGGTGATTGCAGTCATGAAATTAAAAGACGCTTACTCCTTGTGGCTCAGAGGGTAAAGTGTCTGCCTGCAATGCAGGAGACCCAGGTTTGATCCCTGAGTTGGGAAGATGCCCTGGAGAAGGAAATGGCAACCTACTCCAGTATTCTTGCCTGGAGAATCCCATGGACAGAGGAGCCTGGTGGGCTACAGTCCACAGCGTCACAAAGAGTCGGACACGACTGAGTGACTTCACTTTCACTTTACTCCTTGGCAGAAAAGTTATGACCAACCTAAACAGCATATTGAAAAGCAGAGACATTACTTTGTCAACAAAGGTCCATCTAGTCAAGGCTATGGTTTTTCCAGTGGTCATGTATGAATATGAGAGTTGAACTATGAAGAAAGCTGAGCGCCAAAGAATTGATGCTTTTGAACTGCGGTGTGGGAGAAGACTCTTGAGAGTCCCTTGGACTGCAAGGAGATCCAACCAGTCCATCCTAAAGGAAATCAGTCCTGAATATTCATTGGAAGGGCTGATGTTGAAGCTGAAACTCCAATACTTTGGCCACCTGATGCGAAGAGCTGACTCATTTGAAAAGACCCTGATGCTGGGAAAGATTGAGGGCAGGAGGAGAAGGGGACGAGACGACAGAGGATGAGATGGTTGGATGGCATCAACCACTCAATGGACATGGGTTTGGGTGAACTTTGGGAGTTGGTGATGGACAGGGAGGCCTGGCATGTGGCAGTTCATGGGGTTGCAAAGAGTTGGACACGACTGAGTGACTGAACAGAACTGAAATTTCTTTTCCTGTTTTTCTTTGTACACATAGTGGGAAAACCAGAAATAAAGCAAGAGCTTTTTAAAAGTAAAGAACAGAGAAAAATTTCAAACTGGATAAAGAGTCTCAGATGGCTTTGGTTGTCTCACTCCATCGTTGTAATTCTACTTACCTGGAAGCAAACTTAGATAGCTGTTTCTCATGGTGCAGAGACCAGCAAGCCCAGCCACAGTAGATGTCTTATCTTCCTCTGTGTGTCGGGGAGGGACTTCTGGCTTTCAGTATGACTTCTGCTTTTCACGGGGCTCTTCCGGGTGGCGCTAGTGGTAAAGAACCTACCTGCCAATGCAGGAGACTGAAGAGACATGGGTTGGATAGCTGTGTTGGGAAGATCCCCTGGAGGAGGGCATGGCAACCCACTGCAGTATTCTTGCCTGGAGAATCCTGTGGACAGAGGAGCCTGGCAGGCTAAGGCCCATAGGGTGACAAAGAGTCAGACATGACTGAAGCGGCTTAGCGCACACGCATGCTGCTTTTCATTACCTAACAGGAAATCACTGGTCTGGATGTTTCTTCCTCCTGTTTTGCCTGATGATTACTTCTCTGAAATGTTTAAGCATTTGCATAGGATTACTGGTATTTGTACCACAAGACTCTTCAAAAGCGGTTTTCATGTCTTTTTGATAGATGAAGATCTCCTATATCAAACATGAAGACGCATTTTATTGGTCTTTTTGCATGTATGAGGACCTTGGTTCAGAGTGAATAGAATTATTTATTTGCTATATATTAACAGATTAAAATTTTGTGTGTGTACACATTTAGTTTTATTGTAACCAAGCAACTTGTACACTTTTAACATTTAAAACTGAGCATCATTTTTCCTTTCCAGTGAAACTAAAATTTAAAAATAAACAGGAGCAAAAATACAATAGAGAATTTCAATTGCAAATAAGATCCTACAGGTTCTGCTAATTCTCCCATCAAGTGGCAGGGCTCAAGTCATCATTAGGAGAGAATTTTATTTTAAAAGTGTCATCTTAAACTGCAACGATTTCCATTAAACATCATAATTAAACATGCCAAAGGAGAAGCCATGTTGTCAAAATGCCCACTTAACCCACCCAAACATCTCAAACCCACCCTTTTGCTGACCTTTTATAACCCCATTTTTAAAGTTTTTTTTCTTTTTTTAAACAAGAGGAAGTAGACAAATACATGTTGGTAAATGCTATCCATATTCATATAAAGACACTGTGTGATCTCTGAGCCCAATATACAGAGAAGGGAGGAAAAAAGCTAGAACTCTATGCCCTACTAATGGGCCTAGCACCCTCCAGCTTCCAGTAGAGCTAAGGGAGCAGAAGGTTTTTCTTTTTTTCCCACAGAGCATGGTGGTATTGATTCCATAAAATTTTTGTTGAGACAGGAAGGGATAAAAATGAATTTGGAACAGAAGTGGGTAGAGATTTGTTTCCCACTGAATTCTGCTCAAGGTATTCCCCCCACCCCCCACCAAATAAGTTTTGAACGGTGGTATAAAGGAGAAAAGAGACCTCAGAAATGGGGAGACTGAACACAAGAGGAGAAAAAAAAAAAAAAGACTGCAACCTGCTCCCAGGGACTGGAGAAAATAAAGAAAGGTTGGAATCCGTGTGTTCCCTCCATTAGTCATCTTCTTCTTCCTCTCCCTCATCATCATCTTCATCTTCTTCACCTTCATCCTCATCCTCTTCTACAGCAATCCTTTGGCCTCTTCATCGTCGTTGTCTTCTCCTTCCCCTTCCTCATCATCCACGTCAGGAACCAAGTACTGTAATGGATTTGGCAAATTTCATCTTTGATGACTTCTCCTAACTCATCTGCACCTGCATCAGAATGATCAGTAAACCAGGTGAAGAAGCTTTCTAATTCCTGATGCTGTCCCTTCCAGCTGGCTTTATTCTGTGTTTGACTTGATTGTTTCATCAAATCCTGTCCAGATTTTCATTTGATTTCAGTGGACTTTGAAGATGGATCACCACTCTCATTCAGATGAAATTCTTTGGAGAGAATTTTGTTTTCAAAGTAAGGGTTTTCATCAAAATAAAAATCTATTCTGTAACCTGATTTAATATCTTCAAATTCTGTCACTTCGACTCTTGTCAAATAATGCAGTGACTCTTCATCCTCCTCCCCAAGCAGTGCAGACACTTGTGGATGGTTATCAAATGCTGTTATCCAAAATTTTGGGATTTTTGCCATCAATTCTGACCTCTTTCTTAAAAAATGGTTGAAAGTCGCTCAGTCGTGTCCAACTCTTTCGGATCCCATGGACTGTAGCCTACCAGGCTCCTCCCTCCATGGGATTCTCCAGGCAAGCGTACTGGAGCGGGTTGCCATTTCCTTCTCCAGCGGATCTTCCTGACCCAGGGATCGAACCCGGGTCTCTTGCAATCCAGGCAGACGCTTTAACTTCTGAGCCACCAGGGAAGCCCTGGTTGGTAGAGTTTATTATATTTCTGTTCCACTTTCTAAAGTCTCCTCATTGGCTTGTTCATTAAGTCTGTCTATTTCATTTTGCACTTCATCAATATGTTCAATTGCTTCTTGCTGTTCTTTTTCTTCCTTCAGCAAGTTTGAAGAAGCAGATGCCTCGTCTGGCCTGGAGGCAGGAGTCGGCCTCGCTTTCATGTTTTCTTTGGTTGGGGTGGAAGTGAAGACTGATGTTTGGGGGGCCATGCCTGGAAAATCCCATGGAGGGAGGAGCCTGATAGGCTGTGGCCCATGGGGTCGCTAGGAGTCGGACAAGACTGAGCGGCTTCACTTTCACTTTTCACTTTCATGCCTTGGAGAAGGAAATGGCAACCAGCTCCAGTATTCTTGCCTGGAGAATCCCAGGGACGGGGGAGCCTGGTGGGCTGCCGTCTATGGGGTCGCACAGAGTCGGACACAACTGAAGCGACTTGGCAGCAGCAGCAGCAGCAGCTGGGAAAAAAAAAAAAAAAGCCAAGAATCCTCCCAGGGGAGGAGAGGGGTACTGCAAGCTCAGAGAACTCAGACATTTTTATTTTTATTTTGAAATATTTAGTTTTATTTTGAAATATAAATTAAGAGGAAGTTGTAAAACACTGCCAAGCAGTCCTGTGTAATCGTCAGTCATTTTCCCACAAAGATTACATTTTTATATAATGATAGTCCAATATTTTGGAGACGGCGATGGCATCCCACTCCAGTACTCTTGCCTGGAAAATCCCATGGACGGAGGAGCCTGGTAGGCTACATACCATGGGGTCACGAGGAGTAGGACACGACCGAGCGACTTCACTTTCACTTTTCACTTTCATGCATTGGAGAAGGAAATGGCAACCCACTCCAGTGTTCTTTCCTGGAGAATCCCAGGGACGGGGGAGCCTGGTGGACTGCCGTCTATGGGGCCGCACAGAGTAGGACACGACTGAAGCGACTTAACAGCAGCAACAGCAGTCCAATATTTAAATGAAGAAACTGATATTGGTACGATGTGTGTGTGTGTAATTCTATGTCGTTTTATCACATATGTAGATTCCTACAACTGTCACTGCAATCAAGATCCATCAACATTCCATCACCACAAAGATTTCCCTCATGCCACCCCAGCATCCCTAAACCTTGGCAGGTCTAAAACTAAGGATTTTATTCTTTTTTTTTTTTTTTTTTTTAATTCTTCAACAAAGCTCAACATAGTCTGAGGTTCATATCTGGTGACAAAAGAAAATATTCATGATATGTTTTTAAAGATGAGAAACACATATCCCTCAAATTTTCTAGTAGTCTGTGTGATGGAATTATGATAATTTTCCTTGTTTGCATTTTTCACCTTTACTGTTTTCTATGTGGCCATGATTATCAGTCCTGCTAGAACTGCCACAACAAAATATAGACTGAGTGTCTCAAACCGCAGAAATTCATTTTCTCATAGTTTTGGGGCCTGGATGTCCAAGATCAAGTGCTGGCAGGGTTGGTTTCTGAGGAAAGTGCTCTCTGGCTTGTACCTGGCCCTCATCTCACTGCATCCTCATATGACCCTTTCTTCTCTATGTGGAGAGACAGTGATGCCTGGCATCCTCTAGTTCTAAAGGCTGAGCTCTTACTGTCCATCTCTTGGACATGATAACACCAGTGCCCTATTCCCTTCACTCTTCCCTTGGCCTCTGTCCCCTTATGGAGGTGCTTCTGCTCCCCAATCCTACAGACACCCCGCACTTTGCATATTGTTCTCCATAGTGGCTGTACCAGTTTGCTTTCCCATCAACAGTGTAGGAGGTTCCCTTTTCTCTACACCCTCTTCGGCATTTGTTGTTTGTAGATTATTTGATGATGGCCATTGTGACCAGTGTGGGGTGATCCCCCATGAGAGTTTTCATTTGTATGTCCTACTATTTAGTGACGCTGAGCATCTTTTTGTGTACTTTTTGGCCATTTTATATCCTCTTTGGAGTAATGTCTATATAGATCGTCAATGCATTTTTTTGATTGGGTTGTTGTTGGAACATGAAATTGTTTCTTTAATTTCTCTTTCCAATATTTTGATTTTTGTATATAGAAAAGCAAGAGATTCTGCTTATTGATTTCATATCCTGCACTTTTACCAAATTCATTGTTTAGATCTAGTATTAACAGTTTTCTCATAGCATGTTTAGGGTTTTCTATATGCAGTATTGTGTCATATGCAATCAGTTTAGCTTCTTTTCCAATTTCAGTCATTTTCTTTTTCTTCTCTGATTGACATGTCTAGGACTTTCAAAACTATGTTGAATAATAGTGGTGAGATTGGACATCCTTGTCTTGTTCCTGATCCCAGAGGAAATACTTTCAGTTTTTCACCATTGAGAATAATATTTGCTGTGGGTTTGTCTTATATGGGCTTTATCATATTGAGATAGATTCCCTCTGTGCCCACTTTCTGGAGAATTTTTATCATAAATGGGTGTTGAATTTTGTTGAAAGCTTTTTTTGCATCAAGATGGTCATATGGTTTTTATTCTTCAATGTGTTAATATGGTGTATCACTTTGATTGATTTGTTTACTGAAGAATCCTTGTATCCCTGGGATAGATCACACTTGATCATGGTATATGATCCTTTAAATGTGCTGTTGGATTTTTGTTTGCTAGTATTTTGTTGAGGATATTTGCGCCTTTAGGGATATTGGCCTGATGATATCTTGGTCTGCATTTGTTATCAAGATAATGGTGGCCTCATAGGATGAGCTTATGAGTGTCCCTTCCTCTGAAATTTTGGAATAGTTTGAGAAGGATAGATTTTAACTCTTCACCAAATGTTTGATAGAATTTTCCTGTAAATCCATCTGGTCCTGGACTTTTGTTTGTTGGAAGATTTTAAATCACAGTTTAAAGTTCAATAGTTGTGATTAATCTCTTCATGTTTTCTGTTTCTTCCTGGCTCAGTCTTAGAAGGTTATTCCTTTCTAAGAATTTGTTAATTTCTTCTGGGTAGTCCATTTTATTGGTGTCTGGTTTCTTCAACTAGTCTCTTTTTAATTTTATTTTTTAATTGGAGGATAATTGCTTTGCAATATTGTGTTAGTTTCTGCTATACACCAACATGAATCAGCCGTAGGTATACACACAGCTCCTCCAACTTGAACCTTTCTCCCACCTCGCACCCCATGCAACATCTCTAGGTTGTCACAGAGCACTGGGTTTGAGCTCCCTGCACTATACAGCAAGTTCCCACTGGCTATCCATTTTACATATGGTAAAGCATATGTTTTGGGGCTTCCCAGGTGGCATTAGTAGTAAGGAACCTGCCCACCAATGCAGGAGACAAAAGAGATGTGATTTTGATTCCTGGGTTGGGAAGGTCCCCTGGAGGAGGGCATCATAACCCACTCCAGTATTCTTGCCTGGAGAATCCCCTTGGACAGAGAGCCTGGGGGTTCTAGAGTCCATACGGTCACGCAGAGTCAAACATAACTGAAGTGACTTAGTATGCACACATGCAAAGTTTATGTTTCAATGCTACCCTCCCAATTTGTCCCACCCTGTCCTTCTCCAACTGTGTCCACACAGTTGGGTTGTTTTCTTTTTTATATGGAGTTCTATGAGCTATTTGTTATTTTGCAAATTAACTCCTTGCTTGTTGCTTCATTTGCAAATATCTTCTCCCACTCTGTATGTTGTCTTTTCTCTTCATTTATCGTTTCCTTTGCTGTGCAAAAACTTTTGATTTTAATTAGGTCTCATTTGTTTGTTTTTATTTTTATTTCCATTACTCTAGGAGATGAACCCCAAAAGATACTGCTGTGATTTCTGTCAAAGGGTGTTGTGCCTTTGCTTTCCTCCAAGAGTTTTATAGTATCTAGCCTTACATTTTGGTCTTTAATCCATTTTGATTTTCTTTTTTTGATATTATGTTTAAAAGTGTTCTAATGTCAATATTTTATATGTAGCTGTCCAGTTCTCCTGACACCACTCATTGAAGACACTGTCTTTTCTCCACTGTATATTTTTCCTTCTTTTGTCATAGATTAGGTGACCATGGGTGCATAAATTTATCTTTGGAATTTCTATCCTATTCCATTGTTCTGTATTTCTGTTTTTTTTTTTGTGTGTGTGTGTGTCAGTACTATGCAGTTTTGATAATTATCGTTTGTAGTGTAGTCTGAAATTAGAGAGCTTGATTCCTTTAGCTCTATTTTTCTTTCTCAAGGTTGCTTTTGCAATTCCATACACATTAAAATTTTTTTGTTCTAGTTTTTGGAAAAGGCCGTATAAGAAAAACCCACAGTTAACATCATACTGAACAGTGAAAAGGTGAAAGAATTTTCTCTGATTAAAAATTTAAATGAATTCCTCCTAATCATCTGTGACAGCTAGATTATTGTTTTTTGGGCTTTGCATATGTGTATCAGTGTTCCTTCCTGATGGTCTCTCCGTGGATGATAGTGTCTTTTCTCAGAGTTCAGGTTACTTTGCTGTATATCAGCTCTCTCTGAGTCCAAGAAAATGAATGACTTTGTAGTTTATCTGGATATTTCTTATGAGTTTGCTGTTACTGGTTGCCATTTTCTATTTCCTAAGCAGAAGTGGAAATACCCTCTATTCCTCCTGTATTATAATAATGTTATTTTTAAGTTTTAGATTTTATATCATCACCATATAGCAATAAAAATCCATATATTTATAAGATATCTATTTACAAAGTTAGTTTTCTAAACCTCAAAATTCTTTAGTATATATATTTTAGGAATTAATAATTAATTAAGCATTTATTTTATGATAGATTTTATTTATAAGTTTAAACAGAGAGAATTTTGTGTAATGACACATAAAATTATATATGCTCTACCTTGAGACCACAGTTATTCACATAATGCTATATTAAAAATCTTTCACAATGTATTTACACATACATATATTTTCCTGTTAATACATGATATTCAGGGAACATACGGTAACACTTTTTTCTTTAATATATTTTCATCAAACATTGAAGAATTTATAGAATATGCTCTACATAATTATAATGCTACTATATCCAAGAAAATAATTTCATAATAACTTTAAATATCTCATACATATTCAATTTATCCCAATTGTTTCCAAGATATTTTTATAGCATGTATCCAAATCCGAGTCCTACTGAAAGGCTGTTGCTGAGCCATGAAAGATGCCAGGATTCTTGGCCTCTGGAGGAGAGAAATTCAATCTGGGGCCAGTGATGGAGGCTTGTTCTCTCAGAACTATTGTGCAATAAAGTTTTATTAAAGTAAAAAGAGATAGAGAAAGCTTCTGACATAGACACCAGAAAGGGGCAGAGAGTGTCCCCTGCTAGCCTTTAGCTGCATGCTATATACCTATCAGCAAGCTGTTAATTAGAGAAAGGAGGTATCTCAAAACTCAGAGTGACACCAGGCCCCTCACCCACAACATGCATTTTGAGATCACATTAGCATCAGGTGAGTCATCCCGGGCCATAAAACGATTGACATGAATCGTGAAGAAAGGCGGGTTTTCAAGTAAATATATAGATTCATTATTATAGATTAGGAGAACAATGTATGAGTAAAACATACAGGTTTGTTGAGCCCTCATTGGTTCTGAGTCTTAAGCAAACCGACTTGAAGAAAGACAGAGTCCGGGGTAAATACATAGTTCATTAACATAGCTTAAGACAAACATTTCCATAAGAAACACGCATTGGTTAGCTCAAGGTTTGAGAAAAGTTAAGTTCAGATGGAGCCAGGTGTCATCATGGCAACACAGAATTTTAAGAAAAAACTCTTTAAATTTATATAGAGAAGGGGGAAAAATCGAGCACTTGTTATTTTCCTCCTGACACTTAAGAAAGAGATAAAAAAATGTCTGACACTTGCAGTCTATTTGCTCCGTTTGGAGACCCCTGGCCTTCTTGCCTGTTACCCTCTCACTACTAAAGCTGACAGTGAATTTGATTGCTGTGCCACTTTCAGCACTTTAATCTAGATAGCCTTATGCAACGTTTACAATGAGACTGACATTAGAAAAATTTCCTATGTTTTGTATTTGCCTGACTGCTTCATCATGGTTATTTTACTTGTATGCCTTTCCCCTGTGTTTCATGTGTACTGAAAGTCTTGTCTCAAAGAACAGGTACCAGAAAGATTTTTCTAGAAAGGGCCAGATGGTAAAAATTTTTGGCTTTGTGGTCTTGCAGACTGTTTCACAAGCACTCAACTTCACACTGTAGCCTGAAAGCAACTATGGACAATAAACCAGTGAATAGTGTGGTTATGAACCAGTAAGAGTTTATTTGCAAAGACAGGCAGCTTCCTGTATTTGCCTGCAGGTTATACTTTGCTAAGTCTTGGTCTAAAGCTTAGATTAGATATAGGTGAAATTGATTGGGCTTCCCCGATGGCTTAGTGGGTAAAGAATCTGCCTGCAATGCAGGAGACACAGGCAGATGAGGGTTTGATCCCTCAATCAGAAAGATGCCCTGGAAGAGATCAATACGAGAGGCAACCCACTCTTGTATTCTTGCCTGGAGAATGCCATAGACAGAGGAGCCTGGAGGGCTGGACATGACTGAAGCGACAGCACACACACAGACACACACACACATTCTTATGATATGGACACAAGCCTTTATTTAGCACAAATGGGATGTTTTCAGTTCATGTTTTATCAGGAAATATATAACATCCGAGTGATATTATTGATATTAAGATTGATCATTAAGTTCGTTTGGTGCCTATCTGGTCTAACATTATAAAAATACACTTTGGTGTTTGTAATAAATCAATAATCATTTAAGAGAATACTTTAGCATTGTGAGATTGGCCAGTCTTTCAACAAGATTTCCCCCAGTGCTTTTAGTGGTGATTTACAGGATACTGAAAAATTGTCATTATCGCCTTCTCTCGTATCTTGTACACTTATTTTCAAATATGTTAAGTATCATTTTGTACTGACGAATGTTTAATATTTAACACGTTATGATCATTTAAAGTCATTTTCCATTTGGTTTAAATTGATACAAATCTGGTCAGTGGATGTCCATGGGACATTTCTCTGTCCCACTGGACTTGCATCTTGCCAAGATCACATTCTGAGAGTGAAATAGTTTGTTATACATGTAAGCAAAACTTAAAAAATGTGCAGTAGCAATATAGCCTTTCTAACCCAGCACATCTTACAATTGTCAGGATGTAGAGATTTTATTTATTTACAGGGTTCTGATTTTACTCTAAACAAAGCCTTTTCTTTAACATGTAAGCTCTGTGAAATTAGAAACTAGATCACTTAATTTAGTGCAGTACATGGTATGTACCGAGCTTCCATGGTGGCTCAGGTGGTAAAGAATCTGCTTGCAATGCAGGAGGCCTGACTTCAATCCGTGGGTCAGGAAGATTCCCCTGAAGAAAGGAATAGCTATCCACTCCAGTATTCTTGCCTGGAGAATTCCATGGACAGAAGATCCTGGTGGGCTATGGACAACGGGGTCACAAAGAGTCGGACACTACTGAGTGACTTACAAACACCCACACATATGGTGAGCAGTAAAATATATTTTCTCATGCATAAGTTAGTAATCTTTAGCTGGAGGGTGAAGAAGTTGAAATATGTATGTATTGAAACCAACTGTCCTGCTTGCTTGTAACTCAAGCGTTTTTAGGACATAATCCAGGAAAAATTTGGGACATCATAGCAACTGTTTACCCTCCATGTAGCTATTTGAACCTTACTTTCCTGTCTTATGGTATTTTAAGACAGATTTCTGAAGCTCATTTTCCTTATCATATACCTTCAAATATCTTCATATACCTATAAACTTGAGGAAATTTGTAGAAAAAGGTTGAAGCAGGTGATTTAACCTGAGGCAACTGAGGAATTGCATCAGATCCCTTTGACTATGCTGAGAGTGAGGCGAGCATACCATATGGAGTAGAAAAGCAAAATTCTCCCAGCATTCTAAATTTCAAGAATTCCCATCATACTTCCTTACACAATGGTTCTGTGAAGAGGTCCTGTAACAAACCTGAAAACATATTTTAAAAGTTTTGCCCAAAGATGACGGTTCAGAATTTTCCTTGCCGAACAGGATACAAGATCATCGGATTTAGCTGTTAATGTAAGTCTCCTGAGAAGGAATATGCAAAAATGACAGTTGGTTAGAAAGTGCAAAACTTTTACACCGAAAACTAAAGAAGATTGTCAGAAGAAGTCAAAGAAGACCCAAAGAAATGGATCAACATGCCGCATTCATGGATCAGAAGACAATATGGTTAATATGGTAGCATTGCAGCAAATTGACCTATAGATTCAGTGGATTCCTTATCAAATCTCACTAACCTTATGATGTTCAATAAATATCCCCAGTTTCAATCAACTGATATTACTGTGGGTGTTTTGTGCATATGGCTTTGTGCTGACCTTGTGCATTAAAAATAAGACAGGCAAGATTTCTGATTTCACAAATCTTACCATCTAGTGGGAAGACAAATACAAATGGTCAGTTATATTTGTGAAGTGGGAGGTCCCTCTGCCCTGGTCCCCCCGAAGATGTCCCTATCTTTTTCCTCTCCATGAAATGACCTAGAGCATTCTCTGTCCAGATGATTCTCTCTGTGTTAATGAAAAGAAAACAACGGACCTACTTGGCTTCTTAGAAGATGTGATAAGTGGATAATGAACCTGATTTCACCAGGTACAGTAGTGTGGATGAGGATAGTGGGAAGTGCATGAATAAAGATATGGGCATGAATTGGCATGCTGGGTCCTAGGTAAGGCATGACATTTATCAGTAAAATGTCAAATAAATAACAAGACTTCCAGATGATTTTTGATGTCCTGTAAGACTGAGAGTCTTTAGTTTCACCAGGAGCATATCTAAAGAGTGTCCCCCAACCCATAAGAAAACTACTACAAGCTAATAGAAAAATATACCAAGGATATGAACAAATTGTTTACAGAGATTGAAATATTACTGACTCATAAAGAAAGATGTTCCCTTCTGCTAATAATAAAAAGGATACAAAGATACACATCTTTCCTTAGATATGCTATTTACATCTCAGATGGGTAAAAGTACAAAACTTGATAAGAACCTTGTGGTGAGGCTGTAGGGAAACATGTGGCTCAGGATAAAAAATCTGCCTGCCAATGCAAGAAATGCAAGAGATGTGAGTTTGACCCCTAGGTTGGCAAGATCCTGGAAGTGGAAATGGTAACCCACTCTAGTATTCTTGCCCAGAAAATCCCATGGATAGAGGAGCTTGCAGGCTACAGTACATGGAATCACAAGAGAGTTCACCAAAACTGAGCACACACACACACATACTACTGGTGGCAGGGTCGATGGAGTGACCTCAAGATGTTGAAATATGGAAGTGTCTACAAACATGCAGTTGTGAATTTGATGCAGTATCCAACCTAACTGCATAATCAAAAATGAGATCAATGAAATAAGTGTAAACAGTTGCAACATTATTTGTATTAGCAAATGATCTAACAAAAACACTCACTATAAGAGCCTTGATATGTAATTTATACAACAGAATGCCACGTGGTCAAAAAATAATGGAGAATCTCTTTGTAGACTCAAGAGAATAATCTATCAGATGTGTGAAAAAAGAAGGAACAAATAAGAAATACATAGATTTTATTTACTGTGTAAAGTATCTATTGACACGTGCAGGAGAAACCAAATTTGGTTTTTGGACCAAGAGGAACACAGTGTCTGGGGTTCGAAGTGAGCTGGAGATGGTTCCTTTCTTATTGTCTTGGCATTCAAAGCCCAAATAGTTTAACTCTTCAATCAATGTAAAATGGTGTATAAAGTATGGATATTTTGACATCTAGTCACATGCCTGTAAGAAACATGGCTTTGGATTGTTGTTCAAACTTCTGGGGGCTCCTGTGATTCTGAAGCATTTTGTGCTACAGTCATTTCATGCTTACTTTCATGTGAGTGCCACTTTTATTTCAGTAAATTCCCCATTGTTTCAGGTTTCCAGAGAGTGTTGGTTTTGATGAGCCAGAGAAAGGAAGCAGCTCACTTGGTCAGGTGAGGAGGCAAAGATTTCTCCTGAATCACCTGTACTCACTGGTTCCTCTGGTCCCCTCTGACCTCTGCCATCATCAAATCTTTCTTTCTACAGCCCCTGTGCACTCCATTCCAGAAGACTCTCATGGTATTGAGAATTCTATTGACAAACATATCACTGTCCCCTGCGGTATACATAATCAATTTCAGGTTTGAAGTCAAATGCGAATCTGGGTGGGCTTCCCAGGTGGTGATAAAGAACGCAGGAGACATAAGAGACACAGGCTTCATCCCTGGGTTGGGAAGATCCCATGGAGAAGAGAATGGCTACCCACTCCAGTTCTCTTTCCTGGAAAAGTCCATGGAAAAGCAGTCTGAGGGGCTACAGCCTATTGGGTTGCAGGAGTTGGAGATAACTTAGAGACTAAACCACCATGGCTAATTCACATTGTTTTATCACTGAAACCAACACAACATTGTAAAGCAATTATCCTCCAGTTTGAGGAAAACAAACAAGCAAACAAACAAACAAACAAAGAACTTCCTTTATAAAAAAAAGCAAAACCACAAACTGAGCTTTGTTTTTTGGAGAAAAGATTCAAAGTTTAGAGAGTTTTCATGTGAGGGGGCTTCTTCCGGTGGCCTCCAGATAGAGACACTGTGAGAGGGTCCAGGAGAGGCCAGCTGAGAAGGAACACATATAGGCCTTGAGAGCTATACCAGCTCCCTTGCTGACAGATAGGAAGATGAGGCCTCAGCCCAACAACACAAGTAACTGAACTTTGCCAGAAGTCAGAGGGTTGGATGAGGACTCCAAGCCTCAGTAAGAATGCAGTCTAGGTGGACAGAATGATTTCAGCATTGTGAAAATCTGAGCAGCCATCCCAGTTGTACCATGCAAGATTTAATTTTTTCTGGTTTTACATGGGTGGGAATTTGTTACCCAGCAGCACACACTGAATGCAGCCACTCTGAAGGTTCTCCTCTGCACAGCATGGTGGGCCATGAGGATAGCAAAGCTGCTGAGGTGGGTGCAGTGGCAGGTGGTTCCCACCATCTTGCAGCCTCTGGTGGCCTGGTGACCACTTCCATTCTGGCCACTCTCCCAGAAGATGCAGTACACCTTCTTTGGCCCAAGGATCACTGACTATAGGGACAGGAAGTAGGTGTGAGCAGGTGGGTCTATTGCTCAGAAATGCTGACCCAAAGCTAGCTCATGCTGGGCTTTCCTGGGGATATGATGCATTTGTGGGGAGCCCCCTGAAACCCAAGGCTCTGCCCAGGATTCAGGACTCTTCCACATCCACAGCTCCATCCCAGCAGGACTCACATGTTGGAAGACCAAGGTGACAGGGGAGCTGAGGTTCTGGGTGTTATTGTTGCTGATAAAGGTGGATACGCCATCTGACATCAGGATGGGGGGGACTTCCCACACAAACCTCCATGTGTCTCATGTGCAATTGCCTGTTCCTCAGTATCCAGGACCAGGGGGACTTTATCCGGCAACTTTCCCATTCCTGGTGTGGAGATAAGCCCTGCCACTATAGGACCTGCAGGACAAGGACAAGATTGACATCTGGGAGTGCCCAACATGACCCCTCTTTTAGATGGGCTCTTTCTTTGTAGCCCCATCATAACCCGCGATTCCTTTTAGACTTTAATTTTGTTTCTTGGTTAGTGGCCACAAGAGGCTGCTCTGAGTGGGGCAAGGTTTCTCTAATAATTAGAGACAGCAAAATGACTCAGTTATGCACATATATACAGTCTTTTTATAGTATTTTCCATTATGATTTATCTTAGGTGTTTAAAGGTTTTTGAATGCACCCTTCAGTTCTCTTCAGTTGCTCAGTCGTGTCCAACTCTTTGCGACCCCATGAACTGCAGCACGCTGGGCCTCCTTGTCCATCACCAACTCCCGGACTCCGCCCAAACCCATGTCCACTGAGTCGGTGATGCCATCCAACCATCTTATCTTCTGTCATTCCCTTTTCTCCTGTCCTCAATCTTTTCCAGCATCAGGGTCTTTTCAAATGAGTCAGGTCTTCACATCAGGTGGCCAAAGTATTGGAGTTTCAGCTTCAACATCAGTCCTTGGGACACAGTAAAATTCCAGATTTGCAGGAATTGAGTAAGCAAGAGTCCACCACCATGACTTCTTTCACATGATGAGATGATGAATTTCTTGAAACACACACAACTAAGTATCTTTTGTCCTCACTTAATGGCTCAAAGAATAACACTTCAGGCTGTCCATGGGATAAGAAGATACAGTGCTCAGTCTTTTGGACTCTGTGGGAGAGGGAGAGGGAGGGGGTGGGATGATTTGGGAGAATGGCATTGAAACATGTATAATATCATATAAGAAATGAAACGCCAGTCTAGGTTCGATGCAGGATACAGGATGCTTGGGGCTGGTGCACTGGGATGACCCAGAGAGATGGTATGGGGAGGGAGGTGGGAGGGATGTTCAGGATTGGGAACACGTGTACACCTGTGGCGGATTCATGTTGATGTATGGCAAAACCAATACAGTATTGTAAAGTAAAATAAAGTAAAATAATAAAAAAGAAGATACAGTTCAAATGATTATTTTTCTGCCACTCTGTGCAGCTTGAGGGATCTGTTTCCTGAGCAGGAACTGAAGCTGGGCGCAGAGCAGTGAAGGTGCCAAGTCTTAACCACTGGACTGCCAGAGAATCCCTCCAAAGATCTTTTAAAAATTAATTAATTTATTTTAATTGAAGGCTAATTACTTTACAGTATTGGGGTGGCTTTTGCCATGAATCAGCTGTGGGTGTACATGGGTCCCACCACCTGAACCCCTCTCCCATCTCCCTCACTTCCCCATCCCTCCAGGTTGTCCCAGAGCACTGGTTCTGAGTGCCCTGTTTCATGCATCAAACTTGCACTGGTCATCTATTTTCCATATGTAATATACATGTTTCAATGCTATTCTCTCAAATTATCCCACCTTCACCTTCTCCCACATAGTCCAAAAGTCTGCTACCTCTGCCTCTCTTTAGCTGTCTTGCATATAGGGTCATCATTACCATCTTTCACATTCTATATATATGCATTAATATGCTGTATTGGTGTTCCTCTTTCTGACTTATTTCACTCTATATAATAGGCTCCAGCTTCATCCCCCTTATTAGAACTGACACAAATGCATTCTTTTTTATAGCTGAGTAATATTCCATTCCGTATATGTACCACAACCTCCTTATCCATTCACCTGCCGTTGGACATCTAGGTTGCTTCCATGCCCTAGCTATTGTAAACAGTGCAGCAATGAATACTGGGGTGCACGTGTCTCTTTCAATTCTGGTTTCCTTGGTGTGTATGCCCAGCAGTGGGATTGCTGGGTCATATGGCAGTTCTATTTCCAGCTTTTTAAGGACTCTCCACACTGTTCTCTATAGTAGCCATACTAGTTGGCATTCCTATCAACAGTATAAGAGGGTTCCTTTTTCTCCACACCCTCTCCAGCACTTACTGTTTGTAGACTTTTTGATGGCAGCCATGCTGAAAAGTGTGAGATGGTATCTCATTATGGTTTTGATTAGCATTTTCTAATAATGAGCGATGTTGAGTATCTTTTCCTGTGTTTGTTAACCATCTATAGGTCTTTGGAGAAATGTCTGTTTAGTTCTTTGGCCCATTTTTTGATTGGGTCATTTGTTTTTGTGGTATTGAGCTGCATGAGCTGTTTGTATATTTTGGAGTTTAATTCTTTGTTGTCAGTTGCTTCGTATGCTATTATTTTCTCCCATTCGGAAGGCTGCCTTATACCTTGTTTATAGTTTTCTTCATTGTGCGAAGCTTTTAGGTTTAATTAGGCCCACTTTGTTTATTTTGTTTTTATTTCCTTTACTCTGGGAGGTGGGTCATAGAGGATCCTGCTGTGATTTATGTCAGAAACTGTTCTACCTATGTTTTCCTCTAAGAGTTTTATAGTTTGTGGTCTTATGTTTAGATCTTTAATCCATTTTGAGTTTATTTTTGTGTACAGTGTTAGAAAGTGCCCTAGATTCATTCTTTTATGGGTGGTCAGCCAGTTTTCCCAGCACCACTTGTTAAAGAGATCATCTTTTCTCCATTACATATTTTTGCCTCCTTTGTCAAAGATAAGGTGTCCATAGGTGAATGGATTTATCTCTGGGCTTTCTCTTTTGTTCCATTGATGTATATTTCTGTCTTTGTGCCAGTACCATACTGCCTTGATGACTGTAGCTTTGTAGCGTAGTCTGAAGTCAGGAAGGTTGATTCCTCCAGTTCCATTCTTCTTTCTCAAGATTATTGTGTCTACTCGAACTTTTTATGTTTCCATACAAATTGTGAAATTATTTGTCCTAGCTCTGTGAAAAATCAAAGATCTTTTAAAGTAACTTGGAAAGGTAATATTTTAGAAATGATACATAAGACCATAGAAAAATAAATATTTCTTTTGAAAAAAAGAAAAGAAATTTAAGAAGAGTTCAGTCAAAAAAATCTCCTTGTCAGATGGACTTGTCAGGATAAGATCATAATGCCTATCAGACTGGATGAAATTTGGTTGAGCCTAGTCTTTCTCAGAAGTCCCATCTCCCTATGTTTCCTAACACTGAAGTTATAGAATATAATAACAGTTAAATGTCCTTCCAAAAAAAAAAAAATCCATCTGTTTCTAAATGTATGTCGTGATTCCTCTGCTCAGAGTTTGGGAAATGTTTTCTTCATGGAGTCATAAAATAGGGCAATTTGAAAAGATTGATAAAAGTCTAGAAATGTTATCTGTTGTTAATCCCCTGAGATGTAAAGGAAAAAACACTGAAGTCCTTTTGGACAATCCTTACCACCCCCAGTATGAGTTATTTATTCCTAGGTCTATAGAAAGCTCAGGGAAAATTCTGGTGTTTGGGATGGGCAACTTCACTCAAGAAGGTTTCAAATATTGTGCTCCAGGAAATTATACACAATGGAATACAGATAAATTATTTTGTTTTTCTTGAACAAGACAACAAGAAGCCATAGAAGAAATTCCAGGATGAAAGAAAGACATCCCTAACTTTTAAACCCAAGAGACACCAAATTTTAGAAGACAGTAGAAGATGTAATTACATTAAGCCGTAAATTTGCTTGGTCCTTTGCCCATAGATAGTAGAAATAGCTGACCATATTACTTGAAGTTTGGAATGCTTCAATGGCTACCTGATGCCATTATTGTGTTTCTCTATAGAGAAAGTATATTTCGTTTTTTCACCATGTATATCATCTCTGCAGGAAGTAGGGGAGAGTGGCAAATATTTATTCATATATATATATAATATGAAGAGGATTTCAGTGTTTCTACTATAAATCATGAGATTAAAAGATGCTTACTCCTAAAAAGGAAAGTTATGACTAACCTAGACAGCATATTAAAAAGCAGAGACATTACTTTGCCAACAAAGGTCTGTCTAGTCAAAGCTCTGGTTTTTGCAGTAGTTGTGTATGGATGTGAGAATTGGACTGTGAAGAAAGCTGAGCACCAAAGAATTGATGCTTTTGAACTGTGGTGTTGGAGAAGACTCTTGAGAGTCCCTTGGACTGCAAGGAGATCCAACCAGTCCATCCTAAAGGAGATCGGTCCTGGGTGTTCATTGGAAGGACTGATGTTGAAGCTGAAACTCCAATACTTTGGCCACCTGATGCAAAGAGCTGACTCATTTGATAAGACCCTGATGCTGGGAAAGATTGAAGGCAGGAGGAGAAGGGGACAACAGAGGATGAGATGGTTGGATGGCATGACTGACTCAATGGAGATGAGTTTGAGTAAACTCCAGGAGTTGGTGATGGACAGGGAGGTCTGGCGTGCTGAAGTCCATGGGGTTGCAAAGAGTTGGACATGACTGAGCGACTGACCTGAACTATAAATCAAACCCATGTGCAATAGATGTGCTAGCAGAATAATGATCCCACAAAGATGTCAACATCTTCACTCTGGAAGCTGCAAATATACTAGCTTACATGGAAAATGAACTTTTATGATCTTGAGATGGAAAATTTATCCTGGATTACCCTGATGAGCCAATGTAATGATCTGGGTTTTCATAAAGGAGAGAGAGAAGTAAGACAGTAAGAGGCGGGGAAAGATATAATGATGGAGGTGAGGAAGAGAGAGAGAGATGAAGGAGGAGGAGGAGAAGAAGGGGAAGAAGGAGGAGGAGGACAGAGGTGAGCTGATTAATCTGAAAAGTACACTAAACAGACTTTGAAGATTGAGTGAATCATGAGGCCACTAACCATGGAATGCAGGCAGCACCAAGAAGTTAAAAAAAGGTGAAGAAATGTGTATTTCCCTAAAGTCTTCAGAAGGGATACAGACATTTTGATTTTAGTCCCATAAGATCCATTTTGAACTTTTGACTTCTAGATCTGTAGGATAAATTTGTTTGTTTTTAGCAGCAAGTGTGTGGTAACCTGTTACAGCAATGGTAGGAAACTACACTATGGACATGCAAGTTTTCTTGGGTTCTAAAGTGAAGGAAGCTCAGATTCTGTTCTGTGTCTCCCAGGGACAGGGTTATGCCCTTGCTGTGGCTGAGTTGACTCAAGAACATGGAGAGTCACATGCCGTTAGCATTCCCTTAAGCAGACACTCATGAGTTATTTGTTCTGTTCTCTCTGAATGAGTGTAATCCATGAGTGGGACAGGGCTGTGATAGAGCAAGGCATTAAATCTCTCAGATCTGTGGGGCCTCCCCATGTGGACAGCCTCAATTGTATGGGGGAAGCCACATTAACTCCTGCTAGGTTACATTCTGCAACCTTGGCTGAATCAGAATTTAGTGTGAGGAGGATGTTCAGGCCCTCCTACCAAGACTTGACCCACTTAGAGTCTGCAAAGGGAAGTGTGTGGTTAGTCCTGATTGTGTTAATTGAAGAAAATGGTCTTAATTTGGAGGGAGGAGACAAATGAGGCAACTGAGGGTTTAAAATGTTTCACAATTTGGAAACAATTTGAAAAGTAATTTGGCCAAGCTCACACAGCAAACACTTGGTTGAGTTAATATTTCATTCCAGATTTGTTTCAGCCTGGGAACTAGGATCTACACAATGCTCTGGGATCATAAGGAAATACTTTGGTTTAATTGGTAGGCAGAATGGTTAATAAAAAAAAAAAGAATAGTAGGACAGATAATTACCTTGATATTTCCAAAGGAAAGAAGCACCATAAAATAATCGATAATTTTTTTTTCTGATATTCTACGCCCTTAATGATCAGGGAGTTCATTCATTCACTCATCTTTGTTTAAGAAATAATTTCTGATCATTTGGAAAATGTTAAACACTGAAGAGAGAGATTGATGAATAAGACAGTTTCTGCCTTTTGCAGGTGCATATTATTCACTCACTAATTTAACCAAACAGGTAGCAATATGCATTGAGTATTTCTACATGTTTGGCACTGTGTGAAATGTTGAGGATATAACAGACAGGAAAAGCAAAGTGGTGCCTGCAGATGGTAAATCTAGAAGGAAACATATTAATCAAATAGAGAAAATCAAGAGCAAAGTGACTGACAAAACTCTCTAGGGGCTATTGGAGAGAAACATGGAAGAATCTGATCTAATCTGAGCAGGTACGGGCTTCATGGAGGAATCGACATACAGAGATATGTCTGAAGGCGTACATAGTTTTGAGTCAAGGAATAAAAAAGAGTGTTTTAAAGAGAAGGAATATATGCAAAGCCTTTGTCCCAAAGAGGCACATTGAATTTTCAAAATTGAAGAAATTTGATGTGGCTGGAATAATGGTGAGTACATGGTATATGAAGCTGGAGAGGAAAGCAGGAGATGAATCAAACAAATTCTCACTGACGTATGGCTCTTGGTTTTGACCCCATATGTAATGATTTTACCAAAGAGTGCAATGATTTCATTTGTGTTTTGAAAAGATCTTTCTGATTTCTGGGTAAAGGATGTATTGGGAGGTGACAAGGATGGAAAGAATAGTCAGTTAGGTGAGCATAGCAGGTGTTTAGGCAAGCTGGCAGCCTGGCTAAGGAAGAGGTGATGGAAGTGGAGATAGCAGGAGAGATTGTGGACGTATTGAAAAGACAAGAACAAAAAGATCAGAGGTGGTAGGTTGTGATGGTAATAAGATAACTGTTGAGAGTAACTTTCAGGATCCAAACTTGTGCCAAAGGGTGAATCATGGTATCATGAAGATTGAGAAGGACATCATGGGAAAGAGCTGGATTAGGGTAAAGATTGCAAGCCTTAAATTGGAAAGCTGAGTTGATGATGACTTTGAGATACCAAAATTTCAAATACTCCATACCCCTTTAGATTTCAGAGGAGAAGTAAGAGATAAAGAAACTAATTGTCACCATTTGCAGCTATTGTGGCTGAATCTAAGGAATAAATGTTGTTGTCTAAGAGAAAAGAATAAAACAGGAATTAAAGTTGTTCTGGAACCAATCCCTTGTATGGAACCACAAAGAAGACAGAGAATAGCAAGAGAGAATGGAATAAAGACAAAGAGGAATGCAGAAGTAGAATCTAGTGAGGGTAAGGATGGAGTGTTTATGAGAAAACAGCAGAGAATGATCAGAAATTCTGAAAGACTTTCTAGGAGATGGAGATCATTGTAAATCTAAGAGATATTTATTTTGGTGAAATATAGGGGAAAGAAACTATAATATGCATGGGCTGAAGGCATGAGTTTAAGGCAGGGAAATAAAGACAGAAATGTCAACTCTTGGCTGGTAGCTAGAAGATGGCCAAGTAGTACATGTTTGTAAGACAGAAGAGAACCAAACATGTATCCATGGCTATGGGGAAAATACTGTTGAAAATGAGAGGCAAGAGTGAGGGAAGAAGGGTAAGGGGAAGAGAGAATGAGAGAATATGTGTGAAAAAGAATGTAAGGAAAATTGATAAGCATTAATAATGGTATAAAGCATGTGGAATAATTGTTTTCAGAGAGGAGAAGGATCATTGTCTCAATGATACAAGAGGATGCACGCTGATATTTGTTATGGCATAGAGTTCACAAAGTATCGTCACGAGACTGTTGATTTTCTTTGTGAAATAAGTGCTGAGAACATTTGTTGAGAAAGGGCAAAGTGGTAGAAGATTCAATGGTGGAATCAGTGCTTATGGAAGTTGGGGGGACAGGTAATGTGAGAAGTGTAGAAGGGCTTCCACACAAATAGTAGTTTCCTTTCAATGAGATGAAGATTGAAGGCATTAAATAGAAGATGGAAGAGGTCAGAAAATATAAGGAAAATACGTTTGTAAGTCTAAACCAGTAAGTGTTGTTTCTTGGTCCTCACTGCCATGAATTATCTTGTGTCACTACTGCTTATCTTTTTTTGGTTTTGTGGTGGGTAGAGAGTACCAAGGGGCTTCCCCAGTGTCTCGGGGGTAAAGAATCTGTCTGCAGTGCAGGAGACCTGCATTCGATCCCTGGACTGGGAAGATCCCCTGGAGGAGTGCATGGCAACCCACTCCGGTATTTTTGCCTAGAACATCCCATGGACAGAGGATCCTGGCATGCTACAGTCCATGGGATAGCATGGAATCAGACACAACTGAAGCAACTGAGCAGAGCACAGCACAGAGAGTGCCCAAAATATCAGGCAGTCTTGTTAAGAAAGTCTAAAATTCCAGCTAACACCTTTCTCTTTGGTGCACACGTAAGTACATAATCTCCCCCCATTTTCTGCATTTTTGAGGGGTGCTTCTGAGTGTTATGTAGAGACAGGTGTTCAGCAAAATGGTAGGATAATGTGACTCTGCATAGAATGTACCTTACCACTTCAGATCATTGATAGTTGCTTATTTAGTTAACCATGCATGGCACATAGTAAGTGTTCAATAAGAATACTGATATGAGTCAAGATGGACACAGTTCCCAAAGGAATACAGGTGAAATACATTTTGTCAAGAAACAGAGATTACTGCTAATGGTTAGTGTGTGTGTGTGTGTGTGTGTGTGTGTGTGCGGGCGTGTGTGTGCGCATGCGTGCGTGTGCGCATGCGTGCATGCTCAGTAGTGTCCGATTTTGTGCAACCCAAAGGACTGTACCTGACAGGCTCCTTTGTCCATGGAATTTTCCAGGCAAGAATATAGGAGTTCATTGCCATTTTCTACCTAGAGGATCTTCCTGACCCAGGGTTCAAATCCAGGTATCTGGCATCTCCTGCATTGACAGGCGGATTCTTTACCACCAATGTCACTTGAGAATGAGTCAAATAGTAAGCAAAGGGTAAGCCATCCTAAGACAGCAACAGCTCATACGCAGTTGTCCAGTGTGCTAGGCATGTGCTGATCAATGAACTGGTTAGTGAAGTGCTCTGGGGGCAGTGCATGATCTTACCTCACTGTGTTTGCAATCATCAGACATGGTCCTGCTGGAGAGCGTGTACTTCTCAGACTTGGCTTTGGATTTCCTGATTCTTTCCAACCACTTCCTGTATTGCTCACGGACCTGCAAAGCATGCTCTGAGTCAGCTCACCTGAGAGGACTGAGGATGGGACAAGTTCTGAGAGGGAGTCAAGACAGTGGTACCTGCTGGCTGAGAAGGCAGTACACCAGGAAGATGAAGACACCCTGCAGGCTGTTGATGATGGTGAAGAGGTAGGCCATGATGTGGGCAGCCGGTCCCACCTGCAGGAGTCCCAGAAACCACGTGCATCCCAAGATGGAGAGCTGAGCTGTGGCTTTAAATGTCAGCATCCTGGGTAGGAGGAGAAAGTAAGTTCCTGACACAGCCAGAGCCATTCTCATCTTCACCCATGGATGTTCCTTCCTTTCCTGTTGGTAATGACTTCTGAGACTGGGTTGTGATTGGTTTTATTCTTTGCTGTCAATGATGCTCCACAATAGAAATGCCACTGAGGTCTAGAATGACATTTTGATTTGGATGGAAAGGGAAGTGACACTTCATAAGTGGCAAAAGCTTTATGGTCCTCTGTGGAGATACCTAATTTCATTCAACCAATGTTTCAGAGGAAGTACCATGCATCACACTCTGTGTTTGGTCCTGGGCATTAAACATCACAAAGGCGAGATTTCTATTTTCATAAAGCTCATGATCTACTCAAATGACTAATACAACAAAACAGTAAGATGCGTAATTTAGAAAAGATAATGGTAGAAATACAAAAGAAAGAGCATCAGATATGCACAAGATTTCCTGGAACAAAGCACTGCCTAAACCTCCTGGAAGATTTAATGTTCACTGGATTTTTACCAGGAAGAGGAGTGGGAGAGAGGTGAGAACGAGCTTGAAATGTGGGGTGTGAAAGTGTACTAGACTGTGGAAGTGGTCACAGATTCCTCTAAGTGCTTCATGGGAACATAATTGTTCTCTGCACATTTGTCATAGGACTGCTGACAAAGTCCAGAGAATGTTGCTGAGGAAGTCACAAGGTCACAAACTGCAATGAGAGATGGATTGAGAACACTACTGGGTCTGAACTTGCTGCTTTAGGACACTTCCATTCATTTTACTCTGGGTTTCCTTAGAAAACCTGAGAATGGACCCAAGCAACTGTTCAGGCGCATGCTTTCACTTTTGCAACCACACATCTGCAGGGCTGTCAGTCTCTTCTCCATCTTACCTCGTGTTCTGGAGGGTGGACACCTCACTGTTGAGGGAACAGAGTTTGCTTTTCAAAATCCAAAGGGTCATCAGAAAGAAAGCTAAATTGACCTTCAGGAAACCAGAAAAGATTTATTGAATAAAATTTCAGTCCATTGTCCAGCCTGTCCAACACCATTTCCACACTAAGTAGTTTCTATTTTTAACCATATTAGTGTGTTAAGTTTTAAGAATGGTCTTAGAAAATGGAACCAAACCCATGATAATCCAGGAATACTCCTGTTCTTGTCACCTCTGTCACCACCCCATGCCCACCCACCCCCCCACTTCTAGTTCTCCTGTTTAAATGATGCTTAGCTGAGTATTAAAGATGCTTTGATGTCATCACTCACAGAGAAGATGGCACAGACTGGTCCAAGGAAACCCCATTTAAATCCCTCTTCTGAGTGGAGCCAGCAGCTGAGAAGGGAGAGAATAAAAAATGCATTTGTGATCAAGAAGATGGTACATATTTATGATGGAATATTACTGAGTCAGAAAGAAACAAATAATGCCATCTGCAGTGACATGAATGGACCTAGAGATGATCATACTGAGTGAAGTAAGTCAGACAGAGAAAGACAAATATCATATGATATTGCTTATATGCAGCATCTTAAAAAAAGTGTATAAATGAGCCTATTTGCAAAAGAGAAATAAAGTCACAGATGTAGAAAACAAGCATATAGTCACCAAGTGTGAAAGGGGGGGGGATAAATTGGGTGACTGGGATTGACATATACATGCTACTATATTTAAAACAGATAACTAATAAGGACCTACTATAGAGTTAGGGTACTGTACTCAATGCTTTGTAATGACCTATATGTGAAAAGGGGCTGAATATATGTATATGGTAATTGATTCACTTTGCTGTACAGCAAAAACTAGCACAACATTGGAAATCAACTACATTCCAATGAGAATTAATTTTAAAATGAATTTGCATTGCATATTAGTGCATATATATGGAATCTAGAAAAATGGTACTGGTGAATTTATTTGTAGATCAGGAATAGAGATACAGGCATAGAGGACAGACTTGCAGACACAATGAGGGGTGAATGTGGGGTGAATTGAGAGAGCAGCATTGAAACGTATACATTACCATGTGTAAAATAGTGGGAAGTTGTTGCATAACACAGGGAGCTCAACCCAATGCCCTGTGACAACCTAGAGGCGTGGGATGGTGGTGGGTCGGAGGGAGTATCAAGAGGGGGAAATATATGCATATTTACGAATGATTCACATTGTTGTAAGGCAGAAACAAACAGGACACTGCAAGGCAATTATCCTCCAATTAAAAACAGATATTTAAAAAGTGACTCCCTCAAAAAATGTAAAAAATGCATTTATCCTTAGGGATCTATAATAATTATATAATTTACTCATTACTCTAAAAGTATTGAGTGTCTCTTTTTTGACAGGTTCTGTGATTGTCTCTGACAATACAGTGGTGAAGAGACTATACATGTAAATCCCATATTGGCAGGAGATACACAATTTAATGATAAAGAAGGGAGGTTATGACAATGTATCTTTGAATGTAATGCTCAGTTTTGGGTCTAAGGAAATAGATTGGTTAAAGAACATTCCCGAAGAAATCAAGTTTTAGTAGAAACAAGACCAATGAGTAGATGTTCTTGAGATAAACAGGGTTGAAGCAGGGAAGTCTGTAAATGTGCTAGTTTTTGAGAGTCCTCTAAACCTAACAGAGTTTTAAGAGCCTTTCTTGGATTATTCAATTTAATTTTTTATCTGCTGTAAAACTCATCCACTGCTTTTTAAAAAAAATTATGGTTTTATTGAGGTATGATTTCACATCCAATGAGATTTACGCATTAAAACTGTACAGTTCAGTGATCTCTGGATAGTCACAGAGTTGTGCAACCATCATCACAGTCTAACTTCAGAACACCTTCAACACCTCAAAAAGAAACTGCATTCACATTAGCATGAGGAAATCCTCATTCCCACTTCCATGCATCCCAACCCTGATCCTAGCCCTAGGGTACCATTAATCAACTTTCTGTCACTATGGATCTGCCTGTTCAGGGTACTCACATAAATGGAATCATACAGTATGTAGTCTTCTGCGACTAGATTCTTTCACTTAATGTTTTCAAGGTTTGTTCATGTTGCAACATGGTTTTATGGCTGAGAACTCATTTTTAGTTTTTCTTCATAGCTGAATGATATTCTATTATGCGGCTATGCTACATTTTGGTATGCCTTCATCAGCTGATAGACATTTATGTCATTCTCAGGCTTTGGGTATTCTGAATAATGTTGCAATGAATATTGATGTAATTTTTTGTGTGGATTTTCATATGTTTAGGATATACACCTAAGAGCGGAATTGCTGGGTCCTGTGGTACTTACATATCAAAACTTTCGAGAAACTGTCTTCTACAAGTGGTTGCACTAATTTCAACAAGCCATGTATGAGGGTTATAATTTTTCCATAACTTTTCATTTTTCATTTTTAAATTTTATTTTATTTAAAAAAGTTTTATTTTTACTTTATTTACTTTATAGTACTGTATTGGTTTTGCCAAACATTGACATGAATCCACCACGGGTGTACATGTGATCCCAAACATGAACCCCCCTCCCACCTCCCTCCCCACAACATCCCTCTGGGTCATCCCCGTGCACCAGCCCCAAGCATGCTGTATCCTGCATTGGACATAGACTGGTGATTCGATTCTTACATGATAGTATACATGTTTCAATGCCATTCTCCCAAATCATCCCACCCTCTCCCTCTCCCTCTGAGTCCAAAAGTCCGCTATACACATCTGTGTTTTTTTTGCTGTCTTGCATACAGGGTCATCATTGCCATCTTTCTAAATTCCATATATATGTGTTAGTATACTGTATTGGTGTTTTTCTTTCTGGCTTACTTCACTCTGTATAATCGGCTCCAGTTTCATCCATCTCATCAGAACTGATTCAAATGTATTCTTTTTAACGGCTGAGTAATATTCCATTGTGTATATGTACCACAGCTTTCTTATCCATTCATCTGCTGATGGACATCTAGGTTGTTTCCATGTCCTGGCTATTATAAACAGTGCTGCAATGAACATTGGGGTACATGTGTCTCTTTCAATTCTGGTTTCCTCAGTGTGTATGCCCAGCAGTGGGATTGCTGGGTCATATGGCAGTTCTATTTCCAGTTTTTTAAGGAATCTCCACAATGTTTTCCACAGTGGTTGTACTAGTTTGCATTCCTACCAACAGTGTAGGAGGGTTCCCTTTTCTCCACACCCTCTCCAGCATTTATTGCTTGCAGATTTTTGGATCGCAGACATTCTGAGTGGTGTGAAACCTCATTGTGGTTTTGATTTGCATTTCTGTAATAATGAGTGATGTTGAGCATCTTTTGATGTGTTTGTTAGCCATCCATATGTCTTCTTTGGAGAAATGTCTATTTAGTTCTTTGGCCCATTTTTTGACTGGGTCGTTTATTTTTCTGGAATTGAGTTGCATAAGTTGCTTGTATATTTTTGAGATTAGTTGATTGTCAGTTGTTTCATTTGCTATTATTTTCTCCCATTCAGAAGGCTATCTTTTCAGTCTTTAGTTCCTTTAATTATTTAAGTGAATGAGTATGAAGTGATGTGTCCTTTTGTGAGTTTTGATTTGTATTTTCCTAATGACTAATGATGTTGAACATCTTTTCATGCACTTATTGTCATTTACTTATCTTTGGAGAAATCTTTCTTCAAAATTAGTGTCCTTTTTTGGGGAATGGCAGCAAGTGGTAAATAATCTGCTTTCCAGATTAGGAGATGCAAGCAACTCAGGTTTGACCCAGGGTCAGGCAGATTCCCTGGGTATGCCAACCCATTCCAGTATTCTTGCCTGGGAAATCCATGGACAGAGGAGCCTGGAAGGCTACAGTCCATGGGGTTGCAAAGAGTTGGATACATCTTAGTGACTAAGCAAGCAGGCAAGGAATCACTGTTGAACTTGGTATTAGAGACAGAAATTCTGTTTTCAGAAGAACAATACTTGACATGAATATTTAAGCAGATTGAGGAGAGGGTCATAACTAGCAACCAGGCAGAAAAATTGAAGAGACAGACCTGGAGTCAAACCGAAAGACGACTTGGCCTTTCTGAGTCACAACCAAGAAAAGACCTACAAGTGAAAGGGAGCATGTCCAGGGCTTCTGGTTCAAGATGGAGGAGTAGAAGGATTCTGCTCATCTCCTCCTGCAAAAGCACCAAAATCACAACTAGCTGTTGAACAACCACAGACAGGAAGATGCTGGAACCTACCAAAGAAAGATACTCCATGCCCAAAGACAAAGAAGAAATGGCAGGAGATGGTAGGAGGGGCACATCACGATAAAATCAAATCCTATACCCACCTGGTGGGTAACCCACAAAGTGGAGAACAATAATACAAAAGATCACCCACCGTTGTGAAGGTTTGAAACCGCATGTCAGGCTTCTAGCCTGGGGACCCAACAAAGGAACTGAGAAGACTCAGGGAATCTTTCTGACTGGGAAGGCTAGCAGGATTTGATTACAAGACTTCCACAGAACTGGGGAAAACGGAGACTGTACTCTTGCAGGGCACAAACAAAACCTTGCATGCACCAAGACTCAAAGGAAAAGAGCAGTGACTCCACAGGAAACTGAACCAAAACTACCTGCTAGTGTTGGAGGGTATCCTGTGGAGGTGTGGGTCAGCAGGGGCTCATCACAGGGACAGAGGGGACTGGCAGCAGCTGTCTGGGAATGTCTCCTTTGGTGTAAACCCTCTTGGAGAAAGTAACCTGACCATAGAGCCCATAGACCTGAGGGTTGGGTCACCTCAGCCACAAAACTACCAGAGAGGAAGTGCAACCCCATCCATCAGCAGATAATTGGATTAAAGCTTTATTGAGTAAGGCCCTGCCCACCAAATCATGATCCAGGTTTTCCCACCACCAGTCCCTGCCAAGCTTACCCAAACCTCTTAGCCTCCTCCATCAGAGGACAGACAGAAGAAGCAAGAAGAACCACAGTCCCACAGCAACCAAGACAAAACCACACCACAGAAAGTTAATCAGCATGATAAAGCAGAAAGTTACATCCCAGTTGAAGGGGCAAGATAAAACGCCAGAAAAACAGCTAAATGATGTGGATGTAGGCAACAGTCCACAAAAAGTGTTCAGAATAATGATAATGAATATGATTCAGGATCTCGGGAAAATTATGGAGGGAAAGATTGAGAAGATACAAGAAATGTTACCAAAGACCTACAAGAACTAAAGAACAAAGAAGCAGAGATGACAAATACCCTAGAAGGAATCCCTAACAGAATAACTGAGGCAGAAGCATGGATAAATGACCTGGAGGACAGAATGGTAGAAATCACTGCCATAGAACAGAATATAGAAGAAAGCATGAAAAGAAATGCAGGCAGCCTAAGAGACCTCTGGGACATTAAAGGCATGAACATTCACATTATAGGGGTCACAGAAGGAGAAGAGAGAGATAAACGACCTGAGAAAATATTTGAAGAGATAATAGCTGAAAACTTCCCTAACATGGGAAAGAAAATAGTCAACCAAGTCTAAGAAGCACATTGAGTCCCAGGCAGGATAAACCCAAGGAGGAACACACTGAGACACGTGGTAATCAAACCGGCAAAAATTAAAGACAGAGATAAAATATTAAAAGCAACAAGGAAAAAATAGGAAATAACATACAAGGGAACTCTCATCAATCAGGCCATCAGCTGATTTCTCAACAGAAACGCTACAAGCCAGAAGGAAATGGTATGATGTATTTAGAGTGAGGAAAGAGAAGAATCTCTAATCAAGAATACTCTACCCAGCAAGACTCTCCTTCAGATTTGATGAAGTCAAATGCTTTCCAGACAACCAAAGTTAAGAGAATTCAGCACTACCAAACCAGCTATACAACAAATGGTAAAGGAACTTCTCTAGGCAGGAAACAGAAAAGGAAAAGCCCTACCTAGAGAAAATGCACGCAAAACAATTACGAAAATGGTAATAGGATCATATATATCGACAATTATCTGAAATGTAAATGGATTAATTGCACCAAACAAAAGACATAGACTGGCTGAGCAGATGAAAACATGTCCAGGTATATACTTCCACTTACCAAAGCACTCTGCTTGACCCCCCCAAATTGTATGTAATTATTTTATATTGTTAGCTTAATCATGTTCCCATTATGCCTTGCAGTTGTAATCATCTTTTATTTTTTGTCTGGCTATCAATAGTGAAAACTGATGAGCATCTACTCTGTGATTCTGTAACTATTAAATTGCCAACACCTGTTGGATCATAGAAAAAGCAAGAGCATTCCAGAGAAACATCTACTTCTGTTTCATTAACTACGCTAAATTCTTTGACTGTGTGGATCAACACAAACTGTGGAAAATTCTTAAAGAGAGGGGATTATCAGAACACCTTACCTGCTTCCTGAAAAATTTGTATGCAGGTCAAGAAGCAACAGTTAGAACCAGACATGGTACAACTGACTGGTTCCAAGTTGGGAAAGGAGTATTTTAAGGCTTGTGGGGAGCCAGTGTGAGGAATCCCGCCCGTGACAAGGTCATGAGGAAGGAAGCTGACATACACAAGGCATGCTCAGACTTCAGGGGCCCCTCTGGAAATTCCTAAGCATGTACCCCAACAAAAATCTGCCGGGTTTTGTGCTCTGCTTTTTCACTCTTCTGACATTCTCTGGAAAAAGTCAATTCAGGGCTTTAGTCTTCTGCATTTGAAAGAATGTTTCAATCCAAATACCCCTCTGATGGCTTTCTAGCCTGCCTGCAAGACTCATACAGCTGCGCGAGTGATTGTTTGAGGGCTCCTGACCACAGGAGGCACAGGAAGCTTAAAACATCCTAGGAATGTAGGGGCTTCCGAGGAGTCAAAATCTTTAGAATAGGACTGATTAAAAGTTTCATTTGTTGAGTCAGTGCTTGCTGCCAAAATTTCATATCCTTTAGTTTTAGATATAGTTGGTATATAGAAAAACAAGTAGTAGACCTCGTATTAGCAACATTAGATCTTTGAGTTAAGTACCTTCTTTGTTATAACTCACTGCGCCTTTGTTCTATAGAGATGTAACTTTAATGCTTTAAGGAGATGCAGATTAAAGAAAAACACTTCAGGGGAAACAAAATTAATATTCATTAAGGAAGAGAGCCAAAAAGTGTTAACAAGCCTCTTGGCCAGAAGATAATGTAAATCACCTGAGACCTTTTGTATACAAAATGATATACAGAAAGAGTCTGGGTTGCGAATGCCACATAATTTTGTGTTACCCATTGATCTCCATGTTTTATCAAAAGTATAAAAGGCCTTCTGAACAATAAAGGATTGGACCAGTTTCTCGGACTAGTCTCTGGGCCTGGTTTCTTGGGAATCTGGCCCCCCTCCCCGTGTCTCTCTCTCTCTTCTCTCTCTTTCCCTCCCTCTGCTCTGCTCTTGAATTTCAGGCTGAATTTCCACCTGGGGCGCGGAGGCCGCCAAGTCTACTTACTTGCTCTGGCTGTTAAGACCCGCGCGAAAGGGAGCCTAAGGCGAGGCACCCTTAGATATTCAAGCTAGTGCCGGTGGCCCAATGTAGATGGTGCAAATTCCTTGTCTGGAATTTTATTGGTCTTCCCCATAACCCAAACTATTCAGCCCTCTTCCTCCACTTAATCTTCCTACTACACTATTTCTTCCTAATCTAATCTTATATCAATCAATAAATAAGTTTTTCTCATGCCAACGCTGTCCACCCTTCGAATTCCCTGGATCCACCAGGGCTGGACCCCAGCAAAGGCTGAACATTGTCACCTTGCTTATTTAACTTATATGCAGAATACATCTAGTGAAATGCCGGACAGGATGAAGCACAAGCTGGATTCAAGACTGCAGGGAAAATTATCAATGACCTCAGATATGCAGGTGACACCACCCTTAGGGCAGAAGGCAAAGGGGAGCTAAAGAGCCTCTTGATGAAAGTGAAAGAGGAGAGAGAAAAGCTGACTTAAAACTCAACATTCAAAAACTAAGATCATGGCATCTGGTCCCAGCTGCTGCTGCTGTTGCTAAGTCGCTTCAGTCGTGCCCTACTCTGTGCAACCCCATAGATGGCAGCCCACCAGGCTCCCCCATCCCTGGGATTCTCCAGGCAAGAACGCTGGAGTGGGTTGCCATTTCTTTCTCCAGTGCATGAAAGTGAAAAGTGAAAGTGAAGTTGCTCAGTTGTGTCCAACTCCTAGTGACCCCATGGACTGCAGCCTTCCAGGCTCCTCCGTCCATGGAATTTTCCAGGCAAGAGTACTGGAGTGGGTTGCCATTGCCTTCTCCACTGGTCCCAGCACTTCATTGCAAATAGGTGGGAAAACAATGGATACAGTGACAAACTTTATTTTCTAGGGCTCAAAAATCACTGCAAATGTGATTGCACCCATTAAATTAAAAGACACTTGCTCCTTGGAAGAAAAGCTATGACCAACCTAGACAGCATATTCAAAAGCAGAGACATTACTTTGCCAACAAAGGTCCCTCTAGTCAAAGCTATTCTTTTTCCAGTAGTCATGTACATGTGAGTGTTGGACCATAAAGAAAGCTGAGCACCAAAGAACTGATGCTTTTGTATGGTGGTTTTGGAGAAGACTCTTCAGAATCCCTTGGACAGCAAGGAGATCCAACCAGTCCATCCTAAAGGAAATCAGTCCTGAATATTCATTGGAAGGACTGATGCTGAAGCTGAAACTCTAATACTTTGGCCATCTGATGTGAAGAACTGACTCATTTGAAAAGACCCTGATGCTGGGAAAGATTGAAGGCAGGAAGAGAAGGGGAAGACAGAAGATGAGATAGTTGAATGGCATCATTGACTCAGTGGACATGAATTTGAGCAAGCTCCAGGAGTTGAGGATGGACAGGAAGCCTGAAGTTGTGCAGTCCATGGCATCACAGAGTCAGTCATGACTGAGTGACTGAACTGAATGGAACTATTACTCACTTAGTATTATTGTATCATGATTGGTCAGCAGAAAAATTATAGACTTCTATATCACCCAAACTAGCATTTATTAAAAAAATCTGTAATCACTTTTTAAAGTCCATATATATATATCAAAATTATCTTGGAATATTTGGAAGATACAAATGCCCAGGTATTGCATATCTTTTCTTTTCTTTTCTTTTCTGCCAGAGCTCCAGATGTTTTTCTAATGAGCAGCCACATTTAAAAACAACTGGACCTTTTACTTTTATCTAGTTTGTTTCACTTTTTCTATTTCATATTCACAGCTCCCATTTCATTTAGTTTATGTTTTCCAATTTCTTCATTTCTTCTTTTTTATTTTTGACATTCTTTCTCAAGCGTTTATCAAGTGTAGTACAAAGGTTTGCTGCTGCTGCTGCTGCTGCTAAGTTGCTTCAGTCGTGTCTGACTCTGTGCGACCCCACAGACGGCAGCCCACCAGGCTCCCATCCCTGGGATTCTCCAGGCAAGAACTCTGGAGTGGGTTGCCATCTCCTCCTCCAGTGCATGAAAGTGAAAAGTGAAAGTGAAGTCCCTCAATCGAGTCTGACTCCTGGCAACCCCATGGACTGCAGTCTACCAGGCTCCTCCGTCCATGGGATTTGCCAGGCAAGAGTACTGGAGTGGGTTGCCATTGCCTTCTCTGACAAAAGGTTTAGTATGCATATATATAAATAATATGTGTGATATATATTTTCAAAAAATTAATTTTTGCCTAACTAAAAAATTTATGACATTTTGATTCCACTTGCTTGACTTAGTATGAATAGAATGGTAGATTTCTAATTTTAAAAAATGGATATGCAACAAGCAACAAAGGTTTACTGTATAGCACAGGGAACTGTAGTCAATATCTTGTATACTGGCCTATACTGGAAAATAATTTCAAAAATATTATATGTGTACATGTATAACTGAATCACACACACACAAAAGAATTATACTTTTGAAATTTAGTAATGTTTATCTTTTTGCCAGTTTTTCTAAATGTCCTATGGACACATAAGAATAACGTATAAGATTCAAACTTTTAAGTATATGTGTGTAGCATGTGATTAATATAAATGATATAAATATAAAGGTCGACACCAAAATCAGATTGATTTTATTCTTTGCAGCCAAAGATGGAGAAGCTCTATACAGTCAGTAAAAAGAGACTGGGAGCTGACTGTGGCTCAGATCATGAACTACTTATTGCCAAATTCAGACTGAAATTGAAGAAAGCGAAGAAAACCACTAGACCACTCAGATATGACCTAAATCAAATCCTTTATGACTGTACAGTGGAAGTGAGAAATAGATTTAAGGGACTAGATCTGATAGATAGAGTGCCTGATGAACTATGGAAGGAGGTTCATGACATTGTTCAGGAGACAGGAATCAAGGCCATCCCCAAGAAAAAGAAATGCAAAAAAGCAAAATGGCTGCCTGAGCAGGTCTTATAAATATCTGTGAAAAGAAGAGAAGTGAAAAGCAAAGGAGAGAAGGAAAGCTATACCCATTTGAATGCAGATTTCCAAAGACTAGCAAGGAGAGATAAGAAAGCCTTCCTCAGCGATCAGTGCAGAAAAATAGAGGAAAACAACAGAATGGGAAAGACTAGAAATCTCTTCACAAAAATTACAGATACCAAGGGAACATTTCATGCAAAGATGGGCACAATAAAGGACAGAAATGGCAAGGACCTAACAGAAGCAGAAGATACTAAGAAGAGGTGGCAAGAATACACAGAAGAACTGTACAAAAAAGGTCTTTGTGACCCAGATAATCACGATGGTGTGATCACTCACCTAGAGCCAGACATCTTGGAATGTGAAGTCAAGTGGGCCTTAGAAAGCATCACTACAAACAAAGCTAGTGGAGGTGATGGAATTCCAGTTGAGCTGTTTCAAATCCTGAAAGATGATGCTGTGAAAGTGCTGCACTCAATATGCCAGCAAGTTTGGAAAACTCAGCGGTGGCCACAGGACTGGAAAAGGTCAGTTTTCATTCCAATCGCAAAGAAAGGCATGCCAAAGAATGCTCAAACCACCGCACAATTGCATTCATCTCACACGCTAGTAAAGTAATGCTTAACATTCTCCAAGCCAGGCTTCAGCAATACATGAAGCGTGAACTTCCAGATGTTCAAGCTGGTTTTGGAAAAGGCAGAAGAACCAGAAGTCAAATTGCCAACATCTGCTGAATCATTGAAAAAGCAAGAGAGTTCCAGAAAAACATCTATTTCTGCTTTATTGACTACACTAAAGTTTTGACTATGTGGATCACAGGAAACTGTGGAAAATTCTGCAAGAGATGGGAATACCAGACCATCTGACCTGCCTCTTGAGAAACCTGCATAGGTCAGGAAGCAACAGTTAGAATGGGACATGAAACAACAGACTGGTTCCAAATAGGAAAAGGAGTACGTCAAGGCTGTATATTGTCACCCTGCTTATTTAACTTCTATGCAGAGTACATCATGAGAAACGCTGGGCTGGAGGAAGCACAAGCTGGAATCCAGATTGCCAGGAGAAATATCAATAACCTCAGGTACGCACATGACAGCACACTTATGGCAGAAATTGAAAGAGCCTCTTGGTGATAGTGAAAGAGGTGACTGAAAAAGTTGACTTAAAGCTCAAGATTCAGAAAACTAAGATCATGACATCCGGTCCCATCACTTCATGGCAGATAGATGGGGAAACAGTGGAAACAGTGGCTGACTTTATTTTTGGGGGCTCCAAAATCACTGCAGATAGTGATTACAGCCATGGAATTAAAAGACGCTTACTCTTTGGAAGGAAAGTTATGACCAACCTAGACAGCATATTGAAAAGCAGAGACATTACTTTGCCAACAAAGGTCCATCTTGTCAAGGCTATGGTTTTTCCAGTGGTCATGTATGGATGTGAGATTTGACTATAAAGAAAGCTGAGCGCTGAAGAATTGATGCTTTTGAACTGTGATGTTGGAGAAGACTCTTGAGATTCCCTTGGACTGCCAGGAGATCCAACCAGTCCATCCTAAAGGAGATCAGTCCTGGGTGTTCATTGGAAGGACTGACATTGAAGCTGAAACTCCAATACTTTGGCCACCTGATGTGAAGAGCTGACTCATTGGAAAAGACCCTGATGCTGGGAAAGATTGAGGGCAGGAGGAGAAGAGGACGACAGAGGATGAGATGGTTGGATGGCAGCAACGACTCGATGGACATGGGTTTGAATGAACTCCGGGAGTTGGTGATAGACAGGGAGGTCTGGTGTGCTGCGGTTCATGGGGTCGCAAAGAGTCGGACATGACTGAGCGACTGAACTGAACTGAACTATTTAAATTATTAAGACATCGTTCAAGATGCTGCTCTATTATTTTTTATGCAATTGATAAAATGTTCTCAGAGAAATATTAATATGTCTCACTATAATTGGCTCAGAAGATAAAGCGTCTGCCTGCAGTGCAGGAGACCTGGGTTCAATCCCTGATCGGGAAGATCCCCTGGAGAAGGAAATGGCAACCCACTCCAGTACTCTTGCCTGGAAAATTCCATGGACAGAGGAGCCTGATAGGATATAGTCCATGGGGTCTCGAAGAGTTGGACACGACTGAGCGACTTCGCTTTCACTATAATTCTATATTTTTTGTTTTTCTTTATATTTCTTTTGATTTTTGCTTTATATGTTTTTGTTTCTTTGTTGATAAGGTGTCTTTGTGAATTGTACCTTTTATCATTAAAATATTAATCTTTGTTTCATTTAAAATAAATAAATTAAAAAAAAATGAGCATGTCCTCAGAGACTGATGGGTTAATTTGTCTCAGATTCCAGCACTGTCAAGTCTGGAGCGAGAGGCTGTTCCCTCTATGAGCCTGGAGAGTGAACCCATCCTGGGATATTTTGTGTGGGGAATGTGGGTGGAGAGTCATGACTTGGCAGGGGAGGTTCTTATGGGGCCTTAGGACTTTCTCCTCTCCCAACTCCCAAAGGCGTGTCCATTGTTAATTTGAGTTACTTGTCTTTTCTTGTTGAGTTATTCAATTTAATTTTAACAACAGTGAAAAGCAGAAGTTGTCTTATAGAGTAACTGATTAGAAACTGAAGCCTAGAGAACTTAAGTCTATTGCTCAAGGTTTTACAGATAGAAATCACTCTTGGTCTTACATTATGGTAAACTAGAGAGTGAGACATTCTAGAACAACAGAGAGCATGGTGGGACATTTCAGGAAAATATAGCAGCTGCTGAGAAGAATGAAGTACACTTCATTGCATTAAGCATGAAAAAGCCGAAGTATTCAAGGATTCCTGGAGAGAGCTCAGTTGACACTGATAAACATCAACTTTAGCAGCATGATATGGTTAAGCGTGCACGTTCTGGGTGAATGACTTCCTGAACAGGAGATTGACGACCTTGGTAAAATTGAACTCCTCCTAAAAACATCAAAATAGAAGCAAAACAACTAAAACCAACCATTTCAAAACTCTGGCAGTTATCCAAGGCCACAGAACAAACTGAAAATCGTTGATCCAGGAGAAACTGTGGAACCTCAATACGATGGGGAAAAACGTCTGTAATGTTTCCCTTTGCACTATTTCCATTCCATCTCTCCCCAGCTAAGTGGTGCAGCAGCGGAAAGCTAAGAGCATTGCAGGCAGTAAAGATGTGTGACTGTTTTTGGAACTTCGTTAAAAGCATCATCATTATACCCAGAGCACAGTCAATATCTTTTTCTGACCTTTTAGCTCCCTGGGAACTCTTTTTTTAAAAAACTGTTTATTTTTAATTGAAGGATAATTGCTTTACACTATTGTGTTAGTTTTTGTCATATATCAACATGAACCAGCTGTCGACAAAAAAAAAAAAAAAGAGATGTTTAACTTGAGAGTTGCAAGTTTAGTTTTATTTGGGGCAAAATGAGGACTGCAGCCTGGGGGGGAGGGGCAGCATCTCAGATAGCTCTGAGAGACTGCTCCAAAGCAGCAGTGGGGGAAAATCATTATATAAGGTTTTGGTGAAGAGGGAGTTTAATGCCACGAAGCACTCATTTTACAAAAGGCTTTTGTTAGTCATGAGGATGTCACCATGAAGGGATTTAGTGCTTCTCTCTAGATGAGAAGCACTAAATGAGGAGATGCAAGGATTGAGATCATAAAATCTGTTCCTAAAAACATCCAACTATCTAAAGACCTGTCTCACCAGATTCCCTGGAGCACAGAGTGCCTCACTCCACCCTAAACTCCCTCAGGGATTGTTGAAGGTCAATACTATAGTGCATGGGTTTCCATCTCCATAGAGGCAGATGGCAAATGCCTTTTTTGTTCAGTCATTAGCAATGCTCTTGGTAAGTGCCGAATTGTAGTTGACACAGCCATAGGTATACCTATCACCTGTCCCTCTTGAACCTCTCTCCCACCCCATCCCACCCCTCTAGGTTGTTACAGAGCCCTGATTTGAGATCCCTGAGCCCCACAGCCAATTCCCACTGAGTATCTATTTTACATATGGTAATGTATAACTGAGATCAAACTGCCAACATCCGCTGGATCATGGAAAAAGCAAGAGAGTTCCAGAAAAACATCTATTTCTGCTTTATTGACTATGCCAAAGCCTTTGACTGTGTGGATCACAATCAACTGTGGAAAATTCTGAAAGAGTTGGGAATACCAAACCACCTAACCTGCCTCTTGAGAAATCTGTATGCAGGTCAGGAAGCAACAGTTAGAACTGGACATGGAACAACAGACTGGTTCCAAATAGGAAAAGTGCTATGTCAAGGCTGTCTATTGTCACCCTGCTTATTTAACTTCTATGCAGAGTACATGATGAGAAACGCTGGACTGGAAGAAACACAAGCTGGAATCAAGATTGCCGGGAGAAATATCAATCACCTCAGATATGCAGATGACACCACCCTTATGGCAGAAAGTGAAGAGGAACTAAAAAGCCTCTTGATGAAAGTGAAAGAGGAGAGTGAAAAAGTTGGCTTAAAGCTCAACATTCAGAAAATGAAGATCATGGCATCCGGTCCCATCGCTTCATGGGAAATAGATGGGGAAACATGGGAAACAGTGTCAGACTTTATTTTTTGGGCTCCAAAATCACTGCAGATGGTGACTGCAGCCATGAAATTACAAGATGCTTACTCCCTGGAAGAAAAGTTATGACCAACCTAGATAGTATATTCAAAAGCAGAGACATTACTTTGCCGACTGAGGTCCGTCTAGTCAAGGCTATGGTTTTTCCAGTGGTCATGTATGGATGTGAGAGTTGGACTGTGAAAAAGGCTGAGCGCCAAAGAATTGATGCTTTTGAACTGTGGTGTTGGAGAAGACTCTTGAGAGTCCCTTGGACTGCAAGGAGATCCAACCAGTCCATTCTGAAGGAGATCAGCCCTGGGATTTCTTTGGAAGGAATGATGCTAAAGCTGAAACTCCAGTACTTTGGCCACCTCATGAGAAGAGTTGACTCATTGGAAAAGACTCTGACGCTGGGAGGGATTGGGGGCAGGAGGAGAAAGGGACGACCGAGGATGAGATGGCTGGATGGCATCATGGACTTGATGGACGTGAGTCTGAGTGAACTCCGGGAGATGGTGATGGACAGGGAGGCCCGGCGTGCTGCGATTCATGGGGTTGCAAAGAGTCAGACACGACTGAGCGACTGAACTGAACTGAACTAAATGTGTATGTTTCCATGTTGCACCCTCCATACATCCCACCCTCGCCTCCTTCCTCCCAACACCATCCATAAGTCTGTTCTCTGCGTCTGTGTCCCCACTGCTGTTTAGTCACTCAGTCATGCCGGACTGTTTGTGATGCCCTGGACTGTAGCCCACAAGGCTCCTCTGTCCATGCAATTTAGAATGCTAGAATACTGGAGAGGGTTGCAGTTTCCTTCTCCGGGGGATCTTCCTGACTGAGGGATTGAACCTGTGTCTCCTTTATTGGGAGGCAGATTCTGGGAAGCCATTGGTGCCCTGAAAATAGGTTCATCCGTACCACCTTTCTAGATTCCATGTATATGTGTTAATATATGATCTTTGTTTTCTCTTTCTGACTCACTTCACTCTGTATACCAGGTTCTAGGTCCATCCACCTCACTAGCACTGACTCACATACATTCCTTATCACGACTGAGTAATATGCTACTGTGTATATGTACCACAGCTTCTTTATCCTTTCATCTGTTGATGGACATCAGATCGCTTCCGTGTTCTAGCTACTGTAAATAGTGCTGCAATGAACAGTGGGGTACATTTATTTCTTCAATTTTGGCTCCCTGAGAGCTCTTTAGTCTCCAAATTTGGTGGTTTTTTGATTTGGGTAACAGCTCATCTTAGTGAGGGACATAACAAAAGCCCACCTTTCGGATATTACCAAAATAATACAAAGTACTGTCACATCTCCAGTTTCCCAAAGATATGATCTCAGGTGCACTCAACTAGATTGTGAATTTAAAAGGAAGTACTGGAGAAAATCAGGGACATGGGGAATTTTGAAAAGCTCTGACATATTCTCAGAAATCCTTGGATGCACAAGGATATGCTCATTCTCAGTGAAGACCTGAGAAAGAAGACAACAGTCTCTCATCTCTGGCTGATCTTGAGGCTTGTGCAGTCAGGAAGTGAAAGCCCAGACTGTTAGGTAATCTTCCTGAAGTCTGAAGGTGTGGCTTTTCACTCAGATGCCTTTGTGGAAGTGTGCGAAATATATAGGCAAGGCATTTAAGGAAATCTTATGGCCAAACACTGTTTGGCCACTAGATTATACTGAACCAGATATGAGCTCCTAGGCACCTAGAACTAAAAAATAAAAATAAGAACCTAAACTAGAACTCAAAGGCCACACACTGCAGGCAATGATCAATACACAGAAGTAGTCTAGGAATGTCATTAAACTATTAAACAAACAGCAGCAAACTGAAAACAGGAAACCTTGGAAGGCAGAGGGATCTGATAGCTGGAGTGTTCCAATGTATTATCTAAAACATCTAGTTTTAAACAATAACTATAATATCCCTGTTGGCTCAGGTGCTAAAGAATCTGCCTGCAGTGCAGAAGACCTGGGTTCGATACTTGGGTTGGGGAGATCCCCTGGAGAAGTGAACCGCTACCCACCCCAGTATTCTGGCATGGAGAGTTCCATGGATTCTATAGTCCGTGGGGTTGAAAGAGATGGTCATGACTGAGACTTACTTCTAAGCAACATACAAAGAAACAGGAAAATATGCTACATACAGAGGAAGAAAAAAAAGGGAAGTGTCTCTGAGAGGCACAGATAAAGAGGAGGTGGTACGTATACACAATGGAATACTATTCTGTCACAAATATAATGAAATTGCGCCATTTGCAGCAACATGGCTGCAACTAGCAATGATCACACTGGAGAAGTCAGTCAGACAGAGAAAGATAAATACCATATGATCACTTATCTATGGAATCTAAAATATGATGCAAATGAACCTATCTATGAAACGGATACAGACTCGTGGACGAAGTGGCCAGACTTGTGGTTGCCAAGGGGAGGGAGTTGGGGGAGGGATGCAAAGGGAGGTCCAGGTTAGCAGATGTAAGTGATTACATGTGGAATGGATAAACAACAAGGCCCTGTTGCGTAGCACACAGAACTTTGTTCAATATCCTATTGAAAAAAGCAGATGGCTGATAAACACATGAAAAGATGCTCAACATCACTCATTATTAGAGGAATGCAAATCAAAACTACAGTGAGGTATCAACTCACACTGGTCAGAATTCAGTTCAGTTGAGTTCAGTTCAGTTGCTCAGTCATGTCTGAATCGCAGCACACCAGGCCTCCCTGTCCATCACCAACTTCTGGAGTTCGCTCAAACTCATGTCTATCGAGTCAGTGATGTCATCCAGCCATCTCATCCTCTGTCGTCCCCTTCTCCTGCCCCCAATCTCTCCCAGCATCAGAGTCTTTTCCAAGGAGTCAACTCTTTGCATGAGGTGGCCAAAGTATTGGAGTTTCAGCTTTAGCATCAGTCCTTCCAAAGAACACCCAGGACTGATCTCCTTTAGAATGGACTGGTTGGATCTCCTTGCAGTCCAAGGGACTCTCAAGAGTCTTCTCCAACACCACAGTTCAAAAGCATCAGTTCTTCCATGCTCAGCTTTCTTCACAGTCCAACTCTCACATCCATACATGACCACTGGAAAAACCATAGCCTTGACTAGACAGACTTTTGTTGGCAAAGTAATGTCTCTGCTTTTGAATATGCTATCTAGGTTGGTCATAACTTTTCTTCCAAGGAGTAAGTGTCTTTTAATTTCATGGCTGCAATCATCATCTGCAGTGACTTTGGCCCCCCCCTCCCCCCAATTAAGTCTGACACTGTTTCCCCTGTTTCCTCATCTATTTCCCATGAAGTGATGGACTGGATGCCATGATCTTCATTTTCTGAATGTTGAGCTTTAAGCCAACTTTTTCACTCTCCTCTTTCACTTTCATCAAGAGGCGTTTTAGCTCCTCTTCACTTTCTGCCATAAGGGTGGTGTCATCCGCATATCTGAGGTTATTGATATTTCTCCTGGCAATCTGGATTCCAGCCTGTATTTCTTCCAGCCCAGCGTTTCTAATGATGTACTCTGCAAAGAAGTTAAATAAGCAGGGTGACAATACAGAGCCTTGACGTACTCCTTTTCCTATTTGGAACCAGTCTGTTGTTCCATGTCCCGTTCTAACTGTTGCTTCCTGACCTGCATACAGGTTTCTCAAGAGGCAGATCAGGTGGTCTGGTATTCCCATCTCTTGCAGAATTTTCCAGAGTTTATTGTGATCCACACAGTCAAAGGCTTTGGCATAGTCAATAAAGCAGAAATAGATGTTTTTCTGGAACTCTCTTGCTTTTTCGATGATTCAGCGGATGTTGAGAATTTGATCTCTGGTTCTTCTGCCATTTCTAAAACCAGCTTGAACATTTGGAAGTTCATGATTGATATATTGCTGAAGCCTGGTTTGGAGAATTTTGAGCATTACTTTACTAGCATATGAAATGAGTGCAATTGTGCAGTAGTTTGAGCATTCTTTGGCATTGCCTTTCTTAGGGATTGGAATGAAAACTGACCTTTTCCAGTCCTGTGGCCACTGCTGAGTTTTCCTAACTTGCTGGCATATTGAGTGCAGCACTTTCACAGCATCATCTTTCAGGATTTGAAATAGCTCAACTGGAATTCCATCACCTCCACTAGCTTTGTTCGTAGTGATGCTTTCTAAGGCCCACTTGACTTCACATTCCGAGACATCTGGGTCTAGGTGAGTGATCACACCATCGTGGTTATCTGGGTCGTGAAGATCTTTTTTGTACAGTTCTTCTGTGTATTCTTGCCACCTCTTCTTAGTATCTTCTGCTTCTGTTAGATCCCGACCATTTCTGTCCTTTATTGTGCCCATCTTTGCATGAAATGTTCCCTTGGTATCTCTAATTTTCTTCAAGAGAACTCCAGTCTTTCCCATTCTGTTGTTTTCCTCTCTTTCTTTGCATTGATTGCTGAGGAAGGCTTTCTTATCTCTCCTTGCTGTTCTTTGGAATTCTGCATTCAGATGCTTATATCTTTCCTTTTCTCCTTTGCTTTTCGCCTCTCTTCTTTTCACAGCTGTTTGTAAGGCTTCCTCAGATAGCCATTTTGCTTTTTTGCATTTCTTTTCCATGGGAATGGTCTTGATCCCTGTCTCCCGTACAATGTCACGAACCTCATTCCATAGTTCATCAGGCACTCTATCAGATCTAGTCCCTTAAATCTATTTCTCACTTCCACTGTATATTCATAAGGGATTTGATTTAGGTCATACCTCAAAGGTCTAGTGGTTTTCCCTACCTTCTTCAGTTTTAGTCTGAATTTGGCAATAAGGAGTTCATGATCTGAGCCACAGTCAGCTCCTGGTCTTGTTTTGCTGACTGTATAGAGCTTCTCCATCTTTGGCTGCAAAGAGTATAATCAATCTGATTTCAGTGTTGACCATCTGCGATGTCCATATGTAGAGTCTTCTCTTGTGTTATTGGAAGAAGGTGTTTGCTATGAGCACTTCGTTCTCTTGGCAAAACTCTATTAGCTTTTGCCCTGCTTCATTCAGTATTCCAAGGCCAAATTTGCCCATTACCCCAGGTGTTTCTTGACTTCCTACTTTTGCATTCCATTCCCCTATAATGAAAAGGACATCTTTTTTGGGTTAGTTCTAAAAGATCTCATAAGTCTTCACAGAACCGTTCAACTTCAGCTTCTTCAGCATTACTGGTTGGGGCATAGGTTGGATTACTGTGATATTGAATGGTTTGCCTTAGAAACAAACAGAGATCATTCTGTCGTTTTTGAGATTGCATCCAAGTACTGCATTTTGGACTCTTTTGTTGACCATGATGGCTACTCCATTTCTTCTAAAGGATTCCTGCCCACAGTAATAGATATAATGTTCATCTGAATTAAATTCATAGCCATCATCAAAAAATCTACAAACAATAAATGCTGGAGAGGGTGTGGGGAAAAAGGAACGTTCTTGCACTGTTGATGAGAACGTAAATTGATACAGACACTATGGAGAATGGTATGGAGATTCCTTAAAAATCTAGGGTTAAAAAAAAAACATATGACCGAGCAATCTCACTACTGTGCAATTACCCTGAGAAAACCATAATTAAAAAAACACACGTACCCCAGTGTTTACTGCAGTGCTATTTACAATAGCCAAGCCATGGAAACAACCTAGATATCCACTGACAGCTGAATAGATAAAGAAGTTGTGGTATATATATACAATGGAATCTTACTCAGATGTAAAAAAGAACGAATTTGAATTAGTTGTCAGGAGGTGGATGAACCTAGAGACTGTTACCCAGAGTGAAGTAAGTCAAAAAGAGAAAACCTATATCATATAGAAATGTGGTTATATGGAATCTAGAAAAATAGTACTGATGGAGCTATTTGCAGGGAAGGAATGGAGGTGCAGACGTGGAGAATGGAATTGTGGATACAGTGAGGGAAGAGCAACGTAGGACGAACTGAGAAAATGACATTGACATATATACACCACCATGTGTACAACAAATGGCTGATAAGAAGTTGTTGTATAATACAGGGAGCCCAGCCTGGTGCTCTGTGATGACCTGGAGGGGTGGGATGGGGGGAAGGGAGGGAGACTCAAGGGGGTGCGATATATATGTATGTAATTATGGCTGATTCACCCTGTTGTATGGCATAAACCAACACAACATTGTAAAGCAATTAGCCTCCAATTTAAAAAAATGCATACTTGAAAAGACTATTTCAATTTCAATATGAAAACTGAATATTTAATTCAATATTTAATTTCAAAAACGAAATTAAAAAGACTGTATATGCATATGTTCATATATAACTGAATCAGTGTTATATCAGTTGAACAGAAGAAATTAACATGACATTGTAAATCAACTATATTTCAGTTTAAAAATAAACCAAAGAAATTATGAAATACTTGATATAGGCCAGTAATTAATATAATACCCTTTGGGAGGATGTGACTTTTTATTCCGAGAAGAGTGAAAATCATTTTCACTTAAGATGGATGACTGCATCCCATCAGGTAGAAACAAAATCTATATCACTGTTGATGATGGATATGTGGATATCTTCTTCAAATATGTGTCGAAATATGTACATAGTTCTAAGGAGCCCAAGGAGTGGATTCTAGAACTTACTAACTTTTTGCCTGTTGACTGCAATAACATCCTGCTTTGTTCTGCTTTGCAGTTTCATTTGAGCCTATAGACATTTCTTCCTTGAGAGCTGGATTCCTGTCACGACTTTATGATAATCCAATGCCATTTTTTTCTGAAAGGCATTACCTGGTATTTTGAATGCCAATATTAATAAAATCAAAATTTCCAAAAGAGGTAAAATATTTGAACATGTGTTTCTCTAAAGACAATATGCAAATGGTCAATAAGCAGGTGAAAAGATGCTTAACATCAATAGACATTGGAGAAATCGCAAATTGAAACCACAGTGAAATTTGACTCCATTCTCATTAGGATAGCTAAATTTTTACTATTATTTTTATTATTATTATCTTTTTACAGTTCCTTTTTATTTATTTCTTGAAACTGCCCTTATTGCAGGTTTCTCATGGGTGAAATATGGAACTGAGCAGACTCTTTTTTCTACAAAATTATGGCATAAACTTGCTCAATTTTCTATCTTATTTCTAATAAAACTTACAGGTGCACAGAAAAGGGAACCCTCTTACACTGTTGGTGGGAATGCAAACTACTACAGCCACTATGGAGAACACTGTGGAGATTCCTTAAAAAACTGGAAATAGAACTGCCTTATGACCCAGCAATCCCACAGTTGGGCATACACACCAAGGAAACCAGAAATGAAAGACACATGTTCTCCAATGTTCATCGCAGCACTGTTTGTAATAGCCAGGACATGGAAACCACCTAGATGTCTATTAGCAGATGAATGGATAAGAAAGCTGTACATATACATAATGGAGTATTACTCAGCCATTAAAAAGAATTCATTTGAATCAGTTCTAATGAGATGGATGAAACTGGAGCTGATTATACAGAGTGAAGTAAGCCAGAAAGAAAAACACCAATACAGTATACTAACACATATATACCCCTCATCCAAGGTAAGGAAGAGCGGCTGTGCTTTGCTGGAGCAGCTGTGAAGAGATACCCCACTCCCAAGGTAAAAGAAACCCAAGTAAGATGGTAGGTGTTGTAGGAGGGCATCAGAGGGCAGACACACCGAAACCATATTCACAGGAAACTAGTCAATCTAATCACACTAGGACCACAGCCTTGTCTAACTCAATGAAACCAAGCCATGCCCGCCGGGCAACTCAAGATGAGTGGGTCATGTTGGAGAGGTCTGACAGAATGTGGACCACTGGAGAAGGGAATGGCAAGCCACTTCAGTATTCTTGCCTTGAGAACCCCATGAACAATATGAAAAGGCAAAATGATAGGATACTGAAAGAGCAACTCCCCAGGTCATTAGGTGCCCAGGATGCTACTGGAGATCAGTGGAGAAATAACTCCAGAAAGAAGGAAGGGATGGAGCCAAAGCAAAAACAATACCCAGTTGTGGATGTGACTGGTGATAGAAGCAAGATCTGATGCTGTGAAGAGCAATATTGCATAGGAACCTAGAATGTCAGGTCCATGAATCAAGGCAAATTGGAAGTGGTCAAACAGGAGATGGCAAGGGTGAATGTTGACATTCTAGGAATCAGCAAACTAAAACGGACTGGAATGGGTGAATTTAACTCAGATGACCATTATATCTACTACTGCGGGTGGGAATCCCTCAGAAGAAATGGAGTAGCCATCATGGTCAACAAGAGAGTCCAAAATGCAGTACTTGGATGCAATCTCAAAAATGACAGAATGATCTCTGTTCATCTCCAAGGCAAGCCATTCAATACCACAGTAATCCAAGCCTATGCCCCAATCAGTAATGCTGAAGAAGCTGAAGTTGAACGGTTCTATGAAGACCTACAAGACCTTTTAGAACTAACACCCAAAAAAGATGTCCTTTTCATTATAGGGGACTGGAATGCAAAAGTAGGAAGTCAAGAAACACCTGGAGTAACAGGCAAATTTGGCCTTGGAATGTGGAATGAAGCAGGGCAAAGGCTAATAGAGTTTTGCCAAGAAAATGCACTGGTCATAGCAAAAACCCTCTTCCAACAACACAAGAGAAGACTCTACACGTGGACATCACCAGATGGTCAACACCGAAATCAGACTGATTATATTCTTTGCAGCCAAAGATGGAGAAGCTCTATACAGCCAACAAAAACAAGACCAGGAGCTGACTGTGGCTCAGATCGTGAACTGCTTATTACCAAATTCAGACTCAAATAGAAGAAAGTAGGGAAAACTGCTAGACCATTCAGGTATGACCTAAATCAAATCCCTTATGATTATACAGTGGAAGTGAGAAATAGATTTAAGGGTCTAGATCTGATAGACAGAGTGCCTGATGAACTATGGACGGAGGTTCACGACATTGTACAGGAGACAGGGATCAAGACCATCCCCATGGAAAAGAAATGCAAAAAAGCAAAATGGCTGTCTGGGAAGGCCTTACTAATAGCTGTGAAATGAGGAGAGGTGAAAAGCAAAGGAGAAAAGGAAAGATAAAGGCCTCTGAATGCAGAGTTCCAGAGAATAGCAAGAAGAGATAAGAAAGCCTTCTTCAGCGATCAATGCAAAGAAAGAGAGGAAAAGAACATAATGGGAAAGACTAGAGATCTCTTCAAGAAAATTAGAGATACCAAGGGAACATTTCATGCAAAGATGGGCTCGATAAAGGACAGAAATGATAGGGACCTAACAGAAGCAGAAGATATTAAGAAGAGGTGGCAAGAATACACAGAACTGTACAAAAAAGATCTTCATGACCCAGATAATCATAATGATGTAATCACTAATCTAGAGCCAGACATCTTGGAATGTGAAGTCAAGTGGGCCTCGGAAAGCATCACTATGAACAAAGCTAGTGGAGGTGATGGAATTCCAGTTGAGCTGTTTCAAATCCTGAAAGATGATGCTATGAAAGTGCTGCACTCAATATGCCAGCAAATTTGGAAAACTCAGCAGTGGCCACAGGACTGGAAAAGGTCAGTTTTCATTTCAATTCCAAAGAAAGGCAATGCAAAAGAATGCTCAAACTACCACACAATTCCACTCATCTCACATGCTAGTGAAAGTAACCCTCAAAATTCTCCAAGCCAGGCCTCAGCAGTAGGTGAACCGTGAACTCCCTGAAGTTCAAGCTGGTTTTAGAAAAAGCAGAGGAACCAGAGATCAAATTGCCAACATCCGCTGATTCATGGAAAAAGCAAGAGAGTTCCAGAAAACATCTATTTCTGCTTTATTGACTATGCCAAAACCTTTGACTGTGTGGATCACAATAAACTGTGGAAAATTCTGAAAGAGATGGGAATACCAGACCACCTGACCTGCCTCTTGAGAAATCTGTATGCAGGTCAGGAAGCAACAGTTAGAACTGGACATCGAACAACAGACTGGTCCCAAATAGGAAAAGGTATACGTCAAGGCTGTATATTGTCACCCCGCTTATTTAACTTCTATGCAGAGTACATCATGAGAAACGCTGGACTGGAAGAAACCCAAGCTGGAATCAAGATTGCCAGGGAAAATATCAATAACCTCAGATATGCAGATGACACCACCCTTATGGCAGGAAGTGAAGAGGAGCTGAAAAGCCTCTTGATGAAAGTGAAAGAGGAGGGTGAAAAAGTTGGCTTAAATCTCAACATTCAGAAAACGAAGATCATGGCATCCGGTCCCATCACTTCATGGGAAATAAATGGGGAAACAGTAGAAACAGTGTCAGACTTTATTTTTTTGGGCTACAAAATCACTGCAGATGGTGACTGCAGCCATGAAATTACAAGACGCTTACTCCTTGGAAGAAAAGTTATGACCAACCTAGATAGTATATTCAAAAGCAGAGACATTGCTTTGCAGACTGAGGTCTGTCTAGTCAAGGCTATGGTTTCTCCAGTGGTCATGTATGGATGTGAGAGTTGGACTGTGAAGAAGGCTGAGCGCTGAAGAATTGATGCTTTTGAACTGTGGTGTTGGAGAAGACTCTTGAAGTCCCTTGGACTGCAAGGAGATCCAACCAGTCCATTCTGAAGGAGATCAGCCCTGGGATTTCTTTGGAAGGAATGATGCTAAAGCTGAAGTTCCAGTAATTTGGACACCTCATATGAAGAGTTGCCTCATTGGAAATAACTTTAATGCTCAGAGGGATTGGGGGCTGGAGGAGAAGGGGACGACAGAGGATGAGATGGCTGGATGGCATCACTGACTTGATGGACGTGAGTCTGAGTGAACTCCAGGAGTTGGTGATGGACAGGGAGGCCTGGCGAGCTGCAATTCATGGGGTCGCAAAGCGTCGGACATGGCTGAGTGACTGAACTGAACTGTACACATATATATGGAATTCAGAAAGATGATAATGATAACCCTGTATGCAAGACAGCAAGGGAGACACAGATGTATAGAACGGACTTTTGGACCCTGAGGGAGAGGGAGATGGTGGGATGATTTGGGAGAATGGAATTGAAACATGTATACTATCATGTAAGAAACGAATCGCCAGTCTATGTTCGATACAGGATACAGGATGCTTGGGGCTGGTGCACGGGGATGATCCAGAGAGATGATATGTGGTGAGAGGTGGAAGGGGGGTTCAGGATTGGGAACTCACGTACACCTGTGGCAGATTCATGTCAATGTATGGCAAAACCAATACAGTATTGTAAAGTAAAATCAAGTAAAAATAAAAATTAAAAAAAAACATAGTAATTAAAAAAAATGTCCGTAGCAGATTATACTAGTGTTCAACTCTGAAACCATTCAAAATAAAAGGGGCATTTTATATTTATAGCTTTTTGTTTGCCTTCTCAATCTATGTAATCAATTAAAACAATATATTAGATAAGAGACAGCTTCTATGCATATTTTCAGAAACTGCATAGAATCATAAAGCACAGGATATACTTCTAATACATGACTTAAATAAAATCTTGAATGTACTATAGTTTAACTGAAGTGGTTACCATTCTGAGAGGCTTTATGAGGGAAACTGATCAGCATCTCTAATAATGTCACAATTGGAGGAAGGGCCACGTTCTACAATACTATAACTGGAGGACGAGGCTCTTGTAAATTTTACACTGAAAATAATTCACAAAAAGTTTCTTAAGCAGCTGACAAAAGAACTACTGATAAACGATAAGCCATAGCAGACACATCATTTCAGTTTGTGGTATGTAGAATGGCATAAAACAGTGGCAGGGGGTGGAGGTGGGGGCCTGTAGGAGTATACTCTTAAATCTTCAATAAAGAACCAACAATGAAAAGGGTTTACAGCCCAATATTTCAATTATCTTATTAAAATAAACAGAGCCAAAATTAGACATATTTAAGCAGTAAAAAAGCAAAAGTTTATTTTAATAAAGTCATAAACCTGAAAAAAAATATTTTGAGTTGCAACGCTGGGTAGGAATAGTTTGTGCTTCAAAAGCATCTTATTTGTTATCAGTCAATTTAATATAAGTTGGTAACTAAATAACAAACTTGGGAAGTGGAGGAAACCTATGGCCCATTTCAGCAGCATGGAAAATGCTCTGAACAAAAAGCACTGTGTGAAGGCTACTTCCAGACTCAACAGACAGCAGAATAAATACTACTCAGAAATAAGCAAGCTTGCAAGAAAAAGCCAGTCAACAGTTAAAACAAAGAAAGATAAGGCAACAAGGAATTCTGTCCTGAAACAGATTTAAAGTATGAGGCAGGATTAGCTTACAAGAGAAGCTAGTGATGGGAGCAGACTTAAAGAGAGAAAGGCTATATAGAGCATAATGCAGCCTGTAGTAATTAAAAAGGCTTGCAGTAAAGAAAAGACCACAATAACTTTAACTACTTGCTTTACAAGTGACTTCACCCTTGAAAACTGAGGAAAAAGCAATTTCAAGATGTTAGGAACTATATTTACAATGGCATAGTCTGAGCAAAAGAATGAGTAATGAAGATTTATCAAAGCTGTGGGGTGGGAATGGGGGGAAGCTACTAATGATGATGTTTTAAAAAGCCTACAGGTGGAAACTTTTCAAAATAGCCCAGGACACCAACAAGACAATTTCTGTACGGAAAGATATGCAGGAAGTTACAGTTTTGCATCCTTAAGGTACTTGTGGCTTCTGTTTTATGGGACAGGAAAAGGTTACCACAATCTAGAGGTAGGTTTTACTCAAAGAAGGATGATTGTATTACTAGACCATGTCCTGTAACATAAAATTTTAAACATAGAATATAACTATTGATAATGACCTGGAGAAACTGAAACCCTCATATATTGCTAGTTGGGATGTAAAATGGCCCAGAAGCTTTGGAAAACAAGTGGTGGTCTGCCAGAAGGCTAACCAGATCTTCCATTTGACACCAGGATTCTGCTTGTAGAGTAGATAAATAACCAGGAAAAATGAAACTTGTGCATATATGTTTGTAGTGATCTCATTCATAATAGCTTTACAAAAAGGTAAATAATCTAAATGTCTATCAGCTGATGGATGGATAGACAAAATGTGACATATCCATATAATGGAATATTATTTGCAAAATGATAGCAACAAAAACAACAACAAAAAGTGAGGTCATGATACATACTACGATATGAATGAACCTTGAAAACTTCAGGCTAAGTAAAAACATCCACAAAAGACCACATGCATAATTGCATTTATGTGAAATGTCCAGTAGAGACAGAAAGTAGAGAAGTATTTTTCAGGGGTTGGGGCAGAGGAGTGGGTAGAAGGAATGAGAAGTGAATTTTATTGTGTATGAGGTTTCTTTGGGGAGTTGAAAATGTTGTAAAATTAGACTGTGATGATAGCTGCACTAATAGTCACTACTCTGTGACTATTCTAAAAACCACTGATTTGTACACTTTTCAAGGGTGAATTTTGCAGTGAGTGAGTGAAAGTTGCTCTGTCATGTCTGACTCTTTGCGACCCCCTGGACTATTCAATCAATGGAATTCTCCTGGCCAGAATACTGGAGTGGTAGCCTTTCCCTTCTCCAGGGTTTCTTGCCAACCCCGGGATTGAACTCAGGTCTCTCACATGTCAGGCAGATTCTTTACCAGCTGAGCCACAAGGGAAGCCCTACAATATGTGTAGTATATGTCAATAAGAATGCAAAAACATTGTCTAGTATTAAAAGCTGAAAATAAAAGTGTAAGCTAAGAAGCTTGACTCTGAATTTGAATTAAGCTTGGCTACCTACTAAACTGAATTAAACTGTGCACGTTTCCTCATTGACTTAAATTATTTGTGCCTCAGTTTACTTATCTGTAAAGTGGGATGAATTACAGTGTCTACCTCATAGTATTGTTATGAGGATTAATCGAATTAACATACATTAAAATGGTTGGAAAAATGCGTTGGCACAAAGTAAGCACCTTGTAAATGCTAAATTATGATACAGTCTATTATTCTAATTATTTATATCAGCTCTACTATTACAAATGAAAAATTGAAACATCCTATAGAATTAGGATAAAAAAGCAGGTTATATTTTTCTAAATGATGCCCTAAGCACTGCCTTTGATTTCCTCTTTGTTATTTCTTGAACAGAGGTTGAAGGCATTCTCCTTAATTATTATCATCCTCTACCAAAGATAATCTAGGGATTATTACTTAGTGTCTATATATCATGATCTGTCACAATCAAACACTACAGTTGTTCTACAACACATAATTTTGCTGGAGAGATAAGAAGAGTTGAAAGTTAATTTACCTGGTGGGTGTCCCATAAAGATGAGGCCTGGAAGCTGCAGAAATGGCCACAATCACAGCAGGGACTCCGTAGCCAACAGGGAACATGGCCTTCTTCATGAACCTGTTGATACCGGAGTAGTTGACCACCGTCAGGTTGCGGGCAGAGAGGAAGAGGTGCAGGCCCACCAGGAGCATCCAGGTGAAGGAGGCCAGGTAGAGATAGTGTAAGGCACCTGCGATGACGGCGCACAGCACCTGCGGAGGAGGAAGGTGTCACCAGGTGGGTTGTCAGGGTGGAGCACGGCCCGGTACTTCTATAACTTGCCCCTAGGGAGAACTTTGATGTAGATGAAGGAGTTGTCAACAGAGTGTTTGTCTTCTAGTTGTGGCAGTCAATGTGAGACTGGTTATTTACCAATTTAACCTTGCCTGGAACCCAAGTCATTTTATTAAAGTGTCCAAAGCAGTGTGGCTCCATGAACTCAGAATTCCCTGGGGAGGAGTATTTTGGAAGAGTATACGAACCTTGTTCTCAGTTCTATCGAAGGCTGTCAGGAAGAGCAGGTGGGCCAGGAAGAGGCAGAGCGAGAGCTGCAGGTGGAGCGAGGTGCTGGTGTTCTGGATGGCTTTGCACAGCAGGAAGGTGAGGGCCGCCAGGAGGAGGCACAGCAGAGAGAGGCTCAGCCCCACGTAGGTGATCACAGTCAGTGCGGGATCCTCCTCCTGGGACCCAGCAGAGAGGGGACCACAGTCATGTTTTCCTGCTCTGGGTAATGACCCTTCCACCATTTTTATTTTTAGACATAGAAAAATCAGAATAGAAGACCTATAGAGAGTTGGTCTATTTGTGGATAGCTTTCTCCAGGTTCTGAATGTTAGAATTTGATGGGATCTGAATGATTAATTCTGCCTGTGGAAGGACAGAGGGACAGGAGAATCCTTAGTCAAGAACAAACTCTGGAACTCACAAGGGTTTATTTTCTTGTTGACTTCTGAGCATGACTCAGCCTCCTGGTTACCACAGTAGGTACACAGAGGCATGAAACTTCATGCTGAGCACACCCTCCATCCCCACCATGTGATGGTGTGTGACAGAGTCTGTACCTGAGACTCTCTGTCCAGGTATTAACCGCCTGCCTTGGAAGCCACTCACCCATCCCTGAAATATCCATTCTTAGAAGGGAACTAATGATTATAGATTAGAACTGAACCCTTGATGGAGGAAGTCTACTATATTTTGGCAATGGTAGTAGCATAAAATTCATATTTTCTGCAGCCCCTGAGCACCCAGTTGTGAAGTCCCCTGGGGTAAACAGAATTTTAATTTGGCAACAACACCCTCATCTCCATCTTCCGCTAGATGTTCAGTCAAGAGCCAACCCAGGTGCTGCTGTAAAGAGAGTGTTGCAGGTCAAATTCAAGCCTTCCGTCAACTGACTTAGAGAGTTCATCCTGGTTGGACCTGTTGTAACCAGAAGAGCCCTCAGAAGAGGTAGGCTCTTCTTGGAGAAAACGATTCAGAGTTTGAGAGAGTTCTGACATGAGGGAGCATCTCCTGCTGATCTCCAGACAGATTCACTGGTGCACTGTGAGAGGTCTGAGAGGAGAATTAGGACCAGAAAGAAGGCTGAGCGCTGAAGAATTGATGCTTTTGAATTGTGGTGCTAAGAAGACCTCTGGAGAAGGAAATGGCAACCCACTCCAGTGTTCTTGCCTGGAGAATCCCAGGGATGGGGGAGCCTGGTGGGCTGCCGTCTATGGGGTTGCACAGAGTCAGACACGACTGAAGTGACTTAGCTTAGAAGACCTCTGAGAGTCCCTCGGACAGCAAAGAGATCAAAGCGGTCATAAATCAACCCTGAATACTCATTGGAAGGACTGAGCTGAAGCTCCAATACTTTGGCCCCTGATGTGCACAGAGTCCACTCACTGGAGAAGACCGTGATGCTGGGAAAGAATGCAGGCAAAAGGAGAACGGGACAGCAGAGGATGAGATGGTTGGGTGGCATCAATGTCTCAGTGGATATGAATCTGAGCAAAATCTGGGAGATACTGAAGGACAGGGGAACCTGTCATGCTATAGCATATGGGGTCGCAAGGTGTGGGACATGACTTAGCAAGTGAACAACAGCAACAGATGAGAAAGAATGCAGGCAGCCATGGGAACTGAGCCTGGCTCTCTGCTGCCAGAGGTAAAGAAAACACTACCTCAGTCCTACTAACACCAGGAACTGAAAGCTGCCAGAAATCAGGGAGTTAGGGGATGACCCCAATTTTCTGATGAAAGGATTATAAGACTAGTAGGAACTTGAACAGAAAGCTCATCTGAACCATGACTATTGCAAAGTTGAAGAAACTATGAGATAATAATAAATCTATGCTTCTAAAGCTGCTGCTTGGGGGGCAGTTTGTTACACAGCAGTAGCCCTCGAATGCTGCCTGTCTGAGGGGTCTCACCTGAACACCGTAGTGGGCCATGAGGACAGCAAAGATGCTGAGGTGGGTGCACTGGCAGGTGGTGCTGTTGTCTCTGGTGCTGGCCACCCAGCAGCCTCTGGTGTCCCAGTGACCACTTCTATTCTGGCCATGCTCCCAATAAACACAGTGCACCTTCTCTCTTGGCCCAGGGGTCACTGACTGTGTTAACAGGAAGAGGAAGTAGGTGTTAGTTCGGAGTTATGTTGCTCAGAAATGCTGACCCAAAGCTGGCTTGTGAAGGGCTTTCCTGAACAGTTTATGCACCCATGGCGGAGCCCCCCGAAGCCCAAGGCTGGGCCCAGGACTCAGGCCTGTTCCGCACTCACCACTCCATCCCATCTGGACTCACATGTTGGAAGACAAAGGTGACTGGGGACCTGAGGTTCTCAGTGTTCTTGTTGGCGATAAAGGCAGATATGACATCTGACAGCAGGATGTGGGAGGTTTCCTGCAGCAAACCCCTGTGTGTCTCATGTAGAGTTGTCGGTTCCTCAGCATCCAGGACCAGAGGGGCCTCAGCCAGGAATCTGTCCATCCCTGGAGTGGACAGGAGGCCCACCACAGCAAGACCTGCAGGACAAGGCTAAGGCTGACATCTTGCAGTGCCCGAAAGGACCTCTTCTTCTACAGATGGACTATTTCCTTTTGCCCCACCATACCCCACAATTCCCTTTAAACTTCAATATCCCATTTGTCATATCCTTGGGCATCTTGACACACAGTGAAGACTTACCTGCTGTCTCAGCCATTACCTGAGTCACCCGAACCATGCACTGTATCCCAGGTCAGCATCATCATTGTCTGATTCTGAATCAAGGTGATATTCCTGTAGCTTGGTGCCTGCACCTCCAGTGACAGTTCTATGAATTGTGGGAGTTAGATTAGTAATTGTGATCGTTTTGATGACTATAACACCATGCTGTTCAGGTGCTAAACTGAGTCCAACTCTTTCCAACCCCATGGACTGTTTCATGTCAGGCTTCCCAGTACTTCACTAACCCATGGAGTCTGATCAAATTCATGTCCATTGAGTCAGTGATTTCTATCTAACCATCTCATACCCTGCTGCCCCTTTCTCCTTTTGCTTTCAATCTCTCCCAGCATCAGAGTCTTTTTCAATGAGACACAGATATACTATATGTTTTTATATAGTATATCTGTTTAATTATTATGATGGAGAGTTCCTAGCCGTCTAGTGGTTAGAACTTGGGCTTTCACTGTGGTGACCTGGGTTCAATCCCTGGTCAGGGAATTAAGATCCTGCATGCTGCATGCCATGGCCAAAAGGAAAAAAAATAGGCAAAAGGACTTGAGTAGATAGACATATTTCCAAGAAAGGTACAAAAATGCTCAACAATGACATAAAAATATTAAACATCCTTAGGTACTAGAGAAATGCAGATTAAACCATGATGCAGTCTCTCCTGACAGCTACTAGAATGGCTATAATGAAAGAAAATAAATTGAAGCAACAGGTGTCACTGACAATAAGGAGATTGGAATGCTAGTACATTGCTGTTGACAATGGCAAATGGAAAAATAGCCACTTTGGGAAAATATTTAGGTAGCTTCTCAAAAAATTGAAAATAGAACTACCACATAACTCAGCAATACCGCTCCTAGCTTTGTGACTCAAATCAATGAAAATAGATATTCAAGCCAATACCTATACATCAATATGCACAGTAGCACTGTTCACAACAGTCAAAAGGTAAAACAACCCAATGTATATAGGAAATATAATATATTTATTTCTATTTATAGGAACTATCGAGGATAGAAATCCATAGGGACAGAAAACCAATAATTGATTTCCATGGCTGAAAGAAAGGAGAAAATTGTGACTGTTTAGTGGACAGAGAATACCTTTGCTATTATTATTATTATTTAAAAAAAATTTTTTTTTATTTTTAAAATTTTAAAATCTTTAATTCTTACATGCGTTCCCAAACATGAACCCCCCTCCCACCTCCCTCCCCACAACATCTCTCTGGGTCATCCCCATGCACCAGCCCCAAGCATGCTGCACCCTATGTCAGACATGGACTGGCGATTCAATTCTTACATGACAGTATACATGCTAGAATTCCCATTCTCCCAAATCATCCCATGAAAATGTTTTAGAAATAGAGGTGAAGGTTATACACCTCTGTGAATACACTACTACACGTCTCCAAATTGTACACTCGGGTTAAAATGGTGAATTTATATTAAGTGCATTTCAACTTAATAAAACAAATCCGACTTAAATGCCAAATAATACTAGATTTATACACTTCCAAATTTAATACCTTGTTTTCTTTTGAAAAGAAAGTAAAGTATTAGTGACTCAGTTATCTGACTCCTCGCGATCCCATGGACTGTAGCCCACCAGACTCTTCTGTCCTTGGAATTCTCCAGGCAGGAGGACTGGGAGGAGATTGCCACTTCCTTCTTTAGGGGATATTACTGACCCAGGGATCGAACCCAGGTATCTTGCATTCTCTTTACCGTCTGAGACACCATGTGGTCTTGTTCTGAAACCATTTATATTTTATCATAAATTCTTCAGTATAGTTATCTCCTGTGCTGATACTTCATTTTACAATGAAAGTTTAGTTTTTCATATCTTTGTAACCTTTTTTTCTCTCTGTTTTTCACTGAAGTGCAATTGAACTAGAATATTATAATAGTTTCAGGTGTTTGATACAATGACTTGATATTATCATACATTACAAAGTGATCACCACACTAACTCTAGTTACCATTCATTTCCATATATCATTGGCTACATTCCCTATGCTGAACATTGTTGGTGGTGGTTTAGTCACTACGTCGTGTCTGACTTTTGTGACCCCCTGGAATGTAGCCCTCCAAGCTCCTCGGTCCATGGAATTCCCCACGCAAGAATACTGGAGCGGGTTGCCATTTCCTTCTCCAGATTCTGTACCTTACATCCTTTTATTTATTTTACAACTACAAGTTTGTACCTATTAATCCCTCTCAACTATTTTGCCCTTAACCTTTTATTTTAGTTTGTTTATGACATTAACTGGGCTATATAAGCACGGTCACTTTGCTCTAAGGGATTGGAAGAGGAAGGAAGCAGGGAACAAGCAAAGCAGGAACCTGTGGTCAGACTCACTTACTGACTTACCTATGCCTGCAGATGAACTGAAGTTAAACGACCCTTTGGGCAGTGCCTTGCTCACCCCTCTCAGGACATTTTCCAGGCCAAAGAGCAGGTTAGTGGCCACAAAGTGCTGCTCTGAGAAGGGCAGGGCTTTCAGATCCCCGGGGGTCTCCAGCAGATCACCCATCTCCTGTACGAGGTCCTGGGGGGATGGGGACACAAAGCCAGTAGCCCATGCATCTGAGAGGCCGTATGAAGCTATGACCCAGTCACAGAGGACAGACTAAAGAGACTGTCTGGGTGATATAGGTGGTACTGGATGGGATTCCCTGGGTGATTTTTGCCCCTGCCTTCCAGCCACTCAGAGGTCAAGCTTCTTCATTAGTGTCAAGGATGATGTAAACCCAATACCCAGAAATAGGGAAAGGAAAAGGCATTAGTAGGTGTGCCGTGGTGTTCAATAGTCACTACACGTGTCCACTCTTCCCGCCCACCCTGTGGGAGAGAGTGCCATTGTGTTGGTCCAGACCAAAGTTTCCCAAGGCTTCTATGGGATGCTTCTGCCTGCCTCCCTTGGGTCCTGCCCTTACCCGAACAGTGTTCAGGACAGAGGCCGAACTGAAGTTGCTGCCCAGATCCTGGATTCTGTTAAAGAAGTGAGAGAGTGCCTAGGGGAGAAGACAAGGTGGTCAGAGAGCCTCATGTGAGTGTGGGAGCTTGGGGGAAATGAACGGGCTTTGCGGAGAGATTTCCTGCTGCCTGTCCCTTTGGGGCCACTCACCTGGCTCTTGATTCCAGAGGGAGCAGTCCAGGTGGGGAAGGAGATCTCTGCAGGGGACAGGTGAGCAACTCATTAGGTGTGGCAGTGTCTGTGTTTGCTGTGGGCGGGTCTTAGATCAGGGCAGTACAGGTACCTTCGCAGATGGTGATCATTTGCTTATCCTGGAATCCAGGTCTAGGCACCCAGCCTTGGCGGCAGTGGCACGTGTATGAACCCACAGTGTTGATGCAGACGGTGGAGTTGTGACACCGATGCTCCCCGGAGCTGCACTCGTCCTTATCTGGGGACGAGAAGGAGGGGGTCAGACTCTGCCTCAGTCCTGTGAGGCCCATGTCCTCCTTGTGCCCCTCTTTTTTCCCATATTAGTTCCCCAGGAGGTGATGCCACCTCCTAGAATCAAGGACAGCACATCCTTGAGTAGTGGATGTTGTGAAAATATATATAGGAAGTGTGTATGTAGAGATCTGACAGACAGCAGGTGAGACAAGTACAGCTTGTGAAAATACTGAAATATCCTTTTTCCAGTTGGGAATTAGCTGTTGCCTGGGGTCCCTGGGAGCCTTCTGCTTGGTGCCCCAGCTCCTTCTCTAGGACACCCCACCCCTCGAAGATCTTTTCACATTTAGCCTCAAAATGCTTAACACCCCACACAGCAGGGGACCCCCCAGTGATCTTTCTGTTTGGTTGTGTGGGTACCAATGAGTACGTGGTCAGATGTTTTGAGTGTGGGTCTCCAAGAGTGTAGCATCTGAGCTCCAAACCTTCACAGACTGTGTTGTTTGGGCCAATGGAGGACCCAGGGATAGGCTTCCAGCCGGGGCGGCAGCGGCACTCAAGCTGCCCACGGAGTTGAGGCAGTGGGTGGAGTTGTGGCATGGCTTTCTCCCAGAGGTGCATTCATTCACATCTGAGGAAAAAGCCAGAAGCTCAGAGCTCCCCCCCTTCACTCACTGCACCCATTCTTCAAGCCCCTTCTCAGATTTCTTAGCGCTGCTCTCTGAGGACACCCTCTCTTTGCAAGTTACCTGGCCTGTTGGGATATAAATGTGCTATAACATTTTCTATGTAAAAGTTCCATAAGCTCAGATCCTCCCTGCAAGGTGGACAGCGCACAACTTTGTGGGTGCAGGTGTAATCCCAGACCAAGCTGAATCCCTTCACGTCTGGTGCAGGAGGCTCTGTGGGCTTCTAACCAGGGAGGCTGTAGCACTGATCAAGACCCACATTGTGATGCGTTGGCTGAGGGGGAGGCACCACTGCCATCTGGAGCTGCATCCCTGCCTTTATTAGAACAGGACCCAGAGGACAGGTCCTGTGCAGCCCAGGTCTCCCAGCTCCTCACTGTGCTGAGGACACAGCTCTCCTCATAGTGCAGCTGCCTCTTCACTGCCAAAGCTTGTCATGGCAGCTTCCCTTAAGATGACTCCAGCTGGGACATTGTCCCTATTTTTAAGAAGAAAAATGAGGCAAAGATAGAAACTGAGTCATGGAAGCTCGACTCCCCCATCAAAGCTCTTACTCACTTTCTCTTTAGCCCTGCACCAAGGTTCCCCCTCTGAAAGCCAGAGGTGACATCTCTCTCTGATCCTACGTGACAGATGAGGAAGGGATGAGGTCTGGGGATGTTTATGGGGGTGGGGAACTCCACAAAGAAACCCCAGGCCCAGAAGTCTCTGCTGTCTCCCTGGTCTGTGGTGGGACCATTCGAGGAGGCGATCCTTGGGCAGGGAGGCCCTTGGTGTCACAGGAACCTGAGTCTTGTCTCCCTCCTTCTTGGGGTCCCTGAACCATCTCAGCTCCTTCCCCAGCTCCAGGCCTGCCTCACACTGTCTTCCGAGGGTCTACCTGTGCAATGCCTCGGGTCCTCTGGGTTGAACTCCAAGCAGGGTGGGCGCTGGCAGGTGTAGCTTCCCTTGGTGTTGATGCAGACGCTGCGGCCTTTACAGACTCTGGTCTGTGCTGACATTTGTCTATGTCTGCAAGGGGAAGGAGAGCCCCGTGGATGCCTGCGGCTGTGGACAACCTTCCAGCCTGGATGTCAGCCCCGTTTCTCAGCATAGAAGCATCCAGAAGGGCCTGCTGTCTCTTCCTTGGTGAGTGGGGGCCTCTCGTCTTTCATATGGAGGTATCCTATGGATGAGCATAGTGACCCGGAAGTTCTGTTGCCCAGAAGTGGCCAGAAGTGGCCCAAGTTACCCAGTCTGCCATCTTTGATTCCATGAGCCTCCCTGCGAAGCTCCCAGCTGGGATGAGGGCATCGCAGATGCTCGTGTCCCAGGCTAAAGATTTGGACAAAGGCCTGGGTGGGTCTTCTTGGTAACTGAGTACAGCTGTGATCCTTGAGCAGGGCCCATCTTGGCTCCCGGTGATGCACTTTGTTCTGACTTCCCCAGGGTGAATGCTGCCAGCTGAGTTCTCCTTGGATCCTACTGACCCTGTCAGGACAGCGCTTTTCCATCCATGCTAACTCTGAGACTCCAGCTCCACGGACATGGACGAAGACCCACCTCTGAGTCATGCAGCTCAAGGATGACGCTTGTGGGCAGTTGAAGAGAAAATGAGGATGATGATAAAAAGGCCAGAGCCACCTGAGCAGTGGGCACCAGGCTGTGCTGGACAATGGGTCTGATGTTGGCTAGTCAACTTTAGGGCTGTGAAGGTGCCTTTATCTGATTCCCATGAAGGCATCCCCCAGACTGGCAGGAAGTGATGAGAATCCACAGCTGTGCAAGGCTCATGATGGGCGAGGGCTGGGTGGCTGGAGCAGGGAGAAGGTGCTCATGGGCGAAGGGTGGTAGGTGTTTCTGCCATCTTGACACTTGGCCTCCCACTAGAGATGTGGACATGTGCACACTGCTGAGTGGGGTTCAGCCTCTACCTTCTTCCTCACATGGTCTGGGTCATTGTGCAGTCTGGGTTGACCTCCTAAGTAGAGGGTCAGACCAGAGGAAATGGTCCCTGGTGACAACTTATCATTGAGACCAGATGGAAACCTCTTCATTTACCTGATTCTTCCAGTGGGTTGGGGGTTAATGTTACTCTACCACACCCTTGACACAACATCCTCCCAGGCCCCAGTCATCAGAGCTACCTCAGGTCCATGAACTGAAGTTATGGGAGAGGGTCAGGTGGAGCCTTGGGTGGGAAAATAAATGGAAGCTGAGCAGTTGAGATGTTGTGTCAGGGTGCCAGGAGGCATCTTCTCCAGGCAGTTGCTGGCAGGGTCAGTGATGGCTGGGGACAGTGGAGCATTCCTTGAGTCTTCCTCCTCTCACATTTCTGGATGGGGGCCCCAAAGTCCACCATGACCCAGGGTCTCAGAGGCCCCAGTGGGGCCAGGTCTTCTCCCAGATGGTGCTAACAGTGGCAATGAGGACAGATAGTGTTCTGGAACACACGGTGCTGTGACCACACTGAGTATCGTGAATGTCACTTCCTCTTTTGTTTTAAGAAGATAAGATGCCATGTGACAGTGGGATGTTCTGAACATCCAGAAGAGACCCTCTGCAGAGGCTCTGAGTCTTGGGGTTCAGAGAGGGTTGGGAGACTAGATAGGCACACAGGAGAGCCGTCTGATGCCTGGAAAAGTTGAACAAGGATCCCAGGGACCCAGCCCAGGTCTTCTTCTCATAGCAGACCTCATGGCCTGAACATGGATGGGCATGAACTTGGGTGCAGTGAGGGCTGGAATGCTGAGGTGGGGAGTGTAAGACAATCCAGCTGAGCCTGTCACAGTTCTAGGTCTTCAGGCAGAATGTTTTGATGCAAACCAGCAGGCGGGTGTCTCCCTGTCATCCACCTTGAGGTCCTTTGAGGTCTCCTCCCACTTCAGTCTTCTACATCTATGTCTCTGGACGGTCTCACAACAGTGGGTGAACAGTCCCCTTAGTGCAGACACTCTGAGTGGGATCAATGATCACCACGTGCAGTTGTGGCAGGTTGCTCACTGCCCCAAGAGTATCTGGCCAATGAGGCAAATTGGGGAAGGAAAGTCACTCAATCTCCATTCTCCCAAACACACAGTAGGCCTGGAGATGAGGGACCATTACTAATTTACTGAAAGCTCTGTCTTCCGACCAGATCATGAGTTCAAGCACAACAGCCAGGAGAGAAGGGACTGGGCCCACGGTTGCTGGCTCTTCTCCCTGTAGCAGATTGGGTCAAAGAACCCTCTTCAGAGTCCTCTGAACCCTGAGCTCAGCATCCTTCTCACCTCCCACCTTCACTCTCCTCCCCCTCCCCATCCTCAGTATTCAGGCCTATCCCTCTTCATGGACCCCTCTCTGGAGTCCTGTCTGACCCACTGCTGGCCCCCTGCCCCTTTCCCTACCTGCCTGCTCCCCCTGGAAGTGGGGCAAAGCCTGGTGATGTATGGAGCCATGCTCCTCCTGATCCTGGGTGAGGGGAGTGGGCAGGACAGCTGTTCCTGAGCACTCACCCTGGGGCAGAGCTCCCAGGCATGCTCATCATGGAGAGGGTATGTTCGATCATGATGACCATAATTTAAAAGCCCAACAGCCATCAGTGTTTGTGCTTTGTGACCTCATATACCTTTCCAGCACTTCTATGAGGTAAACATCATAAATCCCCCCTGCCCTATTTTTTATAGTTAGGTAAGCTGGGGCACGAGACTATATTAGGTAAGGTGGGGCACAGAGAGAGGTGAAGTAACTTTGTGATCACATAGTGATCTTGGCAAAGCTGCTTTTGTTTTTATTTGTGCGAGATAGGGGTACTTAAAAAAGAACAGAAAATCACAATAATATTATCACATCTCCCATGTTAACAGTGATTTCTGAATAAGTATCCTGGCTAGTGTCACACATGCAGCTCTCAAGTGGCAATGCTGGGACCTGGGTCCCTGGCTCATACCATCTGCCTCTCTGTGCAGGTGGGACAGGTACCTGTAAACTGTCCAACTGAGACCTGGGTGTACACCTGTAACCAAGGTCCTGTCCCCTGCATGCTTCAGAAATGACCCAGCATTTCGCCCAGAAACCTCAAAAATGAGAGGCAGAAAATGCAGCAGCATTCTTACCTTCGACACTGTGTCATCCCACTCCTCATCATCTGGAAGACCACGGGCCCGAAACAGCTCCATAGCCTGCGCTGCATGTGCAGTAGTAGCCCGCCTTCCAGTGTTCGCAGTCTGCAGAGCTTCACGCAGTCCCACTGGTGAGGGCTGGTGCCACACTCACAATCTGTCTGGACACACAACAGGGCAACAGGGTCACGCCCAACAAGATCGTCGTCCGGTCCCCCTCCAGACAGAGATCCCCATCCTAACCTGCTCTGCAGCACTGGGCCTGTAGTAATATCCCCCCCCCATGTCTTCTTGGAATGCTTTAGCACTCTTGTCCTCAAATACCTGCTGAGCTAGGAGCAGCTGAATAAGCCATCCCTGAAGCTTTGCAGTCAGCTCTGATCCACCTAGTTTGCCCTCTGACCTGGCCCCCACGCGATCCTGGCGACACAATGGCAGCTGCTCAGTCGGGAGTGGGTAGCGAATCCTGCGCCTCTCCCTCCTCGTCCTGAAAGCACAACTGAGGCTCAGACCCAGACTGCACCTGAAGACCTAGCTCCTCCTCAGGAAGCCAGGAAATTCTTCATGCTCCTCCATCTCTCACCTTTTGTTCTTCTTGTGTTTTGTCTTTTCCTGTGCTTGACCCTCGCTTCCTGAGACAAAGACGGCAAGCACTCCACTGAATACGTCCCATGCTCTCCCCATCCCAGGTAGCCTGCGGGCTGTACCCCACCCACCCATTCTCTGCATCTCCGTGCCACCCACCCCAAGTCTTCGTGAGCCATCCACCAAGGCCTGCTCCCAAGCGGGTCACGCTGAAATCTCCCCCAGAAAAAGAAAGTGAATCCGCCGAGTGGGGCCAGCGGCAGGCGGTGCCATCTGACCCATGAGAGTTCGAGGCCACCAGCAGAATGCGGCAGGTTGAAGGGGCAGCGAATCGCCGGCCCCCAGCCC